>NC_143067.1:33435000-34060000 GCF_052426305.1 Pelodiscus sinensis | reverse complement strand
AAATAGGATTTAATCAGATGATTGAAAATATGATGATGCAACACAGATACTGAAACAAAGTCTGAAGAAACCCAAGATGAAACTAACCCCTGATTACTGTTTTTAATACTGTTGTTTAGACATATACGGGCTTACTGAAGAATGTGTATAAAGTTCGCTGTCATTTCACATGCTAATGTGTCACTTCTCTTCCCACTGTTCAATGCACATTACTCCATAATTTCTGTTGCCTGTTACCCTTTGTAATTATTGTTTTCACATCCAAGGTTTTACTCTTACCTTTATATTTTGCCTTTCCAGTATTTTCATGTACAACTTCTCGCCTCCTTTGCTAATTCTGTCCCTGATTATTTATGGTATTATAGAATTATATATTAGCAGAGGTTTTAAATCTATTCAGACTCTAAAATTTGCTAAGTAAAGTATGCTTAAAGTTAATTATATGGTGAAATGTTTAGCTGAATTGGGGCCTAAATGTACCAAAAAATATACAGCAAAATGTACACACATAAACAAAGCAGCACAGTTAGAGCTTCTATACAACTTTGAACAAATCCAGGAGTCTTAAACCTTTGTTCCCGATGCACTTTTATGCTATAGCCACTACGCAACCCCTAGACCATCCCTCCACAGGCAAGAAATGAGAAATGTTGAGGGCTATTGAACACTGACTTTTGAGAGTGAATCACCACAAAGTTATTTAACACACAGGTGTTTCTGGCCTGCAACGAAATTAGGAAAACTCAAGGTTCAATAGGCAGAAGCTCGCCCTTCCCCACTGGTGGTCTTGTGTCAGAATGCTAGGCTACAATGTTACACATGCCATATTAAACTGGTGTAAGGCTTTCAAAATGTTTTTGCTTCCCCTTAATTACCTGGGAGTTGTCATCTGCTTCTGCACTTGTGAAATTCCTCAAAGCAAACAACCAACCAAACTAGCCTGCTGCCACAGTTACACCACAGACCAGGGTCTGACATTCCAGAGTACATCTGGACTCACACTGCTGAAGTAAGCTAAACTATTCTGTATTAATACTGGTGCAAATGTGGCTAGAATCTTGCCCACAGCAGCTCTGAAGCCAGGGTGCTTTCCTCCATCTCCAGCAGCACAGTGAATGCGTTCTTACATGCAGTGATAGGATAGCTGCAAGGAAAAGAAAGTGACAAGGCTGCCAATTATCAGGCAATTTAAAAGGGCCCGGGGAACAATGTTACCTCTAATTTTTTCCATCCAGCAGTGAAATAAATTTTGTTATATGCGCCAAAGCATGTGGAGATGTGCACCACCAGCAGAAACACATGCTATCAGCTGTGGGTGCTTTGCTAATCAGCTGGGTTGAATTTGAATCGCTCCTGAATAGCCAACCACATGCACAGTTCACAGACAAAACTGTTGGGGGCTCCTGGCAGCTGCCGCTGGCAATCCATCGGGGGCTAAGGAAGGATCCCTGGGTGCCCACATTCCACAGCACTCACAGAACTAGCTCCCCTCTCCCTGCAGCCTTGGGGACGGAGGTTGGGGGGAGTCCCTGCATGCAGGGGCGGCCCATCCATATAGGCGAACTAGGCGGTTGCCAAGGGCGCCAAGTTAAATGGGGCGCCAAATGGTGGAGGGGTTTGGAGGTGGGGGTGCCGAATGCATGGTTCACCTAGGGTGCCCGTTGCTGGCAGCTAGACTAGGGCCGCCCCTGCCCCCACCTCCAGTGCCGCCTCTACAGCTCCCAGGGTGATGTCTGTGGGCAGCAGTGCACGGAGACCCCCTTAACCCCCACCTCACCTAGGAACTGCTGCCAACAGCCAGAGGGATATACTGGTCACTTTTGTGTGCTGTCCAAGGTAAGCACTGCTCCCTGTTCACCTCTTGTACCCCAATGCCCTGCCCCAACCCAGAGCCTGCAAACAAACTCCCTCCCAGACCCCGCACCTCCTCCCACAACCCAACCCCCTGCTCCAGCCTAGAGCATGATCCCTTCCAGAGCCTGAACCCCTCCGGCATCCCAAACCCCTGCCCCAGCCTTGAGCTTGCACCGTGCCCCCCAACTTCTTTCCACAGCCGGCACTTCTCATCCGCTCCCACATCCCAAACCCCCGCCCTCTCCTGTTCAAAGTGAGTGAAGGTGGGGAAAGTGAGCAACAGAGGGAAGGGAGGCTGGAATGAGAGGGGGTAGGGCCTCAGAGTGGGGGCAGGGCCTCAGGGAAGGGAAGGGAGAGCAGGTATGGGGCAAGGATCACTTGGTTTGCCTGACTGGACAGTTGGCCACCCTATCGGGTGTGCATGTGGAAGCCCTGGCTGTGCTGAGAAAGTGTGCCCAGCAGCAGAGGTGGCAGCCCACGGGGTCATCAGCCAGTGCAGGTGCAGCACTCAAATGTCAGGCAGACAGCATCTGCATGAGTGTGGCTGGTGCGTGAATATGGACCGATTGACCCATTGACCATTCTGCCCAGAATTGCTATTGGCAGGCCTGGAAAGTGAGCACCCCCTTAGGGAAGGCACGTTGCATTTTTTAACAGAATTAGCAAGAATTTATACCACTGTAATACTCAGTTAACCACTGTTTCCTTATAAGACTATATCAATCATTCCAATACCGGTGCTGTTGCAGGGTCAGAGGGCAGCAGGAGAGAGACAGATAGGATGTATATAAGCCCCAGGGTGATCAGAGCCTTATTCCCCACAGACTAATGAAGAGTTACTACTGGTTAATTAGAGAACCTGGATCCAATTGAGGTTCAACCCAAGTCCTCATAAAAACTGCTGCTTCAGCCAGACAGGAGGAGGCAAGAAGAGCTGAGTGTGATTTGGAGGCTTCCTGGTGTTGACCAGAGGAGCAGCATACCAGTGCCCAAGCAGGGCAGAGGAAACCCCCAGCAGAGAAGACAAGATAAACTGTACCCAAGAGGGGAGGTGGTAAGAAGCCTGCAGAGCTGAAGGAGCTGGGACCAGAGCAGGGGGTGGATCTGGCTCCCTCCCCTGCTCCCCTTCTCTCCCCATCCAGTGCACTAGTGGAGCCCAAGAATAGCAGCAGGGCTGTGCCCTGTCCTACTATACAGAGGGAAAGTGTGGGACCTTCCACAATAGCATCAGTCATTTGCCACATACCATAGCTAACCATTATCACTGTTGTATTGTATTGAACATTATTGTCATGGTAACTAATGTATCACATAAAATACCTATGTATAAACTGTTTTCCATTGGCTAGTACCATAATGAACAAAATGATTAACATTATGTTACTATGGCTTCATGATGTGTTAGGGTGGCTCTTTCTGCAGCTTAAGAAGTTATATTTAAACTTAACCAGAAGCAGTGAAAAGGATTTGATTAGGGGCCATTTGAAAATGGCCCTACGTTGCAATCTCTAGTATGTGGCTAAAAACATCCAAGCCGCTACAAGTCAAAAGCATTCATTAATCTTTGCCTCTCACCAAGGGTTCAGAGCAAGCTTGTTTAGATGGTGGGTGGGTGGGTGGGCGGGCGGGGGTGAGAGGAAAGGGTTTTCAATTTTAAGTATTTAGCATAGGAGGGTTGTCTGGTCACCCAGGTGAAATGAGTTGCTCAGGCTCTAGTTCCTAGTTGGCAGGTATCTGCTTCACAAAAATCTTCGGAAGAGAGGCCAAGAACTGAACAGGCAGGCAGATAAAAATATCCTGTCACCCTGAGGTGGTCCCTATTATGGAAAACATGCACTGCTGTCACTCACCACATCCATTTTCTGGGGTCAAAGAAAGAATCCCAGTGTGCCATGCCATTAGTGAGTACCAAATTCACCACAGCTTTAAATTACACACATACATTCACCCACCCTCCCTATTTTGAACAATGCAGTTTTCTTTAGTCCAGCCCTCTACCTAGTTATCCTGTACTATGACGATAGTCTAGCACTGGTGGCATAACACCTTTTACTTCCACTATTTATTAATGCTGAGGCAGGGATCTGAGGCTCTGGCAGATAGCTGCACTTCTATGAAGAACCATTCCTGCCGCTGGAGCAGTATCTGTAAAGCATCAGCTGGGAAGGAGAATTCTTTCCCCTCCCAGCTCTGGAAGCAATCCTTCTGGATAGCCTGGATTCTTAGGCTACAGTGGGACCAACGTGTGGGCCTCCAAGGGCATATCTAGACTTCGCGGAACAGTCGAAAGAAGAGCTTTCGAAAGTGAAAGTAATTAAGATGCGGCTTTTTCGGCGAACTGCCCCCTTCATCAAAAGCTGCTCTTCCTAAAAAAAGGTTTATGTGGCTTTTCAACAAGGGGGAAGGGTTCGCTGAAAAAAAGCCGCATCTTAATTACTTTCACTTTCAAAATCTCCGCTTTCAAAAGTGCGATCGGAAGAAGATATGGAAATTCCTGTGGAATTTGCATATCTTCTTTCAACCGTTCCCTGTAGTCTAGGTGAGCCCCAAGATAAAATGAAATATATCATCTATTTTTCATTAAGGCCTCTCTTTAAAATACTGCGCCAAAACACAGTATATACCATGCTTTCCTCATGGAACAGAACTGATTCTAACCCAAGTGTCATTTAATTGTTTCCAAAAAGGGTTTTGATATAATCTACAAAAGCAAACCAACACAACTGCATCATGACTGTAGTCATAAACAGAGAGCAATATGCACATCTGTATGAAGACAGTTACCCCTATGGAGAGCATGTTTGCAAAATACCTTCCTATCAGTGACACAACATAGTGGAAAGGAGTCACGAGAAAGAGGTGCACTAACTACAGAAGAAGGCATAATGCCAAGAACATGAAGACTGGAAGTAATGGGTTGCAGCATTCTCTTCCCGTGAAGCTTCTTAAATTTCTCGTAGTATCACTGGCCCAGACTGCCCTCTAGATGGGCTGGCCTTCCCAAAATTAGGACCGAAAACTCTGTATTTTGACTTGCAGGTCTTCCTCTTAGGAGTGTGTAGGTAGCCCCCCTCCAATCTACAGAAAGAATGGAGGGTAGGGGTTTCTAAAAATCAGATCTTAGATCTCGGTGAATGTCAAGAATGCACGAAAACCCAGGGCCTTTTGTACAAAGACCCTTTGCCTCCATGTTCATTGTTGCTCCTCAGCTGATATCCACATTAGAATAAATGCTATTTGTCTTTTTATACTGCATAGCCACATGAACACTACAGTGTCTTTACTGTTTGGCTTTCAAAAAAAAAAAAAAGAGTTAAATATGCTAAATAAAAGCCTCTACAAAGAGGGACTTGCAAGATGCTGAGCATATTCGGTGGAAGTTGAGGATGGGTGTTTGGCATCTTGCCAAGCTCTCAGCCTCTTACCAGATCAGACCCCACCTGGTAAAACTCTATGGAGGTATTCCTTCTCCTTGTTCTTGCTGTACCTGTGTCCAAAGTGCTCTCTCTGTGCATCTGATTTTCAACTAAATCTGGACAATACAGAAAGCCAATGTGAACTGGCTGTCCAAGCCAAAAACAAATTAGAAATAAAGTGATACACAAAGTCACCACAGGTGCCAGGCCTGGCTCTTTCTTGGCTTATCCTGCTCCACTGACAGAGCCAAAGGACTCTCAGATTTTTATCTTACTTGGCTCATTCTCCTTGAAGTTCACCTAAATTCAGCTACACTCTTTGTAATGCGGATACCAAAAGGTGGAGGCCAGCCAACACTACTCCTTTCCAGCTTCACTTAGCTACTTATCTAAGTTCCAGGGAGTACAAAGAGTATGTGTGGCTTACATTGCCTCTAACCACCTCCTTACTGAAACCTTTTCCAGCTCCTGAGGGTTATTTTTGAATGATAGAAGCTGCAAATATCAATGAACAAGAAATTCCTCCCAAACAGACAAATTAGCACTCACTTTACTGATTGAGGCCAAGAAGATAATCCATCTTAATATTGGCATCTAAAGCATTAATGTTTCTGCACCGATATACGATATGATAAATAAGGCATATGATTAATAAAGATAAGCTGAAAATGTTTTAAGACCCTTAAGTTTAGGGTTCATTTTATCTGAATCACCAAAGTTGGTTCTTTGACCTTCACAAGAATGAATGCCTTTGCATAACGAAAAGAGGATGGATAAAGTTTCCACTATTTATTGCTTCCTCCTCCCCCACACAAAGCTATTCTTCTCTATTGTTAAGAATGTTCACAGTCTATTTGTGTGCTGCAGCACTCTTATTTCATTTATTTTGAACAACAAGTTTAAACGTGCTGGGGGAAGAAGAATCTTATATTTGCTCAATTAACAAGCCAGAGCATTTGGCAGGTCTATTCCTCAAATAACATAAAACACAAACACATAAAACAAAGGTGAATACAACATTTGAAGCCTACACAGGAAACAAATTTACCTTAATTCCCATCTGCCTTTATAGTCAAGTAACACTGAAGAGTGAATGAGAGCTAATATTTTTCTTGTGCTGTGTACACACTAATGATGCTATATAAATGTACTATTCTCATCATTTTTGTCATTTTATTTTCCCAAGTCCTGCTCTGTTTCACATGATGGGAGTAGACAAAATTGCAGCAGCACTCTAAGATTCATCAGTATGAGTCTCAACATATCAATTTTCAAGTGGAGCAACTTTAAACACATTGTAGGCTTTTAGTTTCCATAGAAAATAATACTTCTATTGTTTTCAAAGAAAACTGTAAGTACCTAAAATTACCACACTTTTAACATACTGACATGTTGATGGCCAGATGTTCTTTCAAGCTCAAAGTCAGATTGGCAGAAGTCAGAGCAGTTTAGAGGCTTACTTAAAATATAGTATTTTAAATTTGGCAAGAATTACTATATTGAAAAAAGACAAGGTGACTTTCAATATTTTTTTTACTTTAGCACAGTTATAAAGCGCTAAAAACTAATTTCACACACAAAAAATGCTTTCATCCCCCCCAAATTATGAGGTGAAGAGCTCCAGCAACAACAGTCTAAGGGTGTCAGGGGCACATGCTGTCTTTCTGACATCCTGAATTACTTTGATTTTTGTATACCAGCATAATGTGCTGATATTTGTTGAAATCACAAAGCTGCAATATGAGTTTCATGACATACAAGGTCATCCCACTACAGATACTCAGTGAGACACCACTTCTAGATTTAATTAAGTAGAGGCATTAGGTGCATGTGTAAAACTGCCATTGTTGCAAGTATGGCCATGACTAAGGAAATGTAAGAGCATAGACTAAATGAGTAAGAAAACAAAACTAGCTGGATAAACTTTTCAAAAATCAGTTTTATGATTTTTGTCATCAGACATTGTCCCCCCCAGACCCACTGACAAAGGTTAATAGCCCCAGAGCCAGCGATTCAAAAGGGATCAGGGCTCCCAGCTGCCACCACTGCTGGTGGCCGCAGCAGATGGAGCCTTGAGCCCTTTAAATCACCACCTGAGTCCCAAGCAGTGTGCTCCAGGTATCATCAAGGGCTGGCTGCCCCAGCCCCGCCCCTTTCGCCCTAGGCCTCGCTGCTTCCGGGAAGAAGGAGCCAGGTCCCCTAACCTTACCCAGGGGCCTGGTGAGTCTGTCAGCTTCCCTGTTTCCCCAGCCTTTTCCCTAAACAACAGAAAATAAGTTGATTGCCTCATATCTGTTTTCATCACCCTGAAATGCTGGGGGAGGAAGGATTCAGGCTAAAACTACTCCAGGGAAAATGAAAATTAAGGCGCAGATCCAAATTTTCAAGCTTAAATGCCAAAATGCTTCTAGAAAAACACAGTCATACAGACATCAATGTGTATGTAGAAAACAAGCATAAGCATGTATAAAATAAGTGAAAGGTTTTTTTAATCACAAAGGGGCGTTGTCATACGAGATGGGGCTAGTACCCTACCCCGACAGCAGCCAGGGTAAGGAACTTCAGAGGAAGGTGCAGATAAACACACAGTGGACACTTGTAGAAGAACCTGCCAATAGAGAACATTTTCTCTAAGCCTGTCAGTCTGCAGTTGGCTAATGCCATGAACAATCAGTGTTTATATCCTTTCTGAAAAAAGATCTTTTTAGCCTGTCTAATCTGTGGATATTCTCATGGTACATATACATATCTAATTCTTTTTAGAATCTTACTAAACTCTTGAGCTGATCTTTGTGATCTATTGTGGTAATGATTTTCAAAAGTTAATTAGGCATTGTGTAAAATGTATTTATTTTTCACTTCTTTAAATCTGTTGCCTTTTGATTTTTATTCAATTATTCCCCTTTACTCCTGTTTTGTATGAAAAAGCAAATAGGAGTGCCTAACTGTATATATCACACATTATTTTGTAGACTTTTATCACAGCCCCTCTTATTTGTTTTCTTCTTTAAACTAAACAGTACCGATTTTTTCAATCTTCCCTTACAGAGAATTAATAATGGTTATCATCTGTCTGTGAACTCCATCTATTTGATGCTCTATATTAAAGATTTTCATTTAGCTACCCACAATGATGCCCAGGTCTTCTTCCTAAAAGGACACAATTAATTTAGAACCCATAAAATGTCTGAGTTATTCAAGTTATTCCTTCCAATGTGTTTTACTGTACAGTATATGTGTCAACTCTGCATTTTGTTTATCATACAATGTCCATTCATCCAGCTTTGATAAGTGTCTCAGTCCTTCACAATCTTACCTAGTCTTGACAAACTTACAGCTTTGTATCAAGTGCAAATTTTGATCCCACTGTGTTAATTTCCTTTTCCAGATCATTAGTTAATACATTAAAAAAAAACCAGTCATGATACTGAATCTTGTGATACTGCATGTTTGTATTACCAGCTCAGCTATTTCATTCTTGGCTATCTATGATCTGATTCTCATGGTTTGTTCTTTAGTCGATTCCAGAATCTTTGCTTTGACATCTATAATTCTGACAGCACCACCTTTCCTACACAGAGAGCAGGTGTGAGGTTGGTACCTTCCCAACTTCTCTTTCTGAGAAAATGACGAAAAAATAATTTGGCTTCTCTGCAATTCCTTCTCATCTTTACGAGTTCCATTTACGCTGTACGGGCAAGACTGCACTACAGTGCTACATCAGCATAGCTGCACTCCACCACTGTAGTGCATCCGGTGAAGATGTACTATGCCGATGGGAGAGTGCTCCTGTTGAAATTACACCACTTCAGTGAGAGTGGAAGCTATGTCAGCAGAATCCACCTCCCACGGATACAGCACTGGACGAGAAAGTGTGTAGGTTTATGTAGCTTGCATTGCTCAGGGGTGTGGCTTTTCACACCCATGACTGAGGTAAATTACACTGACTTAAGCATTATGTAACTAGGAGGGATATGAAAATAGTTAACTGGTTAAATAAGAGTACTTAACTGGTTAACCATTTTGACTGAGCCCCTCAGTGGCTGGGGCTGCTCTAACCTCCCACAGCTGGCCATTGTGGAGATTGCTGCCAATGGTCAATTAATCAGTTGCTTATTTGTATATTTACCTGTTAACCTCTTAACATCCCAGTAGACAAACCCTTAGTGGCATCACCAAATTTCCACTCAGGATTCCTGCTTCTGAAAGAATTCCTTGTTATCTATTTTTAGTTAATTGGTTATTTGCTCTTTAAAATACTTCTCCTTCAATTCGTCAACACAAGACACAAAACCGGGTCTTAAGTGTTTCCCCTTTTCATCAAAACTCCTTTTTAAAAAACCCGCTTCCTCCTCCTGCTTATGGGATAACTTCACCCTGTTGGTTCAGCATTCTCCAGTCAGAAGAATGGTTACATGACCACTAACACCTCTCTGCCAACTGACCATTTACTTTATTCCTCTGACATTATAAACCAGTCCTCAATTCTCAAGGGTCAATGGATTGTCTAATAGAAGTTCATAAATAATAAGAAATGACAGATTATAATGTAATAAACCACGCAGTAGAGCTTTGTTTTATCTTACAGCAGCCTAAACACCAAAGATAAATATGTTTAATCATCCATCATTTCCAAGTTACATCCGTGATTAAAATATTGAACTTGCAGTATATGATTTCCCATTTGTATAACTGCTCACACAAACACCTCTTGCATCTGAACTGTCAAGTTCAATAAATAACTTGGTTCATAATACTTTTTCTTTATATAACAAGCTAATCTTGTTGCTAATTTGAGGTTCATTACAGGAGATACATAATTACCCCGTACTAGCTATTAGGCTGCGTGAAAGAAGTGAAAGTTTTTTACTCACACAGAAAGACTTTGCCACACAAGATCATGTGACCTGTGGGTTGCTGTAACTTTCCCCCAACAGCAGCCAGGATAAGAAACTTCGGACTTCAGAAACTTATTCCACTAGCTTCAGCTTCTGCAAATTATTTAGTTTGCAGACTATGGAAGAAACATGTCAACTAAGACAGAAATGGTATGCTATGTGCAACATGCCTGATACATGCTTTCTCCTATGGAGGATGATCTTCCTGTTGGACTGAACTGCTCGACTATCATGATATAGTCAAAGGAAAGCTCTGGAATTTGTGCAAGTTGCCATGAAAATTGTCACATTATTGTAGAGGTTTGGAAAGCCTGGTAAGTTTTGAAATTAATGACATTAAAGTTTATAGGCACTTTTCTTAAAAAAATAAACAAACCCCACATAAGATGCCAACTCCAGACAAGTGCATTGGTGGATACAACAATTAAAGGTAAAACAAGTAAAATAAGAGCCCCCCTACCCCAAAAGCTCAAAAAATGTATTCAAAGAGCAGGTTAAGACGACATGAAGGGATACAATAGAACGCGCACTGCAAAACAGATCATGGCACAGTGAGATAAAAGCAAGACTTAAAAAGAGATTTTCTGTATATTGCTTGTGTCTGAGAAGCACCCATGAATGTGTGAATAACAGGGAATGAAAAAGCCTATCTAGCATTCGGCCACACAGACTGCCCTGGGCTCACCCTGAGGACTGATGCTCTCAATCCTGTATGGATGCGCTGAAACACCCAAACACCACAAAGCCTGGCTGAGTGCTGAGGTGGAGCCCGGGGTGTCCAGGCATAGGAATTCCAGGGATTCATATCAGAAAAATTCAACACAATTTGGCAGAAGGAAATAGAACTTATTAGCTTGTGTGGGATACAGTGAAAGATGCACTCACCTATGAAGTAGGCCAGCAGGATGGCAAGCAGAACTGCAGCAGCAATAGCTGATAAAGCAGCACATTTCCAGCTACAATATTTAGAGGGTTTTTTCAGCTTGAATGCATTTCTGGAGAAAGTATTTCGAGGCAACAGTCTGGGAGGTGGTGTATAAACTGTTCCTGAGGTTAGAGGGTATCCAGGGGAAGAACTACTGAACAGAGGGGTGGTTCCAGATGATGTCTTAAACAAGAAATGCCTGAAACGAAAGAAGAGACACAGTTAAAAAGGTGCAGTGCTATAGTTAGAGAAGAATATTCTCTTTGCACCTGCTTCCATTATGTCTGGAATCTCCTTTCTGACCTGGTTCACAGTAGGGATGTTAAAATTAGGTGATTTTAGTAATGGAGTAGTCCACGGAATTTTTATCGACTACTCGATTGGGGAAGGAAGACATCTCAGTCCCGACTAGCTCTGGGACCAAACCCCACTGCAGCTCCACAATTTAAAAGCCAGGAGGTGCCAGGCAGCCTTACCCCAAGCTCCTACTGTGTTTTAAATTGCATCGCCACAGTGGGGTTAGGTCCCAGCAGAAGCTGGGGTTGAGATGAGCTGCTTGCCCAGCTGGTAGCCATCCCATCTGCGGGAGGTCCCAGCTCCCCACTGGGACCCCCATGGACAGGGGCTGCTGCCTGCAAAACTGCCCCTGTCCACAGCGCCTGTCTGCAGAGGGTCCCAGCAGGAAGTTGGGACCCCCTGCAGCCAGGGGCTGCTGCCCGCAAAGCAATCCCTGTCTGCAGTGCCTATCAGCAGGTACTCTTTCTGCTGGGACCCCCTACGGCTAGGGGCTGCTGCAGGAGGAGCATTCTCTACCCCCTCTTGCTACCAGCTCCCCCTTTGCTGTCTTTGATATAGAGGCAGCCCGGCGGGAACAATACGAGTAGTCAACGTGACTACCCCATAGGCTTATCAGACTAATTGACTACTCTCATACATCCCGGCTGTGTCTACATTGGCACCCTTTTCCGGAAAAGGGATGCTAATGAGACCAGTCGGAATTGCAAATGCCGCAGGGGACTTGCAGTCTAGACGGGACTTTCAAGTAGGAATAGGGGATCTTCCGGAAAAGGGTTTATTTTCCGCAAGATCCCGTCTAAACTGGTGCTTTTCTCCGGCAAAACTCCGAGCTGGAAAAAAGTGGCAGCCACGTTCATGCAAATGCCGTGGGAGATATTTAAATCCCCCGCGGCATTTGCAATTCCGACTGGTCTCATTAGCATCCCTTTTCTGGAAAAGGGTGCCAATGTAGACACAGCCCCCTAGTTCACAGTGTTGCCATCATCTTCCCCGGCAAGTCACTCCTCACAGCAGTACCTCTAAGAAGCCAAACAAACACTTGTCCCACCCTTTTTGCTTAAAGAAATGTTAAGAAAATTGATGACAGAAAATGATAAAATAAATCCTGGAACTAACACAGTATGTTTTAAGTTTCCTCATTTAATCATTTTACATTCCATATCCCTTCCTCCATCAACACCTCATCTACTTCTGCTTTAAATTATTCAGGGCATAGGCCTAGGCCTTAAATTTTAGGCTGCCATAACTTCACAGTCTTCAGTGATGCTACTGCTGATTTACACTGGGATGACAAAATAGAATCAAGTCCCCTGTGTCCTGACTGTCTGTAATATGCCTAGCAAACATTTGGACATTGCATGAAGTCAGTGATAAACAAACAGTAAAGAAAATCACCTACAATTCCTCCACGTAATATAAAAGTAAAGACTACATGCAAATAATCAGTGACTCTTACAGAGAAAAGAGGAATATAAATACAGCTATTTTTAAATTCTTCCTCTCCCCTCTATTTTTAATTTAACAATAAAACTAAATTATTATGTTAATGAAAGAGGCCAGTCTGGCAGTTCTGGATACCTCAGTTATTCAGTTATTTACATCCGGGGGAGGGGTGCATGTCCCCCAGCTGGGGTAGGTCCAAGTTCGCCTGCCCCCTTGTGCTTCCCAGACAGAGTGAGGAATGCAGAAAACTGTGCACTTTCCCCTCACTCCCTGACAAAGGGGAATAGCTAGCAATGTTCCTGTAAGAAGGGGGGAGGCAGATGCAGCCCCCACTGCCATCACTAAAGGGCATCTGCATGTTGGGAGGCTTGTGGCTGGAGCAGTCCCAGAGAGGGTAGGGGCGGGCACACCACCTGCCAATCCCTTTAACCTGCCTGGTGAATCCATCTCTTTTCTGTAGGTTTTTGTGTGTCCCCATATGCATGGAGTGGGGAGGGTAAGTGCTTCACACCCTCTCCCCTGCACAACCAAACCCTGATCCTGCTTTAAGTTATGATAAGAGGAAGCTGCAAACCAAATTTGGTGGTCCTAGTTCTGATCATTTAGGAGTAATTCTTGAATAAACACAGTTATAGACTTGCTTGCTCATTCACAAACTCTCTCAAATATATAGTAGATTATATTCAATTATTTGTGTAACAGGTAGAGCATAAGCAACAACTGTTCATCTGTACAGTCAGAAACTGGCTCACCACTGTACTTTGAAAACCTGATCATGAGTGGACTGTAAGGATTAGAGGACAGTTGAACCTTCCTTTATTCTTTGGACTCCCTGCTAAGTCTGCCAATGTAGGTGCTGATTAGTTGCACAGGTGAGGGTGCTTCTGGACCTGGGCATCAATCCACTGTAGCCTAGCATGAGTTCACCAACACATTGCACATAAGCCACTGAATCCCCCTAGGAGGTAACATTTCTAAATGTGAAAGCGGATATTTTTACTTGGACTGTCCTTGTCTGCACAACAAATCCCAAAAATTGCAAGGGGAAGGGAGAATTGTATATGAAAAAAAATTAAGGACATTTGGAAATCTGAGATCATTACTCATTTCTTACTGCCACAGGAGATTTGTTTGATCACATCACTCACTGTTATATTTTAAAGCAGGTATAGGGATGCTTTTGTGGGTTGGGGCCATTGATGCACAGAAAAAAATCAGACAGGAGCCACACACAAATATGAAGCAAAAAGAGGTGTGTCCCTCAACTCAGAAGCAAGAAAAAAAAGACACTCCTTTCAGTCACCTCAAGTTCTAGCCCCCAGGGGGAAGGGGAAAGGCTCAGGATTTACATGGGTCTGGATTAACTCTTCTGGGGCCTGGGATTAGTGGATTTTGTGGCACCCCAAGAATCTGGGGTGGGGCCAAAAATAAGGAGTTCAGTATGTGGGAACAGACTGCCAGGGAACAGGCTAGGTATAATGGTGTTGGGTCAGGGTGGGATGTAGGGTGCAGGAGGAGGCTGGGATGAGGGTGTGGAGTATAGACAGGAGGTAGGTGCAAGAGCAGGCTGGGCTTGTAGGTTACAGGTCTGGACAGGAGGGAGAGTGCAGGAGTAGGATGAGGGTAGGAGTGCAGTGTCTGGAAGGGAGGAAGGGTGCAGATGCATGTGGGGGTTCAGGGTCTGGATGGAATGGAGGGTGCAGGAGCAGGATGGGAATGTGGGATTTAGACGGGAGGGGGCATGGCGCCTATGAAAGTTAGTTCGAACTAACGTCTGTTAGTTCGAACTAACTTTGTAGTGTAGACATACCCTAAGGTGCTGCAAGACTATGTGTTGTTTTTTACATTTTTCCAGGTACAGACTAACATGGCTACCCCTTTGAACCTGATTTGGTGTTAGTTTAGACTGCACGCTGACCAATTAAGTGCCTTATGTATCACCTGAGATGGCACTATCAAGCTGTGGTAACTGTTTAGCTGTAATTCTCAGACCTGGAAGTGATATCCCTACACATTCCAATTAGCTTGAGTTTGATTAAGGCATACAGCTAGATCTAAAATGTGCAATATCTGTTTGTTTATTAGTTTAAGTAAATCCCTATCTTTCCTAATAAACATTCTTTCTATGC
Organism: Pelodiscus sinensis; assembly: GCF_052426305.1. Classification (NCBI taxonomy): domain Eukaryota; kingdom Metazoa; phylum Chordata; order Testudines; family Trionychidae; genus Pelodiscus; species Pelodiscus sinensis. The sequence goes on along the minus strand of NC_143067.1, from coordinate 34,045,038 downwards.
TGGCAAGCTTAGATGGCTTTCTTGTGGAATTTATAGTCCAACTAATATTGTGAATTCAACACTGTCTTCTTGACAATGCTTGGAAAGCATTCTAAATCTGTAGGAAAGAGACCTGCCAGAGTTACAACTAACAACGAAGAGAAAGAAAATAACTGGTAAGAACTCTGCAAGGTCCTAAATGCCTCCTCACAAAACATGTTGAGGGGTGTCAGCAAATTGCAAAATTGGGCCCATAGGGTATTTTTAAATTAATAATAGGTTTTATTTCAGATGTAACTAATGCTAATGGTCTGAAGAAACCAACAAGTGGATCACTATCAAACCTCTTATTATGAGCTTTAAAATCAATATTTGGTCACTGTTTATTATAACAATAATTTGGAAGTCTGAAACTAAAATCTGTTTCCCAGGTACATGTGCCCCGTCAGTACTGACAGGAACACTCATTTTTTCAGGGAACACTGAAACATTTGTTTCTAAAAAAAAACCAAATATATAATAAAGTGAGCGCCTGAACTTTGCAAAGAAACCAAGAAAATAAAAGGTAGACCATGCTGTGGCTCTGCCAACTTTGACAAGCTCAGTGTAGCACTACATACTGGAATTATCAGATGGTCCCTGAAAATGTGCCTTGCTGATACAGTTATACAGCCTGGTGAACAGTGAATCAGTTATTCTTGTTCATTGTTTAGTTTTTAAATAACCCAAAGGATGGCTAGCACCTTACCATTAGAACCGAAATATAGCCCTGATGGAAGTGGACACAAGTTGATCACAGTGTCATTCCTCTTGTTCTAGCTCAGGGGTCGGCAACATAAAGGCGCACGTGCCACAAGTGGCATGCAAGATGATTTTGAGTAGCATACAGGGAGCCTCACAGCACCAGCTCTGAGGGGCATGCAGCGAGGAAGGTGAAGAAAGCAAATTCTCCTCCTCCCGCACTGGCCACAGAGCTATACGCGGAGGAGCACCACCCTGCCTCCCTCATGGAAAAGTCCCACCTGCCGCTGGTTGCTCCCGTGGGGTAGGTTCCAGATTGGGCTGCGTGGGGCCCAGTCAGGCAGGACGGGCTCTTGTGGTGCATGAGCAACCGACGCCCTCCCCCTTTCCTGGTAGCAGGTTAGGTTGCACCGCACCCAGTGGCAGTGGGAGGAGGCAGTGCTGGGGCTGAGGACCCTGCACGTGCAGGACGCAGGTGAAGGCTTGGGGCCTTACAGGGCTTTGCACCCACGGAGACTCAGTCTGGGGGCATGCAGATTCGTAAATAGAAGTGAATAAGTTAAATCTTGGCACGCCACTTCTGAAAGGTTGCTGACCCCTGTTCTAGCCAGTCCTTCAGCTGCCTGCTGGCCAGGCTGTCAGTGGCACCAGACAGCCAACTGCAATAGTGCACTGCATCCCAGAACTCCTACGTGATCTGCCAGCCTCCCAAGTAGGTGGGATTACAGGCACCATGCTCAGCATCAGTATTAGTATTTACTTATATAATAAAAATCCTTAACAAGCTCCACAGAAGGAAACCTTACATAATCAGCAGTTGGTTTGGAAACCTAAGTATCTCAGACATTTTTCACTTAAAAAAAAAGACTCTCTCCTGAGCTATTTGCAAAACTATGACTAAAGAAACAGTGTCATTCCAACCATTTACTTAATGAAGAGTGTTCGCTAATAAATCTTCCTGTCAAATGACGTGGCCATTCTTTACTGCCTCTAGCTAATAATGCAGTGGCAAGATTGGTTAAGTGTTAGAAATATTACAAACCATTGTTTTTCACATTTTTCTAAGTGGACTACGAACATATGCTCATGGCAGAAGCTGAAATGAAAAGGTTTTAGCCCCAATGTCTTATCCTTTTAAATTAAAAACAAATCTCTTAGACTATATTCCACTTAGAAGTGTGCAGGAAATAACAGAGAATGGTTTCAGATGTTTGTAACTGTCCTAACAAGACCAACTTTCATTAATTAAAATGAAAATTGGCAAGAGGGGGCGAAATAGGGCTGCTGGAGTTACACCGCAGCATCTGGGATTTCCATTCCTCCTCTCTGAGTGCCAGGCTGACCACTCCAAAGCTCTTTCATTAGCCTCACCCCAAATTTCTCCATAACATCATTATACCAGAACCCCTTTCCAGTTTCAAGCCTAAAGGGCTTTATTAAAGAGGTTTTTTTCCTGTTAGCTTCTTTTTTATCCCTTAGAGCAAATCTCAGCCGTTTCGAGAAGCACAAAAGTACAGTCCTTGTGCTGCCTTGATCTGAAATGTCACATTTTTTTAACCCAAGATCTCTAAGTGCTTTTCAGCTAACAGAGGGAGCTACAATATATAAACAAGTTTGAATATAATGCTTTGTTCATGTGAACTTAGGTATAGTGAAACTCTGGTCACAGTGAAACAGAATGAATAAATATGGTGGAAAGTGCCAATCACAATACTGTTTCATAAATGAGGAAACAAATGACTTAAATACAAGATCACTTACATTGTGATCAAACTACAGATATAGAAAGTTACACCTGGAAAATACACACGAGTACATAGAAACACACAATTAATGCCTAGTGTAGAATGAAATTTGATGAAGAAAGGCAAATAAGAGACTCTGATGAATGCATGAAACTGTGCTATTCTCAAATGTATGCCTGTAGGTGAGGTAAAAATAGACAAGATATATTTGAAAAATGAAATAAACCTTTGATTATTGTCACATTTTCCAGGTCCTGTCTATGTCCTTTGAAAGCTTAGAGTTTATTGTCTCGAAAGAAGTACTTTTTATAAAGTGGCCGGCAGTAAATGGTACAGTACCACATAAAACTACAGTAATTAGGTTTTCAAAAGTTGTAATAAAACATTTAACTAGATATATGTTAAATAACCACCATGCTATTCCACATAATTGGCACTCTGTTCAGAAAATATGAAGACTAGAATACCAGAGGTAAAGCAGGTCAAGATGGAAGAGCATTGACAGAGCTGCACAAGAAAATTGGAGAACTTAATGGTTAATATAATGGCATTTCACATTCACTTCACATTCCAGTTGAGTCCAGGTTGAGCTTTTAAAAGAAATTAATTGACTTGCCCTAGGTTGGTCCCTACATAGCAGTGATCCACACAGTCAGAAAATCTCTGGGTGGGATTTGACATGCTCCATAACAAACAGTTGTGTGTGGACCAAAGAGAGTGAAATCCACAATCATTTCTCAGTATTAACTATTGTGTATTCCCGATAAGACTGGGGAGACCTTGCACCATGGCTGCCTACAACACATCATGGAAAGGAATTCACCTCTTTCATTTCCTGTCCAATTAACTTTAAACAGAGTCTATATTTTAAAGTGTAAAATTGTAATTAAACAGATAAATCAATAACCAGCTGTTGTAAGCATTCTCTGCAGCTGGTTAGTACTACAGAGAAGAACACATTTTCCAGCCCTAATTAACATCACAGATCTTAGCACCAAGACAAGAACTCCTCTATGAAAACAATACACATTGGGTTAAGTGGCGCAATAGATTTAATTTACCTTCCTCGGATACAGAATGGGAGTGCAATTATCTTTGGGCAACAAGTGAATTGAGTTTGACAGTGTCAGCCCAGTCTATAATAGATTTTTGTCCATATCACAAAACTATTATGTGATTCTGCATAGTTGACATTCTCTGCCCTGGAACACACCAAGAGTAGAAAAGCAAGGATGCTGCAATTCAAGAACTGAAGTGTGTAGGAAATGTTTTAAAGCTCCACACTCTCTATATATCTTAGGTTAGTGCTGTCCCCATCTTAAACAATGCTAGATGCCCCTCAAATTCATGAGCATTAAAATGTATCAATTCTTTTTCTCCAAACAATGTCTGCTCACAGTGTATGGCACCAAAGGCAGAATGGCACTATTAGAACAGGGAATGGCCCATTAGAAAATGTCACTGGGGCAAGGAGAAAAGCAGATTAAAAATAGATTACTTATCTGTAACTATACGTTCTTCTGTCTGTATTCCATGTGCTGGGGATCATGTGTACCATGAACCCAAGTCCAGAAATTCTAGTAAGAATTGTTTGTTAGCCCATACATGTGCCGTAGATATCCTCTTGCTCTCACTTGAGGGCATAAAGGGCAGTGCAGGCTGACTTTAGTTCCTCCTCTTACCATGATTTCAATAGGATTCAAAGCAGAGGAGATGGAGGATGGGCAGTGGAATGAATATTGAGTATATTCCATATGTGGGAGATTGCAAACTGATACGAGATATTTCTATACCAAGTGTGGCCAAACTGCGGCCTTTGAACCACGAGGCTCTTAGGCAGGGCAGCTGCTGCTCATGGAGCTTGTGGCTTCAGCTCTGCAGTGGCATACAGAAACACAGAGCTTCCTCCCATAGCTACAGAGGGGCGCAGAGGCTGTGGGCTTGCCAAGCAGCAGGACGAGCTGGCATTCGCAGCGCTAACCCTGCCGGAATGTGTGGAGACAGGGGGCTTTCAGCCCTAAAGGAGGAGGAGCACTGTTGCTTGGGGCTGGCAACGAGCTGCTGCCTAGGCTTCAGGTTAGGCCTCACATCCTCAATGTAACAGGAAATTAGAATAATAGAATCATAGAGCTGGAAGAGACCTCAGGAGGTCATCGAGTCCAGCCCCCTGCCCTAGGCCGGACCAATCCCAACTAAATCAATCCATCCAGGGCTTTGTCAAGCTGAGACTTAAAAACCTCTAGGGATGGAGACTCCACCACCTCCCTAGGTAACCCATTCCAGTGCTTCACCACCCTCCTAGTGAAATAGTTTTTCCTAATATCCAACCTAGACCTCTCCCATTGTAACTTGAGACCATTGCTCCTTCTTTTGCCATCCGACACCACTGAAAACAGCCTTTCTCCATCCTCTTTGGAACCTCCCTTCAGGAAGTTGAAGGCTGCTATCAAATCCCCCCCCCCCCCCACTCTTCTCTTCTGCAGACTAAACAAACTCAAATCCCTCAGTCTCTCCTCATAGGTCATGCGCTCCAGTCCTCTAATCAAATTGAATCATGGCAATGCCGTGCGAGGTCCTCTTGAATGCCGCACACTACATGCTGCATTTTCTGTTCATTAAGCTGCATTTGCATAGTTTTAGATGTGTTAACCCTAAGTTAGTTTTGTGGATGGCAATGACATCTTGAAACTGTAAGCTGACAACAACTGAAACAGGTATTATTATGGCACGGAATATCACTCCCGCGAAATGTCCATATTGTGACAGAGAATTTGTTAAGATGAATGTTGCAGAAGTGGTTTCAATTTTAGATCCCAGTAACACAAACCTTCAAGGACTAATACAACAAATTCCGCTTCATGCCAAACTACAGAGACATGGCTATCCCAGATCAGTGGCAATATTGCAAGCAACATGCAAAATGATGTAAAGAATTCCCTAGTATTCAGCCTAACTGTTGATGAGTCCTTGGATAGTCAAGATAAACCACAACTAGCAACATTTGTCCACTATATTTCCACAGATGTAATTGTGTGAGAAGAAATGTTATACTCAGGGGCGCTAAAAGAAACAACCTGCGGTGTTGTCATAAAGAATGCACTTGACAAAGCATTGACAAATGCCGATGGATCATGAATAAACTTGTCAGAGTTGCAATAGATGAAGCACCCGCAATGGTGACGAAGAAAGCCTTACTGAACTCTTAAAAAGTGTTTCTAGGCAGCTGCTTTACATATCTCTAGTAGAAGCACTTCAGCATATTCAGTAGGAGCTGCTTACAGTCTGGTGGAATGAGCCTTCACTCCCTCTGGTATGAGGGGAGAAGGCAGGATGTGATCTAGCTGATAAAGGATAAAACAATGAGAGATCCATTTTGAAAGTTTCTATGCAGATATAACTTGCCCTTCTGATTTATCTGCTATGGAAACAAATAGGTAGGGTGTCTTTCTACTATCTTTGTTCTTGGTAGATAAAAGGCAAGCACCTCTTGTCTCCATTCAAGGTATATGGTTTAGGAAAATGTATGAGTATGTGGGTGGCTTGATACATATGAAACTTAGAAACTAGTTCAGGGATGGTTTTTGGGTGGGAGAGTAACCTTTTATTTATAGAAGGTAGTATATAGCAGATCCTGCAGGAGTACCTCCAACTCACTGTCTCTTCTGGGAGATGTAATTATGATGAGATGGCCTAATTGCAATAGGATGAGAGAAGATCATATGGTTATCCACCAATGATGAAAAGCACTGATTCCTGCTTAGTGCACCCAAAGAGAAATTTAGAAGATGTAGAGAGCCAAGAGCGCTCTACGGAGGGGGCTACTGATGACGAAGAGATCATGTGGAATTTTAGCTTTTGAATGAATATGTTCAGTAGATGTAAGTCAAGAATTGGCTCCCATCCTCTACTTTTTGGGGGGACGAAAAGTAAGGGGAATAGAACCTTTTCCCTATGATGAGGTGGAATCTTCCTATTGCTCATGGAGGAGGAGAAGCAAATCCACTTCCTTCTGGAGAATCTCCTTGAGATAGTGGTCCCTGAATAGGAAGTAGAAAGGGAGTTTCTGGGTGGGAGCTGTCAAAAATGCATATACCCACTGCGATAACTTCCAGTACCAATTTATTGGTAGTTAGGGCCTTCCAGCTTCCGGCAAATTGGGTAAGACAGCCTCCAAAAATCTGATGAGGGAATAGATGTGGCATCAGTAAAGAGACATGGGTCTCAACAGTCCCATCAAAATAAAACTCTTTGGCTGAGTAAATGAATGTTGCAGAGGCTTAGCTCCAGGGCCTGCAAACCCTCTTCTTTCACATGGTGGTCCCTGAGGACACTGATGATAAAAAAAGGCAGAGGAGACGGCCTCAAACTACACCGTGTTCTCTCTTGAAGATAGGGGTATAGATGCCCAGAGAGAGACTCTCTCTTCTCAGAGAACAGATTGATCATAGCAAAGGAAAGGCCCTGGGTGGAACTCTTCACATTTCTATGGAAACCTGAGGATTTTAACCATGAGTCTCTCCTCCCAACAACAGCTGTGGCCATTCCACAAGACACAGGAAAGGAGCTGCTGCCATCTTGCACTGCTGCCTCTGTTTCAGAGGCAGCAGCCTTGGGCAGCCGGTCCACAAGGAGAACTGGTTTTTGAACTGGCTCCCCTGGCAGACCAGCTCCCTCTGGGCACCTCGCAGTGCTGCCTCTGATACAGTGTGGAGCTGAGGGGCCTCCTCGGGAGTGGGGCCAGAGCTCACTGACTAGTGGGCCCAACCCCAGGGATTACAGAATAGTCGAGTAACTGTTATGAATTCATGAGGTTAATCAACTATTCTATTAACCAATATTCAACTTCTCAAGTTTCTCTGGATTTACATGGGATAAACTGAAAGCAGACTCAGGGTGATATCATGTCAATCTGATCTCTTCTACACTAAAGTAAAGTAGGAGAAAAGTCACTGAAATCAGTGTAACTACATCAGAGTAAAAACAGACAGAAAATAATCAGAATCATAAACCTCAAAAAACATATTCTCTAATTTTTACTACTGTATCTCTAAAGCAACTTAACAGATATAAACTGAACTACTCCAGATTTATACTGGTGTAAATGGCAGCAGGATTTTGTCCCCAAGACTGTCCCAACTGTTCCATCAATTCTGGTTCAGATCATGAACTATGATCACTTTAAAATAGTTTATTACTTCTGAGAGTATCTCCATGGGTACAATGTAAAACCTCAACTCAGATCTATTTTTTTGTTAACTCTATCACTAAACAAATATACTGTGGATTAAGAAAGTTAATCAACCTACAATTACACACAGTCAATTGTGACTTGGTTCACGAGTGCATGATGGACCGTCACTGCACTTTTCTCATCTCCAATGCCCTGAGGCAGACTGCTTGCAAGCATTCAACTAACAGGAACAATGAACAGAGAAATAGGACAGAGAGGATACCAAATACTTCGATTTTTGCTCTTGCCAGGCATTCAGCACTTTAAAATAACAATACAGCCCTTCATAATGAAAGCTAGTTGCAACAAAAGAAACCCACTAAAGATCTTTTAAAGCAGATGACAACCTGGTTCTGCCAATCCAAAAGCATCCACTGAAACTGTGATTCTGCTCTGGAAAATGGCACTGTAGTGTTACCTATTTATTTGTATCTCACTAACTACATACTAGATTCACTCTGTGTAAATATTTTTGTCCATATGCCCCCACCCAGGTGAGATGTTTGCTGCTTCCCCCTAGCCTGCTCCTTCTATTGGCCTGCACAGCAGCACTATCTCCTCATGAATCTCTGCAGGGCTCTAGTCTCAATGAGAATATATTCTGGTATACCTTCTCGGTATATTCCCAGTACCTGCTCTGCACTTCTACTCCCCAAACACAGTCAGCTTTTAAAACCTGGATGAGGAAGAGACATATGGTAATATTAGTCCAAGGCTGTGAGAAGCAAAGTAACTATAAAAGGAAGGAAAAGGTGTCTCTTGGTGGGATTTTGGGATTACGGGTGGGAACAGAGGAATTTGAGCTATCTAAAAGGTGATGAGGAAGAAAGTGGTGCTTGAGATCAAAGGGGGGTGCGTGAGGGAAGAGAAACAGAGGGAGAGGAGTTCTGATGAAACACCTATTGCCATCCAGAGAAGAACTGAGCTGGGAGGGGTGTGGGGGGAAAGAAGCATCAGGAAGCCCTTCACAGGTTCCCTGCACAACTGCAGGATGTCCCTCCATCCATCACATCATGTAACAGATCATGTTTCACTTTGAAATGTCAAAAGTGTCTTACATGCAGGCTGTGTCTACACTGGGCCACTTATTCTGGAAAATCAGCCGCTTTTCCGGAATAAGCTGTGAGCTGTCTACACTGGCCCTTGAATTTCCGGAAAAAGCAACGATGCTCTACTGTACAAAATCAGCCGCTATTCCGGAAAAACTATTCTGCTCCCGCTCGGGCATAAGTCCTTATTCCGGAACACTGTTCCAGAAAAGGGCCAGTGTAGACAGCCCAGTAGTCTTTTCTGGAAAAAAGCCCTGATCGCGAAAATGGCGATTGGGGCTCTTTTCCGGAAAAGCGCGTCTATGTTGGCCACAGACGCTTTTCCGGAAAAAGGGCTTTTCCGGAAAAGCAGCCTGCCAATGTAGACGCTCCTTTTCTGGAAAAACTGAAAACGGAATAGTATTCCGTTTTAAGCATTTCCGGAAATTCATGCCACTGTAGACACAGCTGCACAGTATTATCAGAGTAAGTATGCATGAAGTTTGTGGGGACTGTGGTTGTTAAGTTAGAAGAACAACAAAGATATGTGAGATAAATGGGGGTTTAAAAGCATGTTTAAATATTTCTTCAGCAAAAGCTAACAAGTATAGTACTATTTATATATGCATAAGATAGCCAAAATACAATGTATATCAAACACATACTATAGATATATAATGAGAAACATTTGCATTTAAAAAGGACTAAAATCCTTCCCTATATAAATTAATTGTCCTATGAAGAGTTAGTATTTCAAAGAGAATAATTCAACCATTAAAATGTCAGATGGAGGGTTTTTAAATGCTATCCCTCCCTCAGTATATACCTATAGTGTGTGTTTGGTATAAATTGTCTTTGAGCAAGCAGTACGTGTCATTCCTATTATACACCTGCACAAACAGGTACCTATATCTGTAAACACACACACACCACTATCTCCTCTGTACATATAAACCCATGCCACTGACGCACACGGGACAAACCTTGTGAGAACATGCTATTTCAGTACGTTTCTTGCCCTGCAGCACATAATCAATATGCAAGGGACTGCACGGTTTAGCAGCCAAGAAAATGCCATTAGGCAAGGAAACAATCATTTAGAATCAACACATAAATATTGTTATGACACTTAATATCCACTCAAGCAGACTCTGAAGCCTCTCAGCAGCAAGCAAGTTTCCAACGAAGCATTATCTAAAAAACCCAGCACACCAGTCCTTGAAAGGCTCACGGTTTCTTCGATGCTAGGTTCCCTAGGCCCCTAAGGCAAAGCTTTTAAAAAATGCAAGTGTTAAGGCAGACTGTCGTGCATGTTGCCTTAAGTACCAGAATAGCTTGTCACTGCCATCTTGAAACTCTTAACAAAGACACAGTTGGACACACAGAAGCGCAGTAATTGAAAGCTGCCTGACAGGAACGTAGTATGTTAGACTGAAAGGCAGGTGCCAGCCTTTAGGGCACCTTATTCTGTCACAGCATTAAACAGAACATAAAAGGGGCTATGTGCAGGCGGCTTCAGTTAAAAGTAACAAAAGCAGGTAGAGAAAGAGAAAACATCAGTACAATACAATGGCTGCATTAGCATCATATTGTTTAATGAGTGGCAGCACTTTTTCAGTGGACAAAGTTTACGTTCAAAAGCAAAACGACTGCACTGGATGCAGGAAGGGAGAGGTGAACATGGACCTGACATGAGAGTACCAATCCTATGTTTTCAGCAGGACGTGTCCTCAACTAGTCAAAAAGACACCACAGCTTGATGCTACCCTTCGACAGGCAAGCGTCAATTGGAACATATCGCAGCTTGGAAAATCTGCAGCATCACCGACTTTACACAATATGCAACAAAATGCTTTTGTACTCAGGCTGCTGTTAAAAATAAAACAGTCAGAATAACTTCAGAGGTGAACGTATCACAATGAATTGGCCGATAATGTGCATTTGTACTTACACTCTATAGAATCGTAACTGCTCTATTGTGCGTCATAGACCCAATAAATCCAATAGCTACAGGAAGATCTCCTTTAGCTCAAGTTGAAGTAGCCTGTCTTTTAGAAATGCATAGATTTGGTTTCATCTGCTGCAAAGTTCCGAGTGGCGATGGTGTGCAGTACAGTGACAATCAAATTCCTAATTGGCCATGGATTTTACTCCAGGAATAATGCTGATAATAATAATATTCTGCAGGTCAATAGCGCCTTTATTTAGGGGATCTCAAAGCTCATCACATTAATTAATGAATTAAGCCTCGTCACTCCCTGTATGGTAGACAGACATGCCAAACTGTTCACATCCCTTTAACTCCAATTCTTCCTTGAATCACAATCAATCTCAAAACAATAGAGCTATCCACATAAAAGAATCTTACAATCTTGCTCAAATGTAGCCAGGATAAAAGCTTACATCAGGCCAACGAATGAGGGACAAAAGCTAAATATTAATAGCAAGAAAATCTTAAACATGCTTGCTTCTTGCTGTAAAGTGATTCTACTGTGGGTTTTTCATGTCCCTATCTTTACAGACTAGAATGAGAGCAAAGCATGAAAGCAAAAATCCTGCTTTCTAACATCTAGAACGTCCCTATTGGTATTTGGAAACTTCTCTCTTAAAGGGGTGACAGTGTGCTCCTTTTTCCACTAATCAAAGAGTCTACATTTATTACTCACCCAGAAACCTATCCCTGCAACAAACCCTGTTGCCAGGTCTAACCACATATTTTTACAAGCGACACCATCACAGGACCTAACCACATAAGCCATCCTCTAATGTGATATATACCTCTTGCCTCAGCCTAGAACCTCTCCCATACTCCAAACACTTCAGCTCTACCTGCCACCGTAGAGCTCCCTCCTCACCCCAATTCTCCCATCCCTGGCCCCATGCCAGAGCCTGCACCCCAGCTGGAACCCTAACCCCATCTTGCATCCCAACCCATTGCCTCAGCCTAGAGCTCCCCTCCTCTACACTGATCTCCTCATTCCTGGCCCCACACAGAGTCCTCACTCCCTCGTGCATCCAGGGCCATCCCTATGGAGCACCATGGAGTAAGCATCATTGAACAATTTTAAGCTCTTCTTAATTATATTATTTAACTTAAGGGCTGTGTCTAGACTGGCAAGTTTTTCTGCAAAATCAGATGATTTTGCGGAAAAACTTGCCAGCTGTCTACACTGGCCGTTTGAATTTCCGCAAGAACACTGACGATCTCATGTAAGATCATCAGTGTTCTTGCGGAAATACTGTGCTGCTCCTGTTTGGGCAAAAGCCCCCTTGCGCAAATGATTTGTGCAAAAGGGCCAGTGTAAACAGCACAGTACTGTTTTCCGCAAAAAAGCCCCGATCGTGAAAATGGCGATCGGGGCTTTTTTGTGGAAAACTGCGTCTAGATTGGCCACGGACACTTTTCCGCAAAAAGTGCTTTCGTGGAAAAGCATCCTGCCAATCTAGACGTGCTTTTCCAAAAATGCTTTTAATGGAAAACTTTTCTGTTAAAAGCATTTTTGGAAAATCATGCCAGTGTAGACGTAGCCAAGGTGTTTTTAAGGTTCTCATTGTCTTTATATCTGTTTGTCCTCCTGAAATCACATATGCATCCATGTCCACAGAGACTCCTACAGAATTGCTTCTATCAGGAATGGCACCGACGGGCATATTGCTTACAGTAATACTTGCACAAATACACCTGTCTTCTGTTACTCTTGACATTCACTTAGGGCTCTGATTCTTCACGTCCTTGCACCCTGTGTAATCTTTTATATCTATTGCAAGGGAATGCAAAAGACAGCCCAAATTGCAAAGAATTGTTGAAACAAGAGACTAGAGTTTTTGACATCACAACTGTCACACTGATTCAGCCTAGCAACCAAATGAACAAAAAAGGATAAAAGCCCACAAAAAACTTAAATTGGCATGGGATACTCTGCCTCCAGGCAACATTTCCTCCTCAGTTCCAATAGACAGAGGTTGGGTTATGAGCATCTTGAAAATATTATCCAGAGCTTACATAAGGGGGACTGTTTAACAGGAACCCACTGACCAAATGACCCTGCGACCTGCTTTCCTTTGATCATACTTAGTTCCATTATTTGGAAAATGGGGAAACAATGAGAGTCATATTGACATCACACAAACTGCTAAGAGGAGTTCTTTATCTTTCCTCTATAGAATTACTACTACTTATCTGACAATACTTCAGAAGTACAGCTGGAACTTGAGAGTGGATTTTAGGGCACTTTCTAGTATCACTCAAACTAGAATTTCCAGAGAGATCTCCTGAAGAATGCAGGTGAAAACCAGCTAGATTGCACAACATATATTCTTTGACAATGCTAGGACTTGAACCCACAGTGCATAGGAGCAGCTCCACTTTAAGGCATCACACCACCACACTGAGCCATCCAGTTACTATGATAAGCAACACGCAAACCATTTGCCTTCAACAGAACCCTAGTCTTTTTCAACATGCATATTTCTGCCTTTGAAGTGTATAATTTGAGCTTATGCTGATCTGGAGTTCCACACTTTACCCATAATATCTTTATCAATAGTGTTTGCCCAAAGGGTATGCCATACATTAGTTGAGATAATGAGTAGTCCTATGGTACCTTAGGGTATGTCTACACAGCAGGGCTAAAGTTGAATTAAGCTATGCAACTTCACCTACGGCACTTGTGTAGCTTAAGTTGAAACAGCTTAACTCAGCTTTAGGCGCTGTCTACAGAGCAGGAAGTCGAAGGAACAACACTCTTCCTTCGACTTCTCTTATTCATAAAACGAGGGTTACAGGAGTTGGAGTAAGAAGTCCTCCAGCTTGACATTATTTCGAAATAATGGCTTGTTATTTCGGAATAATGGCTTTGTTATTTCGGAATAATGTCAGTTATTCTAAAATAATACTGCTGTGTAAATGTACCCTCAGAGACTAACAAAAATATATAGGATCATGAACTTTCACGGGTAAGACCCACTTCATGATGAGTTGGAATGGAAAAAGTAACAGTTGACATAAGTTTGGAAAGAATTATAACCATCCTTTGAGTCTCAAATATGGGTGCACATGCAAATAAAATGTTAGAAGAACCACATGGCTGTGTAAACAGCTGATTTGTAGGCTGGGCAGAATCTGAGGAATGCTTTTCTCAAATGACCTCAAATTTGGACCCTAACCTTACACCACATTCCAATATAATGTAACTGATTTCAAGACAATTCAAGTTCAAATGTGGATTTTAGTGCCTATAGAATTGTTGTCTTTTCAACAGTGAACAACTTTCAATCTTAACTTCAACAGAGCTGTGACTCTGTCATAATGTTCCTTGAAGCCTATAGACAGCTCCCTGTCAGCAGTCCTAAGTATACAGCGAACAGAAATGAACATCTAACAAAAATATTCTACCCATAGAATGGAAGGAATCAGTCAAAAATATTCTTGCAAAGATGAAGAATGGGCCTAATTTCTATTGCTATTTAAAAATTTTCCTTTCTTTCTGAACTAAGCATTGCTAATTACAGTGATGCAGGCTTATTTCATAGCAATATAAATAACACCAGGCATAAGACCTAGCATTAGGGCATCATGCAATCTCAGACAAATATCCTTTCAAAGAAAATCTATAATAGCTCTTGGGTTACCCTCATTTATGAGCCATTATGACTTTGACTGGCATCTGCAAATGGCCCCGTGTGAGGTTTCCATAACAAAGACGATTATTACAGTGGAGGGAATGATGTAAACTTTCACTGTAAAGTGATAGCACTCTCATTGTGTGCACTCATAAAGAATCCTTCAAAAGTGTCTCAATCTTTAAAGCTGAAAACTGCTTCTCTGGCCATATCAAAATGAAGACAATCACATCAGAGTGTTCAAAGTTAGCCTTCTCAACATTCAATCTCATAAAAAAGCACTGATTGGGGAAGCAATAAATCATCAACCCTTAACTGGAAAATGTGGAATCCCAGCACTTTTTCAAAGAAGACGACCATTTGAAACAGACTGTGGGAGAATAATAAAAGTTAAAGAGCATTAAACTGGAACCCTGAGCTTAAAGGTGAAGCAGCTCACTGTTCTAGAAATGAACCTTAAAGGCAGCATCTTGATGTGCCATGGTATTTCACTCATGAGGTTTTAGTTTAGGATACATTAGCTCTTCCATTAGACACCTCTGCTATTTTCAAGAAGATAACTTATTATAGCCTGAAATTTTGCATACTTCCTCTTGTGCATGCAATGGCTGTTATAAGGAAGGGCACATGAGGAGGGAACATAACATTTACTTAAATAATAATTTGAGTGATGTTTCAGTGTAAATTTAAAACAAAGTATTTTATCAGTGTATATTTTTTCTTTTGTGTATATGTTAAAGAGCTATGATTTAAGAAAACCCAAGCTGAAACAAATGCCATTTACCCATAATATGACTTCATCATATTGGACATATTAAAGTAAATAAAATAACTCGCCTTCATCCCAAACTGCTCTCATAAAACAACAAAATAAAACAAAAACAAACAGAAAAGTACAGTGCTAAAGTAAGAGCCAAATAGTGAAGACTACCATTTAAAAATTATCGGTGGCACCTCCCAATAGACCACAGGATTTGTAAGAAAGGAGAGGAGATAGGAGTTTCCAAAGGCCACAGCAGAGGAGATTTACACTGCAACACTCAGCTACAGCTTCCGTTCAGATTTATAACTTTATTGGGTGTGTTTGGAATCTAAACTGATTTTTGTGGTCCTAACAATATTTTCCTGTTAAATAGCTATGTTACTATTCACTTCGTTGTCTCTTCCATAGTCAGAAATGTGACGGTTGGTCATGTGCATTTTGCTGTGAAGTAGAATTTACTCACGCTAACTGAAAAGCTAGAAAATTAAGAGTTATAAAACTTTCCTTTCAAAGGAAGCTACCAAATGCACCACACAGATTGAAAATGGTGACTTTGCTCGTTGAGCAGCTCCAATATTGAGATTAATAAGCTGACAAGTTTCAAGGAAGACTAAGAAAACTGCAAAATTAAAGTGCATTCCAACGTGAAGAGCTAGCAGCTTTGTGGAAACAGTGCAATGCAGCCAAGTAAAGCTATAAAATAAAGACAGAACTGAAAGGGCAACCTAAAGGTCCCATTCAGTTCTGCATTGCCTCTAATAAGAATTTAGAGGCCACTTTACTTTTTGGAATATGGGTAAGAAATACAGACTAATTTTGAAAGTTACGCATGATTTGGTTCTGCAGGTATCAAATTTAGCAAAAACTTACTAGAAATCATACAAAGGGGAAAAAACCCTTTTCCTCAGTTTATATTATTATGACGGAGTTTATGATCAAGATCTGTCAGCTATTTAATCTTAGGTAGTATGAAAAATCAATCATGGCTCAACTTTGAAATAATCTTCAGACATGTCACAGTGAGGATGTTTTCTACAGTTTTTATGCTTTGTCATGAAAAAAAAATGTGTAACAATTACTTCAATTCTTAAGCCCCAAATATCAATGTTCCCCGTAATCTTTTCCATCCGCATGTGGATTTCTTCCATTCGTGTGTGGAATAAATGTTATGTGTTCCAAGGCATTTGTGAAAGTGCACTACCATTAGAAACAAAAAAACCTTGTTGTGGAAGCTCTGCTAATCAGTTGGGCAACATTTGACACTCTCCTGAGCAGACACACAAGTGCATATCTCAGAGGGAGCTCTGCTGAATATCTTATAGGGTATGTCTACACGTCAAAGCTAATTCGAAATAACAGCTGTTATTTCGAATTAACTTTAATAGCGTCTATACAGGCAAACCGCTATTTTGAAATAAAATCGAAATAGCGGGGTGCTTAATTTGAATTAGTTAAACCTCATTCTACGAGGAATAACGCCAAATTCAAAATAGCTAATTCGAAATAAGTGCTGTGTAGACGCTTATTTTGAAATAAGGGGCCTCTAGCCTTTCCCAGGGAGTCCTGGTGGCCACTCTGGGCCAAACCAAGAAAACTCCTTTCCTCTCCCCCAAGCCCAGAGCCCTTAAAGGGGTAGACTCTGGCCACAGTGCATGTGGCAGATACAGGCCTGCAAGCACAGAGCCAGCAGTCACTGACCCTGACACAGTGGTGCCAAGATGAGCAGGGCAGCCAGATCCAGCCAGCCCTCCACCGCCCGGTCCCCCAGCTCCCAAGAGCCAGCCAGGGGCCGGAGAAGGCGGGCACCATCCTGGACTAGTGCAGAGATCATGGACCTCATTGAGGTTTGGGGGGAGGCCTCCACCATCTATGATCTCCGCACTAGATGGAGGAATGCGGCCGTCTACAGCTGCATAGCTGCCACCATGGCCACTAAAGGCCACATGCGCACCCCAGAACAGGTGCACATGAAAATTAAAGAATTGCGGCAGGGGTATGCCAGCGCCACACGGGACAGCTCGCCAACAGGGGCACATACCTGCCCCTATTTTGAGGCCCTGGACCAGATCCTGGGAGGCGGGACGGTCCATGCCAGCCCAGGGGGCAGCGAGCTGGGAGCAGAGGGCCCTGACCAGGGCGCGGAAGAGGAGGGTGCAACGGAGGGTGCCACACCGGCCGGACACCTGAGCTGTCCCAGCAGCGGAGTCACCAGGGTCGTCCCGGGAGGCCACACCATGTAAGTGCCATCATTGTCCTCTTCCTGGGGGGGTGGGGAGGAAGACCAAAGTCCGTGCACATGGGCCTTGCTTACCACAGATCACGCAGCAACCTGGGCACGTGCAAGCACTGCCATGCCACCCCTGGGCAGGTGGCTCCAGCTGCGTCCACACAGGGGCTGGGGCCTGATAGCCACATGAATGTGTGAAGACACCTGACATGCTCCTGACCCCGGGGCGGGACACAGCAGGACTCCTTCCCTTCACAAGCCCCCTTTACTCAGAGGCAGGGGACATCTCCACCCCCACCTTGGCCACACTATACACAGCACAGGGGCATGGGTGCAGTCTCGGGCCAGCTCCCACTCCTGGAGATAGCTGGACATTCCTACCATGGCCTCTGTGAAGGCACAGTGGCTCTGACGGTGCAGGGCACAGTCATCCTCACCTCGCAGAGGGGGGCTGGGCTTCACCCACTGTGTCCCCAGGGAGAACTGACCACTTCTCTTCTTTCTCCACAGCCACACTATCTGCATGTGCAGGGCGCACCGCCCTGCACGGGACATCCTCCCACACCCGAGGGCTCAGCAGATCCACTGCAACACTGCAGGATTTCCGAGACCAGCAGCCGGGGGCTGTGCGAGCCCTGCACTGCACCATGGAGCAGTGGCTGCAGGACAAACAGGAGCTGCTTGCCAAGGGTCATGCCATCTATGCCCACCTGCAGACCCTGGTGCGGAGCATGCTGCCTTGTGCGGTTCCAGTGCCTGCTGCCTCCTGAGCTCCTGCTACTCCTCCCACTCCTTCTCTCCCTCCCGCCTCTCCCTCCTCAACCTCGACATCCTCCTCAATCTCCACACCCCTCCACCTCAACCTCCACACCCTTCTCCCCATCCCTTCAGGGATGCCGAGGCCCCCGCACCCGTGGTGCTGGGAGACAGTTGGCCCGGCGAGATCCCCACCCCTAATCTTCCCCTCCCCCTTCTTCCCCTTGCTTCCCCCTTCCAGCTTCTTCCTCCCAGTTTTCCCCCTCCCCTCTCTCACCCTCTCTTCTCCCGTCTCCTGCCTTCTTTCCCCTGTCTCCCCAGAGTTTCATTCCCCCTTCCAGTTTTGTTAAATAAAGAGAGTCGATATTTTTGAAAATACGTGTATTTTATTTGACATTAGGAAGGTTGGCTAGAGAGGGGTACGTGGAAGGACGTGAGGGAGAAATGAGGCACAAGCACCCAGTGGGCAGACCAGAGAGGCTCTGAGTGCTCCTCTGGGTGGACACTCTCCCACAGAGCCTCCTGGATACTGACAGCCCCCCGATGGACCTCCCAGATGGCAGCCTGCAGCAAGTGCAACCAGGCTGATAGCAACATGTCCACAAGAAGCACCAGAGTGACCAGGGGCAGCTCTGGCTCCATGTTGCAGAGTCCTATGGTGTCCCGAGTGAGGGCAACCATGGCACTCCCAGACAGAATCACATAATCACAGAACACTAGAACTGGAAGGGACCTCAAGAGGTCATCGAGTCCAGTCCCCTGCCCTCACGGCAGGACCCAGTACCACAGACCATCCCTGATGTCTATTTAACCTGCACTTAAGAATCTCCAGAAATGGAGATTCCACAACCCTACTTGGCATTTTATTCCAGTACTTCACCACCCTGACAGTGAGGAAGTTCACAAATGCTTTGCTGTCCCACAGCGAGGCAGGCAAGCAAGCAGGGATACCTGAGAACCGACTGCCGGTGGGGGCGGGGGGGACACGGTCCCTTTGAGCACAGGCCTCAGATAGCCTCAGGCAACAGCCACACAAAGACACTCCTTACCTAATGCCCTAACCCTGACCTGGTTCCAGCTGGCCTTAAATCCGAATCAGTGTCCACTCAGTGTGGATGTGGTATTTTGAAATAGTAAATAGCTATTTCGAAATGCATTTTGTGTGTAGACGCGTTATTTCGAAATAACTTATTTTGAATTAACTATTTAATTCAATACGCTGTTGTGTAGACATACCCATATTGACTAAGAATATTGGCATTAGCAAACCTATCTTTTGTTTTAAAGGTGAATCTGTGTGTCTCTGGAGATTTTATTATCCAAAAAGAAAATTCAAGGATCTATCATCTAAAATTAAACTGACATGGGCTACTAGGCACACAACTGGAAATCAAAGCTGATGACTTGTTCTGTTAAATTTTATCTTGTCAATTCTGTAATAGTCCTTAGCAAACAAATGCAGTCTATATGTCATACAGTTGTAAATCAGCACATAAATATACATATGCCTATACATATATGCCCACTTTTATTCCCCTTTATTGTCCCTGTCTTATTGCCAAAGAGGCACCAAAAATGGAATCCTGAAAAACCTTTCCTTACCTAAGTAGTCAAAAAACATGAGTATAGATTAACTGTGCTAAGGCTGCAGTATTGTGTACACTAGACAACAAATATAGTTTCGAGGTTATAGCAGAGAACAGGGATCCTATTTTCCCTTCCTTGCTCTGCCACTGATCGCTTGATATCTAACAATCTAGGAATAACATCAGTTGGACTCTTGTATCATGACCAATATGAATTCAGAAAATGCATTATGGAATTCCCACCCATACATGTAACACTTGGTAATCTTGGTAAACTGAGATAATGGCTATATTTTCCAAGTATTTTGTGTGCTGAAGAACAACAGTCTACACTCCAGAAGAATTCTTAAATAGATGGACACTATCTCACTTTGCATTCTAGCTCCAGACCCTAAAATGGCAAATATTAAAACTAAGCTCCTGATAATACTAAGAAACAAAGTTAGATGTGTTCTTTTTTATCCTCTGCATCAATTGCCCAGTGTTGCCCTAACTGATTTCAAAAATAAAACAATGTAAAAATTTAGACCCTAGAAAGTCCACTTAGTTCTACTTTTTGTACAGACAATTGCTCAGCCAAACACATTTGTTTACATTTTCAGGAGATAATTGCTGCCCGCTTCTGGTTTACATGCTGTCTGAAGTGAGAATAGGTGTTTACAAGGCTCTGTTATAGCTGGCATTTCAAGATATTTACATGCTCGATGCATTAAAGATTTGTATGTCCCTTCATGGTTCACCCACCATTTCAGAGGACATGCATACATGCTGATGATAGGGTGTGCTAGATAATGTTCCAAAGCAGCACAGACACATTATTTATTTTCATCATTTGAGTCAGATGCCACCAGCAGAAGGTTGATTTTCTTTTTTGGTGGTTCAAGTCCTATAGTTTCCACAGCTGCATGTTGTGCTTTTAAGAGTTCTGAAAGCATGTTATATACTTCATCCCTCTCAGTTATCGGATGGCGCTTTAGCTTCTTAGGCATTGGTTCCAGTGATGGAGCTATCTTTGGAAAATTTAGCTTGTCAAATCTGCAGTGAAAGTGTTTTTAAAATGAACATTTGCTGGGTCATCATCTGAGAGTGCTATAACTTGAAATATATGGCAGAATGCAGATAAAACATCAAGACACATTTAGTCCTCACCCAAAGATTTCAGTCATAAATTTAATTATGCATTATTTTTAATGAGCGCCATCAGCATAAAGAGGCATATGAAAGTTTAGCATATCTGATATGTAAATACTTTGCAGTGCCAACTACAAAAACGCCATTCGAACACCTGTTCTCACTTTCAGGTGATGTTGTAAATAAGAAATGGGCACTATATCTCTCTTAAACATAAACAAACATATTTATGATCATGACTGGCTGAGTAAGAAGTAGGACTGAGTGGACTTGTAGGCTCTAAAATTTTACATTGTTTTGCTTTCAAATGCAGCTATGTAACTAAAAATCTACATTTGTAAGATACTCTTTTGTGGTAAAGAGATTGCACTTTAGTACTTGTATGAGGTGAATTGAAAAATATTATTTATTTTTTATAATATTTACAGTGCAAATATTTGTAATAAAATTAACAAAGTGAACAGTATACACTTTGTATTATGTGCTGTAATAAAAATCAAGATTTGAAAATGTGAAAAAATCCAAAATATTTAATACATTTCAACTGGTATTCTATTGTTTCACAGTGTGATTAAAGCTGCTATTAATCACAATTACATTTATAAATCACAATTAATTTTGTAGTTAAACATGTGAATTAACTGTGATTAACTGAAAGCCCTAATTAATTGCTGTCTGTCTCAGCCAGGAGGCAGTTGGCTAAAGACTGTTTGCACTCTCATCCATCGGTACCCGAGAGGGACAGAGCTTCCCCACAAACTGATTATTACCCAACTGTAGTGGAGTGGAGTGCCCTCCCTTTCTACTAGAGAGTGAGGGACCACTACAATTATTTTCACCAAAATGTATAAAGTACAATAACTTCTTCATTTATTCTTGTGGGTATCCAGCAACTGCAGATACAAGACAATGCTCTATGTTGTTCTCAGATAAGACCTGTATGTTTCAATGACCAGCCTGCTCACTCAAAAGATAGGAGTGGACAGAAGGAGCTGTAGGTAAGTGCCATTTCACACATGCATCACGACAGTTGCTCCTTCTAATTTCCAGGAGACCAGCTTTGCCAGTGTTTCTTCATATTTAAAGCATAAGTTAGAATTAAGATGAATGAAGAATAAAAAATGACAATGAAACTGAATGTTTAGAAATGCAGTATGACAGAAAACTTTTTTTGTATTGATTTATTTTGGCAATCATAAGTGCTGCACTTTTTTTCTCCCTCTTCTTTTTCTTTTTTTCTTCTTCTTCTACATAATAGTGTACCCCACAGGCATCAAGCTGCTAGTGTACGGGAGGGATTAAAGCAAGTCTGCATGTTGGATGAAATATAAATTAAAATTATACTTCTGTCAATCTTGAATCAGGGTTTGTTTCTCAAGGTCTCCCAAAACGCTTAATTTCAAATGAGTCTTCATTTATTACTTCAGGATAGGCCAAATGCATAATTTATTAGTGATAGTCAATATACCCTTATAAGTAAGTTCCCCCTGAGCTTTGGAGTAAAAATATGTTATGCTAATTCTATTAGTTAGGTACACAATAGCTGTCTGAATGAATAAACAAGTATTAAAACAAGAGACATGTGAACAAAGAGATGTCTAATTGTCCATTTATCACTGCCATGTGAATAAGAGATATTCTAAACTAAACATATATTAATGTTGTGATAGGCAAAAGATAAACTGACATAAAGTCAATAAATATATCTTTTAAAAATCAAATTCATTTGCATTTTCCTAGCTGTTCTTTTTCGATGCAGTTGATTTGATTTGATACCTGGTTATATAATGTTGCAATATTTTCAGTATAAGGCAGCCTTGAGCTTCCAACTCCCAGCTATCTGAAACACGTACTCTCATGTCTATTAGTTACACTGTAAATTCCCTCAGTCATATGAAATCTCATTTACCCAAGCTTATTCAACATTCCCATGGCATTCAGCTAATTGAGACTGTGCTGTGTATTTTTAGTGCAGTCCAATTGATGACCATTCCTGGTGACCTACCTGGTCTCCAGTGGCACGTTGCTGTTGAGAACCCAGCTGTCCTGCAGTTGCACAGACTCAGGAGTGGTGGCCAAGTCATTTGGTGCAGGAGGTGGTGCGTGGATCTGATTGCGTCGATTTGTGAGAGAGTTTCTATTGAGGGAGTTGGCAGAAGAGTGATGATGAGACAGTGTATGATTGTGAGGGGGTGGGAGAGGTGGCCTCAGTGTTGACTGGCTGTGGTGATTTGAAGAGCCTGTGAGAAAACAGAGAAGTAATCATCAGCATCTGTTGATGGCAGATCTTTTTGCCCCTATCTTCAACAAGCCTCAAGACTTCTGAAATGTATAGCACAGTTGCAGTTAGATAAATGATGGTAAAACAACACTGGGAGGTTCCATATTTGGTCTCCATAAAAATCCCCAGGGTAGGGACTTGATTCTCCTTTCATTTATGGTAGTTTTACACCAATGCAGGGAAAAGAGATAAGCCCTCAAATAAGTACACTTTACAATGAAAAAGATGGGCCAAATCCTTCACATAGGTCAATGGGATTAGGCTTTGGCCTGATTTTTGTAACTGGCAGTACCACACACTCTAGGTGAAATCTGAAAATTATGCTGCTATTCCTGCTTCTCTCACTGGACTGTGGCTTACAATGTCATTGAAAATGCGTGGATGGGGGGATAATCTAGTTTATTATCCCAGGTTTGAGATGGTAATGGGAATGCAAACTTATTTTAGTCAGTAAGCATGCAGCTAAAATTCAAAAATACACAGGAAGACAATGCAATCCAGAGAAAGTATAATTTCAGTGTAGTCACTTTTCTAACCATAAGCACATAATGGTAAACAAGCTTATTTAATAAAATTCCATATGTTCTGGCAATTTTAAAACTTTAATCAAACAAATAAAAGAAAAGAAAAATACAAGTTAATGCACATGTAGGTAGATTAATTGCATGTCTTAATGATTCCATTAATTTGTAGTTTTCTAGTGAACAATAATTAGAAAAAGTAACATTAGCAAAATTACAATTATACTGATGTATGTTTGTTTTTTGATACTATGAAGCACATTGTATATTTAATGACTGAAACAATAAGAGAAAACATCACTGAGGAAAATGTTTACAACCAGATTGATCTATTTTCACATGAAACAATGAAGTATGGCAAATACACTCTTCTCAATTAATTGTAAATTAAATATGTTCAACATTTTAAAACTTGGGTGCTTAAAGTTAAACTCTTAGACAAGAGACTTGCTTTTAGAGCAGCGGCTCCCAACCTTTTCCAGATGGGGACCCATTTTGACAATTCAGGAAGACTTAGTGACCCAAGACAATTCAAAAACGGGGGAAGGAAGGGAGGCAGAGCCACCTAGGGAGACACTTGGTGACCCTTTTGAAATGTAATGGCAACCCATA
The DNA here is from genome assembly GCF_052426305.1 of Pelodiscus sinensis. Classification (NCBI taxonomy): domain Eukaryota; kingdom Metazoa; phylum Chordata; order Testudines; family Trionychidae; genus Pelodiscus; species Pelodiscus sinensis. The sequence goes on along the minus strand of NC_143067.1, from coordinate 34,020,816 downwards.
TTTGGGTCCCGACCCATAGGTTGGGAAACCCAGTTTTAGAGATTCACCCATCAGCTGTTCAAAGATTGTTAACCAGTGCTGAAAATCAGCCCACATAGTCGGAAGCCTAAATGTGGACTTGAGTGCTTCATGTTATGCTTTTAAGTTTGAAAATAATGAAGATTCTGTCTATTCAAAGGCAGAATCTGGTCAATGGTGGGTAATAGCCTCTAAGCTGCTGGACAGCACCACTTCACAGGTGATGAATCAGCCCCGCCCAGTCAGTCAGCTCCAGAGCTGTGAGCTTTAATGGGGTAGGGCTGCTTAATCACCTGTGAAGTTGTGCTGCAGCAGTTTAGAGGGAACACTGGTGTGCAACCATGCAAGGGAGAAAGAGTACAAGGAGCCTTGCACTTTGCAGGATCACCGTATGCAGGTGACATCCAGAATCCCACAGCTTTAGGATCTGTGTGTGCAAGAGGGAATGCTAAATTCAATGACACTAGACAACCCACAGGTGACAGTGGTAAAATCATGCTTTTTCCCTTCTTCCTCTTCACCTTGCCGAGGGCACTTTGTTATAGTGTGCCAAGTGACCTTTCCTGACTGGATCCCTACACATTCTGTCACTGTGTCCTCTGCAAAGAGGATTTCTGGGAGCCGGTGCTGTTGCTGCACTGCCTCACATTAGAAAAACAAGAAAGAACTGCCTCACTCAGGAAAGCATCATTAAGAGAGAGGTGAGGAATTTTGTCCTTCTGAGAGAAATGTTGATTTTAGAAACCACCGCAATGGGTAGATAAGACTGAAAGAAATGGGTAGGTTTCATTGTGACTACTTGTGCAAGCAAAAAGATGCTGCATGCGGAGACTCTTTAAAAACTGAGTGATAACAAAAAGAAATCCTATACTTCACATGGTATTTTAAGATGCCGGATGCAGTCTAGTACAAAATGGAGATGCTTTGATAACATATTGTCTCATTTTTATCCTAACAGAATGTCTATTACTGTGGACAGGTGCGTCCCAGACCTTGCGGTTCATTCCATGTGCTGTGTGCCTTATTAATTCTGCCCTAAATATTTTTAAAATGTGCCATCCTTCCTGTACTAGGCACTAGGAAGGAGGTGGCTTAACCTAATATACTATTATACATCAGATGCTTAATCTACACATTGTGCTCTAAGTACTTGTACATTTCTTGGAAAGGGGACACAATCAGACAGCAGGAAGACAATATGTTCCGATAATATGCATGTACAGATTAGCTCAGTGGAACTATTTTCCCAAAGTCTGAATTTTGGCATTGAACAAACCATGTTAATTTGAATTTTAGTGAATGGATTTTTGTGAGCAATAAAATGCAAATGTGAGCACTTATGTATTAAAAGTTACTTCAGGAACTGCAATCAACCTATTTTCCGAGGCAGCATCTCCTTTCCATATACTAATCCATGTACTTTCTCACCAATATCTCATAATACCACAGGTTTAGTTCTCACCTATAAAAGGAAACAAAGTTAATACCTTCTGTGTGCTAGTTTTTTATATTTAGATCTAGTATTAGATGGAATATTCATAATGGCTCAGATTCATGAAAGCACTTACACACCCGTTTAAGTTTACCTCTAGTCAGGAGAGCACCTAAATGTATGTTTAGCTTTAAGTGAATGCTCAGGTCCCACAGATTCCATTGAAATACTTAACTGCTTTTCTCAGTAGGAACAGATGATCTCTAAACAGCTTAAGTCAATAGTTTCCTTAGTTGTGTGTGTCAGGGGAGGATAAACATTGAAAAGAAATATCTGTGTACAATGTTTTAGTGTTAAGTTCAGTTTTGAGACATACAGCCTTACCAGCTACAACAGACAATCTCTGTATGAACCTTGCAAATTTTCAGCCACAATATGAGAAGCTGTGATTTTTTTAATGAGAAGCTGTGATTTTTTTAATCAGACAATAGAAAAGTCAATATATCACTAGTAATAAAAACCATTTCTACAGTGCTGCAAGATTAAGGGGGAACAGTTGAATTAAAGTTTCCAAGAATACAATTAATTCAGTTTAAGTATATTATTTAAATGCAAAACTATATACACTGTTGTTTACAGCTATACAAAGGAACTAATTACATACGGCAGATGTTAAATCTCAAATAGTTTATTTTTTTCAATCAAAAGCATTGTAACACAAAGTACAAAACAATTAAATAGGTAACTCAATTAAATGTGTATTCATGTTTCAATGTCCTGGAAAGAGAGACATGATTTTTCACTGAGCTGGACCCAAATGGAAACTGGGGCTTTCTTTGAACAACCCAGAACTTTGTAAAGTTTCAAAATCTGCATTTGGAAACAAAGGTCTCCACTTTTACATTATAGGCACCTTGGCTGAAGCTAGCAGCAACCACAGCAACAACAGCTGTGACATTTTTAGTCTTGAAACTTCAAGGAGGGGTATCAATCTTCATATAATCAAGGATCAGCAGCTTGAAGGATTGGTACACTGTATCTTTCAATATGATATGCAGTGGTTTCTTGTATTGCCACAGCAGCTGGAAGTCTAAAGATGATAAATAATTGGATGAGATACAAATAACTTTGTCTAATAGGGGAGGGATTTTTTTTCAACGTAACATCTACAAGCATATTGGTTTGCTTTGGGAAAAGAGGAGCTGTGGGAATTATGGCCTTCCTCAAATATGACAACATTCAGTGGGGGTAATGCACTACAGGCAGTCCCCAGGTTACATGGATCCGACTTACATCGGATCCCTACTTACAAACGGGGTGAGGCAACCCCGCACTAGCTGCTTCCCCCCAGCAGACCAGGGAGACACGAAGCTAGCACCGCTCCCCCCCCCCCCCCCCCCCAGCAGACCAGGGAGACGTGGAGCAGCTTTTCTCAGCAGACACCTCAGCTTGAGAATAAAGGACTGAGGGAAGTGAGGTGTGGGAGAAGAAAACTGAGCTCTGGAGAAATGTTTGACTAGAGTTTCCCCTACAATATGTACCAGTTCCAACTTACATACAAATTCAACTTAAGAACAAACCTACAGTCCCTATCTTGTACGTAACCCGGGGACTGCCTGTATTCAGTCTCAGGTGTTTTGAGGTAGGGAGGAGAAAGGTTGTTTTAAATAACATAAAACCTTAGCATGCTGGAGACATGAAAGGAAATATAAAAGCGCTGGTTACGCTTCGGACTTGAGTTTCAGGGGTGAACTAGCATCCACCTCATGGAACATTTCTGCAAATCATATTCTGAAGTGGGGCTGTGATCCCAATATCCTAGGCCACTCCAGAACCCACCCTGGGTCCCTACAACTCCAGAAACCACCTTACTTCTTCTCTACCTTTAAAGGTTCCCTTATCCTGCTTTCCTAATGTAGGAGGCCAGGTCCATCCCTGGGCAGCCTCTGTTGGTTGTCCTGCTGCTCCCAGTGTGGGTAGGACTCAAGCCACAAACCCTGTGCTCCCCTGGCAAATGCTGTAGCCTCTAGTCCATTCAAGTGCTCACCTCACCTCCCTACCTTCATGAGGTCCCTTATTCTGTGTTGGTTGTCTGGTCACTCCCAGGGTGGGCAGAGGAAGGACTAGACTCAAGCTCCCCAGGTGAATGCCCTATACCCCTAAGCCACTCCAGAACCCACCCTACCTCCTGAGGGTCCCTTATCCTGCCTTTCTCATGTGGGAGTAAGGTCCATCCCTGGGGCAGCCAGTATTGGGTATCTGGTCACTCTCTGAGTGGGTGAATGGAACAAAGCTTGAACCCACCACCCTATGCTCCCCAAGCACATGCCCTATCCTATAAACCACACCATAATCCTACCTTATCTTGACTTCCTAGTGCAGGAGCTTGCTTCATACCAGTGGCAGCCTATGTTGGTTGTCCCAATGAGATAAGGATGACTGGAGACAAGAGACTTGAACCCACCCCCCTTGTGCTCCCCAGGTAAATGCCCTATCCACTAGGCACCCCCCTTGTGCTCCCCAGGTAAATGCCCTATCTACTAGGCCACTCCAGTGACCCACCTCTCCTCCCTTCCTTTATAGGGTCCCTCCTGTGGTGGGTGGGGATAGGGTCTTGGATGCCTAGGCCACTGCAGAATCTACCCCACCTCCTTACCTTCAGAGAGTCCCTTGTCCTGCCTTCCTAATGCCAGAGCCAGCTCCATCACTGGGGTAGATGGTGTTGGCTACCCTCCCCCAGGCAAATGCCCTTGTCCCATGTCAAACACCATACCACCTCCCTACCTTCAGAGAGTCCCTTATCCTGTGTTGGCTGTCTGGTTACTCCCAGAATGGGTGGAGGCCAAAATGGGACTTGAACCCACCACCCTGTGCTCCCCAGACTAATGCCCTAAATTGCCTAGGCTACCCCAGAAGCCACCCCACCTCCCTACCTTCAGAGAGTCCCTTATCCTGTGTTGGCTGTCTGGTCCCTCCCAGAGAAAGACCGGAGGGTGGGGGGGAAGGGAACAGGACTTAAACCCACCATCCTGTGTGCTCCAGGCAAATGCAGTATCTCCTAAGCTACTCCAGAACCCACTCCACCTCCCTACTTTCAGGGCATCCCCTCCCACACTCCAAACCCCATGGCCCAAGACCAGAGCCTGCATCCTAACCCCCTAACCCAGCCTGGTGAAAGTGAATGAGATTTGGGGAGAAAGGGGGATGGAGTGAGCAGAGTGAGGCCTCAGAGAAGAGGTGGAGCAGGAGTGGGGCCTCAGGGAAGGGGCAGGAAGGAAGCTGGGCAAGAGTATTTGGGTTTGAGGTAGATCTTACATTGCACCTGAACTGAAAAAGTGATCTTGTGCTTAAAAAGGTTGGAGACTACTGCAGTAGTGTCTTCAAATTAATAAGCACATAATTGTCTTCTTACCAATATTTAATATTGAATGAAAGGTATAATAGTAAAACTGATGCAGGCAGTTTCAGGGACATTTCCAATATCACATAGCCTCAGTGGTCCCCAACGCAGTGCCTGCAAGTGCCATGGCGCCTGCCGGGGCATTTATGTGGGCCCGCAGAATGATCTGGGCTGGCCCCGCCCCCAGGTGCACGGCACATGTGCTGTGCTGGCCCCGGGTATGTGGCGTATGGGCGGCCCCCGCCCCGGGCGCACGGCACATGCACGGTGCCAGTCCCGGGCACGTGGCGCATGCGAGGCCCCTGCCTCGGGTGTGTGGCACATGCGCGGTGCTGGCCCTGCCCCCAGGTGCGTGGCAGCCCCAGCAAGTCTATGTCAGTCAAGTTTAAAATGCATGAGTTTCTTCTGTGCTCAGACAGCTTCACCATACTGCTTCTCTAGAGAAAGGAACTGCCATATCAGAAAGATCTTGTTCAGTGTACTGTACCAACACTGGCTTCCTAATAGGAATCCACCAATGCATCTTATTTTGTAATATATTAACACTCTGGACCAATGATCCCAATGACCAGTTTATACCATGAAGCATGAGCATTAGCAATCGTGTACATTTTCCAAGTAATGCAGTGTCAATTCTTATTAATCTCTGGCTAATCTTATTGTTTCTTTTTTTTTTAATCTTATGCTATTTGACAGTAGGCTGAAGTTTAAATACAATGTGAGGACAATCTGCATGCTCCAAAAATGTTATTAACACATGCTATAAAAAAAGCAGATCTGTCTGGTTGACACCCAGAGATGTCATGAATTCTCATTTCTTCTAGCTTTAAAAAACTGCCCTGTGTTTTCTCTTTTATTTCCATTGTTATTACAGGATTCTCAGGCAGGAAAGATGCAATGTCAGGCACACGTCCCAGCCCGTACATTCCACACTGAAATTTCACTCAGGGTATAGTGCAATTTATGAGATGCTGCTTAGATTAAAAGCTTCAAGGCACTCAGAATTTCTTTGTGTTCTGTGTTTGTACAGCACCTAGTACTCTGGGGTCCTAGGCCGTCACTACTGCTCTTAGGTACTGTGGTACTACAAATAAATAATGGCAACAATATATCAGCTTCCACTTGTGCACTATAATCATGATTATTTATCTGTATTACTGCCAAAGGGCTTACAGTCTAAGTATAACACAAAAGACCGACACACAGAGAAAGAGGTTTTGGCACAAAGAGACTATGTTTAGGAATGACTTTGGCTTACTAGGGCCCCATAAGATTGATAAGTAGCCTCTGGTAAGTTTTTAGCATAACAGAAGAATTTTCATGGGGCTTTTCTATTTTCTCTGTAATGCTTTTACACAAAGTATATTTTGCATTGGGAAGGCTGGTTAGTAATTGGTATGCAATGTTGAAGCCCTTGGAGAAAGGTCAATTAACCACAGGTGGACTCCAATCAGAGCTGCTGGGAAAATCACACTAAGGTGCAAAGGAACTGCATGCTTAAACTGGTTTGGAGGGGAGAAGAAGCAGGTTTCCATCCAAAAGAGATGACAACTGGGAACCTGAGCCCTAACACTGGCACCTTCCAGGAAGACCAGGAGAGGGGCCAAAAAGTTAGCTCACTCTGAAAACGTGACATGTGGTGTCTGAGATAGCTTCATATTTCCTTATACTGAGGACATGAAATAATTACAGTATCTCAGACACCATCATGGGTACATAAGCTAGGTAACATGTTGGCTTATTAATTAATGGTAGGCAGAGCAGCATTTTTAATAATAATATTTTTCTGGCATTACACCTGTGACATTCTTACCCTAAGCGACGGGAACTGCTCTTAGCCTGAGAGTCTTGATTCCTACTTCTAGAGACTAAGTACAAGTTTACTGTTCATATCTACTCACACAAAGAGCTTACTGTTCTTACCTACTCAACCAAAGAGCTTACTGTTCAGATCTACTCACTCAAAGAGCTTACAGTTCTCACCTACTCACCCAAAGAGATGTGGTATATATTGGAAACTGGACTCAACTTATTAGGGGGAAGGGATGCAGCTGTCCAATAATGGAAGGAATAAGAGTGGGTATAGAACAATCTTCAGAGATGCTGCAGGATGTTTTTACTTCATTTTAACTCAGCTGGCATGGTTCTGGTCCCAGGTAGAGAAATGATAGGAGAATCCAGAGGTGAGAGAGGAAAGCATATCTCTATTTCATCTAACAATATATTTCATCTGCACGCAGCATTTCCCCCCAGAACAGAAAACTGTCTCAGTGCCTTCCACCATGTTGTGAAAAAGGAACCCGGGCCAAGGACCAGTATATAAAAAGGACTATGGCATATTGAAGAACAGATGGAACCTTGGTTTTGAAAATCTCCACTGAAAAGTTACCTTCTTGATTCCAGCACATTGCATGGCACTTAGTTTACCGGCATGGACTAAGTGAAGGAAAGACTGAGTTAATATTGCTGGGATTCAAACCGGTGGCTCCAGGAACTATCAATACTGCATTTCAAAAGTTAATGTTTAGATTAGAGATTCATCACCAACAGGGCAAATGGCCTGCTACATGACACTACATACAAATTATGGCTTGGCCCATACAGCTAAGTTGTGCAGCAGGAAAATACAGCGTTGAGTCCTTTCTATCTCTCTCCCAAAGCACATACACTATACACTGAACAGAACCTTAATACAGCTTGTCAGATCTGATCCCATAAGGGGAATACTTTAAACCAATTAAAAGTTAATATCTTTCCTTTAACAGTATACAGAGGATCCTCAACAGAAATGTTTTGGCCAGAAGTCTAAGTTTGTTGACATTTTTCAGATGGGAGATCATTAGCTGAACATAGCTTGAAAATCTGATTGCTTTCTGGGTGGTTCACAGGGGAGCTGAAAATTGTCACACTGATGTAAGAATAGTTGTACTAAAAGTAGGTATGTTTTCCACCTCATTCTGAAAATGGAAGGGGAGCCAGGTACTTGCCATCCAGGGTATGGAATTTGGAAATCAGGTGCACGCTGTAGTCCCCACCCTAGCAGTGCTCTGGATTTTATATAACCTAGCGAGATAGCATTCAATGGGTGTAAAGAAATGTTAGTCACAGGTGCTTTAAGTCTATACATCATTTTGATTGTTTCAGGAGCTTCACTGGGCTTACTAGCTACTTTCCAAAATCATCTGGAAATTATCATTTTATATTAAATCTAAAACCATTAAATGTTTTTTTTATACAAGACAAAGTCTCTCAAGATGGACTATTTGAAAATAACAGTGCCAGAGCATCGGATAGCAGAGTGGGATCTGAGCAATGCCTATCTGAGCATTTCAATAAATCAACATTACCTAGGGTATTTCCGTATCCTCCGGGAAGGGAAAGCCTATCAGTGGAAAGTAATGATTTTTGGTCTTTCAATTGCCCGGAGGACCTGTACAATGCTATTAAGATCCAGAGTCTCCCCACTGAAAAGTTTGGGAGTGAAATTATTAATAAACCTTAGATGGCACGTTGATTGTTGCTCTGTAAAAGGAAATATTTCCTCTATTATTCCTCTGCATTATCATCATCCCCCAGCACTTGGCTTCATCAAAAATTTAAACTCTTCTTATTCCATCTGATACTATTGCATTTAGAGACTCTGTCATAGCATACACGACACACAAAACTGGAGGCTTTCAGGGACAAAGAGAAAAGAAAAAAATATTTTTAAGGTAGAGAAAAAACCAGCTGTGTTAAGTTTTACCCCACTGCTCTTTCATTGGCTTTTCTTTGGGTTAGAGGATTTTTACAATATCAACCCTGAACACAAGTAAAAGATCAAAATAATGATGAAATACAGTTTTGATTTTAGATTGAGCCTCCTAAGAATCAAATGACAGGAGACAAATTCTGATGTATACCAATCATTAATTCCAAGAATAACTGAAGCATGCTAGCAAACGGCAAGGGCAAAATAAAGGTTCCTAGAGCAATTCCATTTCAGAGCTCCCTGGTAGTCAGAACTGTTTACAATTTGGATGACCTTCTCCCCAAAATTTCTCAAGGTACAGGTCTCCTAGGGCAGGGTAAAAAAAGTTTCTTAGACTATATAAACAAAAGTCAGACGAATGTCAACTTTGTATTTCATCATGTTATGACAAATGATACTTGATGTAATATGATGTACATATCATGTTGCATCAGGCTTTTCAAGAAATACCCTTTCTTTTTAAACCCAGGCAAGAAGCAAATAATTACCCATGAGAAACAAATATTTGTCTGCTTCCCTCAGGGAAAAGCAGATTCACAGTATTACATGCTTGGTATCTCTTCCAACAGTTGTGGGGTTTATTTGTAATTCTTCATTACTTTGCTTGAATCAAAACAAGGTCACCAATTGCAGATATAAGAAGTCTTGCAAAAGTTGTCTCACTAGCAGAGAGTTTACATTAAATATAAATTGCTGTATATAAGTAAGGCTGGTTTTACTTTTCAAGCCAGTAGACACGATGGAGGGAACCACAAGACAGTGAAGTGAATTAGCCTGTTCAGCAACAAAAGGCCAGTTGTTTGGCGTGTGTGCACACACACACACACACACACACACACAGAAAAAGAAACTAATCTTAAATAACTAGAACACACACAACAGTATCCCTCATAATGGGATACAATCCAGATAAACAATTACCATACTTGCTCCCTAGATGATACTGAACTCATATAGCTTTTTGAACACAAATCTGGGGCCAGATTATGATTTCTGGGCCTTATTAAAAGCCCATTAAAGTCAATGTGTGTGTGTGTGTAGAGGGGGAAAATAATTCCTTTCACTTCAATAGGCTTGGGTTAGCCATTCCTTCCTTATCACGTGCTCCTTCCTAGAACAGATGAGGGAGTTTAATGCTAGTGAGGTCCTCATATGTTATAGTTATGTGGACCATATCAGTACATAGATTCCTTGATTGCTGGAAATAAGAATCTCTCAACTCTGTCTCAAGAAAACACCCTCAATGGCTGCTTTTATAAAACAGGCCCCAGCCCCCCCTGCCACATGGTAGCCCCGGCCACCGGAGCAGGCCTCCCCCGCCACGAGGCCACAGCAGGTCCCGGACACCCGCCTCTGTGCCTCTTTCACCACACTGTCTCAGCCAGCACAGCCTGCCGGAGCAGCCACTTGCAACACGAGTGCTGCTATGTGCCTCTCCAGTAGGATTGCCAGATGGTTGAAACAAAAATACCGACCCCCTCCTCCCCCCCAAAAAGGGGGGGAGGACCAAGGTTGTTGAACAACAACAACAACAACAAAAAGGACTCCAAGACTTATTAAGCAATAAAATAAAATAAAATAAAATAAAATAAAATAAAATAAAATAAAATAAAATAAAACAGCATGTCCCCTTTAAGAGTGAAAGCAGGGATAGGAACAGGGGAGTAGTTAAGCACTAAGACCCAGGGAAAGCATTGCTTCCCCTTGGTCATCAGCCATTTTGTGCCGGCAGCCTTGCGGAACCAGGTAAGCATGGGGTCTGGGGTCGGAGAGCTGGAGGTTTTGGGAGCTGGGGCGGGCCCGAGGGAGGCCGGGCTCTGAGTGTTTGTAGGGTTGCCAGGTGCCCAGCATTTTTGCCTCCTGGCCAGGGAAAAAATCAGAAAATACTGGACATTTTAGGTGTCTGGTATTCTCTGAATTTTTTTACCGGACAAGAGGAAAATACTGGACTGTCCTGGTGAATACCCGACACCTGGAAACCCTACTCTCCAGAAGCAGCGAGCAGGGGAAGAATTTTTTGTGTACAGCCATGGAAGCGCACACCTTAGCAGGAACTATGCACACAAGTATTTACTAGTTTAATTAGGGCCGGAAATAATCCACAGACAACTCTGACTAATTGCAAGAAGCTAAACAATCCTAAGAAAATGGATAATATCTTGTTGAAATTTCAACCCAATCAGGACACACCTCACTCGAGTTCCACATTCTGTGAACTGTAAAAGAATTCTGGGAACAATTTTTTTTTAAACAAAACTTTTTTGTTCGGGCACCTGCCTGTGTACTCAACCATAAAGTTTATATAAAAAACGAGAAACGCTGTCATTTCTCATCCACTAGAATCTTATTGCCATCTTATTTGACATTGTTTGCTCACAAACTGGCTGCTTGGGACATCACAATTAGAATGTAAGTATAAGCCATGTGCTGCCACTTACAATATGCACTATCTTTACCTCCCTTCATGAAAAAATACAACGGAAATTGAATTTAAAACCAAAAGAGACACAATTGCAGTCATCCTGGCAGACAGCCTAGCATCGAAGCTGTCCAGCAGCACCAGAATAAGTGGAATGCTTGAAAAGGCATAATGCCTGTTGGTAACACTGCTTGATCTAAGTGTCAAGGGCAGAGTGAAAACCATAATTCTATCCATTACAGATATAGTGTATGTTTTTGGAAGGTTGGTCTCATACAAAAAGTGCTAGAATCAAATACTTTGTTTTTTAGTGTCTCCAGGCCAGGTATTTCTCATGAACAACAATATTTCCCAGGATACTGGGAAATGCAAAACTTCCAGCATTAACAGCTAGTGAATTAATGACATTTCTGAGAACTATAGACCATACAGCAGAATTAATACTTATGGAATTATATAGTGTTTTTTTTCTCTGTCTCCATATGCAGATCATTTAATTCCATGCAATACTGAGATCAAGCTAGTTCTCGGGCGGCATGCTCGATCCATTATAATAATGATAGTAATGTACACAAGAGTGTAGGAATAGGAAGTGAAGACGACTACGGAACCTTATCCAATTAAAGTCACATGGGAACATAGATGGGCAGACTGTAATTACTCAAATTGCAATTTGGCCACAACCTCTGGATTAACATCTGCACTCAAGCAAAAAGTGCTAACAGCATCTTTAATGACCACAAGTCTTCAAGACCTCAGCTTTACATCTCCATTGAAAGATGTGTATAGATTGCTTAAATCCATTAGAGAAAAGAAAAAGTCCATTGCAGCTAAGCATTTTTTTTCCTTAGGGCTATTTTATTTTTTAATCCTTTATGCTCAGTGGCATTGAAAGCTGAGATGACAAATTTACATGAGCTCCAGAGAGTTAGTTTCCATGCATGCACACATTTAAAAAAAAAAAAACAGATAAATCAGTAAGCAATGCTTTCTATGAAAGTCTTCGAGTGGCTCAGATAATTGAGTGTGTAGTTTGATTTTTAATACTTGTAGGATTTGTTGTATTGTAAATCAAAACATCCTTCAGAATTTTATCCTACTTGTAAGAGATTTATAATTTCCGTAGTAACCCTAGTGTGGTCATGATGTTGCAAAAATAAAACCTAATTGATCCCTTAGCCAAGAACCTTCCTGTTTCTATTCAAATCTAAATCAACCCCCCCCCCCCATTCCTCAAAGAGAAGCTGAAATGAACCAAAAATTAGACAACAGGAGGGTTACGCAACAAAATTATGTAATTTAAGTGGTACAGAAAGTTGAGCAGCCAAACAAGGGAAATGATTCTAGCTGCAGCATGTTATAGAGTGTGGCAAGAGAACAGTACAAAGGCAAAAGACCAGAGAAGTAGAATGTGGTGCAGTGCAGGTGTGAGATGATATAAGCACAGAGCACTGCTTTAGAAGTTGCAGTACAGAGGAAGAGTTCCATTTGTGTGATGTTGAAGGAGAAATGACAGAACATAGCAGGAGCCTGGATATGACAAAGGAAACAAGGAAGAGTCAAGGATAAATACATTTAGAATCACAGAATCATAGAATTCAAGGGCTGGAAGAGACCTCAGGAGGTCATCGAGTCCAGCCTCGTGCCCAAAGCAGGACCAATCCCAACTAAATCATCCCAGACAGGGCTATGTCAAGCCAGGACTTAAAAACTTCTAGGGATGGAGATTCCACCACTTCCCTAGATAATGCATTCCAGTGCTTCACCGCCCTCTTAGGGAAACAGTTATTCCTAATATCCAACCTTGACCTCCACCACTGTAATTTGAGACCATTGCTCCTTGTTCTGCCATCTGTCACTGCTGAGAACAGCCTCTCTCCATCCTTTTTGGAACCTCCCTTCAGGAAGTTGAAGACTGCTATCAAATCTCCCCTCACCCTTCTCTTCTTCAGACTAAATAAGCCCAAATCCCTCAGCCTCTCCTCATAGGTCATGTGCCTTCTTATCATTTTGGTTGTCCTCCGCTGCACCCTTTTGAATGTGTTCACATCCTTTCTATAGTGGGGGGGGGGGGGGCTCACAACTGGACTCAGTACTACAGATGTGGCCTCACCAGTGCCAACAAAAAGGGGAATAATCACTTCTCTAGATCTTCTGGAAATGCTCCTACTGATGCGCCCTAATATGCCATTAGCCTTCTTCGCTACATAGGCACACTGTTGACTCATATCCAGCTTCTCATCCACTGTAATCCCCAGGTCCTTTTCTATTGAACTGCTACTTAACCTGTAACAATGCTTGGGATTCTTCCGTCCCAAGTGCAGAACTCTGCACTTGTCCTTATTGAACCTCATCAGATTTCTTTTGGCCCAGTCATCCAATTTGTCTACTTGAGCCTTGCCACTCTGAGGGAGAGGAATACTGGTGTTGACAACAGATATGGAGAAAGGGAGCCTGGGAGATATAGCACATGAGGGTTTTAAGACGCACACTGCTTATGTGCATCGTATTATTAATCTTTGGGAGAAGAAAATTCACCCATTCAAACCTCTAAATGGGCTAATTCAGAATCTTGTCAGATATAGGTACATGCACTTCTGTGCTGAAGTTTGTTACTAACCTTCCATTTAAACTACACTTCGCAGAACAATGAATATTGACAAGAATGCTAATTATTGCCCACTGAGAAAGACTATAAAATTTTGATTCATTTGTGTTTTAAAATGAATGGGATATTTACTGACACTCTTTGGTCTGTAATTAGAGAGCATAACATATTGTGGATTATTGTCCTGGGTTGTAAAAATACTGCTGTGCTGCTAAACTGCTTTACACTCCATATTTCACAGTCAGTGAGCTTTTTCCTCTTCCCTTTAATTTATTATCTCATAATAATTATGACATTAGCCCACAACTAAACATTAAAGAAAAATAATGCAAAATTCAATATCAACAGTAGACAAAAGAATTTGGTCAAGACAGAAAAGTCACAAATATTTTAGAAAATAGATTTATAAATATTTCAATTTCAGTGTATAGTATTACTCTCGTATAGACATTATCATTGCTAATATTGGCCTATCCATAATAATTAAGTAGATATTAAATTACAGTCAGCTGTCCCAAAAATCAAGTAAAGACCTCAGTAGATCAATATTAAAACTGTTTTATGGATTGACACAGAAATCTTACTTATTTTTAACTTAAGAAAGGAAGAAACAGTATTTGCATCAAAATAACTACATGCACATGCAAACTTACTCTTTTGCTTTTCACTTTTAATTAACTTAATCTTGGCAGAAAAAAGACAAAAACAGGAAAAAAAAGAGTAGAAATGTTCTTATGTATTTGGGTTGTTTTACCTAATATTTTCAATTTTATCCTGTTAACTTGAGTCATCTGTTAACTTCTATAGTACAATATAAATGTTACATGATGTTACGGAAAAGACAGTATGAAACCTTTATTAGGAATCATAAAATGTTTGGCTGTGCGAAGTGGAAGCATCAAACACTGGCAAAGAATTTTAAAATAACCAGAATTAACTAGATGCTCCCCAGTAGATAAAATGGCCCAATATCTAATATGCCAATCAATATACATTAATCAGATTTTCTCCTCTTTAAATGAAACAAGAAATTATCTTTAATTAGGACATCCATTATAATTTTAATACTTTCATACTTTAATAGTCTATTCTGAAAATCTCTTCTCTATTTCAGTAAAGTGTTCAGCAGTCATTTCCACCCAGTTGTCAACCTTGGGAACCTAATTAGTCTCAATATCTGATTTAACATCAAAGGAGTAAAAATACTGCTCCTTGATGGGGTTACTAGAGACATAAGATATGGCAACCAGATCAGAAAAAAAACACATTTTCTAGTTGCAAACCATACACAAATGGTCAGATATTATCGGCCAGGTGTCACTGATGGAGGAGGATGGGTGTTTTGGAGAACAGGGGTTTATTCCTAACTTAAGGTTTCTGAGTGAGGGACTTGCCAGTGTAGGAAGTGGCAACAAAGTTTAAAGTGAGTAGTAAAACATCAGGAACTATAAAACAGGGAAAGACCTGGGATTATTAAAGATGAATACCACCTTAATCTCGTTTACCCAGCTTGCAGAATTCTCTTCAGCCTGTTCAAAAAGGCATGCAATCAACACCATATTCAATGTCTTTGACTAACCACCACTACATAACATTAATGATAAAACTTTGGATTTCTATAGCCTACCACATGAGTTTCTCAAAGTGCTTCATAAACATTTATTAAGCCTCATAAGTTGTATGTATTAGATAGGGATATTGCTGAACTTTTAGAGATAAACCCAATCACAGAGAAATTAGGAGAGCTGCATATAGTTTGTGGCTGAGGTTGGAACAGAAGCTAGATCCTTTAATCACAAGGTATTACTTTCCTGTCTTAGGCATTTCTCCACTTGTAACAGTGGTTAACACATGAAAAATATACCCAGCCCACTCTGCTTTGAAGCAAAACAAAACAAAAACTCACCACAAAAAAAATTGTTTCATTTCTTTTCTACAAACACATTTTATAGGTAGAATATTTACGTAGAGTAATTAATTAGGGGAGGAAAAGGGTGCAACTTTGTGCACTGGACAGTGATTTGTAAATATAATAAGCTCCCATAGGGTATATTAGGTAGCCATTTAAAGAATGCTCTTGCTGAGGAGAGCCTTTGAAAAATTACACATAGCAAGGAATAAATACTAGTAATTGGACAGAATTACTTTTTAACATTAAAAACCCAAAACAAAAGTCTCATTTGCAGATGTGGCATTTCCGTCAGAGAAGCCAAAGACATTCTCAATAGAACAAGACTTTAATATCACTAAAAAACTCAAAAGACTGCTCCCCACATATTTACCATATCAGAGTAAAAATATAGTTTGAAAAAAGTCAGACTATACGTTAGCATAAGATTCCTACAAGTGTATCAATAATTATTTCAGTATTTTAATTTTTATTATATATTGCTTGATAAAAGTGCAGAGAAATATTGCAAACTATTGACAGAAAAGAAGTTTGGAGAATGATTTATATCACTGTATGTTGTCTGGTTATTACTGAGGTTCTACACAATTAATAACCTTTGTGAAACACTACAGAAATGTTCCATTATTCATCAGAGAGAGAGGACTATCAGGAAGTATTTAATATTTCACAAAGTATTACATTAAAGAACACCAGCAGGGTCAACATGAACATACAGATGTGTAACACATCAGTGTGCTTTAGAAATCCCCCCACTCCACTCTCCTTCTGTATAGCATGTTATTCTACTCTTTAGACAAGTCCAAAGGAGTTTGTATGGTCAGCAAAGTGAGTGGTACAGCTACCATGGCAGAGTCAAATTGAGAAGTGACATAGCAGTGTAAGGTGCACTGGTAGAGTTAGTTGGCTTGGCTATACAAAAGACAGACAGGACACACTTGATACAGTTTTAATGAGACCACAATTTTTTTACTAGTCACCTAGGACTACCCAGCAGATGAAAAAAGTACAGTGCAGGTAATGCCATGTTCATTCACTAACTTCCTGGGGACTTCCACCAGCACCCACTTTTTCCATCTAGGTTCCTTCAGTAAATCTACTTCAGTAAATCCATCCCCAGGAGGGCTAAGATAGGCTGTAAAAAAAGGGGGGTTGGCTCCCTGACATTCCAACTACAGGAGCCCCAAACTCCTCACTGTTCTATTCCTTTAACCAGCATCTCCATTTTAGCCCTTCATCTGGTCACTGGAAGCCTTCCCTATGGAGTGCCAGCATTGGACATCTGCCTCACACTTAGAGTATGTCTACACTACAGTGTTAATTCAAGTTAACTTAATTTGAAATAGTTAATTCGAATTAAGCTAATTCGAATTAACACATCTACACAGAAAATGCATTTCAAAATAGCATTTTGCTATTTCAAAATAGTGCGTCCAAACCGAGTGGACTCTGAATCGGAGTTAAGGCTGGCCGGAACCAGTTTTGGCAAGGCACCAGATCACGACCTCCTGTGTAGGGCTGCAGCCTGCGGCTATCTGAGGTCCATTCTTAAAGGAACCCTACCCCCCATCCTGGACAGCCAGTTATCAGGTGTCTCCGCTTGCTTGTCAACCTCGATGAAGGACAGCAAAGCATTTGTGTCTCTGCGTGCTCTAGTTGCCCTCACTCGGGACACCTTACCACTCTGCAACATGGAGACAGAGCTGCACCTTAGCACTGTGGTGTGTCTTGTGGACACGTTGCCATCAGCCTGGCTGCACTTTCTGCAGGCTGCCATCCGGGAGGTCCATCGGGGGGCTGTCAATATCCAAGGGGCCCTGCGGGAGAGCTTCCGCCCCGAGGAGCACTAACAGTCTCCATGGTTTGCCCCACTGGGGGCTTGTGCCTCATTCCTCCCTCACGTCCTTCCACTTACTCCTCACTAGCCCCCCTTCCTGATGTCCAATAAAATACACGTATTTTCAAAAATATAAATTCTTTATTTAACACAATTGTGTGTGTGTGTGTGGGGGGGGGATGAACCTCTGGGGAGACCGGGGAAAGGAGGCGGGAGAGGGTGGGAGAGCGGAGGGGGAAAACTGGGAGGAGGGAGCTGGATGGGGGAAGCAAAGGGAAGAAGGGATAGGGGAAGCTCAGGGCTCAGGGGTGGGGGTATCACCAGGCCACATGTTTCCCAGCATGGTGGGTGCGGGGACCTCGGCATCCCCAGGGGAGTGGGGAGGAGGGTGTGGAGATTGAAGAGGGAGAGGCGAGAAGGGGAGAAGGAGTGGGAGGAGGAATGGTAGCTGGAGGGGGGCAGCAGGCACAGGAGCGGCACGAGGCAGCATGCTCTGCACCAGGATTTGCAGATAGGCACAGATGGCGCGACCCTGGGTAAGCAATTCCCGCCAAAACTCCCGTTCTTCCTGCGCCTGCTGCTCCATGATGCGGGTTTGGGCTCGCAGGGCCCCCAGGTGCTGCTTGTGGTACCCCTGCAGCGTTGCGGTGGTCCTGCTGAGCCCTCGGGTGCAGGACCATATCCCGGGCAGGGTGGTGCACCCTGCAGGTGCAGCTGGTGCGACTGTGGAGAAAGAAGAGAAGTGGTCAGTTCTCCCTGGGGACACAGTGGGTGAAGCCCAGCCCCGCCCCCCACAAGGTGAGGATGACCATGCCTTGCACCGTCAGAGCAGTTGTGGTTGCCCAGAGGCCATGTTTGGAATGTCCAGCTATCCCCGGGAGTGGGAAGTGCTCCGAAACCACACCCATGCCCCTGTGATGTGAATAGTGCATCTGAGGTGAGGGGAGATGTCCCCTGCCTCTGTGTAGAGGGGGTGTTGTGTGAAGGGAGGGCGTCCTGCTGTGTCCTGCCCCGGGTCAGGAGTGTATCATGTCTCTTCACACATGCATGTGCCTATCAGTCTATGGCCTCTGGGTGTCACACAGCTGGAGCCACCTGCCCAAGGGTGGCATTGCATGTGCTCGCACGTGCACAGGTTGCTGCATGATGTGTGGTAGGCAAGGGCCACGGGCATGGTCCCTGGTCCTCCCCCCCCCCGCCGGGTAGGGGACGGTGCTGGAACTTACCTGGTGTGGCCTCCCCGGAAGGCCCTGCTAACTCCGGTGCTGGGACAGCTTGGGGGTCCTGCTGGCGTGGCACCCTCCGCGATGGCTCCTCTGCCGCGTCCAGGTCAGGGCCCTCTAGTCCCGGCTCGCTGCCCCCCGGGGTGGCGCGGACCGTCCCGCTCCCCAGGATGCGGTCGAGGGCGGGGAAGTAGGGGCAGGTGTCAGCCCCTGCTGTGGCGCCACCCCTGGTGGCCCTGGCATATGTCTGCCGCACTGCAACTTTGAGGTGCACCTGCTTCTGGATGCGCCTGTGGCCCTTTCTGGCCATGGTGGCCACTATGCAACCGTAGATGTCCACGTTCCTCCACCTAGTGCGGAGATCATGGACATTGGGGGCCTCCCCCCAAACCTCAAGGAGGTTCATGATCTTCGCACTAGTCCACGAGGGTGCGTGCCGTCTACGGCCCCTGGTTGGCGCCTGGGTGCTGGGCGACTGAACGGGGGACGACTGGCTGCCACTGGCTGGCATTGTGCGGCCACCGGGTGAGGGGCTGCAGCTGCTGGCAGGCCTGGCTTTGGCACGTGGTGTGTGGCCAGAGTCTACTCCTTTAAGGGCTCTGGGCCTGGGGAAAGGAGAAGAGTTTTCCTGGTTTGGCCCAGAGTGGCACCAGGGGAAACTGGGAAGGGCTGAAGGCCAGCTAATTCGAATTAAGTGTCTAAACAGCACTTATTTCGAATTAGCTATTTCAAATTTGGCTTTACTCCTCATACAATGAGATTTACCAAATTCGAAATAAGCGCTCTGCTATTTCGAATTAACTGCTGTTATTTCAAATTAACTTTGCAGTGTAGACATACCCTTACAGAATAACTTCAGACATATAGCCTACCACAGTTTGTGCTCACCGTAATAGGTCTTCCCTGACATCCACTGTGGGAAAGGCAGAAAAAACCTCACTCCGCCAAAACCGTTATGATGGTAAGGGAAAATTTCCTTCCCCAGTCCCCTTAAAAAGAAGCGACTGGCACAATGCCCATAGCAGCTTCAAATCCCACCTGATAATTACACCTCAGAGGGAGGGAGCTGCCTTGCTTGCTGCATAGTTTCTGGCCTTTTTCATCCCTCCCATCACCATAAAGCACTGCTGCCTTCCTCGGGCAAGCCTGGACAGCATCCTCCCCCCGCTCTCACGTTAGGGGTTGTGCTGTCACTATAAGAACTGGTTACGTATTGTAGCTGTGGTGCTCTCTACGTAGGTGTCTGCATGCCCGGCATGCCAGAGCGGGAGACTTTTCCCTACCAGTACCTGCAGAGGGATGATGCTCATACCTCAGGCTTGTGGTACATCCACAAGCTATCTTGAAGCAGTGGGGCTCCTGTCCCCTCTCAGTTCCTTCACATCAAAAACCCAGGAGAGGAGACGGATGCAGAGGTGCCAGAGCATGGGTCCTGGAACACACTTCGGCATCACATCTCAAAGAACCAGTGTCTTCTTTGAGTAGAGGCAAACGTATTTTCCACTTAGCGGATTCATAATCTGTACACCATCCAGAAAGCAGGGGCTCAACATCTACCTAAATAGGGACTGCAGGACTGTCATTCCAAAGCCTGCATCCACTATGGAAGGTGGGGTAATTGCATAGTGGCCTGAAAATGTATGGATGGATGACCACCTGTTAGGATAGTGACCGTTTCTGAAGCACTCAGATTCCCACCAATGGAAGATGCTAAGTGCAAGACGTTAGTATTACATAAGAGCATGATGGTATCCAATATGTATACATGACATTCTGTCTTTGCTTGCCCTTAAACTAGTATATGTTGCGGTTGGAGAAAAGGAATGACCTGGAAAGAGAGGGAGAGTACAAACAGAAACAAGAGAGGGAAAACGGCAGGCCAGTGAACTGTAATAGAGAAAAGGAACCCTGGCACACACACAGATTCAATCCTTGTTTATTACCAGAGCTCTAGTAGTTTGCTCTGCACACTCACTGCTTGTATCACCCATTGGCTACCAGAAGTACTGAGGGACACAGACACACACCTCTTTTCCTATTTTCTTCTATCCCTGCTCCAATAACTTTGTTTTCTTATGTTTCTTTCTGGTAATTTCCTTTATTTTTCTCCCCTGTCCTCTCCAAGGTATTGAGTCCATTGACTTTGGGAGACCCACCCCTGAATCTATTCTCCTTAACACAGTCTCTCTCAAGCATACGCTACCTTAATAGTCTTGGGTATGTCTACACTACCACCCTAGTTCGAACTAGGGTGGTAATGTAGGCAACCAGAGTTGCAAATTAAGCCCGGGATTTGAATTTCCTGGGCTTCATTTGCATCTCACCAGGCGCCGCCATTTTTAAACGTTCCACGAGGAGTAACAGTAGTTTGGAATAGGAAGCCTAGTCCGAACTACCTAGTTCATGCCGCGTGTAGCTGCGCGGCACGGAGTCTGCACTAGCGGACATTTAAAAATGGCGGTGCCCAGCGAGATGCAAATGAAACCTGGGAAATTCAAATCCCGGGCTTCATTTGCAACTCCGGTTGCCTACATTACCACCCTAGTTCGAACTAGGGTGGTAGTGTAGACATACCCCTTGAAAGGGCTTTTCTACAGTAAGAAATGATTTTGAAATAACTAAATTCAAAATAATAGCTCCCAAAATAACCATTTTGAAGTAAGTTTATTCCCCAAGGAAAGCAGAAGTACATATTTCAAAATAACCAGCCCATTATTTCGAAATAACAGGCTTGGTAGTATGTATGCTCCACTTATTATTCAAAACAAAGGGGGCTATTATGAAATAACTCCCTAGTGTAGACCAGGGCAAAGAGCGCACAGTGATGGAATATAAATTTCAGCCTCTTTTACTTTCAACTTGGAATGTGAATAGACATTATTTACATAACTGCAGCGTTAAAATATATTAATGGTAATATGCAAGATCATTGGTCACTGAAGAAAAATACCCTTTACAAAGGCTGTATCAAGAAAACTGCTGATACACAAACTCAAACAG
Organism: Pelodiscus sinensis; assembly: GCF_052426305.1. Classification (NCBI taxonomy): domain Eukaryota; kingdom Metazoa; phylum Chordata; order Testudines; family Trionychidae; genus Pelodiscus; species Pelodiscus sinensis. The sequence continues at coordinate 33,999,219 of NC_143067.1, read as the reverse complement.
GAAGTCGTGATATGCTCAATCTCCATGCTTAACTGACTTTTGGATCAACATAACAGATTGATAGTTTGCTGGCAAGTACAAAAGCTGCAGCAGCCTGTGTTATCTTCATCTTCACTCAATGGAGTTTTAGTCCCAGTTTTATTAACATAAAGTGAAGATGCTTTATTTCCTTTGCACTCTTACCTCCTGTTTATAGCTGAAGCTGTAGAGGCTCCTACACTGAGGTCTAAAAGTCCCAGGTTCAAATCCACCTGGTGGATAAGATTTCTGGAGTATTCTTACTAATGCCACTGAAAAGGACCACAGTAGTTTTTCAATCCGAGGAAGTTGTTTTAGAAAACCTACATAGGTTCTTGCATCAGACTCAAATATTTTTGCAATCCAACAAAGTCAGCAATTTTGGTATCTTTGTATAGCTAGAGGGCAAGTAAGAAACTCCAGTCCCAGCCAATATCTAATTCTGATTAAGCATAATATGTGGATCAGTAGTACTTCACTTTTTTCATTGTTCAGGATCCACCTCCCCATTCCAATTTCCCCAGTCATCATTTGGTTCATAAATGTTTTGTTCGGTAATCTGTCAGAAATGATTCTTGTGAACCACAGATTGAGAACCATTGAACTAGTTTAATACAGTGCAATGAATTTTATTCAAGAAACACCTGTATGCTACAGTCTTTTCTCAGTTACATGGAGCACATCAGGAGTAACCCCGAATTCTGTTCTGTTACTCCGGATGCAATATACATCATATGATTGAGTGCAGAATCTGTTATTGCCTCTCTGCCACAATGCCTTGACCAGTTTCCTCCTTTAAACCTGATGAAATAACAATGAAAAAACAACTTATATAGGATTTAGGTCAGGAGTGGGCTGTAATTTGTAATGGGGGGGCCACTCCAAGATTTTGGTATGGAGTCAAGGGCTGTATTTCTGGGGAAGGGGTGTGGGGTCTAAGATGGTGGGTGGGATGTAGAAGGGAGTTTGGGATAGAGGACAGGGGTGCATGAGGGAGTATGGGGTCTGAGAGGGAGTTTGGGTGAATGAGAGAGTTATGATCTTGGGCAGGAGCTTAGGGTGCAGGGTCAAGGAGGGGTATGGGTGCAGGAGAGGATTCTGGCCTGGGGGATGAGGTGCAGAGTTTGGGAGGGAGCTGTGCCCTGGAGGAGCTGGGGAGAGGGGGATGCAGACTGTTTGGGTGGTGGCCTGGACAGGTGGTTAGAGGGGATTGAGGGTGGGGCTGCTAGAGGCAGGCTCTGTCTGGAAGGTGCTTCCCTAGGTGGCCTCCAGCCAAAACCTCTGCACAAACCTGAAAGAGGCTCCATGTCTGTCTGAGGGGAGGCTGCTCCATGTGACTCTGCTCCAGCACAGACAGGGAGGGAGGGAGAAAGGGATGAAAGGAGGGAGGTTTCATTCGCTGCCCCTGCCTTCAGCAAAATTTTTCAGCTCCTATTGTCTAGAAACTGGCCAACGGGAGCTTGTAGATTTTGCTAGGGGGCAGGGACAGCATGCAGAACTTTCTCCTCTCTGCCTAGACTGCATCACAATTAGCAGCCTGCTGTTTAAAGCAGCTGCAGTTGCTGTGTACAGGGCTGGACTAAGGGGTGGGCTAGCCGGGCAGCTGCCCAGGGCGCCAACCTACGGGGGGTGCCCAGCTCCTGGCGGGCTGCAACGGCCACCTGGGGTGGGGGCCATGTTAAGCCCCACAGCACCGGCCAGCAGTGCCCTTCCCACCACGGCCGCAGGGCCCTGCACGGTCAGGCTCAGCCCGCCCTGGGCAGCCCTGGGTTGCACGCCATCGGCGGTGGCTGGGCCGACTGCGCAGCACATGCACCGTCTGTCCACCCATGCACCCCAGGGGTGGGCCCGTGCATGCGTCGTGCACCCGGAGGCAGGACCATGCATCCCAAAGGCGGGCCCACGCATGCATCATGCGCCCGGAGGCAGGGCTGCGCATCCCAGGGGCGGGCCCGCATATGCGCCATGTGCCCGGAGGCAGGGCCATGCACCCCAGGGGCAGCGCCATGCGCCTGGGGTCCGGGGAGCCAAAATGACTCGGGCCGGCTCTGGCTATGTAGTAAGGGTGCTGGCGAAGCAGCCATGGTCTGGATACAACGGCTTGGTGGGACAGATCCAAACTGCGAGCCACCTCTTGCCCACCAATAATTTAGGCATTCAGATATAAAATGCCAGCAACCGATTGCTGAGCCACAAAATGCACTACTCTCCCCATTGTACTACATTCATTCTTTCACTATATGTGTCCATTTAGGCAGTCCAATATAAGCAATGGTGAAATCACCATAGAATACTAGAACTGAGTCTAGTCCCCTGCCACCACAGCAGGACCAACCACTGTCTCGATCATCCCTGACAGGTGTCTATCCAACCTGCTCTTAAATATCTCCAGTGATGGAAATTCCACAAGCTCCCTAAGCAATTTATTCCAGTGTTTAACCACCCTGACAGTTAGGAAGCTCTTCCTAATGTCCAACCTAAACCTCTCTTGCTGCAATTTGCTTTTTGTCCTATCATTAGAGGCCAAGGAGAATAATTTTTCTCCCTCCTTGTAACACCCTTTCTGATATTTGAAAACAGCTATCATGTACCCTCTTAGTCTTCTCTTTTCTAAACTAAACAAGCTCAGTTCTTTCAGTCTTCCCTCATAGGTCATGTTCTCTAGACCTTTAATCATTTTGTTGCTCTTCTCTGGACCTTCTCCAATTTTTCCACTTCTTTCCTGAAATGTGGTGCCCAGAACTGGACACAATACTCCAATCAAGGCCTCATCGGAGCAGTGTACTGAAGAATGACTTCTCGTGTCTTGCTCACCACACTCCTGTTAATGCATCCCAGATTCATGTTTGCTTTGACACATATTTAGCTTGTGGTCCACTATGACCCCTAGATCCGTTTTATCAGTACATCTTCCTAGACAGTCGCTTCCCATTCTGTATCTGTGAAACTGATTGCTTCTTCCTAAGTGCATTACTTTGCATTTGTCCTTATTAAACTTCATCCTGTTTACCTCAAAACATTTCTCTAGTTTCTCCAGATCATTATGAATTTTGACCTTATCCTCCAAAGCATTTGCAATCCTTCCCATTTTGGTATCATCTGCAAATTTAATAATCGTAGTGTCTATGCCATCATCTAAGTCATCAAAACAGAACTGATCCCAAAACAGACCCCTGCAAAGCCCCAGTATGCTTCCAGTATGATTGTGAATCGTTAATAACTACTCTCTGGGAATGGTTATCCAGCTAGTTATGCACCCACCTTATAGTAGCCCCATCTAGCTGTATTTCCCTAGTTTATTGATAAGGTCATGCGAGACCGTGTCAAATGCATTATTAAAATCTAGATATATCACGTCCACCGCTTTCCCCTTATCCACGCACCTTGATATCCTATCAAAGAAAGCTATCAGATTGGTGTGACATGATTTGTTCTTTACAAATCCATGCTAGCTGTTACCTATTACCTTATTATCTTCCAGATGTTTGCAGATAAATTCCTTAATTACTTGATCCATTATCTTCCCTGGCACAGACTGGTCTGTAGTTTCCTGGGTTGTTCTTTTCCTTTTTATAGATGGGCACTATATTCGCCCTTTTCTAGACTTCTGGAATCTCTCTCAACTTCCATGATTTTTTCAAAACAGCAAACAAGATTTTCTTCTCTGCTGCTTCAAATCTCTCAGACTATGAGTTTCACTGAAATAGAAATGTTTCACTGCTATCTTTAGACCACTTGTTAAGTTTGAGTTATAAACACTTCAGATGATGCCCTAGACAGGAACTGAAGTGATGCACATTTCAGCTTTTAAGAAGAATAGGTAGCAGAAGTATCAAGCGTATTATAGTAATATGCCCTATATTATCTTCCTAATAATCAAAGGCAATTATTATTACAACAAGTATTAGTATGTGCCCAAATACTTCCTGGCACACATACACAATCCCTTGATTGTTATTAAAAATACACTTCAGCACACTGTCCAGCAAAATCAATTATATTTTAGAGGTAAGCTCATTCACTTCTCTGTTAACATCCAACAACACCTCTGCACACAAACATGCCAGTTATACAAGAAGGAATTTACCATGAGTACTTCCGTTCCTTTCAGCAGTATCAAAGAATTGGTTATGTGCCCCCGAATGAACAGGCTGACCTATTTTGAGATATACCTTGTAAATCTGTGAGCCAGAAATTTGGTGTGTGGACACTGGCATCCCCACACCACCCACTCTAGTTCCATCCACAGCTAAGATTTAGGATTGTTATCCAGTCTGACAAAAGGGATCTAATTCATTAAAGTCGAACAGGTTTCCTTTAATTTGCATCACTGAACTCATCTAAAAGTACAGTAGCTACATTTCAAGTGGAACTATTTTGGAAAAGTTGTTTAATTATTTGAATAGCAGGAGAACATGGCACATAGCATTTTTATCAGGCTTACCCCTCTATTTAGAAAAAAAATCCCATAGAATACCATTCATATAAACAAATTTGTAACTGAAACATTTGTTTGTTATTGCAGTGTAGGTCAGATTCCTGAACATCTTCTGTGTCTATTCTATTATTCTACAAAGTAAATACTGTACTTTCTGATTAAAATATGAAAGTGTTAAAAGAGGCTGCCAGATTTTTGGTTAATCTTTTCTTTGGAATGACTGTGCAAATAAGAACAAACTTCTTTTGAGGAGCTTATACAATTTCATACTTCTACAACTTTTTTCATACTTTCACAATTTTGAATGTATGTGCAAGAAAGAACAAAACCCAAAGGATTGCAAAGATCCATCAAAAGAAAAAAACGTAGTATTGTTAATGGCACCTCAATAAACTGATATTTTAATACAGTACATCTTTACAGTAATACACACTGCAAATAAACGATTTCTTGCCTGAGAGGTCCTCCTGACTACTTTTGTCAGTGAAGATCCCATGTTACTTTTTGAAAGACTAAGTTAGTTAGTCTTTTTGTCTTGAACAAATCCAGTCAGAGTATGGTGTTTTGCCTCATCCCCATTTTGAACTGGAAGTGGTACTTATTTCTTCTTCCTATATTTACTATGTGGTTTTTTAAGACAATGAAAACTGGGCCTCAGGTATAGTTAGGTTGGAACAAGCACTTCATAAGGCAACTGAACTCTGATCAGAGTGGTAATGGAGGGAGGACAGAATAAAAAGTAGGTATTCATGTAAGAACCATTGTAGAGACCAGGGTAGCTGACAGGTAAGGGAGGGGAATTCCATGCTCCCAGAAGGGGGGAGGGGAGGAGAAGGGACTGGGACAAGACTCCACCCACCAGCTCTTCAGAGCTGCCCAGAGCACACTGCCTGGTACTCCAGCAGTGATTTAAAGGGCCTGGGGCTCCAACCCTGGGGAACGGTGGGCCCTTTTTTAATGACCAAACCTGGTGCATCTGTTCCCTTTGCCTCCTCCTCCCTCGTCAGCTGAACTCCCTTCTTAAACATAGTCTGGCAAGTCTGGCATAGCTACGAGAGAGACAAATAGCTTGAAGGATACATACTCCAGACACAACTATTCACAAACAATACTTTAAAAGGTTCCTATCAACAAATCAGTCAGAACATTACAAATATAGGTTTGCTCTCAGTGCGTCTTGTGTTTTCTGTGTGAAGCTGCATTTCTGGGCTATAAATGGTAATGGATGACATGCAGAAAAGGGTCTTGAGAAAAGGCGATGTCGATGGCAACAGAGAGATCAAAGAGAATGAGCACGCAAAACAGACGCTTGGGTTATTGGGTTGGAAAGGGAGACTAGAGCTGATTGGACAACAGAATCCAGTATAGAAGGGAAATCAAGACACCAGCAATAGACAGCTAACAATGCATAGAAGCAAAAGAGAAATGGAAGGTGGTGTTACCCGCAAAAATCTAGGGCAGGGTAAACAGTGAGGATTTCTTTGGGATAGGGGCAATATTAAGATGCTTCTGTGCAGAGGGGAAGTACACAGAGAAGAGACTACCTGATGATTATGAAGGAATGTGTGGGGAGCAAGGGAGGTTTGGAGATATAAGAGGTGTCTGCAAGCTGATAGATTTCAGATGGAAAGAATCTTGGCAGCCTCAGAATAGAATGTAGAGTTAGAGAGAGAAAGAAAAGAAGGGGAGGAGAGCTCTTGTCAGATTCCTTCAATGTTGCCGTTAAGGAAGTGAGTAATGCCTGGAAGAGAGAGAAGAGTGAGGGGAAAGGCACAAGAAGATTATGAGGAGAAAACTTATCAAGAATAAGGTAGAAGCAGCAAAATTGCTTATCCAGGAGGGGAGCAGTGCTGAATGAAGCGAGAACAATATAAAGAATGTGATGTAAATTATTTCCTCCCGCTTCCTCTTTTTCAGTGTTCTCTTTGAACAGGGCCTCCTCAGGATTGTTGGGCCCTTGGGCAGTATGAGGGAGGCAGCTCTAAGCTCCCAGAAGGAGCAGAGCCTCGAGTAGAAAGGGTGAGGTTGGGGCAGCCAGTCTGTGCCCCCCACTGCCAGCCCTCAGAGCAAACTGGAGCACATGGTGTGGGGCTTGAGCGAGATGCCTGGCATTTCAGCGATGATTTTAAAGGGCCCAGGGCTTCAGCCACTGCTGCCACTACTGCAGTAGTGGCACTGGCAGCTGGAACCCTGATCCCTTTAAAATCACTGGGCTCCAGGGCAACTGCCCCATTTACACCTCTCCCCCCGCTCCCCACTCCCCCAGCGCGCCTGTCTTTGAACATACATTGCATACATTTAAAACTCAATAAAATATTAGTTTTTTTTTAAAAAGGGAGAAACAGTACAGTTCATGGTGAAGAAAAGATTAAAACAATTATTTTCAAAGAATTGTGCAAAAAGATATCATTCTCTAATGAGGGAAGTTCTCATGTCATGTCAAAAGAATTATTTTTAATCCTGTCACTTAAGATACCATTTAAAAAGTCTTCCCCATACAGAGCAAAGCCAAGACAAAATTGATTCCTTTATGTTTTCAATACTCCTCAGAAAATAAAAACTGCTATTTCCTGAGGGCATGGTAAACAGATCTGAACATGGCCCTTCTTTAAGCAGCCACCATTAATGTGGGTTCTGCTTGTACCAGACATCTATAATGCTTAGAACTGTATTTTCCAGGGAGATAACAGTGTCGTCTTGAAAATCACTGCATGAAGAGGACAGAAAAGCACAGCTGAAATGTTCACTCATGCTCCTATCTAAGGGACAACGTTCTTATCTTGCTACAAAACAGAGCCTCAAGCGACACAGAAAAGTTTCATATATCTTTTTCTACCAATTTTGTTAGTTTTATTGTTGTCTATGGCTGAATTTTACTGGAATCAGTTTTAACCATACAAGAAATCAAAGTGATCTAGAATAAATGACTGGAGAACGTTTTGGAACCCCCTCTGAGTTGCAGGATATTTCCAGCTGCTCTCATAGCCGATAGCTGACTTAATAGAGCTAATGATTTCTAATGCTACTAATACTAGGCTATTTTCACAGTGGGTAAATAATGCCACTTTTATTTTGGCAATAGTTAAAGAATCATGTAACTGTTTGATAAGTATACTGATACGGTAAAAATGAAGTTGTCTTTGAGTAGCTAATGGTGGATTACACTATTTCTAGGAGATAGTATATTTTTAGTTTCCTTTATACAACCTAATGTTTATAACTCCACAAATACTACTGCCACAGCAAAGAGATGTCTCTGTACACAATTACAAGTAATGTTTTAATCTAAGCACGAACATGAACCCATTTGTTTTGGTACACTGTATTTTTGCTTTTATGTTGGTTATTAATATTCCCAATCATCACAAGAAATAAAATAAAAACCTAATTGAGTATTAAAAAACCATCTTCAGGGCTGCACACAATGGCAGAGAGTAGATCATGAATATCATGTAAATCTATAATTCTTTTATTTCTTCTAGCCTGTATATTTCTGACCAATCACACACACACACACACCCTTCTTCTCAAAACTGTGTTTTCACTAGGGTATATTGTGCACAAAATTATACACAATGTAGTATTTCTTTGGAAAAGCAATTTCTCCTCTAGGCCCTCTCCCCTGGACTTTCATTGTTGTATGCATCTTGCCAACCTTATTTTTAAAAACACATAATTTTTCCTTTTTTTTCCTAGTGGGTTTTTCCCCTGCATAAGAACTGAAGCCATGCTCCATATCCACAGAGGTTCATTGCAACTGGAATTGCGATTTGCCTAGTGGTGCAATGCATTGCAGCAATCATGCTAATTCACTACAGTGTTTCATTCTCCATTGATTCCCTCCTTGTTCTCAACCCCCACTTACTCTCACCTGTTTCCTCTCCCAGTTTGCTAGCGTGCCTCTCATCTGATGGGGACCATGGCAACAGTCCCGGTGTAGGCTCCAGGTTTCATCAGACAGAAGATGGCAGCAGCAGGAAAGGGCTCCTCCCTGTGTCTGTTAGTGTTAGAGAGGGTGTGGGCTGAGTACTGACACATCATCACATGCATGCAGCAGGTGTGCCTAACATAGTCACTCTCCTTAGCTGCCTGTTGCTGTCCTGACTGTTATTCAGCTGAGGAGGTACCACACCTGTGGCAGTGGTAATGCAGGAGAAAGCCAGCAATGGATCCAAAGCAAGAGGCACCATAATATGCTGCATAGTTCAGAGGTTTTTATTCTGCAGTTTCTCATTTCTCAAAACCCAAAATATTCCCTTGTGGAGCCTCCCATATGAAGTTCTATATACAGAGTTCTGTTATTCCTTTCCAGGACCTCTTCGGACTGGCAGAATCAAGCTGCCTCCTACACCAACCTTGCCCATGTTTACAAACGGAACACTTCTGCAAAACAAAAATGGGATATCCTTTAAAAATAATTATGAAGTTAGCCAGCAAAATCCCAAAGTCAAAAGTGAAAAAATTCAAGATTTCAGATGTGGCATGAGAGGAAAGCATCAGACGGTAAAAAGAACACATGATGAATGTTATATACTTAAGAAAGAATTTGACAGCCCCCATGGGACTTCACTCTGGAACATTCTGAAGCTAAGAAGATGGAAATATCTGGGACACGGATTAGATGGAGCAACAAGCAAAAGGGTGAAGCAAAAGAATTCCTCAGTGGAACAGTACTCAGAGAGGGAAACTATATATGACTTACCAATACAGAGGACATGTAAAGAGTGACCCAGGACAGACTGATAGGGAGAGACTTGTTCATGTCCGAAGTTATATTGAATGGCACAGGAGGGATTAAGATTTAAATATCATAATACAAAGACTGAAGGAACACACAACAGGAGGATGAGGGAAAGAGGAGAGATTACGGATAAATGGCAGTACAAAAGAGGTTATTGAGGTAATAGTAACTGAAGACGGAAATTAGGATGGTGAAAAGGGAATCTGAAGAGCAATTATCTAAAGATATAAAAACAAATAACAAGAAGTCATTTCGATATATTAGTAACAGGAAGTCTGGAAAAGAATCAGCAGGTCTGCTGAACTACAAGGGAGTAAAGGGAGCAATTAAGACACTGCAGGCAAGCTAAGTGATTTCTTTGCACGCCTCACTATAGAGCATGTTCTGGGGGAGATAGCTTCCCAGGATCTATTCTTTGCAGGTAACAAAGATGAGCTAATGCCCAATATTGAGATAAAGCACTATTTTAAAAAAGGAATAAGCTTTAGATATAAATTAGAATAAATGATTAAGGGGGAAAAATCAACATGACTGATGAGTTTACATCCAGGAACTCTGAAGCAAGATAAGAGAAAGATGAGAGAACTGCAATCCCAAATATGTAATTCTTATTAAAATTAGCTATCATACCAGAGGCCTGAAGGATAGCAAACATTGTACCAGTCCTTAAAAATAAACCTTAGGATTGTCTTGGGAATTACAGACCAGTGATCTTTAATTCAGCACCAACATATTAGTTGAATGCTAATTAAAAGTAGAATTATAAACACCTACATGAAAAATATGTCACAAGAGACAAACCAACCTGGCCACTGTAAAAGTAAATTGGATCTTTCTACCCTAACGAATTAGAATTCTTGAGTACGTCAACAAAATAAAGAGCCAACAACTAATATATTTTGAACTTGCAAAGGCCTTTGACATAGCTCCTGAAAAGAGCCTATATAAGGAAATGAAGTAGGCATTGAGTGAGAAGTAAAGTCCTTATTGATTAGAAATTGGCTACAAAATAGAAAACACTCAATTTTTACCAGGCAAAAAATTAACAGTAGAGAGCTCTAATGTTCAGCATTGACATTTCGGGTATGTCTACACTACCCTCCTAGTTCGAACTAGCGGGGTAATGTAGGCATACCGCACTTGCAAATGAAGCCCGGGATTTGAATTTCCCAGGCTTCATTTGCATAAGCGGGGAGCCGCCATTTTTAAAACCCCGCTGGTTCGAACCCCGTGCAGCACGGCTACCCGGGGCTCGAACTAGGTAGTTCGAACTAGGACTCCTATTCCGAACTACCGTTCCACGAGGTGTACCGGTCTTTCGGAATAGGAATCCTAGTTCGAACTACCTAGTTCGAGCCCCGTGTAGCCGCGCTGCACGGGGTTCGAACCAGCGGGGTTTTAAAAATGGCGGCTCCCCGCTTATGCAAATGAAGCCCGGGAAATTCAAATCCCAGGCTTCATTTGCAAGTGCGGTATGCCTACATTACCCCACTAGTTCGAACTAGCGGGGTAGTGTAGACATACCCTTCTATTGCTCAGTATTTTTTCCACATTCTGGAGATAGAGATGAACAAAGATGTAACATTTATAGATGCTTTTTAAAAAATGTATAGTTTAGTAAAGAATAGAGAAGACTGTAAGGATCGTCAGAAGAACATAACAAGAACAGGTAAGTGGGCAGCACTATAGCTGAAGCCTTTCAGGATTGAAAAATGCAAGGTCATGCACATTGCAAAGAATAATGTGGAATGCTCATACAGACTGCTGGTTGTAAATTAATTGTATGCACCGAAGGGGAAAAAACCCTGGGAACTGCTGTGAGCATCTCCATGAAAGCCACTGCTCATTGTGCAAAATCTTGAGCTAAATCTATGAAAGACAATTTGGAAAAATGTACCAAATATATCTCAATGAAAGAAAATGTAATTCAACCTATGTGCTAGGAGCTCTCAAAGGATTCTTACCATTACCAAGAGATTAGGTGATAGAGGAATGGTTGCAGTATTTCATGGCATGCAGCTGGCATGTAAATAAAATGAAAGGTGTGTCACAGATTCAGCTGTGGCATACTATCAACTTAACTTGCATGCGTGTCACAGGTTACAAAATGTTATAACATCCCCTCACACAGTGTATAAGCTATTTTATTCCACTGCATTTTCTCAGTGCTCTGAAAATGTAAAATGTTTACTAATAATTTGTTTTGTGAGGACATAGTTTAGCGCCAAAACCCTGAAAGCCACAGATTTAAAAACAGCAAGACCCAAAGCTTACTGATCCCTTCATGTGATTAGATATAAACCATTCAGTGTTTTAAGATCTTAAGGTATGTCTACACTAACCACCTAGTTCAAACTAAGAAGGTTAATGTAGGCATTTGAAGTTGCAAATCAAGCCCAGGATTTAAATATCCCGCGCTTGATTTGCATCTTCCCGGTCGGGCGCCATTTTTTGAAATTTACAAATCCGGACTAACTGCCCATGTCTACATGTGGTAGGGACCCAGTAGTTCAAAATAAAGCCCTAGTTCGAACTACCTGTTATTCCTCCTGGAACGAGGTTTAACAGGTAGTTTGAACTAGGGCTTTATTTCGAACTACCAGGTCCCTGCCGCGTGTAGACGCGGGCAGTTAGTCCGGACTTGTAAGTTTCAAAAATGGCGACTGGCCGGGAAGATGCAAATCAAGTGCAGGATATGTAAATCCCGGGCTTGATTTGCAACTTTGAATGACTACATTAGCCTCCCTAGTTTGAACTTGGGGGCTAGTGTAGACATACCCATAGAGAGTCAAGCAACCTTGTTGAGCACTCTCCTTACCCTGGGCTCTACAGTGGCTGCTCCAGCTTCTTCAGGTCCCACTCTCTCTTTTGTCCCCAGCTGTGGCAGAGTTTAGCCTGGTCTGAGGACATGGAACAACTCACTAACCGAAGGATAGGGAACCTCAGGCCAGGGGGCCACATCTAGCCCCCAGCTTGCCTGTATCAGGCCCTCAAGACTCAGGGGAGCCTGTGTGGACACTCCAGCCCCACCTCCCCAACTGCCTCATTGCAGGGTTGCAGCACACAAAATCTAGTGGGCTGGACCCACCTAGGCTCTGGTGTGCAAGGGGAATGTGAGGAGTGTCTTTCTCCTTCTCAGTCAAAGGACACATCAGTGAGGGGTTTGTTTGTTTTGCCTGGGTCCGTGGCCCCCAATCCAAAAAAAGGTTCCCCACGTCTGCACTAAACAATGATATTAGAGTGCTGTCCCCTAGCATCTCAACCAGTTCTGCCACTGCTATATGTTTATATTACCAGCAAATAGTTTCCAGCAGGATTATCATGTGAAAGCGAAATTTAAAACAACGAGCAATCCCGTGGCACCTTAGGCTGTGTCTAGACTACATGCCTCTGTCGTCAGAGGCATGTAGATTAGACACATAGGCAAAGGTAAATGAAGCCGCGATTTAAATGATCGCGGCTTCATTTAAATTTACATGGCTGCCACGCTGAGCCGACAAACAGCTGATCAGCTGTTTGTCCGCTCAGTGCGCTAGTCTGGACGCTCCCCTGCCGACATCAAAGCCCTTTGTCGGCAGCCCCGTTATTCCTTGTGGGATGAGGTTTACCGGGGCTGCCGACAAAGGGCTTTGATGTCGGCAGGGGAGCGTCCAGACTAGCGCGCTGAGCGGACAAACAGCTGATCAGCTGTTTGTCGGCTCAGCGCGGCAGCCATGTAAATTTAAATGAAGCCGTGATCATTTAAATCGTGGCTTCATTTTCTTTGCCAAAACAACAAATCTACATGGCTCCGTTGACAGAGCCATGTAGTTTAGACGTACCCTTAGAGACTAACAAATGTATTAGGTCATGAGCTTTCATGGGTAAAACCCACTGTATCAGATGAATTGGAGTGGAAATCACAGAATCCAGAGTATATATAACAGCAAAAAAAGTTACCTGTCAATTATTAGGACCAGAGTTAATGAAGCTAATTATGTAAGCCAGGATGTACCTCATTTGTAGCATTTGATGCGGAAATGCAAATATCAAAGGTGGGGAAATTGCCTTAAGATCTTTATTCAAGCATCAGTTGATAGTGTTGAACTTGTAACTGAACTCTAGTTCTGCTGTCTTCCCCTATAATCGAGTGATTAAATTCTTTTGTAGAAGAATGGCTACTTTTAAATCCATTACTGAATGTCCAGGGAGGTTAAAACGTTCCCCTAGAAGTTTATGTATGTTACCTTTTCTTATGTCAGATTTGGGTCTATTTATCCTTTGTCGCAGAGACTGTCCAGTTTGGCCAATATACATGGCAGAGAGGCATTGCTGGCACTTGATGCCATATATTATATTAGAGGATGTACAGTTGTATGGGCTTCTGATGTTTTGACTTATGTGGTTAGGTCTTGTGATAGTGTCACTTGTATAGATATGTTGACAGAGCTGGCAATGGGGTATGTTGTAGGGGTAGGCTCTTGGGTAAGTGTGTGGTGTGTGGCAATTGGTAAGTGTTTGCTTCAGGTTGGGAGTCTGTCTGTTGTTAATGAGTGGTCTCCCAAAGTCTGTGAGAGTGAGCGATCATTATCCAAGATAAATTGTAGATTATCAATGATGCACTGGAGGGCTTTATGATAAAACACAGCACAAAAAAGTACCCAAGATACTGTTGCAACTAGATGTTCAATATAATATATTTCAAATTTTACAATACTTTACAATTCTGTGACTATAAATGACTGCACTCTAACACATTGTGAAACACGCAGCTAACAGCAAACACACACCACCATGTTCTGATGTGATAATAAAAGCAAGTCAGATTTGAAGTCACCCCATATATTATGAAGCATTTGCTCTTTTAGATATAATTATCTGGCACATCTAGTTTTCTAGTTCCAACTAATTAAAACTTAATCACATCATACATTAGTAAAAATGCACACAAAGTTGCTGGTCAAGAAGATGTTCCATACTAAAAACAGACTAAGGCACCACTTGATCATAAATTAAAGAGCTACAGTACTGTACCGTTGTTTATTCAGGTTTGATGAGATTCTAAGAGACAGGCATGTTGTCCGCTTCAGTTAAAAAAAAAAAAAAAAAAAAAAAAAACCAGCAGCAGCAGCATCTTTCTGCTTACAAAAGCCAGAAATATCCCTTCTTTTATTTGCAGTCCCTGCATCCTATGGGCTGTGTGTGGGTGCACTGCTTTGGTACTTTCAATTCCACAGCTCAGAAGACCTCCCCCCACACGTTAAATATTTCCCTTTTATGTTCTCTTCCGCATATCGCCTTCTCTTCAGAATTGTGTTGAGTTTTCTAAAAGTAATTTTAATAATAAAAATACACTTTACACCAAGATTAAGGGGAGAAGATCATCACTGAAAAGAATAGTGACAAGAGAGGAAATATACACAAATATATTTTGCCGCTTTGAGATTTTTGAAGTCTGAGAGCTTCTGGGCTTCCGAAAGAGAGATTTTGGTAGTGTTGATTTCTCTTGATACTTTTTCATATTTATGTATTAAGTTGCTCTCATTAAATAACTCAATATAGAATTTTAATGTGAGCTTCCACTTAATTTTAACCTCTCTTGTGCTTTTCCATCATTTTGTAGCACAGAAATGTGCTTTCTTCCCCCCAGCATTATTGGACAATGAGCTTTTTACCAAACTTATGGCAATCTTGTCCTGCACATCTGCCAACATTCATTATCAGAGGTGTGTGTATATGGAATCCATTCACCCTCTAGACAGTTCTCTCCATTACAACAAAACAAGTATTCATCCTTGAGAATCCCAGAGATAACATTCAAATGATGACCTTATGCTGTAGGAAATTCCAGACAAAACTCATCAAAGTTCTACTACGAATGAAGCATTTGAAGGTCTACTCTATGTATATGAAGGAGAGGGAAAGAGATATCAGAATTCTTCACCTGATACATATTTTACTGGTTTGTATTTATCAGCATGCCTACTTGGTGCAGGAACAAGTTTAGCAGAGTAATTCCTAGTATAAGAGAATGCTGTGGTAGCCCTTCTGTCTCCTTTACAAGAGAGAGGAACACTTTTCCCAAGAGGCCGTCCGATCCTTTGGCGCTACAAATAAATCTGTTGGCTCACCCAGAAGCATAAAAATGCTTATTAAGTTACTGTTTTCTTATGTCATCGCATGGTTTTTTTTCGTAGAATGTAAATAGCACCATTTAAGCATAGAAGTTTACCAACCTGGAACAGAAAAAGAAAGTAAAGCTGCTATTACAAAACAAAACAAAAAAATCCCTAACCACCAGTGCACTTGAAATCCAACCATTCCCTGTGTATCCCACATCAATCGTTCACAAACTGGAGTTTTAAAGCCAACGTCACTTTAGAAAAATAAGACCCTACCCCCCTGCTCCTCAAGAGAAATGTATTTATGAAACAAAGCACCAATCTCCCCGCACCCCCAAGATAGGGTTTCTTTAGCACTCAAGTCATATCTGAGTGCTCCTTAGCTTTGCCCAGCCCCCCCATCAAGAAAAAGGAATCTCATCTCAAAACCATGATTTGCTTGCATTCTATGACTTCCTATCCATTGCCACAATAATCTTCTATGTAAATCAATTTTATTTATTCATAGGCACTAGTATTCCATTTCTTTTGTCAAAACTGGTCTCACGCATTCAGTTGTCTCTGCATTCTTATAAACTAACTGGAAAAGCAATTAACATTCACCAGCATTTTAGACAGGGGCAAAAAAAAAAAGCCTACCACACTGTTGCTAACACAACCTCTGTAGGCGTACGCTAGTGCAAAATGACTGCATCTGTGTGTCGAGGGAGATAAGAGAAGTGACACAGATTAAAACAAATTGTTGATCCGTACCAGAGAGAAGATAGGCAAACAATAGAAGTAAAAGCATAAATGTCAATTTGGGATGATAAAGGATACAATCTAAATGTAATATGAGAGGCCTCCAGACAAAAGCAAGAAATAGAAATTACACATTACTGAAGTACTCGAATGTAATAAATGAATAAACATACACTCCCCATATGAATATGCATATGGAGAAATCCAGATCACAAGACTGATAGCTCAGGAAACTAGGTTGCAAATTAACCCAATAATAATGAAAAATCTCCAAAAGTTTCTCATGTTTATATTCGATAAATATTGAAGAACCTTATTTGTACTTTAGCAATTTTGCTATGATTTCTGAATGCTTTCCTCCCCTAGTTTCCCAGCCCCCTTTCCCCACCTCACTGGCACTTCTACATTAGCCTTGGTATAAATGCCCATAGGATAGAAAGACTGTGATGCTGATGCATTCTTCCTGACAGGGAAGCACTGCCAAACACTGGCTATTTATCCAGTGGAAAGACTAAGAGCAAGGACATTACTACAAGGTCAATCTAATTTTATCCTCCAGACTGTTCTCCCCTCCCCCACTGCATCCCCCAGCAGGCCCATATATACTCCACAGCAGTTTACTTGATGAGTTAAGATCTGGAAACTCATTTCTAATTACTCTAGTGTCAGTTCTAGTCTTGGCTTTATGGAGACAAAATCAAATTGCAGTCTCAGCTGCAGCATGATCCAAGAGCCTGTAGACTAGCTGATCTGGTAGAGAGCTTACCCAGTGCTGAAAGAAGATCTGGAGGCTGTAAAATGCCATCACAATCATCTCTGGTAGTATTACTGATAAATTCTATTTAGTATTATAGAATGAGCCAAAAATTCAGATAATTTCTTAGTTTATTAGAATAGATAGCATCATACAACATAATTTGAGAAGGCTGGCTTTATTTTAATACAGGTATCGCATATGAGAGCAATATTATTGTGTCTTCAGAAGAACTACATATTAGTAAGCAGGTTCTAAAATATGTTATCATTGTGTGTGGCAAACATCTCTGCAATACCAAGTATCGGGTGGCTCTCTCTCTTTATAGATTAATGACTTGGAGCTATTTGTGGGATATTATGCTTATAGTAACTATCGTTACTCTGAAATCTTTATATATGAATAAACACACACGTCAACATGTGCATCCCAATAATAATGTAAATAAATTCAATTATATTTTAGTAACATAATAAGCTATATATGGGTGGCCAAATTTTGTGTGTATATACATGTACATATAGCGCATATATGGAGATGGTATGCACATGACATGCCACTGGGTCACACTATAAACTGGAAAAAATGTGATTGCCTCTCCTTAGGGATTAAGTATAAGGTTTTGATCTCTCTCTCTCACACACACACACACTCACACATGCAAGGGTAGTCGCAAGAGCTGTGGGCGCAGAGGGGGAGAAGGTGCTGAGATTGGCTGAAGAGCCAGAGGAGAGAAATTAGGACTAGAATGAAGCCAGTGGAGATGAGGAACTTGGACTCAGGAGAGAGCGCTAGGGATGAAAAATAAGGGAGAGAGACAGATGGGATGAGAACTTGAGGTGGTGGTGGGAACTGGAACTGCTCAAAGGAAACAGAGCCCTGAATGAGTCAAGATCATGTGGAAACAATAGTACGTGATGATGTCATTCAAACTTTATCATAATATATTATGTACACCACAGGAAGCTGAAATAAAAGTTGTGCAGGCAACCTTACATCTAACATTGACCAACTTCTGAGTTACTTACTTGCTGTTGCAACATTAACAAATATATACGGTGGTTTTTGCAGTAAGGCAAAATGACAAAATACAGCATAAGTTCTGCAACTGCATATGATCAGAACGAATACTGCTACCCAGCAACATGAAGGAGTTATATTGTCCTATCATTTTTATGTCATATTAACAGGAATTATGCACATGTACTACGGGAAAACAGATTCCATAATTTCTATCATCTGTTTTGCACATGACAGGAGCAGTTTTGAGCCTTCTTTTGTAGTTTCCAATTTTACCCTGACAGGGAAGACGTGGCACAGAAACGTGGCAATGCTGGCAAAAGCTTGAAACGGTGCAGGACTGTTTATCCCTAGTGAATGAAAATGGTTTATTGTATTTCACTGCCCATAATGTCACAGATTTAGACCTCCCTTTGTTTTCAGGAAAGAATGCTTTTAAATTAAACAAAAATACTTGAATGGGAAAGGTTGTGAAGGAGTTACACATGTTGTGCAGACCTACAGACAAAATTCTTGTTGTTGTAAATTCAGTGAACTCACAATAGTTTGGTGTTCACATTAAACAGCTCTCTCCTATGCAAATTCTTGATTAACTCAAGTCCCTGCTCTAAAGGTCTGGCTATCACCGGATTGTTTGGCACCATATATGTATGGTCTGATTATTTAACTGAAGTTTGCCGAGTGTTAAGCACTACTGCCATTCACTTGTTGGGGGAAAAGGGAAAAGAGTTGTTTTTATCACTTTATAATATTTTTCACGAAAAAATAGCCAATGGCTAAACAGCCGAGATTCCTTCTTATTAAATGCATAACGTATGGGAATTATGTGACCATTAGTATCTGTCAAGGTGAAGTGAGTCATAAACTTCACTGTCTGCTTCTCACAGAAGCAGCTGGTGAGAAGGAAGTTTTGGATGCTTTTTTACAACAGTGAATCATGAACAAATGAAAGCCTATATTAATAAGGAAGTTACTGACCTTCATTACCTTGGGAAAGAGTCTATTCATACAAATCCTAGAGTACAGCCAAGAAAAGGGATTTAGTTTTGCTAATGTCTATTTTTTTTTATTGAGGCTAACAGTAGACATCACATGAAATGTATTAGTCTGAACGAGTTAATTCTCCTACAGATATATGACACATTCTCATATTCCTAAAGGACAATGGGCACAATGTCTATTTCATAATGAGGTGATATACTCCTTAAATGTGAGCAGTGCAGGAAGAGAGAGAAGATCAAAAACACTTGGAAATAAATATATTTTTGGTACTCTGCAAAGAGTTGGAACATACAGTTCATCAGGAAATTGGTGACAGGAACAGCTCTGTGCTTGCTCCTGAGGATTGATGATTTCAGCGACCCAGTGGCAAAGGTTTTGTGTGGAACAGTGGAATTAGATGACTGACTCATCGATCTAATCTGAATTTTTTTCAGTGTCCTTTTGTTCCAATTCACTGAACAACTTGAAAATAAAGTGAAGATAAAAAAACTCCACCAGAAATGAAATAGAAATCTGGGCATTTTACTTTTATCAAAATCTGCTAGCAATTCAGAATGCAAAGGATCACAATGGTGTTGCAAGTGTCTCTATCGCATTCACAGGCACTAATGCACCACACCACAAAAACCCTTTTGCAAATACAAGATGTAAGTATAGTTATCATTTCACGGTCATTTTCAAAAGGCAATTCCAGAAGAAAAGAAAGACATCTCTTCCATTCTCCTCTACAAACAGCATCTACACAAACACAAAGGCTTAGCACAAACACAGAGAAAAGGCTAAAGAATATGCAGTTCTCTCTTCTAGATGTGTTGAATATCATTAAAGACAAATGTTTGCCCCAATTGTAACGGCAGGCAAGGGATTTTGTTTTAATGTTTGTTTTTTTTAATTGGATAAATGTGTGTGTGCTCACGTACATGTGTAATAGACTTCAGTGAGCATCTTAGTATCTATAGCATTTGAAATCAAAAGTCCAAAACACTAAGCTCCAGATGACAAAGAACTCAAATCTAGATGTTACTCTAACCCATGCTTGCTTGGCGTGGCATTTTGTCTCCCTCTAGTGGCAGCTAGACTAGCTAGAGATTGGTAAGCCTTCTATAGCCTTGGCTAAGCATGCACTCCTGCAATAGAAGTTCATGTATTTAGTTCCAGAGGTCCCAAGTTTGATCATGGCCAATAGCGACCAGGTTGTGTACACGTTATACTATCACTGTTCTCATGTGGTAGTTATACTCAATAGGAACTGCTAGGTGCTTAGTTTGTTAGAAAATCTGGCTGCTTCTTTTGGGTCCTTGAGTGGGAGGTGAAAACTTTCAAAAAAACCTGGCTCCAATTCTAACTGCTGAGAACATTTGAAAAGTTGGCCGTTGGAGCTTGATTCTCCTCTCACACTGGTTTCTACCTAGCATAACTAGTGCTACCGATGAAGGAACTGGCTTGTATGTAGTAGAACCTCTGTGTTCTGAACATCTCAGTAACGGAGATTGTTCATAACTCAGAACAAAACATTATCTTGCTTTTTCAAAAGTTTACTACTGAACGTTAACTTAATACAGCTTTGAAACTTTACCATGAGGAAGAAAAATGCTGCTTTACTTTTTTGGTAATTTATCTTTAACATAGCACTCAGGTGAGCACACCGGGCAAGGTGTGTGAGAGGAAGGGGCAGGGCTGGGGCAGTCAGCTCTCATTGCTGGGACATGACACTGGTCCCCCCAACTCTCAGAGCCATGTGGCGCATGTGGAGTAGTGCTCCAGTGGTGATTTAAAGGGACTGGGGCTCCACCTACCGCCCCTGCCTTTGAATCGACAGGCTGAAGGAAATGGTTACCTTCCTCCCCCAGCCCTTGCCTGCAGGCCTGACAGTACTGTACTGTATTTGGGTTTTTTTGGTCTCTGCTCCTGCTTTACAATATGGTCCTGGTTCCAAATGAGGTATGTGAGACTGACGGGTGTTCATAATTCTGAGGAACTAGCAGAGTCCCATGTAAGACTAGAATAGAATTAGGCACTAGAGTTTACAGCAAGATTTTGGATCCTTAATAATACCTTGCTCTGACATAGCTCTTTCCATCTGCAGATCTCAAAGCAATTTACAAAGGAAAAAGAACAATTACATTAGAGTTGATTTTAATAAGATTAGATTGCCAACTGTTCAGGATAGGGATCCTAGTGGTAGCACAGCAGGACACTGATCATGATTAAGGCCTTGAGTGCTACTATAAAAAACAAGTGCAATGAATTGTTTAGTAAATAAAAGAAAGAGGAATAAAGGGAAAGAGAGAAGCAGTTCAGAAAAAGAGAAGTTCAAACTTAGCTAGACTAACTACTCCAGTTCTATTAGCTTAGGTTAGGTTGTTATTATGAACTCGATCCAAAACCCACTTAAATAAATGGGAGCTTTTCCATTGTTTTCAATGGGGGTGAGGATCAAGCCTTAAGGGAGTAAGGAAAAACAGAATAAAAATGGCTCTATAAATACATTAAAATAGTGCAAACAGTGGGTAGTTTTAAGGGTACGTATGTGTAGTTTGGGTAAACAACTATTTGATTTTGACACATCTCCATTAAGCATTAATTCCTGAATAATTATACGTCAATTAAAGCAAAGCATGAAAATAAAATAAAGACATATCTAACCCCCAGACATAACTTTGTGTCCTTAATCTAAAAATTGCTACATCTTAGGTAACAGAATGAAATTTTCTTATAAGACATTTACAATACTAGCACTTAAGAATAGGATTTTGATACATAAATATTTCCTTCTGCGTTTCTATAACTAAAGCATATGTACTCATAAATTACATGGCCCTTGAGGCATTTAAGAGAGATTCAACAAAAATTCAGGCATAATGACAGGTTCCTGCATCTATAAATGTAAGCATACTTCTATAGTTTTACTCATTTCTCAATAACCTATTTTAAATTAATATCCTAAACATATAATTCATTGAAGATAAAAGCAGGTTTCATTCTGCAGATGAATGCCTACTTAATATTAGAATGCAGATGATGAAGAGTTAGAATGCATAATATCTGCAGGATGAATAGTTCAATCTTATAGGAATTACACAGAACCTTCTGTTTTTCATATAAAGTACACACTGTAATATATGACTGGAATAGACTTTGTACAGGCTCAATTCAACTGGGACCTAGTCCACATCTCATTGAAATCAACAGGAAAAATTCCTAGGGCACTTCTATACTTATTGAAAGATTGACTCTTTGGAGGTTGATCTTCTGGCATTTGATTTAACGGGTCTAGTATAGACCCCTAAATTGAATGCTGAGGGCAGCTCCCACCGTCGCTCCCATCGGCCTCCTGCAGTGTTGATACCGCTGAGGCTCGGTTTAAGGTAAGCCAACTCCAGCTGTGCATTTTGCATAGCTGATGTTGTGTACCTCAAACCGATCTTCTAGTGCAGACCAGTCCTCAGTGACTTCACTGGACAAAGAGCTACAACTTGCCCATTTACCCCACTGGGAGATTAACTCCTCTATTCTAGAATTCCCCCACTGGAGGTTTTTAGAATAATTATTCAAACACCTGTCCCTAGGGAGAATCTTGGTATACTTAAATCCTACCTGACCACGAGGTACAGGGGAAAGGGAGATTGGAAGGGGAAGAAAGGGAAAAGGACTAAATGACCTATTGAAGTCTCTTCCTCACATTGCTGTTGGACTGGGCCTAGTCTATACTTGCATACTGGGATATTTAATTAAATGACAATAATAATGAAAGGCATGCTTTCAGATGGTTGCAGTGCATTTTAGCTGCACATGACTGTAATCCACTGTAATTCTGTCATGTGGTTTAAATGAATAATAATAAACTACGCTGTGTATTTGCATAATATTTTTATCAGAAGATCACCAGACATTAATTTATGCAGGCTCCTAACCTCTTTGTGAGACAAACTATTTATATCTATTGTCTAGTTAGCAAACTGACCCACAGAGAGGTTAAGCTCTGCATTTTAAAGAGTGGTTAGGGTGAGGGCCTAGTCTGCGAGTGGCTTAGTTTTTGGGTGCCCAAACTGAGTCACCTTGGAGCTGATTTTCACAAGTGCTGATCAACTGAAAGTCATGCAGAGGGTGTCATAACTTGGGCATTCATCAGTAGAGCTATCTTTTCAGAAGTACATCATGTGTTTAAAAAAAAACGAGCTTGAGGGATTGTCTACAGAAGGAATTTGAACCCCACAGTCATGGAGAAAGAACTCATGTGGACACACTATTCCAGAATGATTACTCTACTTTGTGAGTTACTTTTATTCAAGAAGAAAGCATCAACCTGGAGAGCTATTCTGAAAAATACCTCTTAATATGAATAATGAAAAATACCATACTTTAATGTGCCTTTGGGTTTATATTCCTCATTGTACTAGGGGTAAAGAAAGTTGGAGGAAGAGTGTTCTTTCTCAGACTTCCTGCTATGTAGACAGCACCAAAAAGTCGAAATAAGCTATTTCGACTTAAGCTACGCAACTGACATAGCTCAAGTTACGTAGCTTATTTTGGCTTTAGTCCTGCTGTGTAGATGTGCCCTAAGTGTATGACCCCTTTCTCTTTACTATTTGAAATGCATTCAGGAGAATTGAATCACATTGACAAAGCCAAACAAATAAACAAGCCAAATCCAAACACCACAGCCCTTGACTGATCACCTTAAAGCTCAAGTTTGCATATTTATTAAAGGGGGGGGGGGCAGGGCAGGGCAAGGGTTTTCAATACAAAAATTTGATAGAAACTTATTAACTTGGTCTATCTGAAATTCTCAGGCAATGGACCTAATTCCATTTTTAATAACATCAGTGCAAATAAGGAGTAACTACAACTGGGCAAAATATACAGGAATGTTTTATTCTAAAAATGACTAGAGAATTGGACTTAGACTTAGTCATGTTTTGAAAATTGTACCCATAGTTTTTAAGTCAATAGATTTTTTTCCAGATTTATACAGCCAAAAAATTGACTTCAGTTGTTTTTGCACATAGAACTCCCCATCACACATCTCAAACATTGCCTGCCTATCAAGTAAATACAGTTTACATAGTGTGATGAACTGAAGACATACATCATATGTTAATTAATACATGGAGATATACCATCCTCATACAGCTGGAAAGAACCTTGAGAGGTCATCTGGTCAAATCATCTGCCCTCACAGCAGGACCAAGTACCATTCCTGAGAGATTTCTCCCAGTTACCTAAATGGATCAAACTCACAACCCTGGGTTTAGCAGGCCAATGCTCAAACAACTGAGCTATCCCTCCCCTCCTGAAAAAGAATATTTAAAGAGCATCTTCACTCCTGAAAAGATGGGCTCTTCTATAGATGAACAGAATCCAGGCACTATGTGGTGATCATACCACTCAAAAGCAAGGCCACTGACGGGGCAGGGGCCAGCCTTGGGGCCTGGTTTAAAAGGGCTGGGGGCTCCCAGGTGCTAACCCTAGTCCCAGCCACTAGTTCCCCCCAGGGCCTGGCAAAATCTCTCATCAGCCCTGCCCACAGGTGATCTTACAAGTACGTTCAGAGCTATTAATGGCTCGGTTTCTGGTCTCTGCAAGCACGCTTAGCAATAAGTAGGTGCAACATCATTTGCACCTACTGACACCAGGGGTTAACTCGTTAGTGAACTGCCATGCTTAACAGAAAATCGGCTTCTGTACTTGTGAACATTTTGTTTTTCTTGATACACAGAGGTGAAATGAAGAGAATATGCCTGCACCCCATGAATTCTCTGAAATCTTCACTCATTTCATTGTTTAGAACAATTCACAATAGGATTTTTACATGCTCAGGAGTTCTGTGGAACAACTTACAACACAAATTAAGCATCAACTCTGAGGAGTGTATTGTGCAACTGAGTTCATTTTTAAAAAAAAAACCTTACTCACTACTGCCTCCCAGGAAGTTCTGACAGTTTCTATAGGAAATCTTGGGACCTGTGCATATTAGAAGCTCTCTCCTGCAGAGTTGGCAGGTGTAGGCTATGTCAAATAAATTTATTACAGTCTGTGCTAATAATGAAAATTATAGAAAAGCTAGATGAAAGTGCTCTACATCCAGCTAATTTGAAGCTACCTTACGAGACAATAACAAGCTTCTAACAATTTTTCCTTTTTTAAAAAATACACTAATTATGCTTAATGTTCCCTGTCGCATTAGCTTTCATGGTAATTATATTTCAAAACTTTTGCAATTAGGGTGCAGTTAATATTGTGGAATATTGCAATTATTTTTCATTGTGACACCTCTATTGAAAACTGGTGGCATAATGATCACATTGTTCAACTAAATCAGAGCTGTAGAAATATGGCAAATGAACCAATTACACATTATTATTTCTAATTACAGATAATGCCCTTTTCCTTGCTTTTGTCCAAAAGAATTTCTCAACTACAGATATCCAGAGTTTTTCTATTTTTAAGAATTCTTAATTATTTTCCCATCTCAGTTTTTCTTTTCATACAAACAATACACATACTATGGTGATGTACACTATATTTAGTAATACAGTGTATTAGAACTGGAAGGAACCTCGAGAGGTCATCAAGTTCAGTCCCCTGCTCACTGCTAGTGCTAAATTTAAAAATGTATCATTAGAACCTCATTGAATTTAGCTTCTGCTTATGATGATTTTACATACAGAATAACTCCTATGAAGTTCTTAGACTGCATAGGAGACAATTTTGTATTCCAGAAGATTAAGAAAACTACTAGGAGGGAAGCTGTTGTAGACGTGATTTTATCAAATAAAGAAGAACTGGTTGAAAATTTGAAAGTGGAAGGCAGTTTGGGCGAAAGTGATCATAAAATCATAGCGTTCATGATTCTAAGGAATGGTAGAAAAGAGAACAGCAAAACAGAGAAAAATGGATTTCAGGAAGGCAGATTTTAGTAAACTCAGAGAGCTGGTAGGTAAGGTCCCATGGGAAGCGAGTCTAAGAGGAAAAACAACTGAAGGGAGTTGGTAGTTTTTCAAAGGAACATTATTAAGGGCTCAAAACCAAACAATTCCACTGAATAGGAAAGATAGAAAGTATTGCAAAAGACCATACTTGGCTTAGCCAGGAGATCTTACATAATCTAAAAATCAAAAAGATGTCATATAAAAAGTGGAAACTAGATCAAATTACAAAGGATGAATATAAGCTAATAACGCAAGTATGCAGGGGCAAGAGTAGAAAAGCAATGGCACAGAATGAGCTCAGTCTAGCTAGAGACATGAAGGGTAACAAAAAGGCATTCTACAATTATATTAGAAGCAAGAAGAAAACCAAGGACAGGGTAGGCCCAGTGCTCAGTGAAGACAGAGAAAAAATAACAGGAAACTTGGAAATGGCAAAGGTGCTTAATGACTTCTTTGTCTTGGTATTCGTCAAGAAGATTGATGATGACAGGATTTGCAACTTAGCGAATGCTACTGCAAATGGGAAGGTTTAGAAGTTAAAATAAAAAAAAGAACAAGTTAAAAATTACTTAGAAATGCATTCTGGAATACTTTAGGAGCTGAGAGAGGAGGTATTTGAGCCTTTAGCTAATATCTTTGAAAAATCATGGAAGACTGGAAAAGGGCAAATATAGTGCCCATCTATAAACAGAGAAATAAGAACAATCCAGGAAACCATAGACAAGTCAGTTTAACTTTGGTGCCAGGGAAGATAATGGAGCAAGTAATTAAGGAATTCATCTACAAACATCTGAAAGATAATAAGGTGATAGGTAACAGCCTGCATGGATTTGTAAAGAACAAATCATGTCAAACCAATCTGATAGCTTTCTTTGATAGCATATCAAGCCCTGTGGATAAGTGAGAAGCGGTAGACATAGTATAACTAGAATTTAGTAAAGCATTAGATAGGGTCTCGCATGATCGTCTTATCAATAAACTAGGGAAATACAACATAGATGGGGCTACTACAAGGTGGGTGCATAACTGGCTGGATAACCATTCTCAGAGAGTAGTTATTAACAGTTCACAATCATGCTGGAAGGAGTTCCACAGGGGTCTGTTCCACAAGTGGGGTTTCACAGGGATCTGTTCTGGGACTGGTTCTGTTCAATATCTTCATCAATGATTTAGATGATGGCCTAGAGAGTGCGCTTATTAAGTTTGTGGATGATACCAGGTTGGGAGGGTCGCAACTGCTTTGGAGGGTCATAATTCAAAATTATCTGGACAAACTGGAGAAATGGTCTGAGGTTAACAGGATGAAGTTTAATAAGAACAAATGTAAAGTACTCCACTTAGGAAGGAACAATCCATTTCACACATACAGAATGGGAAGTGACTGTCTAGGAAGGAGTATGATGGAAAGGGATCTAGGGGTCGTAGTGGACCACAAGCTAAATATGAGTCAACAGCATGACACTGTTGCAAAAAAAGCAAACATGAATCCGGGATGCATTAACAGGAATGTGGTGAGTAAGACACAAGAAGTCATTCTTCCATTGTGCTCTGCGCTGATTAGGCCTCAGTTGGAGTATTGTATCCAGTTCTGGGCACCACATTTCAAGAAAGATGTGGAGAAATTGGAGAAGGACAGAGAAGAGCAACAAAATGATTATATGTCTAGAGAACATGTCCTGTGAGGGAACATTGAAAGAATTGGGCTTGTTTAGTTTAGAAAAGAGAAAACTGAGAGGGAACATGATGGCTGTTTTCAGGTATCTCAAGGAGGAGGGAGAAAAATTGTTTTCCTTAGCCTCTGATGGTAGGAAAAGAAGCAATGGGCTTACATTGCAGCAAGGAAGGTTTAGGTTAGACATGAGGAAAAATTTCCTAACTGGGAAGTTAAACACTGGAATAAATTGCCTAAGGAGGTTGTGGAATCTCCATCACCGGAAATATTTAAGAGCAGATTTGATAGACATCCATCAGGGATGATCCAGATGGTGCTCGGTTCTGCCGTGGGGGCAGGGGACTAGACTCGATGACCTCTTGAGGTCCCTTCCAGTTCTCGTGTTTTATGATTCTATGAAAATTATTTATATAATAAACACAAATGCTCCAGATTACCCTAAACACCATTAGCTAATTTTTGGTCTACAAACAGGTTAGCTTTCCTACCCAATCAAGTTCCATTCTGCAGGTGCTCATCTATAAGCGATAGCTTCAAGAGTCTCTCTTTTCAGTCATAAAATGCAAATGTTGAAAAATGAAAGCTTAACAACCCTGATACTGTACTTGTAAGTGTTTCATATGTTCAGCCAGCTAATAAATGACACTGGCAGAAGCGTCCTAGGAAAGGACCAATATATCTAATTTTAAAAATGTGAACTTCATCCTTGGATTATAAAGACTACATTTATACTTAAACCACTCATAAAGCTGGTAATGAAATGACAATAATTCACCAGCGTGCACAGCACAAAAATATAACACATTCTGAAAGAACCAGAGAGGAACCGCTAGCATAAAGCAGTGGTTCTCAGCCAGGGAAACATGTACTCCTAGGTATGCAGAGCTCTTCTTCTAGAGTATATAACTTCATCTAGATATTTGCCTACCTTTACAAGCACTAGCAAAGTGAGTAGAAACTAAAATTTTATACAATGACTTGTTCATGCTGCTCTATACATTATACACTGAAATGGAAGCATAATATTTATAATTAAATTAATTTATTGTATAAATATATAGTAAAAATGAGAAAGTAAGCAATTTTTAGTAATAGCACACTGTGACACTTTGTATTTTTTATGTCTCACTTTGTAAACAACGAGTTTTCAAGTTAGGTAAAACTTGAGGTAAGCAAGACAAATCCAATACCTAAAATAGTGGTAGAAATGTAGCCATGTTAGTCTGGTGCAGCTGAAACAAAAAACAGGGCTGTGTAGCACTTTAAAGACTAACAAGATGGTTTAATAGGAAGTGGGTCTGGCCCATGAAAGCTCATCACCTATTAAACCATCTTGTTAGTCTTTAAAGTGCTACACAGTCCTGTTTTTTGTTCCAATACCTAAAAGTAGTCTTGAAAGGTTGAGAGCAACTGGCATAGAGGGGATTGGCCAGATAATATTAGGAGTACCTTAGGATTTTGTTAGTCCAGTAGCAATTGTGAAAACATAATTCTATATCTTTTTAACAGGATTTTCAAAGACCTGAGTGTTGGCTTACACAAGCTAACCAGTAGTAAAATTTTTAGGGTGCGTCTACCCAGCAGGGCTTAACTCGAAATAAGCTATGCAATATGAGCTATGTCAATAGCATAGCTTATTTCAAAATTGGGAGCATCTACACAGCACTTATTTTGATATAGCACACTCTTCCTCCGAATTCCCTTACTCCTCGTACAATGAAGGTTACAGGATCTGGAATAAGAAATCCTCCAGCTTGACAGTATTTCGACATTATTTCAAAATAACTGCCTGCTGTGCAGACGCGGACTAAGTTAGTTCAAAATAAGGCTAGTTATTTTGAAATAATGTTACTGTGTAACGTACCCTTACTGATTTCAGTGGGAATAGATTTAAGATAAAAATAAGTGCTTTTCAAAATCCCATTCTTTGTGCCTTCTTTTGTCACCCCCAAGTGTTAGCCTAAAGAGTTGCAGAAAGTCCTGGCTAAGGCATGAAAGAGGTCACTTCCATTTCCTGATTGTGGATAGAAGTAGAACATTTATCACAGGTCAGATATTCCTCTCTGACAATACTGGGAACAAGCTTCTCTGACCCAGTATTTCTCCAATCACAGAGAGAACAGTATAAGGCAACAGTTACTATATGTAGCAAGAGTCTTGCCCAAAATGCTCAGGGTCTAACTGAGTGCCATATTTGGGGTTGGGAGAGAATTTGTCTCAGTGGTTATACTGGTAGAGACTGGGTATTTTTTGCCTTCCCCTACAGCATGGGGAATGGTCACTGGCCAGTTTAAACCAGTGTAAATGGTGGTCATTTGAAATCTTAAAAACATGATTTGAGGGGTTCAGTAACTGTCACAGGTTATGGGTTTATTACAGGACAGGATGGGTGAGGTCCTGTGTCCTGTAATGTCCAGGAGATCTAACTAGATCAGTGGTCCCTGACGTTTTGGGGCTGCCGGGCGCCTGGGGGCGGGGCCGCACACACGCTGCACGTATGGGGGCGGGGCCGCTCACAGGCCACATGACTTGGGGCGTGGCCAAGCATGCGCTGCACGCCCGAGGTCAGCATGTGCCGCGATCCCAGGCACGGGCTGCCCAGGTTCCGCGCAGCACCCCCAGGGCTGGGGCCGGGGCTGGCGCGGTGCCCCCGGGGCTGGGGCCAGGGCCAGGGCTGGCACGGCACCCCCGGGGGTGGGGCCAATGCCGCGCCAGGGCCAGCAAGGGCACGCGTGGGAGCCGAGGCCGGGGCCAGGGCACACGCGGCGCACCCGGGGGCGGGGGTCAGGGTCGGCACCGGCACGCATGGCGCACCCAGGGCCGGGGCTGGCCATGCGCCCGGGGCTGGCACCTGCCGCACACCCGGGGGCGGGGTCAGCCCAGATTGCTCCGCGGGCGCATGTAAAGGGCCCGGCAGGCGCCATGGTTGGGGACCACGGAACTAGATGATCACGATCGTCCCTTCTGACCTTAAAGTCTACGAGACCATATACAACAGAGGCAGTAAAACTATCCTAAAACTGTCCCATAGAGGACTGGGTTTTCAAGAGTTCAGCACTCAGTTAGGAATCTAAACAAAGACCATTTAAAAATGCCAGGAACCCAACATTCTGAGTTCATTTGAAGTTCTTGGCATTTACTTTGATCTAAGATGAGTGCCTCGAAAACCGAATCATGATTATGGTTGCTGAGCATTTCTGAAAATTGACATGTATGCAAGTAATGTCTCCCTATCCATCTTTTTCAGCACTTCTAACTTGCTGTTTTACTTTAAAGAAAAACCATGACATTATTTTTTCTATCGGTATCTTTATGAAAAATTTTACATTCTATTTCCTTTAGGTAAAAAGCTCCCTTCCTCCCCCACTAGGTATTTACCATCATTCGCAGAAAGTTAAGAATTGTTTTTCTATTCAAAATCAATGTAATAAATCTTCTCTCTCAGCACCTGCATTTAGTTAGCTGAACACATTGTAACTTTTTTTCCCAACTCATCTACCATGAATTTTACTAGGGAAATAGCTTTCCCTTACAAACCCAAATATACTAACAAACCACAAACTCAGAGAGGAATATTTTTTAAAACATAATTTTCTATTTCCATTCCTGAGAAACTCTGTTTTATTACATCACATTACAAGCTCCATCTTTCCAACCAAAGACCACTGGACTCTCTTCTAAGCCTTTCCATCTGTCTCTTTAATTGGCCAGTGATTTCATAGAATCATAGAGCTGGAAGAGACCTCAAGAGGTCATCAAGTCTAGCCCCCTGCCCAAGGCAGGACCAATCCCAAATAAATTGACCCAGCCAGGGCTTTATCAAGCTGAGACTTAAAAACCTCTAGGGATGGAGATTCCACCATCTCCCTAGGTAACCCATTCCAGTACTTCACCACCCTCCTAGTGAAATTGTTTTTCCTAATGTCCATCCTAGAACCTCCCCAACTGTAACTTGAGACCATTGCACCTTGTTTTGCCATCCATCACTACTGAGAACAACCTCTCTCCATCCTCTTTGGAACCTCCCTTCAGGAAATTGAAGGTTGCTATCAAATCCACCCTTACTCTTCTCTTCTGCAGACTAAACAAACCCAAATCCCTCTGGGTATGTCTACACTACCCTGCTAGTTTGAACTAGCGGGGTAATGTAGGCATACCGCACTTGCAAATGAAGCCCGGGATTTGAATTTCCCAGGCTTGATTTGCAAGTGCGGTCTGCCTACATTACCCTCCTAGTTCGAACTAGGAGGGTAGTGTAGACATACCCTCTGTCTTTTCTCATAGGTCATGTGCTCCAGCCCCCTAATCATTTTGGTTGCCCTCCGCTGGACCCCCTCCAATGTGTCCACATCCTTTCTATGGTGGGGGGCCCAGAACTGAACACAATACTCCAGGGCTGTGTCTACACTGCACCCCTTTTCCGGAAAAGGGATGCAGATTAGACACTTTGGAATAGCAAAATCCACGGGGGATTTAAATATCCCCCACGGGATTTGCATTTACATGGCTGCAGCTTTTTTGTGGCTTGGGGATAAGCCAGAGAAAAGCGCCAGTCTAGACGTGATTCTCCAGAAAATAAGCCCTTTTCCGGAGGATCTCTTATTCCTACTTTCAAGCCATATCAAAAGCTTTCAAGTAGGAATAAGAGATCCTCCGGAAAAGAGCTTATTTTCCGGAGAATCACGTCTAGACTGGCGCTTTTCTCCGGCTTATCCCCAAGCCGGAAAAAAGCGGCAGCCATGTAAATGCAAATCCTGCGGGGGATATTTAAATCCCCCACGGATTTTGCTATTCCAAAGTGTCTAATCTGCATCACTTTTCCGGAAAAGGGGTGCAGTGTAGACACAGCCCAGATGTGGCCTCACCAGAACTGAATAAAGGGGAATAATCACTTCTCTAGATCTGCTTGCAATGTTCCTCCTAATGCAACCTTATATGCCATTAGCCTTCTTGGCTACAAGGGCACTCTCTTGACTCATATCCAGCTTCTCATCCACTGTAATACCCAGGTCCTTTTCTGCAGAACTGCTACTTAGGTAATCGGTCCCCAGCCTGTAATAATGTTTGGGATTCTTCTGTCCCAAGTGCAGGACTCTACACTTGTCCTTGTTGAACCTCATCAGATTTCTTTTGGCCCAATCCTCTAATCTGTCCAGGTCACTGTGGACTCTATCCCTGCCCTCTATCGTATGAACCTCTCCCCCTAGCTTAGTATCATCTGCAAACTTGCTGGGCGTGCAATCCATCCTCTCATCAAGGTCATTAATGAAGATGTTGAACAAAACCAGTCCTAGAACCGATCTTTGGGGCACTCTGCTAGAAACCGACTACCAACCTGAAATCGAGCTGTCGATCACTAGCCGTTGGGCCCGACAGGCTACCCAGCTTTCTATCCATCTTACAGTCCATTTATCCAATCCATACTCCCTTAACTTGCTGGTAAGAATATTGTGGGAGACCATATCAAAAGCTTTGGCCAGATAATAGCTATATTTTAGGATTTTGTTAGTCCAGTACCAATTGTGAGAATCATAATTATATATCGATGTGTTTAGACTCTCTTTGAACTGGATTTTCAAAGATCTGAGTGTTGCCTGCTTAAGCTATCCAGTAGTACTTAGTAGTGATTACTTAATTATCTTCTGTAAGCATGTTTTGAAGACATTTTTCCATAGTAGTGCAGTGCTTTCTGTTTCTATAATGCACCCAATTCCTGCTATGCCAGGGGATGATAAACACGAATAGGGAATCAAGCAGGATTGCCTATGTGGCAGTTCCGAGCATATAGTACTAACAGGGGATTTAACCCTTAACACAAACCCGCTTCCCTCCAAAAGACACAATAAACAATTTCATAGACTGGATTTCAAGGAACAAACAGTGGTTCAGTCCTTGTCCATGAATAACAGAAAGTTAGCATTTTGTTTCCCCGTGGAGTCTGGAACAGTCACGCTCCTTGCCAACTTCACTACATGTGTTCTTCCCATTCGGGGTCTCTCAGCCTTTACACTCAAACTGAATATGGCCAGGACCACTGAAGACTCTTATTAATAAAATATAAAGCTATCTCTGCCTCTATAATCACCATGAAGTAATTAAACAACCTGATTATTAATAAGGCAATTAATAGTTTCAAAATACAGGCCCAAATATTTTAATTCAAGAAAGAAGCGAACAAAGATTTTGACTTGCACTTACTACAAAATGTTAGGTCTATTCTGCAAATAATAATTCTATTCTATAATAATAAAAATAATAAGCCATAATACCTAGGAGTAACTTTTAAAGTGATCTTAAGCATGTCCGAATTTAATTTAACTTACTTAGTTCTATCTTCAATAAGCATGTTTTGAAGACAATTGTCCATGGGGAGTGCAGTATGAAGTGCAACATTAATATTAATATTAAAGAGAAAAATATCATTGATTCTTTCCGAAGTGTCATCCATTTACACGATGGCTGAAATTTACAAAAATTACATTCAATTAATTTAATTATCATATTAAAAATTAATGAACATTTCTTGAAAAACAAGAACAGTACTAGTTTGAATCTGTCCATTACCTATATTCTGTGCTCGTCAGTGTAATTTTCTAAGACACCAAAGTATTTAGCATGCAGTGCTGACATATGTTAATTACTCTATTCTGTGATGATTATAGTTTCTACTAGAAGGTAGGAGTTGTGGTACTGCAATTTCTCAGAAGATGCAGTAACAGATGTGAAATATATACATACCTTCTGTGTTTCACACATCAGGAACTGTAGTAATTAAGCACAGTAAGGATAGTCAAGGCAGACAAGGATGCCCTAATGGTGAATCCCTTTACTTTTGTGGTTTTAATTAAACACTTCAAGTTAAGTCAGCACATTCACTTGTATTTTGATTTGCTTTACATCATCTTTTTTGTCAGAACTGTGTGCATTGTTTGAGTATGTATGCTATTTTGTTTGCTGATTATATAAACTATGCAAACTTGTGGTGAATGGACAATCACACCAATACCTACCTCATATATACAA
This sequence comes from Pelodiscus sinensis, assembly GCF_052426305.1. NCBI lineage: Eukaryota > Metazoa > Chordata > Testudines > Trionychidae > Pelodiscus > Pelodiscus sinensis. The sequence continues at coordinate 33,964,777 of NC_143067.1, read as the reverse complement.
TGACTTATTGGATTTGCTCTACAACAGCAGAAAAATTTATAATTTTGCTCATTTATGCTCTGAGGTAATTAGCACCTCTTACCATTTTGGAGTTGATCTAGTTACCAAAAAATAGCCTATCTTTTAAAAACCATATTAATCAAGAGCACCACATTTCTTCTAATAGCTATTCTTGTGATTTTTTTCTGGTCATTTACGTTTCAGCAATATCAAGTCTCTAAGTCATCTTATGAAAAAAGTTCTGCTGGGGCAGTGAGAAACAAAGTGAAAGATGCGAAACCTGAAAGCTTGGAGTTTGATTCTGAATTCAGAGCCTTCTCCTCCTTGTTTTCTCTGCACTTCTGGCTCTGAGCACAGTTTCTCTAAGCCCTCTTCTACAACATCCTTGCATACCCACCTGCTTTTGTATTCACTTAAATTTCTACCAAGTAGAAAAAGAGCACCTATTACTTCTAGGAATCCAAGATATCGCTAAAAAGACAAGTAGAAAAATGCCCTGCACTGGAAGTATAATTTCAGTAATTCCAACCATATTTAGTTTTCTTGGACTTTCTGCCAGCTGTTTTGGTTACTTCCTTGTCTCTAGAATTTTTCTCTAATACTTGCTCTCTCTCTCTCTCTCTCCTTCTCTCCCTCTGTGAACTCATCCATTCTTTCACACACCTTCATTTCTTAGGCCCTTGGAGCAGATCCTAAAACTATCATAGCTTTATTGACTTAAACAGAGCTACAGAAACTTTCAGTAGGTGAGGATCTGCTCCTTGGGGATAAACCTTAGGGATTCTTATCAGAATTCTCAGAGTTATATCAAGGTCACATGATAACTAAGCATAAGCATGGATGACATGTAAAGCATCTATTTAGACTTTCTTTTAGCAATGAAAACTAAATTGTATAGCAGGTTTTCTGGTCTTTTTCTGGTGATGCATTATTTAATTACAAAAGAAGGAGAAAGGGCTGTGGCACACAGGGCTCATTTAATCTGCAGAAGAGAACAATGAGGGGGGTTTGGTAGCAGCATTCAACAATCTCAAGGGAGGGTACCAACAAGAAAGGAACCATGCTATTCTCAGGGGTAGCAGATGACAGAACAAGGAGCAATGGTCTCAAGTTGCAGTGGGGGAGGTCTAGGTTGGATATTAGGAAAAACTGTTTTATTATGCGTGTGGTGAAGCAGTGGAATGGGTTGCATAGCGAAGTGATGGAATTTCTATCCTTTGAAGTTTTTAAGTCCTGGCTTGACAAAGCCTTGGCTGGAATGATTTATTTGGGGTTGGTCCTGTTTTGAGCAGGGGGTTGGAGTAGATAAACTCCTGAGCTCTCTTCCAACCCTAATCATCTATGATTCTATGAGATACTTTGGATTACAAAAAGGTACAAGTTGGACCTCCCTGGTCCAGCACTCTCAGGACTTCATCCTCAAATGAGGGATTTTGCTGGACCAGAGGAGGTAATTTCTGGCCCCCCTGCCACTGCTCCACCCAGCCCAGCCACTTGCTTCCCTGACAGTTCCCCCACTGTCCTGCCAGCCCCTGGCCCTAATGAGGCAGCCAGCTGCCCCGTGGGCTGAGCTCCTGGCCCTGCTGCTGAAGACTGCTCTGGCAGCCCTCTGCCCTGCTGACCATGGGCTCCTGTCCTCGCTACAGCAGTTTGCTGCCCTGCCAGAACTCGCTGGTGCTCCAGCTGCCCTGCCACAGGACCAGCCAGACAGTTGCAGCAGGGCTCCTGACTACCAACCCCTTGCAGCCAGCCCAGCTGGGTTCCTGATCCCCAGAGGGCTCCTGCCTCCAGCCCTCCAATGGGACTCCCTGGTCAAGAAACGTCAGTGGTCGATGTTGCCGGACCAGGAAGTCCCAGTTTAGAGAGGTTCAACATTTACTAATGCAGCACCACATGATCAGTTACTGGCACAAATGAGATTTCAAGAACAAAATGAAAGTATGGAATAGATATCTATTTACATGAAGTTTAGAAAATGGGGCAACAAACCAGCTGAAGTAAGTGATTAGCTTCAGCCCTTACCCAGGGTCAGACTTCACAGATCAATAAAGAACAACTGAGGAAAGTTCATAATAAAATGTGCCATTATCTTTAATGTTTTGAAGCCTGTTAGAGGAGATAAGCTTATGTTACAGGTTTTTCCATGTTTACACATGGAACATTTTGCTGTCAGGCTTCTTTGTTTCAGCTTCTAAGCATGTTCATAGTACACATTTGTATAAGGATCAATGTTATGATTATTTAGCAACATGCACATATTGTGATGATATCTTTCAACTGAAAATGCTTAATGCTTTCAGCAGGTTTCAGAAGGCAAATGGAAGGCCAAAGCATGTAATAAACTTGCAGAAATGCATGTGTAACCGCAGGCAGATTTGAACCTGGGACCTCAGTATAAGAGCCTCTAGCCTCTGAGCTAAAACCCAGCTGGCTCCCAACCCCTGCTATAGAGATCTCTGGGTCTTATCTGTTGCTATGGCCTAGGTGCCATTGCATGGGACAGTGAACCACACTAGGTGTGTGGGTTACATATGTGTATGTTTGTATGGACAGCCAAAGTACCAATTTTCATAGGAACATTGGAACTGCCATAGTGGATCAGACCAGTAGCTCATATAGTCTGGTATCCTGTCTCTGCAACGATCAGCACAAGATGCTACACAGATGGGAGGGCAGGGAGAGATGGAGAGCAGGCTCTGGGAGGAAATGGGGTGTGTGTGGGTAAGAGGTGCCACACTTACCTGGGGCACCCCTCTTTAGCAGCAGCTCTTGGGAAGGTGGAGGAGGGGGTCTCCACATGCTGCTTTCAGTTTGTTGTCCCCAGATTCCTCCTGGGTGCTTCCTCCGGCCTGCCCGCTGCCCCCGGGTGACTTAAAACAGCCCCAGCGGCCTCCACTGCTGGCACAGGCAACACAACAGGGCTAGAGTAGCTTCCTGCTGCTCACTCTGCACAATGGCCAACACGTGCGTCCTTGCAGTCGGGGGTGGGGAGTCTCCATGTTCTGTTCCCTGGACTCCCCAATGTGAGCTATGCATAGTTACCCCGTGGCCTTCCCTCTCCTCCCCCTTGGAGCTATAGGGACATGCCAGCAGCAGTGTGGAGCAAGTGGCAAAATCACCCAGAGGCAGCAGGCAGGAGAGACACCTGGCCCTGAACTTCTGTGGAGCTGAGTCCCTTGGCCAGGAATATTCTTGATACCCGGGCACCATGGGCCCACATCGCTCATGGCCTATGTCTGTTGCACACTCCTTTCTCCAAACCAGTCTGTCAGTCAAACTCATCCAAAAGTCTCTTTTCATCATCTCATTCCCTTATTTAGCAGAGAGTTCTTAGCTTTTGCAGCTTTCTTTGAATCTGTTCTTGAATTGAAGAAAGGGAGGTCTTAAATATTTTGACCCCTTTTCCTGGGAAGTATTAGAAAGAAAACTCCATCCTATGCACAGTTGAAATCTGGCCTCTGAGGCCAAGTAAAGAGACAAAACTCTAAGCATTATTCCCAAACTCCCAGCTGAACTTCCAAGAACACTACCACTTGAGTATGTTCCCCATGATACACGTACTTATGCCTGAAATACTAACATGGGGTCCATCATTAGTCTTATAGGACCAACACACCCTATTACAAACCTCTTCTACCTTTTGGACTTCCTCCGCCCTCTTCTTTGGCACAGCGATAGAGATTAAACATTCATATATATATATATATATATATATATATATATATATATATATATATATATATATATATATATATATATATATAGTATTACATTAATTGCATGCATGAATTTCTGCAACCACTAGCTCCACAGCAATGAAATTTTAATTACTAATCTTTGCTAAACTTCAGTCTTAATCCTGTTTCCACAAAAGTCAGTGGTAGAAAACAGGCTCTCTGGCTTTATCATCATAATAATGGACTTTTTGGTTTACAGTACTGTCAAACATCCCCCCCACCGCAAAAAAAAGTTGTGTGGTATTAAACCAATAATATATTTTTAAAAAATTGAGAGAATTTAATTTTTTTATTAAAATAAGAATAAAAACATTATTTCTACCAAAATATAAATGTCACGGTTTGATTTCAAGCTTTTTAATTTTGTAATTTTTTATTATTGTTTGATGTATATTCAAAACAAAGTCATTTCAAATGAAAAAAAAATTAAACATTTAATAAACGTCAAAATTAAATGTTGTGACTTGGTTGGAATTTTGGATTTGGGTTTTTTTTCGCCCTAGACATGAAAAATTTAGCAGACCCAACACAAATCTATGAAATGTTTCAATATTGCCAAATCTGCACTTTTCACCAAAGAAAGTTTCAGGCAACAAATTTCACCCAGCTCTTATCAGGAACATAATTTTGATTCTGCCCCCAAACCCTGGTTTTCCAATTACAGAAATTTACTAATTAGAGCCAAGAGATTTCTTGCATTCTCTCATCCTGAGCTGAAAAAAATAAACATTACTAAGAAATGTAAATTAAATCTTGGAAGCTTAATAGCCCAAAATTCTGGGCACACTGGCATACAAGAGCTGGGAGCAGCAAGATTATTCTCACATTCTCAACAGCTGGTCCACACAATGAAAGAAGATTCATCACATACAGAACCAAATGTACTTTGTTATATTAAGATTGTATGTACCTACACGTTTGATTTTTGGAATAAGTTTTGCATATTCACTAGTCTGGTGCACTCAAGTGACAAATAACTCTCTCAGAAAGACAATAACTCATCTCTTTTATTTTATACTCAAACACAAATCCATGTACATGTGTGCGAAAGTCATTTTAGACTTGGATTTACAACTGTATAAAATCAGCACCATTAACAATACTCCTGCTTCCTCAAATGTGCCAATCCACCCACAAATACAATATTCAGCATTTATAATTTTGTATGAATATCACATTGATCATTGGTCATCATACTGTATCCTAATATCTTCTGCATTGTACTGAATTAAAAGCAACATCCTGCCTGAAAAGAATAATTGAAAGGAGAGGGAGCAAACTTAGTTTTGGCTTCAAAGGAGTTGCATGCACCATCCTGCACCAGGGCTGAATATTAGCCATCATTTTGTAGATCTTTTATTCTATTTATTTTATTCATTTCTATCACAGACTTAACCACTACTTCCGCCTATGTGTTTGTGTGTTACAATACACACGGTATTGCATATGTGCTCCCTTCCTCAAATGGGTGAATTAGTCTATCAACCCACACACAAAAAAATTGGGGGATTCTAGTTAACCTGAGTGTCATAGTTCTAAAGCTGAAACACAGAAATTTATGGAAAAAATGAATGTATGTCCTCAGCGCTCATCTCACATACAGTAGAAGGTCTTTTAATTTTACAGAACACAAAGTGTCTGCTGGAGATACATCTACCAGTAGAAAAACAAGGGATCCATGTGAATCTTATTTTAAATATGAAAATGCCTGCTCCTGAGAACCACAGAGTCATTTACATCTTTATGTCTCACGCTAAAATTGGTCTGAAAAATCATTATTTTCAGAAAAAAGTTAAATAAAGTGAATAGAAGAAGAATTGTTCAAGTGGAGGATTAATGGCACTAGGGTACGGAGTTTGTAAAACTACAAAAAGAAAGGCCTTTTCATTTTTTGTTCTGATCTTTGATAAGCAATCCTTCCACATGCCCTCCAAAATCTATTCTGAGATCACTATTTAGATGTGCTCTCCTAAAACTTCCAGTAGAGGACTCTATGGGAAATAGGAACAAATAAAGCCTCGTAGCTTCTTTTTCAGATAAAAATGAATGGCCACATATCTGCAGACATTTTTTTTTAAATGTGCACTGTGATGTAGTCTCCAATGTCAATCAAGAATTTGTTTGATCCTTAACCGGGATCAAAATCTAAGAGGAGGATTAACAAAAGCGTGTCTACATGATAAGATGCAAAAGTAATTAAACTATTTTCCCTATGATGAGCCACATTGACAAAATGAAAAGAAATATATGACAAACACAGAACTGTCCAACTCCGTAGAGGCTCAAAGTCATGACTCTCTGATGGGCTAATTTAAATGAGCTTGTGGTCCAAATCTTGTGTGCCTATATCCAAAAACATACCATTATATCTGACACCCATTTTCACAGAGCAATCTTAAAGTCACCAATTCAGTCAAATACTTGTGCCCATGCTCAGCTTCAGGCTTGTTTTTAAGTCCCAGTGGCTTCCATGGGATCATAATTTTGGTTCAGTGGAACTTAAAGACTGCTTAAAGTTAAACGTGCTCAAGTGCATTGTTCAACAAGGATGGAAAGAAGCATGCACTTAAATTTTTGCTGAATAGAGGCCAGATAGTCCAAAGATTTGTCCAAGAAATTATTCTGGATACAGAGACATTATTAATCCTTACACACAGCCCCTACGGATCAGTTAAGGTGCACTGGCAGGGTGATCTGAGAATCTTGAACTGAATCTACCCTTCTGCATCTGTTCCATAGGTTTAAAAAAAACACTTTAGTCTCCAGAGCTGTTAGTCCAGCATCATGAACCCTAAATTCACTGAAAAATATGTACAAATGCTAAAAATGAATATTTCTGTCATCTTAACTAAACTTGACAGAGTATTTTAACTTCCATGTTACCTGGCAGCATTGGCTACACAGTTGGGGGTCTAGGTCTCATCAATTAGCAATCCGAACATAGAAAATGTGAGAGGAGTGTAAAGTACTAGCACTTGCTCTGTGACAATGGGAAATTGATGGAAATTGTTTCCAAAAAAGCAGGAATATGGAACAAAATTCTCTAATGTATTTATTTCTTTGGAATGATCCCAGAGAAATTCAAGAATGAAGAGAGTGAAATATTCCCAGCTGTTTCTTCTTAACAGTAAAGAAAAAACTAAAAGAAAAATGGTGTGTGGTTGGAAATGTGGATAAGAGAATACATCTTACATGTTTGTGACTCTGTAGATGGCTCTCAAGATTTCTAATAGAATATAGAGCTTTTCTCCTTTAAGTCAGCTGGTTCAAATCTACTGAGAAGTTAAATTGACTTTTTGTGATCTGAATTAATTGTGTACATACCCAGGAAAATGGATAGAGCAAACTAAAAAATCTAAATGCAAATAATAAATATTACTTTTAAATATTGTCTACTGGGCATTCAACTTTCTTTGATGACTTAAAATGTAGCTTTTACATACACCTGCACTTACACTGAATTTCTGATATTTAAACCATATTTTCTTATTTCATAGTTTTTATATTTATTACATGTTCATAAGTATCTATTTCAGACCTGCATCTTCCACTCCAAAATATGCACTTTAGTTTTGCAAGAGAAATTCCTTTTCTCAATATTTTTGTTCTGTAGGGATTAAAAAAAGCCATGCAAAAGCATTAAATGTGCTTTGCTAGTCAGATAGACCTGCATTTTGTTGATCACAATACTATTGTGTACTGTCTAACCCTGTGGTTAGTGCACATAACACCCCCCCATACATACACACACACACACACACACACACACACACACACACACACACACAAACACTGCCCATAATAAATTAAATAGTGATAACAATAAACAATATTTAGCACATTATATAGAGAGCTGAGTGAGTAACTGGGGCCTAGACCGGGAAAAAATGGGGAGAATTGTTTTGGTTCAATCCTAAACCGATTTTTTTATTTCATTTTTGTTTTTTCCCCCACTAACATGTAAAAATTAAAATATGGTTTTTGAAGGAGGGAAAGGATTCATTTTTGGTGGGTCATTTTCAGGTGCTTTTATCCCTCTCTCTTTGTATTGAAAGAAAAAGCTACATTTCAAAATAAAACACCCTTTCAAAATGAAACATTTTATTTTGAAATGGCCAAAATGAACTGATAACTTGTGAAAGCATCTTTTATTTTTGGCTGAAATTTTTTTCAAAATACAACCCCAAATCATAAATAGTTTCAGTGACCTGAAAAATGCCAATTTACTACTTTCCAGCTCTACTTATATAGCACTCAAACCCATGAACTAATTGATAAGTTAATTGATTCAATGTGCTATATAAACCTCCCACCTGTCCTGAGTCATGTGAAATGACAGATGGAAAATTCCAATTTTATATCACTTTAGCAGTAAGAAATATGTCCATGACTGGTGTAAGGTTTTGTGAAAAGGAACAGGGGAATGGGAATCTAATATATATATGGCTCTAATAACATAGTATCTGGGCACTTCACAATACTGCTTTATAGTAGGGAAGTTTAATTATACCTGATTTATATATGGGGAACTGAAGCAGAGAGAGAATAAATAACCAAAATAGAAGGTCACACGCAGGCAGACTGAGATGTTGCTAAGAATGGAAAGCTGATGTGTTGAGCTCCAGGCCAATGACAACCACAAAATCACTACTTCTCTCCAGAGGCTAAATGCACTCCTGTAGCCAGACAGGAACCCCCTTGTAACATCCATTTTTGCTTGCCTGGAGCATACAGGGCACACAGAGCAGAAGGCCCAGGCTGTGTGACCGTGAATGGCTGTAAACAGAGATATGCCAATTGCTGACCAAGAGGCTGCCAAGGAGTGCTCTTGACTCAAACCCATATTGATACGAACACACATCCATCCGCGGGGGGAGGAATCTCTCGCCCAGTAAAAAATGTCTAGTGCTCACAATTTAGTTATCTCTCTTGCAAGTGTAAATTAACTTGAAACTTGCTTGTAAGAACTGGCGCCACAAAACGGACCAGTACAATTCGGCATCTTAGATAAGAAAGAATACGGGCCCCCAAGGGTATAAAGATAGGTCCAGCAGCGCATTTTCTCTATGGCTATGTCTAGACTGCAAGCCTCTTTCGAAAGAGAGCGTCTAGACTGCACATTGAACTTTCGAAAGAAAGCATCCAGTGAGTCTGGATGCTCTCTTTTGAAGAAGCCCTATTTACATTGAAGAACGCCTTCTTTTGAAAGAGGAACTTTCGAAAGAAGGCGTTCTTCCTCGTGAAATGAGGTTTACCGCCATCGAAAGAAAAGCCGCGTTCTTTCGATTTAATTTCGAAAGAACGCGGCTTGAGTCTGGACGCAGGGGAAGTTTTTTCGGAAAAAGGCTACTTTTCCCGAAAAAACCCCTGAGTCTGGACACAGCCTGAGTGTCAATCTACCATCTATCTGCTGGTCGGGTTTGGTGTTTGATCTCCCGAGGTTCCAAGGGGACGCCCACCTCGTATTCGTCTTTCCTAGGAATTGAGAGACCGGCCCTGGCCTGACATACTGGAGTCGAGAGGCACAGAAAGGGGTAAAAATTGTACCTGGATGTGGTCCTTTGTTTAAGTATATATACATAGACTTAGAGCTCTTTAAAGATTAAGCTGTCACTTGGTACCATTATTTCTATTTTCTATCTTTACCTTTTTCCTGTGATCATTTTTAAGACCTATATATATATATATATATATATATTTGCTAGCATTTAAGAAATAGAGCAATAGCCATTGTAACCATATGCTTTTATAAGTCTTTTAATAAACCTGTAACTGTTTAAGCTTTAACCTGACTCCTCCAGTTGCTGTAACAGAACCAAGCACAATTTAAAAGAACTTCAGCCGGTCATAAAGGGACAGACATAGGGAGAGCTTGAGCGTTTGGATCTGTGTCACTCCCAGGTGACAAGATCCGTTGGGGCACCTTTCCAGCCTTTCCCAGGCTGCCCGCTGCGAAGGAACTTTGTGTTCTAGCAGTTAAAATCTAAGGTGTAATAAGCTCTTCCTATATAATGGGGCGTCTGTTGGCCTGCTGGCCACCCTCTGCGACGGGACCCCGGTCCTAGCTGTAAAGACACGGACATTAAACCTTTTCTCGGAAGCATACACACACACACTACCCTGACCGTCGGCTGACAACTCCCTGCAGATTTCATGTTAAACATTAAAGTGAGCCCATATGACAAAGTTTGAGAGAGACTAATTTTTTTTTGGGGGGGGCTAATATAATCATCTCTATAGGTCATTGGGAGCACTGTGAATCTGCTTCTACTCCAAAAATATGGCCTGACTCAAAATCACCAAACAGCACAACCTGTTCCTTAATCTGCACTTCACACTACTCACTGGTGGCACCATTTCTGGTATGTACATCTATGCACCATAGCAAAAGAGAAATTAAGTCCACACTGCAGTGTTCAGCCCACATGCATCAAAGGCTTTAGGGAAGGATGGCTTTGGCAGCGGGGAATTGCTGGAGCTTTTCCCCACTGTCTCCCCAGTGCCCAAGCCTTTCCCTGCAGTAGGGAAAATCTCCACGCTCTTGCAGGAAGGAACAGCCAGATTCTCTTGCAGCAAGGAAGGATTCCGGGCTGTGGAACACTAAGGCTATGTCTACACTGGCGGGTTCTTGCACAAGAACTCTTGCACAAGAACACATCCACACTACCATGTGCTTTTGTGCAAGAGCATCCACGGCAGTGTGGATGCTCTGTTGTGCAAGAAAGCTCTGATGGCCATTTTAGCCATAAGGCTTTCTTGCGCAAGAAACCCCTGCCGCGCGTCCACACTGGCCTCTTTCACAAGAGCTCTTGTGCAAGAGGGCTTACACTTGTTAGAAAAGAGCATAGCTCTTGCGCAAGAAGCCCTCTCTTCCCACGCTTTACTGTACATCTTCTTGCACAAGAGCGGGCGGGCCATGTGGACACTCTGTGGATTCTTGTGCAAGAACAGTCGTTCTTGCGCAAGAACCCGCCAGCGTAGACATAGTCTAAGTGCCCTGCTAAAAATTGCAGTGCCGAGGGAGGTGTGACAAGGGCCCCTTTTACACAGGCCACCACTGGGCAGGCCTCTTGCTCCTAACCCCAGAGTTTGGGGTTTGCAGCAGGTCTTTGCAATAGAGAGCCTGGCCACGCCTCCTCAGACTACCTCCCTAGCTGCTTCTGCCTAATGCAGTTATGGATTGTTCTCTCTAAACTTTTGCTCCCTATCTTTCCACCACCTCCCTTCCATCCTCTCACTCTCCCCAGCTTCCAACTGCTGAGGCTTCTAAAGGCCCTCAGTCAGCCAGCAGAGGAACCAGCTGGCCCCACTCTGCCTGAGCCAACTCCCTCCCAGATGCATCTAATCAGCCTGCAGCTCTTTGATCCTAATTACAGGTTTTTACCCCCTTTTGGGCTGCCTTCTTCCCCTGTCTCCAGCAGCTCCCTGGCCTGACCCTGCCACAGAGGGCAATGCTTGAACACATGGGCTATGTCTACACTTGTGGGTTCCTGCGTAAGAATACTTGCACAGGAACACGTCCACACAGCCATGTGCTTTTGCACAAGAGCATCCATGGCAGTGTGGATACTCTCTTGTGCAAGAAAGCTCTGATGGCCATGCTAGCACGTCCACATTTCCTTCTTGCGCAAGCACTCCTGCGCAAGAGGGCTTACACCTGTTAGAAAAGAGTGTGGATCTTGCACAAGAAACCCTGTCTTCCGACACCATACTGTAAATCTTCTTGCACAAGAGCGGGCGGGCAGTGTGAACGCTCTGCGCAAGAACAGCCGTTCTTGCACAAGAACCCACCAGTGTAGACATAGCTTTGGAGAGCCATTAGGGAATGTACCACAGAGTGCCGGTGTGCCTTTACTTGCCCAGGGAACACCCCACTATTTATATTGTGTGAGGCCTTTGTGCTTTGTATTTACACTCCATGCTGCCAGAAGAAGTGTGCAACATAGACTGCCCCTAAGAGAGCCCACTGAGGCATCAGTGTGCTGAAACAAGTAGGGACTTATCCTCCTGTATTGTTTCACTCTGTAAGGGTACGTCTAAACTACATGGCTCCATCGATGGAGCCATGTAGATTTGTTGTTTTGGCAAAGGTAAATGAAGCCGCGATTTAAATGATCGCTTCATTTACATTTACATGGCTGCCGCGCTGAGCCGACAAACAGCTGATCAGCTGTTTGTCCGCTCAGCGCGCTAGTCTGGACGCCCCCTGCCGACATCAAAGCCCTTTGTCGACAGCCCCGGTAAACCTCGTCCCACGAGGAATAACGGGGCTGCCGACAAAGGGCTTTGATGTCGGCAGGGGAGCATCTAGACTAGCGCGCTGAGCGGACAAACAGCTGATCAGCTGTTTGTCGGCTCAGCGCGGTAGCCATGTAAATGTAAATGAAGTGATCATTTAAATCGCGGCTTCATTTACCTTTGCCGCCTATGTGTCTAATCTACATGCCTCTGACGACAGAGGCATGTAGTCTAGACACAGCCTTTAAGAGTTCACAGCACGCACATTTTACTCCAGTGCATCTGGGAGAGACATCACTTACCTCAGGAGGCAGAATCCATTCTGGCAATGTAGGTTTGATATCAGAAGCATCAAGTTCAAAGTCTGCTCTAAGTACTACAACTTTCTTGTTCACATGAATTATTTTGCCACCCAACCCTTCCAGTGCTAATGACTTTCCAGATAGAAGAGACCCAAGTACAGCTTACAGCACTACCATGACAACTCATAGGCAAGTTATCATACTATTTAAAATAGGCATTGTCCCTCTTTGGTTCTGGGTATTTATTGATTTACCAGATTGCTTGATTGGACCTGAGCATAAGAACCACCGGGTGAAAAATGGGAAATGAGCTTAGCTATTAAAGATTACTTGGCTGTTATAGTAACATGGTATCACATACAAATACAGCAAACAGAAATGCTGCTCCTGCAGCACAGAGAGAGCAACATGTAAAACAACATCCTTAGCATGGAGGGTGAAAGAGAGGGAGCTGAATGGCAAGGCATTCTCGGTAGATGGGAAAGGCCACAAAGGCCACAAACAAAAATAAACTAGGGAACTGCAAATGTACTATTACTACAGACTGGGAGAAAAGATAGAATCCAATCAAATGGAACATACTGAAATGCAATTTCAGTTGAGTGTGAATGGCATTGTGGAAATATTTGGGGTGCTGGCACAAGGAAATAGGATTTTTCCTTCCACTTTCACGTCAACATGTTTGAAAAGTAGATATTTGCTGAAGCCAATAATTCACAACTTATACAAACATTCACAGCCTCAAATTTCTGTGATACAATTGGGTGGGAGGAGGAGGAGAATAGATCGTCTATTTGTAAATGGAGTTCAGATTTTTTTGCTGAGATATTAGAAACAAGAGAGAGAGAGAAAGAACCTGTCATCTTAGTTTTAAAATCCAAAGTAAAGACTGGCTTCAGAGAGCAACAGAAAACTGATTGATCATCCCTTTATTTTATTGTTGGGTTCCCACGGTTGAGCATTCACTGGGTGTGTCTAGACTACATGCCTCCTTCGACGGAGGCATGTAGATTAGCCAGATCGGAAGAGGGAAATGAAGCCGCGATTAAAATAATCGCGGCTTCATTTAAATTTAAATGGCTGCCCCGATCTGCCGATCAGCTGTTTGTCGGCAGATCGGGGCAGTCTGGACGCGATGCGCCGACAAAGAAGCCTTTCTTCATCGGCACAGGTAAACCTGGTTTCACGAGGCTTACCTGTGCCGATGAAGAAAGTCTTCTTTGTCGGCGCATCGCGTCCAGACTACCCCGATCTGCCGACAAACAGCTGATCGGCAGATCGGGGCAGCCATTTAAATTTAAATGAAGCCGCGATTATTTTAATCGCGGCTTCATTTCCCTCTTCCGATCTGGCTAATCTACATGCCTCCGTCGAAGGAGGCATGTAGTCTAGACACACCCACTGATAGAATTGGTTCAACTCCAAGTTCTCTTCGTAGAAATAACTATTTTCTAATAAAATAGAACAAAATAAAAAAAGCATAAAAGGTTAATGTATAATAATTTCCTAACTGCTTCAGGATCAAGAGCATAAGCCGTGTCTGACTCTAAGTGCTTGAGTGCAAACACCAGAAATAATACACACATAATGATCAGACTTTGTGAAAGGGCACATGTATAAATAGTTTTCAGAGGGTTAACAAATGTTTAATAGAGTTTATGTGCACATTACAGACATGAGTACTATGTGATGCAGATTTTTATAAGTACATAAGAATAAGGTATTAGATGGATACCAGAAGCCTATTAACCTATTTAATGCTATAATTATGCATAAAATTGATTAACCATTTATTAACATTAGACAAACAATTAACACTGTTCATATGCTGACAGTTGCAAAACGCAACCGCTGGACTATCTCACTTGTTTGTTATTTAATGAAGGTGAACAGGGACAGACCTGCCAGTGGTATTAACTGGCACTTCAGCATAAAAATGACAAAAATCAAATGATCATGGCGACTGAACTATTTTCTTACTCATTAGAAGTGGCATCAAGAAACAGGTGTGAGGCACAAAGGAAGGGGGTGAAGTTTGGAAAGCTGGAACTTCCACTGTCTTTGCTGAACTTCTATTTCTAAAGAAAGGCTGCAGTTCTCCAAAGATGCTGATACAGAACGTTTTACAAGTATAAATACAATTATTAAAAACACAAACAAGAAACCTTTGAAAGTCACTATAACCCTAAAAGATATCAAGTCTGATTAAAATGATATCACCAGGACCTATTCTCAATTTTAGGTTCTCTCTCAATTTAATACAGCTGGTTTTATTATCTTACCATCTTCTGCTTGTGACTCGTTCAACCATTTGCTTAGCTGTTACGATTATGTGTTCATAAATTACTAACTGTGTTGTTTCTACCTAATACCTGGATAAAGTCTAATGGCTGAAATTCAGAGCTCTGCTGCCACTGTCAACTGATTTTACAAACTAGCAACCATATCAGTAATAAAGGAGCATAAAGGAGCCAATTCTTAAGGGGGAGAAAACAACTTTCAAATTTCAATGTAGGAACATGCCGTGTGTGCAGCTTCTCCAGTTCTAATGCCAATCTAACACCATTTTAAAATGGAAAATCCCCCCACTCCAAGTGCTCAAGAGATTCGGCAGTGGAGTTAGGTAATACCTCCGAATTAAAAAGAGGGAAAAGGAAAGAATTATAGCTAAAGTACTAAACATTCCCTTTTGAAGACATAGCTGATAAATACATAAATATATCTCAAAACTATGTATTCCTAAGATCCTGAGTTGTGCTTGGTAGCAGCTACAACTCTCTAAACATCTTCAGCTGACAAAATATAGCAAGTTTAAATTTCTATCCCATCTCATCTGCCTACAGAAAGAAAACATAAATGTTGACTACCCTCCCTTACATATTGTCAACTATTTTCTGAGAAAAAAATGCTTTTGGGGTTCCATACTGAACATTCTGTTCACAGTTCTTAGGGTTACTTTTGCTTGCAGTACATGAAGGGCACCAGTGGGAAGGAATACAAAACAAACACACACCCAGTCATTTTGGGACCCCATATTAACAGGAAATGAGCATTTTAAAATTTGAAAGTAGAAATGCAAATGTTCAGTCTTCACTTCTCTCCTTGCATTTGTCTGTGTGGAGCCTTACCTGCCTACGCTAGTCACTGACTTATCTCAGGCATTATATTGGCGATGCCTTAAATGAGGCCTTCCATCTACTCAGATTCTAGGAACAAGGGTCACTGATATTTTAATCCATGCTGGTTAGCAGCAAAACATGAAGGGGTTCATAGCCACAGCTATCCTTACATGGCTGACTTCTCCACTCCAGTGGCCAGGAAGGGAGCTCAAGAAGGACCAAATTAAAATGAAACAGCACAGTAACAGTGGAGGTGAAAGGCAACATGACATCCAGCAAGAGGAGAGCTCACATCAGGAGTAAACTCTTCTTGAAATGGCCTGAGGATGGGTTCTGAAGATGTGCATCCTGCTACAGGCTTCACAAGAAAGTTACTTTGAATTAGAGTGGAACTATATGTCATTAGTTTGATTGGTCACCAATTGGGAGTCCTATGAGCGTAGAGAGTAGAGGGTGAAAGCAGGCATCGACATTGCCTGGGTGTGGGACTGAAAGATGCCATCATAGAGCTAAATTAATACGGTAAGTAGGTTTTGTCAAAGGCCAGCGTTAGGGGCACATGCTGTCTGCTGGCCTTTCACAGCTCCTAGATCTATTCTACATCTTTTCCATGAGCAATGCAGGTGGTTGACAGTGAGGCTTTTATGCTGGAGTGGGCCCAGAACTTTCAAGCACCAATGTTTGTTTCCATGGATATTATATATTTTTTCTTTTAAAAATTGCCAGTGCATTCTATTTAAAAAAGTGCCAGAGGATCTTTAATACCGTCAATGTTGAGTCCAGTTAAATACAGAAGAATAGTTCCTCCAGCAATCAAGCAGCCACTGACACCATGCTGGGATGGATATGCATGCCTAGGTTTCTTATCTACAGTTTAAACGAATGTACTTCTGGAAAAAAAGATGAAGGTGCTACCTACTGAGATACCCAAACCCTTTTATTTAGTCTTTTAAATAACATGAAGTCAATCCTTGTGGAAAAAAAGTAAGCCAAGGTTTCATGATATTTCTTGTTGCTATTTTATTTTCTACTGGGTAAGCCGACAGATACAGAACTACTTTTGCATTAAGTGATACTTCTCTATCTGCAGAATATTTCATTATTTTTCTATGAGATTTTTTTTTAAGAAGACTTCTTCCAAAGTCTAAATTATGCCACTGGATATTGAGAGCATCTGTTTATGTAACTCTGACCTGTAGAAGGTCAGAAAGCAGACAGCTTTGAACACTCCAATATCAAGACCTCCAGGGTGGGTGTAATAAAAAATTCCCAGAGCAAAGCTTTGTACCTGACTGCAGTAAAAGGTAGTTTACAAGGATTTGAACGTAAATCTCTAAATGTGAAACTCTGCACTATTTGTAGTACCTTTTAGTACCCCATGCAGGGCTGTACACAGAAATTTCTGTGGTGGGGTGCATTTTTGGAAATGTGGGCAGCAATTTTTTTAAATACAAAGGAGTTCAAAATAGTCATGCAATGAGTGTGCATCAGAGAGGTTAATGAAAAATCTGACTGGAAACAGTGATTATGTAGAATGGTTTTGTTATAAAATACTAACAATTTATACAGTAATAAAGGTTTTATAGAAATTATCTTCTGGGACCATGGGCTATGTCTAGACGACACCCTTCTGTCGGCAGAGGGAAGTAAATTAGACGTTTCGAAAGTGCAAATGAAGCAGGAATTTAAATATCCGACGCTTCATTTGCATAATCACATCATGGCGCTTTTTCAAACGATCCTGTAAACCTCAGGACCTGTAAAAGTGCCCTGTTTTTGAAAGAACCGCGTCTACATCACGGTTTTACTTTCGAAATGGCGCTTGTTTGAAAGAGCGCCATGACGTGATTATGCAAATGAAGCACGATATATTTAAATCCCCGCTTCATTTGCACTTTCAAAACGTCTAATTTAAATCCCTCTGCCGACAGAAGGGTGTAGTCTAGACGTAGCCATGGTGAGCAGCATGGACACCATGGCCCCCCACTCCTCAGCCGCCTCTGCCTTCTGCTGCTCTACCTGCTCATCAAGGCCAGTGCCGAGTTAGTGCAGGCAGAGCTTCTGGCCAATGGGGACAGGCCTGGGCCACTCTTTGTGGGTGGGTGCCACCATTTTCCCGGCCCTGCTGTGCTGCCACCAGTCCCGCCCACCCATTCCCCTAACAGAGCTCCCTCATGCTTATTTGGGGGACCATGCAGGGGGTGGTGCATTTGCACCTTCCACACACCCCATGCATACAGGCCTGAAGGTAAACGTGTTTGTGGGGGGGAGGGGCTGCAACAGGGAGGTGTGGGTGGAGAGCGAGCAGGCAGTGCTGAGGTCCCATCCACAATTCTCCATGTTGGAGACTGGGCATCTCTGTGGAGATCCCACAAACCTGGCTGTGGGGAGTACTGGGACCCTGTTGGAAATGGACTGGGGAGGGGTGCCTGGATTTCCCTTGTTCAGGGGGTGGCCCCATGCTTGGGGATGGACCCGATCTCTGGAGCGTGTGCTGGCTGGCATAGCCCTAGCCTCTCCCTGTAGCTGGGCGTGGTTGGGGGGGTGTTTCAAGGCTGGCCCTCCTGCACCCCTTGGCTCACCCTGCCCTTCTCCCCGCCATGCCCTGTAGTGCCACCCAGCCCAGGCAGCATGGGGAATTAGCTGGCAGAGATCGCACCTGTGCCGCCCTTTCTGCCACCCTTCTAGGTGTGACACGTGGTGATCAGGCTGGATGCAGCCGGCAAGACCTCTGGCTCGAGTTCCTGCAGAGTGCCCACCAAGAGCTTCAACATGGAGTAGATCTGAGTGCCGCTGGGGGGCTCCCGCACCATTGCCTTAGAAGTGTGCGATGTGGGTGGGCAGGAGACGCTGCAGCTGCTCTGAAAGTCCTACATATGCCACATGGATGGACTGGTCTTTATGGTGGACATGGCAGAGGGTGAGCGCATGGAGGGGGCGTGGGTGGAGATGCATGGGATCACTCAAACTTCTGGCTGATCCAGACTTGCTTGGGGGACCATGGATGGGGTGCATTCGCAGCCTTCGCACCCCCCATTCGTACAGGCCTGCCTAGCTGAGGAAAGTAGACCATTTTAACTAGGCATTCACACAGCTTATAAGTCTCAGAGGGGTAGCTGTGTTAGTCTGTAACTAATAAAACTTAAAAACCCACAATGGTCCTGTAGCACCGTAGGCTACGTCTAGATTGCACTCTTTCGAAAAACAGTGTCTTGACTACAACCGGTACTTTTGAAAAAGCAAGCTGCTTTTTTGAAAGAGAGCACGCAGGCAGGTTTTCCATGGTCGAAAAAACTGCCACATTCTTTCGATTTACTTTCGAAAGAACGCAGCAGCAGTCTAGACGCAGGGGAAGATTTTTTAAAAAAAGGCCACTTTTTTCAAAAAAAACCCTGTAGTCTAGACACACCCTTAGAAACTAACCACAGAATATATAGATAGTATCATGAGCTTTTGTATGCACAACTCACTTCTTCAGATGACAATTATGGAGCAATAGCTTATAGTACATGTTTCACATTCCTCTTGTGCAATCATATTAAATGCAGGTCATGTTAATAAGATTTCTGTTACTATTTATTTTGAGTTAACACAGAACTAAGACCTTTTGAGAGGAAGGTCAAACCCAGTGAGTTAAATAATTTATGTTAACATACTCAATAACAACTGAATATTTAATAAACATTCTTCCTTTCCTCCCCCCAAACATGACCTAGCACCCATGAAAAAACAAAGTTCTTTCTACTAGGCTATGCCCAGAATGCTCTGTGAGTGTGTACTGGTATATTTGAACATATGCTTCACACTAGTTCTTCCATGTGAAAAGATAAACACTGAAAAATTGGACCAAATTCTGCTTTCATTTAGATTCCTGGAACTCACAGCAAAACAGTTCAGAGCAAATGAAGAACAGAATTTTGTCTCAGGATTTGGTAAAATGTCTAGCTTCCCCTACTCTCAAATTCAAAATACTGTACAGCGAAAGCTTTGTTAGCTGGCACTTTGTTAACCAGAAAACTTTTTTTGTGGCCCCTAGCCACAATACCGCCGCGTCTTCAGGGGTGCACACATGACTCAAACTTGTCCAGCGGGCTTCTCACAGCTGGCACTGCCAGTTGACATCATCATCAGGTGCCAGGTTCCCCCTCAGCCTGCCAGCAGCTTAAAATCTACCTTGTTTATTGATGAAATGTACAGCCTATTTTTTCTAGATAGATGACCAGTACTGCCAATTTTTAAATGCAAACATCATCATAATGTTTTCATTAGATGAGGCTATTCCTAAACTTAATCACAAAAAGCACATCCTGTGTACATTCAAAAAAATAGGCCTTTGTTTCCACGTTAACTTTAAGAAACCATTCTAGATAGCACAGTGACAAAACTGACCTCCTATGGAAATATTCTGTCCTCTGGTATCTTCACATGTATAAAATGCTATAAATTTTGGTCTCATGTTCCTCTTTAATATTTGTGTGTTGTTCAAAAAATATTATCAGCAGGTGCACAATATTTCAACAGCCTATTGCCCTCCTGAATATATAATTTTGGTGCATATTATATTAAGAAATAAAATTAGAAAAACATAAATGATGGAAGTTCAATTAAAAACAGCATAATCTCTGTTGCATATAAAATGGCTCTGCGTCTGAAATCAGGTTCTAATGAGAGAAAAAAGGAATACATTTCCACATATTTTTAATTACACAGAATTTCCTCAAACATGATTTTTAATAATATATTCCATTAACTTAACATCATAGTTGAAGAAAGTGCATTTTCTGATTTCATTTTAAGCCTGATTTTGAGCAATTATAGTGTCATTGTTCCACAGTAGAAAGGTTGAATTCATTTACTGTGTGGTTATGCTAGTTATGATTGATGTCGCTTCTCCAAATGATAAACCAATCACCCCAATGATGTAATGTCATTTTAAGAGTGCTATAATCACATTTCTCTAAAACTAGAAGCTCTGATGAGTTCTAATAAAGATTTATTGTAGATTAAAGGCTTTCATAACATCAACAATGGATTGCTCATTTGATGGAAGATTAGATTAGGTAATTTTTTAACCATATGCGTTTTCCAAATATATTGAGAAAGGACTATCATGAAGGGCACAGGTCAGTACATATCATCTCACATCCAGGAAGATTCATCTTAAACCCATTTAGGAGTTATCATAGGTTTGAGGCAAATCATAGGTTTGAGGCAAATACAAATATACCTTCAGCCAAACTGGAGCACCCTTACTAAGCAACATGATCAACATGAGAATTCTTCAAATTTTATATGGTCTTCTGTGTTTACTTTAAGGGTGAGTTTAGACTGGCAAGATTTTGCGCAAAAGCGGCTGCTTGCCAGCTGTCTATACTGGCCGCTTGAATTTGCGCAAGAGCACTGACTTCGTAATGTACAAAATCAGTGCTTCTTGCGCAAATACTTTCACGCTCCTGCTTGGGAAAAAGCCCTCTTGTGGAAGAATACTTGCGCAAGAGGGCCAGTGTAGACAGGGAAGAACTGTTTTGCGCAAAAAAGCCCCGATGGCTAAAATGGCGATCGGGGGTTTCTTGCGCAAAATCACGTCTAGACTGGCCACGGATGCTTTTGCGCAAAAGCACTTTTTGCGCAAAAGCATCCGTGCCAATCTAGACGCGCTTTTGCGGAAATACTGTTAACGGAAAAACTTTTCCGTTAAAAGTATTTCCGCAAAATCATGCCAGTCTAGATGTAGCCTAAGTGTTTGCATCAGTTTTAAGGATAAAATCTTTGTCATGCATTTATTAATAAACAGAAATTTGTATGAACTTAATCCCTGGATCCAAGATGCTCTGAACTTTCTGGGGATCTAGAATCCAAAACCAGATCTAGATCCAATTTTTAACCTTTCTCTTTCATATGCTGAATTGAAATCTTGGATCCAAACACTTTTCAGAGGCATTCAAAAATCAGATTATGTTTCAGGACAGAATTTTACAACTCTGGATCATTCTATTGATGGTATAAGCTTCTTTGAAAGTCTTTCAGATAGAAAGCAGTTTTGATACCATAACACTTAGCACTTAGGCAAGGTGATGCTTATGAACATGTGAGCGTTACCTATTTAATATAAATATTAATAGCGTCAGTATTCCCTTGCATGCTAATGACAATTTTGAATCCTTAATTAGTTGTTAAGGCACCTGGCAATTTCTGAAGAGCCCCCACTGCAAAGGGCTGTTCAAAGATTCCTGCACACATCTGTGGTCAGACTTAGGTACTAGGTAATCGCCTGGTTGTGGTGCCTTCACAATTAGAAATGAAGCATAATAAATTATCTTCTAGTGAAAGTTGATCTGTTATTAAAGGGAAAAAAATAGTGCATGCTAAAAAATTATTATGGTGGGGCACAGAGTCAAAATGCTGAGACATACCTTTAAAAGGCAATTCAAAACTCAAAAGTAAAGGTACATTGTATCAGCCAGAGAGCAATATGAAACTTGGCCAAGACCAGCCTGAGGTTTTAAGACAGAAAAGACCTGCCAGGATAAATTATCATTGAAAATGAACTGGAGTCATTCTGTTAAACCTGCAGATGCTTTTTCAGTGCTACGTTTCTCCATTCTCCAGTCTGAAACATTTGGTTTCTGATGTATTGCTACATCCAGCAGATGACTCTGTAGGGTGCACCAATGTGTTGTAATCTAATTTCATGCTAGTATATCTTGGTCAGCAAACTTTATAATTAAAATTTCCTGGGCACATATATAAATACCAAAAGATCCATGCCACACAGCATCTGCTGCATCATACAGGCCTATATCATTATAGAGAACACAGGACCTGGGGAGAAGTTTTGAGAGATCAGTAACTGCATTTTCTACTTTTCTGTCAGATGCAACTGCTGCAGATCACACACTAGTCATCTAATGGTATATTTTACAACTGCAGATCAGTGTATTCATTGTGGTTAAATTTCAAGGCTATAAAGTTGCAGTAAACCATTTTTATTAGCTACGTTTTTTAAATGTACGTTAACTGCAACAGAATGTGAATAACCTGCCAACACAGAAGTTCAGAACAGCAAAATTAAGGAGAATGAGAAAGGTCAAATGTGTTTTTATGAATAATTTGAAATCTTTCCCAGGCAAGGAACTAACGATCAGACTGTCTTAAGTTAATAGGAATTACACACGTATATCTGAGTATGGTCTATATCAACTGGCTGCATTTCCTTGACAAAACAGCCTAACACAAAAAAATAAGTGACGACTTGAGAGTATGGCATTTCCAAGAAAAGCTTGTGATTTTGGGTCCCTCTACCTGAGATATCTGGAGCCTCGTTTTTAAAAAGTACTGAGAACTCACAGATTTGACTGACTAGAGATGGAGCTGTGGGTCTCAGCATTTCTGAAAATGGCCCAAAGTGGGCCCCAAAACATTGAGGCACCAAGCAGAGGCAACACACAATGAGATCTACTTTTGAAAATGTTGGCCTAATGTGTTTCCCAGACATAAATTAGTTTTCTGAAAACATCAATAATTTAGTTATATGTAGGCCCGTGGTCTCCAACCTTTTTACACCGAAGATCACTTTTTAAATCTCAGAACAGGCGAAGATCTACTGCCCCGCCCCTTCCTTGAAGCCACGGCACTTTCTTGAAGCCCCGCCTTCTCTATTCTCCTCCTGTCCATCACTTGCTATCCCCAGCCCTTACTTACACACTCTGATAAACACTTTATTTTTAAATTATGCAATATATAAAATTAAAATCAGGTGTTTATAGTTATGAAATAAATGGTCTGTTTTTTATTCATGCTATTTAAATCTAAAATGAAGCATTTATAATTATACATTTTGTGGGGACAGAGTTCTGCAGCTGGGGGCAGGAGAGAGGGAACAGGGTGCTGGAAGGGCAGAGAACAGGTTTCTGCAGCAGGGGACAGGGTGCCAGTGGGGACAGAGTTCGGGGAGTGGGGACGGGAATGGGGACAGAGTTCTGCAGCTGGGGTCAGGGGAGTGGAGTCTGGGGAGCGGGGACAGGGTGCCAGTGGCAGCCTCCTCCCAGGATTCTCTCTCCCTCCCTCCCTCCCACGCGGGAAGCCAGCACATGCCTCCTTCGGGCCCCACGCGGCACAGGGAAACCTGGAGCGTGCCTGCCCCGGGGCTAACCACCTCCCGCGGCGGGGCCAAACCCCCACGGGACCCTGCCTCGGGGGCAACCCCCACACCTCCCACAGCGGGGCCAAACCTCCCTTCCACGGTGCGGCCCGGCCCCTCCCTTCCCGCAGCGCAGCCAACCCCCGCGGGCACCTGCCCCGGGGCCAAATCCCCCTCCTGTGGCGCAGCGCAGCCAATCCCCATGGGCGCCTACCCCGGGGTCAAACCCCCCTCCCACGGCGCAGCCCGGCCCGGCCAACTCCCTTCCCTCCCGCAGTGGACCAAACCCCGGGGCCGACTCCCGCTCCCGCGGCGCAGGGAAACCCCTGCGCCCAACTCACCCCCTGGTGGCGCAGGGAAGCCTCGGCACTCCTCATCTAGGGCCAACGCCCCCTCCCCCAGCACGCAACAGAGCTGTGGGAGGGGGAGCAGCCCGCGCATTTCCGGAACCCCAGGAAGTGACGTGGGCTTCAGAGAGGACTTCCGTCCACCCCACGGGAAGCCGGCACTACACTAGAGGTAGGTAGTGGGACTTCTCGGGGGTGGGGGGCAGGGTTGCTCGAACGCCTCGTGATCGACTGGTCGAGGTCTCGCGATCGACCAGTCGATCGTGATTGATAGGTTGGTGACCACAGATGTAGGCTGAGGAGCTAGGATTAGATATAATATTGAATCACAAATACAAAACATAATAAAACAACGAATACTCTAGCAGCACTTTAAAGACTAACAAAACATGTAGATGGTAACATGAGCTTTCAAGGGCAGAACCCACTTCTTCAGATGAACGGAGCATTAAAAGTCCAGATCCAAGAATAATTAATGCTCCGTTCATCTGAATAAGTGGGTTGTGCCCACAAAAGCTCATGATATCATCTGCATGTTTTGTTAGTCTTTAAGGTGCTGCTAGACAATTTGTTGGTTTTTAAGTTTTTCTAATTACAGACTAACTGGGCTACCCCTCTGAAGCTACAAAACACAACAACAGCTGTAGGACACATGTTTTGATAGGACTGAGCATTTGTTTTACATGGAGTACAAATCACTATTATTTTGCACAATACCTTACAGACCTGTACCATGCACAAGAGCCTGCATAGTTGAGTAAGCCAGGGGTTCCCAAACTTTTTGACACAGGGACTAGTAAATCCATTTTTGGAGGCCCAGTAAGATTCATTTGCATATTTGAATATTCATTAAGCAAATGATGAATATTCAATAAGTTGTTTCTAGTCCTCCCAAAGCCCCCAGTGCCAGCTTTAGCAAAGCTTTTGATATGGTCACCCACAATATTCTTGCCAGCAAGTTAAGGGAATATGGATTGGATAAATGGACTGCAAGATGGATAGAAAGCTGGCTAGACCAGGGTTTCCAAAACTTTTTACTTTAGTTGGAACCTGTTTTTTTTTCAGTACTGTTCTTTTCAGCCCAAAAATATAAACACACATAAAAAAAGAATTAAAAATGAATACATTTTCAGTGTTTCACCCGGCTGCATCCTCTGCCCAGCCTCAGCCAGTGCTTGGGGGACCCAGCGCCTCATGGGTACTCCAGGAGGCGGGAGCAGGAGCACACTGAGGGTAGGGTATCTGGATAGGAGGGAGAGTGCAAGGAGGGGTAGAGTTGCCAGGTGTTTAGTTTTGTACCGGACAGTCCGGTATTTGAGGGTTCTGTCTGGGAAACAAATTGAGAAAATACTGGACATATAAAATGTCTGATATTTTCTAATTAGGTAAGTTTTATTATTATTAGGTGTATCAGTCCATAGCTGTGAATTGCCTGGCTGGTAGATGTGCTCATGCTGTGTGAGTGTGTCTACCAGCCAGGCAGTTCACAACTACTCGAGGGACGGTATGGGAGCGGGGTGGCAAAATGGAATCCCTAAGGCCGGACTCACCCGTGTGCCCGGATAAGTCCTGTTTCCCGCCGGCCGATTTCCCCTCCCGCTCCGCTTCTCCTCCCAATCTCCCCTGGCTAGCTCCACTGCCCTCGTCCAGCCCTGCTTCCGGCAGCTGGTTCTCCCGTCCTCCTCACAATCTCCCCCGTCCAGCCCCCCCCCCGCAACGCCCCGTTCCCTGGCCAGCCCACTGCCTCCATCCAGCCCTGCTTCTGGAGGCTGGTTCACCAGTCCTCCTCCTCCCGATGTCCTCCGGCCAACCCCCCCCCCCCCACATACACCCCCGTCCAGCCCTGCTTCCGCCACCCGTCTGCCACCCGTCTGCCTCGATCTCCACTGGACAGCCCTGCTACCCCCAGCCCTGCTTCCTGGCGGCCGGTTTCCCACCCCCCACACCTCCTCCCAGCCCACCCCACCCAACCCCCCTCCCGGCAGCTATGCTGAGGCCCGGTATTTTTGTTCCCATAGCTCGGTACCGGACCACGGCCCATAGTTTGGGAAATGCTGGAGTAAGCCATTCTCTCAGCAACAGTCATGCACTAATAGTTTTTACGTGTCTTTCTTAATTCACTCTTACTGAAAAAGAAATACTCTACAGTGAAATAAAAAAGAAAAATAAATATGAGGCAGTGTTTTCCAAAAATTCTGAAATGCCACAAATTACAAAAGATTGTTATTATTCTTCATTTTCATATTTAGGAGTCACCATTTTGCATGATACAGACATGTAATTGCATAAGGTCATAATCACATTCCATATGCTTGCAAGTTCCTTACCGCTGCTGGAAGCCTGTTGTGGCCCTGAACATGCTCTTAGAAGATATGAATTGGGAGAGAATTCCTCATCAGGGTTGGTATCCATGATCTGATGGGAGGTATTGCTGTCTAGCAATGGCATCTGGCAGCCTACCGGTGGAGGATTATGGGAACTGGGCAGCTGAGCAGATGGGAGAAGGCTAGACGAGGATGTAGGTGGAATGGGACGACCTGAGAAAGAGGACATAGGGATCAAAGATCAGCAATGAGTGTAATGAAAAAATACAAAAAAAAAGTCACCTTGATACAGGCCATTAATACATATGATTAAAGTTGGGGCAGAATCAAAATACCTATTGACCACTGGTACCAACTTGCCCCTTTGTTATCATATTCAGAATGATAAGCTATGTTGTGAAGGCATTCCAGGAATGTCACCACAGCATCAGCCTGTAACTGGTAAGATGAGCTGAGGCTGAATGAATGAGATTGGTAAAAGGCCTGGCTAGTTGCAAGACTATCTCACAGAAATGTGCACAAATAAGAAAACCAAAGGATCAGATCTTGTGCGTGTTAAGCTCCTGCATATCTCAGTCGCAATCATTTCAGCATTTAAGCCAAGGAGTTTTCATAAAAAAACAACCCCTTGATTCCTTATAATTTATTACAGAAAGAAAACCCCGTGGAAAGCATATTCCCATGTGTCACATTATTGGATTTTAAAGTGAGCAGACAGATCATTGTGTCGCCCGTGTGAGGCGTTTGCCCCAAATTCTGTACGAAGTGGGCATGTGAGGTGTCAAATGAAAGCTTATCCTCTAGTGATTCTATGCATGGTACTCATATACTTACATAGTTTTGTATGTGAAGTGATGAATATGGGCTCTGTGCTTGTATTTTAAATGTTCTCTCTCTGGGAGGGTGCAATGAGCCTGGACTGCCTATTGTGAGGAAGGATTGTTCAGTGAATGGCTGTGCTAATTAGCTTTATAGACAATGGTTCTCAGAGTGGCCAATACACACCTGAGGAAAGCATCTAGAGAAGCCTGCAGATCAGCCAGAGCAAAATGGCTACTTGTATGTGAAACACAGACAGGTCACTTGATCAGCTTCAGTTTAGGAGACACCAGGAATATAAAAATCTCCTGAGGCTGTCTCCATCTTGTCTTCAGACCTGCTCCCGATTCCCGATTTATCCTTGCTATGGACAGAGCACTGGGAAGGATTTGGTGACCTATCCTGATACAGAATGTACACCAGAAACTTTTAAGCTAGCAGTTTATAACATCTCTGCTAAGGGCCTGCATCAAGAATTTGGTGATTGATGTATTTAATGTATTCTCCTTAATCTCACTCTTAACCTTTTCTTTCTTTTATCAATACACCTTTAGATTTTAGGTTCTAAAGGACTGGCCCAGTGTGCTCTTGTGGGTAAGATCTCAAGTGTAAATTGGCCTGGGACTGTGGCTGGTCCTTTGGGACCAGGAGGATCTGTGTGGAGTTGGTGAGATTGGATTTTATAACCTCTCACCTGTGTGTAAGGTCTGAGACCGATTGTGGCACAGGGAAAGCTGGGTTGTCTGAGGGGTTTTGCTTGTGAGGCTTGCTGCTGGCCAGATTGACAGCTGAAGTGCTCTGTGTGAATGATCTGTTGCCTACATGGGAAAGCTTTCCAGTTGTGGGCTGTAAATAGCTCGGGGTTTCAGCAATTCACTCTGAACTGACTCCCTCAGCAATGCCCAGATCTGACCTGGTCTATTACACCATGATTACAATGCAGGTCAGTAACCTGCTCTTAGATCTACGTAATGCTGTCCCTCATGTGACTTTCACAATGGGATTATGTATATGCTTAAAATGAAGTGTATGCCTATCCCTCATTTCAGCAGAGTACTTATGTTTCTCCTGTTCTGTATCTCAGACCACTTGGGCCCAATCCAGCAAAGCACATAGGGTTTGATCCAGAGACCAATTAAAGTTAATGGGTGTCTTTCCATTGATGTCGACAGGCCAATGGGATTAATTACAATTTAAATATGTGCTTAAATGTTTTGTGGGACTTGGATCTTGGACTTGGCCAGAATGCCTACACGAAGATAATCACTGGCTACACCTTTTTCTTTTCCATTTTACAAAACCTTGTAACTTCCTGTTCGGTGATTAAGAATGCTCAGACTGCTTTCCACCAGCAGAAGACAGGAAAGCAATGCAGCTCATACAAAATTAAACCATTCTCCTGTCATCCTTTCTAGCTGCATGTTCACTGGGATTGGACCCTCACTAAAAGGGGAAAATATAATTCCTACAGCACTTTTGAAGAGAGAAATAGTGCATGACAGTCCTTCCACACTGGGGTAGCTAGATGCTTAATTGGCCTGGGGTGTGTAATCCCTATTACTCAGACAGACAATTATTCGTTATCCCCACAATATCATTCCCAGAAGTAACATTTTCTGAGGCATGACTATGGGCAATGGGCAGTGCAACTGCAGCATAATCAAAATGCCAATGCAAATTAAGCATGATATATTGGAACAATATTCTTCCTAATTTTGTCTTTGTTTACATTTCTTGATGTGTACACTCTGTGAAGTCCCCAATCTGACAAGTAATTAGGATGTTTAGTTACTTTGGATCTTCTGTCTACAATAATATTTCCTGTATGGTAAATTTTACGGTGTTTGCTAAGCAATTTCCATGTTTTATTAGATTACTCACATATTTTTCCTGCAACTAGGAAACATGCCAGAAGGTAAGCACTGGAAGCAAACACAAATAATGGGCCTGATACCCAGAAGTCAATGGGAACTTGGCCACTGACTTCAATGGGAACAAGCCTGTATATAATAGGTTTCATACATAGTGATGATAGTTACACTGTTTTTTTTTCTGCTCTGTAGGATCCTGCACTGCAGGAAAGATGCATTAGAAATACAAATTACTTGCAAAATCCTGTAACAGAGGACATCCTCCAGTTGTGGCAATCACAAGTAGCCATGAATCGTCCTCACAACAGGATTTAAACAAAGGTAGAAATAAATGCATGAAATAACTAAACATAGCATGACCCCTTTGTGACCACAGCAGGCATCAGCACAGGTAGAATTCTGTCACTAATAATAACTGCTTCCAATGGGTGCTCATTGGAATCCTGGGCCAAGAGATGTATGAGAAGAGCACGGATTATAACCAGCCCTAACGCCCCCTTAGAATGTTTTTGCTGCTGAAGACAGGGGACAGCGATAAGAATACCTCATTCCCGTCAATGAAATAATACTACTGTGAGAAATGGGCCACAACTAGGAGTTGAGCCAGAGGCGTATTATAAGGGAATGCTTTAACACTCAACCCAAACTCCCCTGTGTGAATGCAGAGACTGAGCCATTTCTGAGTCTTTGCCCTGGACGACTGAGAGCCACGTGTAATGGAAAACTCAAATTTGCAGGAGAGTAATAAGGCTGAACGTGGGTTTGGTCGAGTATAATTTTACACCCTCTCAGTCCCCACTTTTCCCTAGTCCCATCTTTCAGCTATAGAATCTCTCCGCCCATTGTAGAGTCTTTCCTTCAACACTTGAGTTGTGATCTTCCCCCCAAGTGAGGCAGCCCAGCCCACCCCAACGTGCAGCTGGCTGAAATCATGATCATAGGGCAATGTTGCCTGACTCCGGGCCTTTGAGTCACCATACACTTTCTTCTCTGACAAAAGGACTCATATTCCCAAGATCTTGCCTTAGTCTAATCATCCTGACAAATGGGTGACAGAAGAGTCATCTATAGGGAATGGGGGGAGGGGAAGGGAAGACCTGCACGCCTGATTTTGGAAGGAATAAAAAAAGTCTTGTGTCTGGTGAGTTGGAGAAATTGTTCAAGCACAGTTTATCCATGTGGAAATGCAGCCTCTGTGATGCTGCCAGAGGCAGTGAGGCATAGGAAGATATGTGCTAGCCACAAACATTAAAGAGGCAAGACCGGTGCACCCTCATTTTCAACATTTCTAAAAATGCAGCAGTGAAGAAAATGTACAATCTGAGCATTTGATTTGGGTGGTAGGGGTTCTGTTTGTCTTTTGCCTTATCCATACTGTTTTGTATCATGAAGCATTAGCTTTTATTTTTAATTGTACAGTAATACCTAGGGAAGGAAGCTCTCAGTGGTACACACCAAATTGTAGAAGACACTTTATGCATATGAAATAATAGTGCACCTTCCAGCTGCTCTTTTGCTTAAGTTAGATAAGGTATGCAGAGATCAACCTTGCATTACTCAGTGTATGTCTACACTACAGCGTTATTTCGAATTAACTTAATTCGAATTAAGCTAATTTGAAAGAATGCATCTAGACACAAAAACTAATTCAAAATAGCGTTTTTCTAATTAGAAATAGCACGTCCACATTCAGTCGACCCTGAATCAAAGGTAAGGCTGGACGGAACCAGTGCCAGCAGGGCATCAGGGTTGGGCTTAGTGTGTAGGACTGCTGCCTCAGGCTAGCTGAGGTCTGTGCTTAAAGAGACCCGACCCCCCCATCTAAGACAGACAGTTCTCAGGTTTCTCTGCTTGCTGGTCTACCTCGCTGAGGGACAGCAAAGCATTTGTTTCTCGGAGTGCTCTGCTTGCCCTCACTCGGGGCACCACAGCACTCTGCAACATGGAACCAGACCTGCCCCCAGGGACTCTGCTGCGTCTCGTGGACACATTGCCAGCAGCCTGGCTGCACTGTCTGCAGGCTGCCATCCGGGAGGACCATCAAGGGGCTGTCAGGATCCAGGAGGCCCTGCGGGAGAGCTTCCACCCTGAGGAGTGCTAACAGTCTCCCCGGTCTGTCCCACCGGAAGCTTGTGCCCCATTCCTCCCTCTCATCCTTCCACTAACCCTTCCCTATCCCCCCCCTTCCCGATGTCAAATAAAATACACGTATTTTCAAAAATAACAACTCTCTTTATTGAACGCAACTGGGGGGGGGGAATGAAACTGTGGGGAGATGGGGGAAAGGAGGTGGGAGAGGGCAGGAGAGAGAGTGGGAGAGGGGAGGGGGAAAACAGGGAGGAGGGAGCTGGAAGGGGGAAGCAAGGGGAAGAAGGGGGAGGGGAAGCTCAGGGATCAGGGGTGAGGGTCTCGCCGGGCCAACCACCTCCCAGCACAGCGAGGGAGGGGGCCTCGGCATCCCCAGGAGGATGGGGAGGAGGGTGCGGAGGTTGAGGTGGGGGTGTGTGGACATTGAGGGGGAGGTGTGGAGGTTGAGGAGGAAGAGGTGGGAGGGGGCAGGAGTGGGAGGAGGGACAATAGTTGGGGTGGCAGCAGGTGCGGGACTGGCACAGGGCACCATGGTCTGTAGCAGGGCCTGCAGGTGACAGTTCCTCACTTGCTCCTCCGCAAGCTGCTCCCGGCGGAGCTGCAGGTCCTCCAGAATCCAGGCCTGGACGATGTGGTGCAGGGCTCGCAGGGCCTCCAGGTACTCCTGCTGCGTGGTGGTGGTCTGGAGCAGGCCGTGGGTGCAGGAGCATGTCCCGGGCTGGGTGGTACACCTTGCACGAGCAGCTGGTGCAGCTGTAGAGAAAGAAGAGAAGTGGTCAGTTCTCCCTGGGGACACAGTGGATGATGCCCAGCCCCCACCTGCGACGTGAGGGCGACCATGCCCTGCACCGTCAGAGCCGCTGTGCTTGCTCAGAGGCTATGGTCAGGATGTCTGGCTCTCCCCAGGACTGGGAGCTGCCCCAAGACCGCACCCATGTCCCTGTGCCATGTATAGTGTGACCGGGGCGGGAGGGAGATGTCCCCTGCCTCTGTGTAGAGGCGGCGTGTGAAGGGAGAGCGTCCTGCTGGGTCCTGCCCCGGGCTCGAGAGCGTGTCAGGTCTCTTCACACACACATGTGCCTATGGGGCCACGGCCTCTGGGTGTCAGCTGGAGCCACCTACCCAAAGGTGGCATGGCACGTGCTCGCACATGCACATACGGCTGTGTGATCCGTGGGAGGCATGGCCCACGTGCGCGGTCCCTGGTCTCCCTCTCCGCCTCCCCATCAGGCAGGGGACAGTGCTGGCACTTACCCGGTATGGCCTCCCTGGATGACCCTGCAGACTCTGGTGCCAGAACAGCTGGCGGTGGCTTCTCTGGTATGCCCAGGTCAGGGCCCTTCGGTCCCGGCTTGCTGCCTCCCGGGCTGGCGTGGACTGCCCCGCCCCCCCAGGAGTTGGTTGAGGGCGGGGAAGTAGGTGCAGGTGGCAGCCCCTGCTGCGGCACCGTCCCTGGTGGCCGTGGCATACGCCTGCCGCAGCTCTTTGATTTTCAGGTGCACCTGCTCCTGGGTGCGCCTGTGTCCCTTTTGGGCTATGGTGGGCTCATCCTGGGGCCACTGGGTCATGGGCAGAGACTGCTCTAGCAAGTGCCGTCTGGCCAGAGTCTACCCCTTAAAGGGCCCCGGGGCTGGGGGAGAGGAGAGGAGTTTTCCTGGTTTGGCCCAGAGTGGCCACTAGGGGGAACTGGGAAGGGTTGGAGGCCCTCTAATTCGAAATAAGTGTCTACACAGCACTTATTTCAAATTAACTATTTCGAATTTGGCGTTATTCCTCACAGAATGAAGTTTACCAAGTTCGAATTAAGTGCTCCGCTATTTTGAATTAAATTCGAAATAGCGGTTTGTATGTGTAGATGCTATTAAAGTTAATTCGAACTAACGGCTGTTATTTTGAATTAACTTTGTAGTGTAGACATGATAATGTTTGAAATATTTGCAGGGGTCAACAAATTATGGAAAACCCTACTCGCCAGGCAAAAAAGGGACTTGCCACCCTCCCCCACAAAAAGTGTTTTTTTAATGGCATAAATTCCTAATAAGAATAAGAACAGTAATTACTAATAAGTTATTAATAAATATCACCCAAGTTATTAATAAATATCTTATAAACCTCTATCTTTTCTCTCTGCTGCCATGTCTCCTCCCCTTTCTCCATCAGCTCCCCTGGTGCCTGCTGCCCCCCAACCCTTCACTCTCCTCTGCTGTCCTGACTCCTGCCCTTCTCACTGCCCTCAGCCTTCCTGAGACCTGCCCCTCCTCCACCAGCCCTTCTCTCCCCCCCCCCCCGTGCCCACTCCTCCAATAGCCCCACTCTGATCATGTGAGCTACCCCTCCTCATCCCCTCTCCTAAAACCTCCCTCTACACACCTGCCCTGCCTCTCTTCTCTGGTGCTGGTCCCTCCCCTGCAGGTGTCTGCCCTTCTGCTTTACCCCCAGAATCCCTTGGCACCTGCACCCTCCTGGTGCCCCCCCCTTCCCTCACTGCCCCTACCCCCTTTGCACTCTTTTTTCTCTGATAGCCACCCCCTCACCACTCTCTGCCCTCATTTCCCTCATGCCCCTGTGCCCTCCTTGCTCCATTCCCTCCTTCCTCATGCCCACCCCTTCTTTCAAGCCTTCTCCCAGCACCTCCCCCTCCCCTCTGTAGCCCCCAGTAGCCTTACTCTCTCCTCTCCCAGCATCACCCTGTCCATCCTCCCACTGACACCTCCCCTCCTGCCCTTTTCCTCATTGTCTCCACTTGGCCCCCTGGGATTTGTCTCTCCTGCACCCCTGTCCCTTGGTGTCCCCTTTCTTCTTCTTCTCCTGACCTCCTCCTCTCCCCTCAGTACAAGCCCCTTCCCCATATTTTTCCCCTCCCCTCCTCACAGCCCAGCCCCTTCCCCTCCCCCAGGGCCAGCTCTAGGTTTTTTGCTGCCCCAAGAAAAACATTTTTTGGCCACCACTCCCCTTTTTTGTTGTTTTTTTACACTTTTGCATTTTGCAATGGTTTTTTTTTCATTTTTGTCCCGCCGTTTTAGCCCTATAAATAGCAAATAGCATTTTCATTCATTTTTCTCCATAAAGACAAAGGCGCTTCAAGTGAACTCCCCCTTTCACTTGCTGCTGGGTTACAGCAGCCTATTCCCTGCCCTGTCCAGCCCCTCCCCTCCCCTCCCTATGGACAAGCACCCTTCACTTCCGACCCACAGGGGGAGCAGGGTGCAGGGACAGCACAGAGCCAGAGGGGTGCAGGGAACAGTGGCGGGGTACGGGGGTGGCGTGGAGAATGGAAGGCACAGAGCCAGAGGTACACAGGGATTGGGGGAGCAGGGTGCGGTGGAGGTACGGGGAATGGGACACGGGGAAAGGGAGAGGCAGAGAGATCGGGGTCTAGGGGCAGTGCAGGGAATGGGCAGCACAGAGCTGGGGGGGGCAGGGAGCAGGGTGCGGGGTGCAAGGGCGGCACAGAGCCAAAGGGTCGCAGGGAAGAGGGAGAGCAGGGGGGCCAGGGTGCAGGGGTGATGTGGGGAACAGGCGGTGCGGAGACAAAGGGGGGCTGGGGCCATGGCAGGACTGGAGCTGGTGGGGCAGGCCCTGGCTGCGCCGCGCGCCGCAGCCAGCTCCCAGGGACACGCGGCCAGAGCCGAGCTGCCACGGCTCTTTAAAATCAGCGGGGGCAGGTCACGCTAGTGTCCTGGCATCCCGCCCCGCCTCCTCGTGCCGGAGCTGCACACAAGCATCCCAGTGGCAAGAATCACCGCACTTCCCTCTTCCCAGTGGTGCTCTGCTCCTCCGCCAGCCGGCGGATCGGATGGGGCCACGCCACCCATAGTGCGTCACAATGGCCCACCAGGCCAGTCTGCCCCGGCACTCGCCAGCTGGTAAAATCTACTCGCCACGGGCGAGCGGGCGAGTGTATTTGTCGAGCCCTGATTATTTGTGTTATTATAGTGCCCCAGAACACAAATGAAACTGGAGCTCCGCTGTACAAAAAGATGGTGGAAATATTGCTGCCCCAAAGATTTTACATGTTTAAGTGGGTAAGATGGACCCTAAACCATTGGTCACCAACCAGTAAATCGGGATCAACTAGTAGATCTTGGAGCCTCTAACAGGTGATCCTGACCAATTTGGCCAGGAAGCTCTCAAGTGCTGGCACTTCGGTTGTCTCTCCACCTACTGTCATACTGCTCCTGCCCTCTGCCTAGGAGCTGCCCGCCTGGGCGCCTCCTGCTTGCTGTGTAGAGTGTGGGAGGGAGAAAAGGGTCAGGTGTCCCCACTCCTGTACCCTTTCTCCACAGAGAGAAGGGAATGGAGGGAGCTTGGCAATGCAAATCTCTGTCACTTTAACACAATGTGTGTGTCCCTGTTACTCTCACAAACACACGCTGTCCTTCCCTCTCGTCTCTTGACCCAACATGTACATGGGGGTTGTTACTACTTTGACCGCTTGCAAAGTGGGTTATTTTTAGTTTCTGACTTGTCTGTGCATTTCATAATTTTCATTTCTCTCTTACATTTAACTGTAATTCTTTAATTCTTTGAGTAGTGAGTTCTATAATGCCTAACCTGTCGTGTCTGGAGTAATTATCCCTGTGGCAATTGTGCTCCTGGAGGTGGCTGGCACGTCCCTACAGCCCTTGAGAAAGTCAGAGTAGGGAGTCTCCACATGCTGTCCTTGCCTGCGGGCACCACTACTGCAGCTGCCATTAACCAATAATGGAGACCTGTGGCCAGTAGAAGCTGTGGGGTTGGTGCCTGTAGATGTGGGGCCATTGCTGTACATGCCAGCTGCTTGCAGGAGTGGTGCAGGGCCAGGCAGGAGTAAGCCTGCCTCACCTCTGCTGCTCCATCCCTGGGGCAGCTGTTGGGCCACTCCCAGGGAGGGTGGGACTCAAGCTCACAATCCTGTCCTCCCCAGACAAATACCCTATGCCTATCCCCTAGTCTGCTCAAGAACCCTCAACACTTCCCTACCTTCAGAGGGTCCCTTATCCTGTGTTGGCTGTCTGGCCACCCCCAGGGTGGGCAAAGGGGGGGAAGGACTCAAACCCCAAATCCTGTGCTCCCCAGGAAAATGCCCTATACCCTAGTCCACTCCAGAACCCACCTCATATCCCTATCTTGAGGGTGTCCCCTCCCACACTCCAAACCTCTTGGCCGAAGACCAGAGCCTGCACCCCAATCCCTTACCCCAGCCTAGTGAAAGTGAATGAGATTTGGGAAGGCAGGGGGATGGACTGAGCAGGATGAGGCCTTGGAGAAGGGGGGGGGGGCAGGGCCTCAGAAAAGGGGAGGGAAGGAAGCCAGGCGAGGGTTTTTGGTTTTGAGGTAGGTCTTACATTGCACTTAAATTGAAAAAGTGATCTTGTGGTTAAAAAGGTTGGAGATCACTGCTCTAAAAGGTGGAAGGGGAAAAGAGTGAATAAAATACACTGCATGTAAACAAGAGTATTAGAAAAAAATATTAGAAAAAATGCAGTGTACAAAGACAGACTTGTGGTAGTTATTAATAGCTGACTCCAACCCATCCCCACTGTTGTGAAAACATGAATTTCATTCTAACAATGTTGAGAACTTTTGCGTTTTTTTGCATTCATAACATTCTACAAACATTTTGTAATTAATTGATTGTAACAACAGTCCTGGGAGATATGCAGGTAAAAATTACCCCTTTTAACAGATGGGGAAACTGAGAAAGAAAAATGAAGTGACATGTGCAAGAACCTGAATCAACATGCAAACCAGGATTAGCACTTGGGAGTTCTTTATGCTCAGCTCCACGAGACACGGAACTTCTTTTTAACAAGAGCTCTGGAAGTTACAGAAGATGAGCTTGTGACATTGCTCTAACAGGCCATTTTTATGTTTCTTTCATAAATATAACCCATGCAAAATAAACTGCTACGTGATTTGCTTTCACTTTTAGAATGCAGCATGGGCATACACATAAGCACAAGTTAAGCTGAAAAAAACTAGACTTTATAGCAATGACCAATTATCAACTTGCTATCCCTTTTTACTAACTTGATCCAGGAAATAACTGTACTACTGATAACAATATTCAACTTTTATCATCATCATCATCATCAAGTTTATGCAGAAATAATATGAAATATTGCATATATTCTAAACTTTCCAGGAAAACGTGAGAGCAGAATTGGCTTCTAATTATTTCTCTGCAACATTCCGTTAGAAACAAGCAGCTGGTTTGAGATTTGACACACCTCAGAAAGGAATGTGACACTGTATATAGTGTGTGCAACGAATTCTCACACATTCTGGCTCTGTTTCAACACTACATGTGAGATGAAAGGGAGAGGGAAGACTTTTCATATTTTCAAACTCTGCATATGCTGTACCATATGGGAGTACAGTCTAGTATTATACTAAAGGTTATTTAGTGGGAGTGTGAGGGGTGTAAGCGTTTGTGTTTATGTTTTGTTGACACGAATTTGTATTGACCAAATTTACTCAATAGTGGAAATGCCTTAAATTTATGTGGGTCAGTTCCACACAATGCCAATCAAATCTTTACATTACAACACACCATCATGTATTTTGTATATAAAACATATGTTACAGAAAAATATTTTACGTTTTAGAGAGCTTTTAACAAACATATTGGTACTTTTAAAAAAATCCCTTTTCTCAGCAAACCAGACATTAAAAAGAGACTGGAAAAATATAAACAATCTCTCATTTGTAGCTCAGAACAAGTAGCTGATACCAAACTTTTTGATGTGAAATTCTGTACTGATGAGAAGGATTTATTTTATTTTTTTGGGGGGGGGGGGGAAGAGAAGGGACGTTGCTTAATTTAAAAAAGGCTGCTATATGAAACACCACAGGGATGGAAAATTAGAGAGTGTACAAGGGGAAATAAATTAGCGGGCAGAATATAAGTAAAGCAGTCAAAGGCCATGATGATTGCAATTTACATGTTACAACGTTTTCTTAAAACAGATAATGGGCCCATTCATCTATACTGAAATCCTAGCAAACTGGCCAAATATATTCATATTTTTGTACTATATAAAATTATTATATTTCCTATAGACACAGAGATTGAACCTTGGTCTGTTTATTCAACATTCATAAGAGAGAAAGAGACAAAGAGAGAGAGAGGCAGTGAAAGTACAGTGCTCTAAAGATGGCCAAGTGATTAATTCATCTTTTTTATGCCAATTGTAGTTTTGCTATTAACTTCAACAGGAGGAGGCTCATGGCCCCAAACTTTTTCATTCCACAATGAATCATAAATTATGTATTTATATATCAAATTCTTTTAGAAAGACTATCACCTTTTAGGATTTAATAATGATAAACTGAGTAAAAAGCTTATTTTATTTGTAACTTTGCAATCTTGGGCTTTTCTGAAGAATCTCATTTACGGGGTTAACAAATGAGCTGTCTTCACAGGTTTTTGCTGCACCAGTACACGTATCTTCAACATATTACATTAGGACTTCTTGTAGCAAAACAGCATATCTTCTTTGAAAAATTACACTTAGAAAGACATCAAGAAATTAGCCTGCCATAGCTGAGGGCATTTATAAACAAAATGAGATTTCCACTAGCTTTATACAACTGGTAATCTTCATAATCGAAAGATTATGACGTACATAATTTGTACTTATCTAAAATGCTATCTTTCCATACACAGAATAGACATGGATGGTCCAAATAATTCACATATTGTGTAATACATAAATACAATCAAATGCATGCCTGAATCTACCTATCCTTTTTGGATTGGTCTGTTTCTGAAGACCAGGGAACAAATACGCATGATTTTCTTTTCTTATATAGAGGTAAAGTGAATCTGTCCTTTACTTCACAGAACAGGAAAGAGAAAGAGAAATTTTCACATCAGTATTTCTTAAATGATCAATTAGATAACACCCGATGGGAAACCCAAGGGTAAATGCAGACAGCAAGTGAGCTGAAAAGATACCCCACGGGAGAACAGAATATTTTCACAGAGGGAAGATGATGAGATTATAATTGACACCATAACAACAAAGAGAGCTGACTATAGAGGTGGACATTCAAATGTCCGTATTCATTGACTGAATATAATATGCATTCCTGTGGCAATACAGAGACTCCCTATACTTTGTACCCACATGCAATGCTATTGTAATGGAAGTTACTTTCAAACATCACATGCCAATGTCTTACTGGCCAGTACTACATATACTCATTTATCAAATAACACGGAAGGAGGCCTCTAGACATCAGCTGGAGGATATCTTTGCTGGAAAATGTTGTCTTATAACCAGCAAAAGCTGAGCCTACCCATTCCTGCGCAAATACACATAGAGTTGGCCCAATTAATAGGAACCTACGTTAAAATATTGGCAAGTCTCTCTTTTTGTGAATCATATGGGGTTTTTTTCTTCTTCTGTGAGCATGGTTAGGGGACATGCAATGCATTCTGGCTCTAATTCAAAGCCAGCCTAATTGAAGCACCTACACAGTCAGCAATGTTAATGTCACTTTAAAAAGTGTGAAATGTTGCTAAATGTGTCAGGAAACAATTAGATAACATAAGATGCATGTTTTCGCAGTGCACAGCAATATATATTATGCAGGCAGCAGATAAATGTGAAAGTTTCCTGAGGTACAGCACATTCAGCAGACTCTCCACCATTCTTTCACTGAGTAGCTGTTCTGCAAGAATAACCTGTATTTCAAACACTTGTGAAAATCAGGAATTGTCTATGGTTGGTGACTTTCAGGCTGGGCTCTCTCAAGAAAAATCAGATTCAATAAATTAAATACGTACTGTCAAAATTGGCACTAAGAATGCAAGTTTTCAGAGACATGGATAATTCAATTAGAATGGTCTCCAGAAATATAGTCTGCTTTCTGGTATAGTAACCCTAGCCTCCATTTTCATAACTGAAACTGCATTTGCTGTATACTTGCACTCAAAAGAATTGAGAATCGGGGAATAAAGGCTCTTACATGGGAGTGCCTGGGTTCAAATCCTCATCTTCTCATTTGCTCCCAGAGCTAACTAGTTTGTTCTTTCAGTTCCCAGGAGAAAGGTGAGACATTGCTCAATAGTGAGCCTGTTGGTTTGTCAGCAGCAGCAATAATTTACCTCTAAAGAGAACTCAATTAAGCCTTCTTTGTCACATATTTCACAACCTGCCTAGACTAGAGAAAGGTCCAAAATGAGGTACACTAAAAAAGTGGGGAAGAAAATTTAAAACGATTATGAGGGATGAATTTCTTTAGCATCAGTGACACTTCCTATCATTTAAATTTCATGATGCAGCTTTTAATAATGTGAACAAGTTTGAAAATCAGAGAGAAGATAGGAACAGGAGTAAATCAGAGTTTAAAGCAAGGGGAGACTGAAAGATAGGACAGAGGAGAGTTAGTTACTATGCTTCTAAATTACCAACCTATTAAAGCAGCGCACTTGCAAAAACAGTCAGACAGAGAAAAATAATTTTAGTGTCACCACTTGTGAACAGGAAAGAAGAAATAAAATTGACATAAGAGGAGACAGTCTGATTCCTATCAAGATTTACTGATGTTCCTAGGGGCTTAAATTCCTAAACACATAAGCTCTGAAATCCACCACATAGATGCCACTGACATTTTCAAATGTGCAGCTCAGGAACTGGCTAACCTACTCCTCTCTGTCCCCCGCAAATGCCAAAGACATCTACATTTCTGGTGGTTAGCATTTTCAAAGAAGCCTACCTAGCACACAGTTGTCACACCCCACAGCCTATGCTGAAGCTAGGGAGGGGGGATGCTGGTCCTGCCAGCAAGGCCCAGTTCTGAAGGCGTGAGCAGAGCACATCTAAAACTTGACACCTGTCAGACGCACAGCAGGAAAGCCTGATGCAGGCAGTCAGCAGGTGGAAGGGAAACACAGCATCTGCACAAACAAAACTAGTAGCTCAGGGAAATGTAGGCTGAGCATGAGAGAGGTACTGAGCATAAGCAGGAGTTGAGAGAGAGAAAGACAGTTCTGGGTGCCAGCATGGCACAGACTATTTAAGCACTTGGCCTGGCTTACATGCTTAACTCCAGGAGAGAGTTCCAAGCTGAGGTAGAGCAGAGAAAGGCAGCTACATCTGGCACAACAGCCAGACACACTAGGTCAGCCTCTCAGACATGTAAGTCTATCTCTCCTTCCCTTGCCCCTCCGCTCTGCATTTCACGCCTGGCTAATTTAGGTGGTTCCCCAGTCAGTTGGTGGCTCTCTGAAAATCCCTTTTGTAGGCTCTTAACAGTCCCCAAATGCTCCATGAGGCATTTAGGCAGCAGGGCACCACTTGAGGACTGAAAGTTTCACTAGGCAGCAGGCTTCCTAAGGAGGAGACATTGCTCCACTCAGCCGAGCAATGGCTGAATCCTTTGAAAACGTGGTCTTGAATACCTAAAGGCTCGTCAAGGCATGGTGAATCAGCAGGAAGGTCACAGTGCCACACTGGGGAATCATAGAAGGTGATTCTGTGAGGGGAAGCAAAAAACCTAATACTTAAATCAGTAGCCAAAAATAAAGAATCAGAGAAAAACATTCAACAGATTTACAATAGCAATGAAGCAGCAGCAATATGTGGTCACTATGGCATTAATAGCCCTCATTGTAAGAAACCAACTACTGAATTCTAAAATAAACTGATCTGATATACAAAATAAAGGAAACAATAGGCTTTGGGGATTCGCCTTTTCATTGCGTATGTAATACAAAATAAGTAGCCGACATCACTGTAGTCAAGAGAATGCAAAAACATGAAGTAAGTACAATACAAGTGAGACTAGTCCGGTCCGGCAAATTATGCCCTTGTGGGGGGAAAACCAGAATCTTTTATGTGTAACCAAAGTTTGAACAGGAATTGCACAAACACATCATTTCTGCAAGATTCAGGCTGGCCTGCCTCTGTCACACTGAGTAGTGCTCATGCTTCCCGTGGGCCCAATGAAATTGATGGAATCATTTGTGTAATAAGAAACTTCTCAAAATGAGTAAAGGTAGCAAACCATCATCCACGGTTTCTACTTCCACTCCCCGAAATGTTCATCCTTCTCCAAGGTGATTTAGACATTTAGAAGGCCATGGCAGGGAGTCCAACTGAATTGCCAGCGCCCCCCAGGCAATGTGCAGGAGAAATGGCTCTGTGCTCCAAGAAAGTGCATGGTCTTGGGCAGAATGGGTGGGACTGCAGCCACTAGCCCTAAGCATCGCCCAGACTGTGCCCCCTCTCTCCTCCAGCCACTCCTTAGTGTCGCCAACTAGGGCTCTAGCAAAGATTTAAAGGGCCCTGGGCTCCAGGCACCACTGCTGCTGCAGTAGCGGCAGCCAGGAGACCCAGGTCCTTTTGAATCATTGGGCCCCTGGGAAGATGCACCCTTTGTCTTCCCATGATGACAGGCAGGCCTGATGACACGGCATAGTTTAATAAAACAGACTGTTTTTTGCTAGGATCTGAAATGTGCCCATTATCAGCATAATACATATATAATTCTTTAGTCAAACAAGGGCCTAGACAATTATCATATCACCATCAGTCTGACATTTGCCCACTTTATAATTGTACAGCATATGGTGTTATTAAGGGTGTGGATTTTTGTTGAGGTCTTAATAAAAACAGATAATTCTCATTTGCAATTCTGCTGGAGTCATGCTACTTCCTCTTTAGGATGAAGATTAACGTAGTATCTAAGTTTGCAGGATCCCGGTCTTGAAACTAAAAGAGGAATGTGTACTTTCAAATTGCCAGGAACAGGTAAGAGAAGTTAAGGTAATATTCATGAAAATAACAAAAGAAGATGGGCTTGCATTGCTCATCAGTCTAAGCAGACTTTGCCTGCACCGAAGGAAAAACTGTGCAGCGTTCCCCCCGCCCCAAACGAACCCTTAAATTATGTAACAACCACCAAACAAAAGCCGTTTATTTTTAAATACCAAAGAAAAAGTAAAAAAAAAAAAGACTGAGAGAATTAGAAATTAAAGAGTAAAATATTTCCATATTGAGCATGTTTTCTTTTCAAAAAGCAGAAGCATGTATGTTTAAGACCCTCAGTCTTTGTCAGCAGGAGAGTGAAAATGTGATGCACAGAGGTGACTCAGTGGTCTGAATCCTGAATTCTGTTCCTGGCTCTCCTGCTTTCACATTCTGTGACCCTGTGTTATCTGAATTAACCTCTGTAGTAGAGGCATAGGTGAAGATAATGTGTTTGTGAAGTGTCGTAAACACGTAAATCACCTTATGATGCAGAGTACTATTATCACCAAACTGTGTGTGGAAAAGTACCTATTGTCTAGAGCGTGATCACTCACAACTTTTTTCAAATTGCATAGAAAAGTCAAATGAGGCCTATGTAAAACGTGCAGAATTTGGACACTGAAGGGAATCCGATATTCACACTAAAAATGGATCCTAAAGAGATCAATATATGAGGAAATTATCTGCTGCTGTCAAAAGCTAAAGTCACTAAATTCTTGTCTTGTTAAATCATCTGATGGCCTTTTCTTTTTTAGTTAAATGAGGATAAATAATAAAAACAATTTACAACTAAAAGATGCTAGGGTTTTGCAGCTGTTGAATGTCTTTTGGGGAGATTAGATTCTATAATGAGAAGATATAACCCTCATTTTATAAAAGCTGTTGCTGTCTTGGGAAAAACACCACTGAATAAGATTAGAAAACTCCTTTCCTTCATGAACCTATTACACTTGCAAGCTGATTACTTGGCATATGCTTAATGATATCTTCATAGCTGGAAAACAATAATTTGTTCCAGTGATTTTTTTCATCATTCACCACCGTCAAATTTTGTGCTGTATGTTTACTGTACTTCTGATTTAGCCAATCATCAGAGTAAGATGAAATGGACAAATCCACTTGTATGTTTAATCAAGGCAAGCTAGCATTAATATGATCACCATAGAATGAGGCATTAGCAAGCTATTCATATACCATTATAGTTGAACTATATAAGGAATTGTTTTGGAGCTCCTTCTACCATTGCTGTGGATAAAAACAAAGTCCTAAAATCAGGATGTAATTAGGGAGAAATTCACCCTGGCGATTTGCTTGGGACCTCACTTGGACTGAATTTCAAACTTTGTGTGATTTCAAAATGAAGGAGTAATTTAAAAGCTGAGAAGAAAGAAATTTAACTTCTCTAATTGTAAACCTGTATCAGCTAAATTGCTTTGAATGTTCATGCCAGAAAAATGTTCAAGTAAAGAGCTTAAATTCAGACCTCTGATACATGGGTACCATATATTTTGTAAATGTGCATGCAAGTATGCCATCTGATCTTCACCCGATGCCAAAGCTGAGTTTAGACAACAAAAGGAAATAAAGCTAGTTTCTACTATTAGAATGTTCCCAGATC
The DNA here is from genome assembly GCF_052426305.1 of Pelodiscus sinensis. Lineage (NCBI taxonomy): Eukaryota > Metazoa > Chordata > Testudines > Trionychidae > Pelodiscus > Pelodiscus sinensis. The sequence continues at coordinate 33,920,430 of NC_143067.1, read as the reverse complement.
TCCCCAAACCTGTTTTACATAAATGCTAATTATTGATAAAACAATCCTCAGAAAGCTTTCATTAATATCAACATAATGCTCAAGCCAGGCTATCATATCTGGCATTACAGAAAACCACATCTCCTGGGAAAAGGACAACTAATGAGTCATGTGCCCAAACTCAGTGGTACGTGAAGAAGATCACACATTCTTGATGGAACATGAGAAAACTCAGAGCTGCAATTATTCTCAAACTCTGTCAAAGTCACAGAGATCCCTAATTTGAAGTTTCCAACTTACGTAGTACAGGCTGGGTGTAACCTCTTTTTGACCTTTTGATAAAGACAGTCACTTGTGATTAATTTTGATCACTGGCTTCAGATAAATATGTTGCTTTAGGTAACCAAGAAGACTGGCATGTCTAAACAGATCAATTACTAGCTTTATAATCCAGAGATATAGTTCATGTGATAGCACAGTATAAAAACAAACAAATAATACGATGTACTGTTACGGGATATTCTAGCTGAGTGGACTTTGGTTATTATATACATCCCTTCTTAGTTATTTCTGCAGTTTGCTTCCTGTCCTAAAATTACTATGGAGGATGCTGTGCACTTAATGTTAAGCAACCATTGCATCACATGCTAGCAGGGCTGTAGAGAGACTCGCCAGGCGCTGGGCAAGGTGGACCAATACACTATGCACTGTGCAATCCTATGAACTGCCCCAATCACAGGGTTTGTGGCAATACCAGAGTCTAGCCACAAAAGACCAACGTAAATGCAAAATAAATAAAGTTCTTTCGAGTTCCCAATATGGACTAATTGTCTGTACCATTTCACTCTTTTTAAAACTAATGAGAGTTTAAGAATTAAAGATACAACAAAAAACAAACAAAAATCTACTCTTTGAACACACTATAAATTAACACTGGAAATTGCTAGATTAAAAAAAGAAAATGATAAAAGAAAACTAACAGACATTCACCCCTAAGCTGAGAATATTTATGTCAAGATTCACTTTACATCAAATTTTTATACATTTGTAAATGGAAGATTCCAATGTAAAGGCTGTCAGACCCTTAACTATCTCAGCACTAGTGGGTGCCACTTATAATTAATGGGGATATTGGGAGAGCAGTACAGGAAATTAAAAAGATAAAATGTCCTTTTAATGAAAAGAAATTGCAGAGATGAAAAAACTTCTTTATAGAAAAGAGAATTTTACCCTGCAGTATTAACATCCCCCCACCCCCTCCAAAAAAGCCTGTAACCTTATTAAAAGGCATTTGCAAGTACAGAATGAGATGTGTTAAAAAGGTAAGAAATCTTTTCATTATAATAATGATTAAATTTGCTGGGATGAAGTAATATAAATCTGGATGTGATTATTCTATGAACCTCATTTGAGGCCCTGTTCTACATTCCTCACTCAGGGTATGTCTATCCTGCAGAGTTTTTCTTGAAAAATGGCTGTTTTTCTGGAAAAACTAAACTTACGTCCACACTGCTATTGCATTCTTTTGACAGAAAGTCGAAAGAACAGAGGGGGTTTTCCAACAGTGGTAAATCTCATTCTACAAGGAAGAAGCCTTTTTCAGAAAAAGCTTTTTTTTTCGAAAGAAGAGGCCTTCAGGAAAAAGCACAGGTGACCTAGTGGCTACTCTGTCCAAAGTAATCAGTGAAGTCAAACTGGCCCTAAGGTTCAGTCCATAATGACAAAATGGGGGTTGTGCCCACGAAAGCTCATGATACCATCTACATGTTTCATTAGTCTTTAAGGTGTTGCTAGACTATTTGTTGTTTTTTAAGTTTTTCATGTTACAGACTAACTCAGCTACCCGTCTGAAAGTTTATATTACATTTCAGGTTAAACTGCTTCTTTAAATGACTCCCTTCCCCCCAATCTCAAATCCATTTACAAATACAGCTCAGAAATGGCACAGACAAAAAAAAACACCAACAAAACAACACCATCAAACAGAGGTTGAAATACACCGCATAGGAATCCAAACTTTGTTTATACAATTAGAAGACACTCAAATGTATATCCCAATAAATGACAAGGTCCCAGCAGCAAATTAACAGGAACAATTTTCCCATCTCAGGAGCTGTCAAGATGGGCCCCGCTGGCCAATTTATCTTACTCTAGCACATCTCTGGTGCTTGTCAATCAATATGTGAAACATTTGGTGCTGATTGCCATTTTTCTATCCACTTCCTTTTGCCTCTCGTACCAGGCAATTTACTGCAAGTCAATCAAGGTTGAAGCAGACCTTGTTTAAATAAAACACTGTTGAGTTCTTTTCACACCAACAATTTCAAAGACAGAATGAGCTGTATCTTTTTGCATTTACATTTATACTACTTTTTCAGTTTTCCCCAAAATGCCATGCTCAAGTTATAAGTCATAACTAAACCCACCTAGAGACTTCAGGAAGAAAACCAGTCAGTGAAAGTGGATTGAGTATAACTGTACACATTTTCACTGTCAAAAATTCAATCAGTCAACAGAGATATCTTTCAGAAAAAAGCGTGCTTAAAAGTATGAGATTGTTTCTTATCCTTAATTTGAGATAGAGATGACGAACACTGAGCATGCCCAAAACTGTCTATAGCTGATAATCCAAATAAACAATTTCAAATGGAAGTTTCCAATAGGATTCTCTGGATGTGATACACAGATTCAGGAGTGCACTTTATGCTCATATGTCAAACAAAAAAGAACAATGAAAGGGACCACTGAAGCTAAAATATTTGGGAGGGAAATAGATGTACCAAATATCTTTCTCTCTGATCTGCAGCCAAAAACTACAAACAAAACACAACTACCAATTCCAATATCCCTCCCCTCCAAAAAACCTACAACATCCTTCTAAACATCTTATAGATCATCTACTCACATGGAGTCAGAGCAAGTGTTGATACAGCATCATTTCCCTTAGCAATACATAATAAATAACAGTATGTATTGAAATAGCATGTGCTACATATTCCGCTCAACAGTTACTAAATATCTGCTTTTCCATAATTTTTCTACACAAGTGCAAGCTGTGATGTGAAAGGAGAGTACATCTATTCATATTATTTCATCAAAATGATCAGATATAGTTAAACACTGGGGGTATGTCTACACTACCACCCTAGTTCGAACTAGGGTGGTAATGTAAGCAACTGGAGTTGCAAATGAAGCCCGGGATTTGAATTTCCCGGGCTTCATTTGCATAAAGCCGGGCGCCGCCATTTTTAAATGTCCGCTAGTGCGGACTCCATGCCGCGTGACTACACGTGGCATGGACTAGGTAGTTCGGACTAGGCTTCCTAGTCCGGACTACCATTACACCTTGTGAAATGAGGAGTAATGGTAGTTCGGACTAGGAAGCCTAGTCCGAACTACCTAGTCTGTGCCGCGTGTAGCCGCGTGGCACGGAGTCCGCACTAGCGGACATTTAAAAATGGCGGTGCCCGGCTTTATGCAAATGAAGCCCGGGAAATTCAAATCCCGGGCTTCATTTGCAACTCTGGTTGCCTACATTACCACCCTAGTTCGAACTAGGGTGGTAGTGTAGACATACCCTGTGTTAGGAAAGAGTCAGCACAGCTGTTTTAAAGGAAAATCATGCTTTCCCAATTTATTAGAATTTTTGAGGGAGTCAACAAGCAAGTGGACAAGGGTGATTTAGTTGATTTAGTGTAGTTCGACTTTCAGAAGGTCCTTAAGACAACTGAAGTAATAATAATTAAAAAATAATAAAACTGGATATGACAATTCCTTACACATCGCTTAAGCTTACATGAAGACAACAAATAATTCAGGTAATCATTATTTTCTTCCTTGTTCTTCAGGAAGCGCCCTGTGTCTCTCATAGAAAAGCATGAAGAATTAGTTTTGTGTGACACACAGCGGAGGTGGGGGGAGGAGACTACTAAGATTATAAGCCCTTTTCCAATAATTTGGTTTACACATGAGAGAGACCTGGATTTTAAATGCCAGTGAATTTTTAAATAATCAAACTGAAAAGCTTTGTGTTGTGCCTCTATGTCTGTAACAGGCTGAACCAAAATCTTATGGCTTAATAGAACTCAGTCTAAGTTTGCAGCTGTAGCCTATCTCTGCTCAACATTTAAATGATTAAATAGTGTTTCTCCAATTGAAATGCCAATACAACAAATCAAGTAAGAGTTAGCTGCTTGTGAACTAATTATTATTTTCTCATTGTGAATGTTACTTTATTTTCATTGCTAACAAACTGTTAATGGTAAATACACCTGTTTACTGCCATTAATCCTTTTTAACTATTACAAGGTAGAATTTCATAGACTAAAAACAATACATCTCTGAAATTATTTGATAGTTGACTGAATAAGCAGTTTGCTCAGGGCAAAAAATTCAGATGATTTTTTTTGCTCTTCTCATGACTTCCCATTCAAGCTTCTAGATAGATTGAAGAGAGTGTTTTGGAGCTTGATGGGAATGCAGATGAGGAAGGGAAGATGGAGAGAACAGATATACAGAGAGGAAAACACAGAGTCTGATTCATCACCTGCCAGATGAATAAAAAGAATAGTTATTACCTTAATTCCCAAAAATGGAAATCACACAATTATCTTCTAAAAGACTATCACGTATTTTACCAGCCCTATAATCATCCAAAAGGTCCAAGATTTGTCTCTCTATGTATCTGTATTATTTTTCTTGCCAGATTGGTTAAAACTTGTCCCTTAATTTTAGCCTGAACCTATAATTTCAGCCACTGTTAAGAGAACTGCACTTTTCTACCTCTCTAAAGCCCCAGAGACTAATTGAGAAGATTATCTGAAAGCCCTCTGTCTAAATGCTAAAGTACTAGAACCTGGTTTAAAACAAGTTGTATATGGAAGGGTGACAGAAATAGGAAAGGCTAGGAAATTTCTGTCACTGTGGTTTCTTTAAAGTTTTAAATGACAGTCAGTTTGTGATCATGTGATGAGAAAAATAACAGTAATAAGAGTTTCAGTCTGAAAGGATAAACGTGTCAGAAAAGATTGCTAACTGCTGCCATTTGTATAATATATGCCTTGCTTACAGGCATAAAATTGCATTAAGCAGTAGCAACTTCTCTGTATGAATTAGTTTAGAGCAGTAGCAGGATCCCCTGCCTAACTTCTCAAAAGTTATGAAGAAGCATGATCTTGGTTGAAAGCATTTATATAAACAGTACTGACATTTCCAATCCAGAAAAATGCCTTTCCCTCCACTAACATGTCTTGCCTATAGCTAATATTGTAAAGATCACTGCCATGACATTTTTCTAAAGATACTTAAATAGTGCTTGGAGTTTTCCGTTTGAAGACTATGGAGAATTTGATAACATCCCTAATTCAGAAACCAGGACTGGATTTTCAAGCTGCTACCGCCTCACTGCATACCACCAATTAAATAAATACACTGACAAAGCCCCCGTGTACATTTTTACACTAAAAGTTGGCTAAGGGAAAAGACCCTTTCACCTATCTTAAATGTTTAGTATTTCAGAACCTGCAAATCCATATGCAATTCAGTAGTCCTTACATGCTCCAGTAGGTTCATTGATTTTGAGGAAGCTTATCACATGAATAAATTGGGTTGGGTTGACTTGAGTTAATTGTTTTCTGCTTTTGGGTATAATGAGTAACTGCTGGTTCAAACTTTCTCCTTTCCCTTTTGATACATTTGTATTTTTAATTGATAGCAAATATGCCAAGAGCTTAGGACTGGTAGCTGCATGTAATATATAAGTAATTAAACAAATACACATATGACTACTCCATGTCAGGAAAGAAATCCAGGATCAATCCTTTAAAGGCTACCATTTTATGTTGTTTGTTTCTAGTAAAGCAAGGATTTCCTGAACAAATTAAGATAATCATTGTTCTAGAAAAAAAAATGTGGTAAGACAATATCAATGTACACAAAGATGATATCTAACAAGAAAAGAAAATGATTTAAACTTTAATCCAATTGAAGTCGCTGAGTGTTTTTCCATTGGCTTCAATGGGCCCAGATTTCACTCCAGGAATTTAAATGGATTATTGTTGCTTGTTGCCCAATGAGAAAGCTTGCCATCAGACCACATGTAATCAACTTCTTGGTGCTCCCCAGTTGCTTTTATGTTTTCAACATGATGGCAAGAAATAAAGGAATATGCAAATGGAATGTACAGACTAAGCAAATCATTTTTCTGTTTGAAGGGAAGAGAAGGTCATTTAAAGGTTTAACGAGACAGGAAGTAGTAGAGGAAGGTTGTTAGCGGATGTGAGGTTGGTGGGAAAGTAGGGCCCAGGTTTTTGTAAAAACATATCAATTGAAAATTGTCCCTCTTGATGCTAGATAAAATGTGGTATCATGTTGAAAAGTGCTCATGTATCAGAGGAAGAAGCAAAAAATGAAAAATAAAAAACAAATTTTAAAAACCACACTCTGGGGGCTTTCTAGTTTAATCTATAGAAAACCCCGAACATATTGTAACAGGATCTTTAAGGCACAAATAACAACAATTACAAGTTATTATTTGCATTACCATAACACCTAAAATATCAAGTCAAGGACCAAAGTCCCACTGTGTTATGTGCTGCAAAAAGACAAAAGAAAGATGGTCCCTGCCTTCAGGACATTACAGCCTATGTCTAGATCAAATTTCTTCTTGTTTATGGTACTGGTATATGTTTTGTGGATACACCTAAAATGTACAAGAAAGAATTCTTATTCGCTGTAATTCCATAGGTGGTCATTTCAAAGTAGGTACCAAGAACTAAATGAAAACAAAGGAAAAACAGCAAATAGTGACATAAATCTTCAACAAGATGCAGCATTTACTACAATTAATAAAGCAATAAGCGGGAAATCCAAAGTGCACTTTTATTACCAAAAGTCATGCCCCCATCAAAAACTGGCATACTGAAGTGTTCTCACAAGGTCTGTTAATAATAATACTACATCACTATTCAGTCCATTTGGGGGTTTTGTTCTTAAACACTTCAGCAAATGGGCTTGTTTGTTAACTCCAACAGATAATTATGAAGTGCAATTAAAAATTCAAATTATGTTAATAGGCCAGAGAAAAATGACTGTTTGCAGAAATCAGTGGCAATTACTAGACATAATGGTTCTCAATTAAGCTGGAGGGTATTTTCAGTCATCATAATTCACTATCTTAGAAGTATCATAAAAATACCTAATTGTGAATTGTTAATAAAACTTACAAACAATGTAACATCTCCCTCAGAAGTAGCATGTACATCATTAATTTTTTAAAGGATTTTCTCTAGGGAATTTATTATGAAGTTATTTTTAGTAAATTGAAGGTGACTACATGGGAATGTTTTCTCACAGTCCCTTTAGTGTTGATTTTTATCCTAACTTTCTAGAAAGGGCTTACTCCTTTTCTTATGCAGCTTCCACTTCCCACAGGAATATAGTCAGCATTCATGCATGTCTTTACAATTCTATTCTTAGACAATGCAGCTTGCTGTATAAATTGCATTGCACATGTGATGTGAGCCAAGGGATTCTTGTTTGTCCAGCTTCAGATTTTAACTTCCGATATTTTTCAGCGGAAGAAAACTGACTTAAAGAAGAATGGAAAATTAACAATTAAAATGGGACCAAGAGCTAATAAGCATCCTCTTTCATTTATAGACCTTAAGCTATAAAATTCCACCTGTCCCAAAGGAAAGGGTTGCCTTTATTAAAGAATTCGGTGCTGTTCACTGTAAATCACCTGCAGGACAGGTGGAATTTCTTCATGTTTCAGTTATTTTCCCTCATTTTCTGTCTTAATATGACTATGTCTCCCCTTTTATACCCTACCACAGAGCATGATTAGGTACACTATTTTGATACAGATGGCAATTTTAAAATCACCACAATGCAGGCTAGAGTATACAAGCAACTCTCCACATTCCTCCAAAGCTACATTGATCTTTCACTCCACCCAAATAGGCACATATTCTAGCATTAATTATTAACACACTGTAGTAGCATGAGAGAGACACAGCATGCTCTGCTGTGTGATCAGTAGCCTAAGCAGAAGCAAGGCAGGTGGCGAATGGCTTGGCTTAACCCAAAGATCATGCCTCTACTGTTGGGGTGAGCTAAACTGACCATAGGGTCAGTTCCTTATTTCTTCCTCTCTGTACAAGAAGATCAGGAGTTGTTGAGGGTTGCAAAAAACAACAAAAATACCTCTGGTGAACCTAAGTGAGTCCTGCTTATTATCATTAATAATAAATAAGAAGAAGAATATTGGGAGGAAGAGTGGGGCACGTGTGCTAAGAAAGCAGTCCCTTATTTTTGAACTACAATGCTGGCAATCATAATTATCCCAGAAAATTCTGTCCAAATGAGGTGGGGGCATAACAATGCTTTTCAGCCATGCCAGATTGTCATGACACTTGTTAGGTGCCCAATGAACTGAGACACTTGCGAAAGAAAGATTGTCAAGGACTGTCTTCCACCTGACCTTCCATATTACTGGTTTCAATAAAGTTGCCACTTTTTTATCGAAGATGTCTGGCACTTCATTAGGAGCATGCCACAAATATGGATCTTAGCTCCACTGCCTGTGACTGAGCCAGTCTGCCAGATACAGTAGTGAACTTACCACACATGATTTTACGAATTACATCTTTAAGAGATGTTATCTTTCTAATGGCTGAAAGCCTTGCCATGCTATGAAACTGGCACCCGTCCATGTCTGTGTGCACGCACCCACAAAACTCCAGAATTCTTTTCCAAATGACTAGAAACCATTATCTTCAGACATGATCATCAACGCAGCAAGTCAAGTACAATATTCTGTACCTGCAGTGGAAGACAGCTATTCATCAACCAGGCTGCTGGCTCTGCTCAGACTCTTTATTACCTTGACCTCATTAAAAGAGAGTGAGCCATCCACTGACGTAAGTCTGTCTATCTAAATACTTCCCTCTTTAATTTTTTAATAGTTTGCACATGAAGGAAAAGGTTAAAGCCAATTAAAAGGGATACAAATACCATTATTATTGCCATGACAAACTGTTAGTTATTGGATTTGGTCGTTTCACTTTAGAAAGCCATTATTTTTGTTCCTGAATGAATTAGTAATTACACTGTTTATTGACTTGCTTTTTCTGTGGGATGCTTAGCTGTTCCCCAACCTCCACTCCTTTTCTCTCCCTCTCTCTCACTTACTCCATTTTCCCTTTCATTTGAAATTCTTTTTCTTGAGGTTAAGGCTGAAGCAATCCCTGGTTTTACAGCTGCATGAGGAAATCTACATATGGACTAAATAGTAGTTTTAACTGCTTAGTATAGCTGCTAAACTTGTTTCCGTGCAGTAAAATCTTGTTTTTCTATTCCATTAAGACTATTATATGATACTGACAGATGTTTAAAAGTATTTTGTGCTGAAAAAACTGTTCAGAAAATTGAAGCAAAAGGACTGACATATGATGATCTTTTAGTCCACAAGGCTCTTATTTCCTGTACTGCATGGACAAATAAATTCATTACTGCATGAACTAGCTATCAATTTTGATGTTACGTCATATTTTTCTACACAATCAGCAACAGTTATTGTTTTGCTTACAAAAATGCAAAATTATCAGACAACTTCCATTAACTTGAATACACACAATTGGGGGCAGAAATGACCATTAGTGTTGTAATGAAGGCAAACATTCATCTGGCCATCGTTCAAAACTCAATTTTTTCTGTACAAATGTAACACCAGCACTTTCTGTTCTCTCCTGCTATCCCTAAACTGGAATCTTTGCCAGCAATACTGCTTCCCGTTCACCAAGGTATATATGCCCATTGTTGAAGTACGTGAGTAGCCAGATTGAAGTCAGTGAATCTACTCAGGATCTTGAAGTTAGACAGGGTGTAATTATCTTGCTGAACTGGAGCTTACAGCAGATGAGTTACTTACTGTCCTGCACCATACTCCTGATTCAGCAAAGTTTTAAGGTGAGTCAGTCACATGTTAGTTTCACTTTGTCGCTTTCAGATGTCACTAGCCTCCACCATATTGATCTGTTCAAGCAACACATTGCCTTTGATTCCTACAGAATATTTGTGGAGATTAACTTCATTCTGCCTCCAAAGTATTACATGTGTACATACAGGCCTTAATTAAGCAAGGTAGTTAAATTTTATTACTAATTTCTGTGGCTACATCTTATATATCAAGCACTACTGAAACACTCCTATCTCTTTTGTCTGTTCTCTCTTTTCATACAAAAGGATTTAGCACCTCTAGTAGCTATCAAATGTTGTCATAGGACTGCAAACAGCTGGTAAATAGCTATTCGAATGCTTCCCACATCTTGGATTATTAGCAAATTAATAATCAGGTGACTAATGCTCTTAAAATGCAAGAAAACAGAACAGTTAAAAGGCTAGGCTTATCAACTAAAATGTGCAGTCACAACTCTGCTCTCAATTACACAAGTATAAATTAGGAGTAACACCACTGAAGTCATCTGAATTACATCAGTATAAAACCAAACTAAGAAAGATCAGTATCAGGTCCTCCTTGTTTATGGACTATTCATCAGAGCTGCATGGCCATTCAAAATTTGTGTCATTCCCTCAGGGTCTTTGGTAGTGCTCGGTATGCAACAGACCATACAGAACAATAAAAATATCAGGAACTAGAGTATATGCTTCATATATAAGAAAAGGTTTCTATAACTAATAGGCTTTAAATAAAGAGTTCCTGTCTTATTCATGCTCATTACATTTTGCTTTTTTCTTCATCTAGATCCCTGCAATAATAAATATAATTATATCCATCTTTAATAACTTTGGTACCTTGAGCTGCAGGTGCTAGTATGCTGTATCTATTACCATATTTTAAGCCCTTTAAAAAGATTGCATTAATTCCTATGATAATTTCAAACCTATAATGCATTCTGAGCTCTGAATAGATGTTAATCACCACAGAATGACTGATTTTCTTGTATACTAACGAAGCCAAGCTGTAACTAGTAACTACTAACTTTTTAAATTCAATATTGCCACTGAAACAGTTGATTAAAATTTTGTTAGAATAACAAATCCCCTTGAGAAGAGTCTAAAAACTAAAACTAATCACCAACTGCTATAACTGCTGGATTCTTTCTTCAGAGATAATTAAGACAATCACAAATGCTTATATTATCCATAACATTCTCTGCCTCAGAAAAATTAGTATTAATACAAGTTATTTGTGCATATTTATCTTTTGTCACCTCCACATGTTTAACACAGCAACTAGGTCAAAAATCAGTTAGTGGAAAAGTGTTCCCCATTATTAACATGATGTAATTTAATGTTTAAAGGTATATGACTGAGGAAAGAACACAAATCAGTTTGTAGATTAAAAATAGATTAAAAAGAAAGCAATACACATTTATGAATGTACAAAGAATCAATTCCAGATCTGTTTTATTCTTAGAAGGGTTACACATTGCGCAGACCTAAAATGGATAGGGCAAAAATGCAGCAATATTCCTTAAAACCCAGCAACTGACCAAAACCAAACAGAATTCTCACATACAAAACTAGGATATGAGGATTAGCAATGGGGACAGCTGCCGTTCCATTGGAACCCCAGAGACAAATAAGAAGGATGGTTCCTGCACTAGTCATTTATTCTCCTTTTTCTTCTTTACCAGTCAGGCAAGTCCCCTATTTGTATTGATCCTGTGCACCCCATGTAGTGCCATCCACAGATGAACCATGGAATATTTTGTCTAAGCCACACCTATGCTTCCTAGCAGGCCCTAAGTTGCTTAGGTGTCTGGAATGTATCTGAAATACAAAGTTACTGTCTGCCTAGCAAGAATGTCAACATGTGTGTACTTGGACATACAAGATAACTTCCTCTCAGCTGGATTTCCACTCCTGGCAGTAACCCTTAAATATAGAGCCCAAAGCAGCTGCTTTATGCATCTTTTCCCAAGACAACTGACTGATCTTGAAATAACACTTTGAAAGATACTACAACCAGAAAGTCACAAATATGGTCACCCCAATAATGTTCAGAAAGTTTCCAGGAGCTGGTATTCTCCCAGTTGTAGTGTTTGGAAGCAACTGAAGTATTCCAACACTGTTTGGCACATCTGAAATTAAAAGGTCACTGATAAGCCACTCAACTCTACATTAAGTACCAGTGCAATCACATTTAGAGGTTTATAACACTCAAAATAATCTGCTGCCATGAACAATGATACATGTCTGGAGTGAATTTAAGTTAATATGTTGCTATTTGATTGCTTTGCTCATCATCTGAAAGGTGAATTGCAAATGAAATTATGAAAATTCCATCCACTTCAGCAGTATGTGCTAAATGACCCTATTAGTCAAGCTAAGAGGAGCTTTCAGCTTACTACTACCTAGAAAACTACCTTTTTTCTTTCAGGACACATATTAAGCCAACCATGGGTCCTGGCCCCACTCTGATGTGATATGCTGCTATATACTACACTGATTACGTTACAGGAACTATAAAACATGGTTCTAGTAAGAACTTGATCAGCATGCCAGGAAAGAAGTGTTTTTATTATTAATTATTCTGAGGGACAGACTGGACATCACTCCATAATTAAAGTTGAATAGAATTTTGCACTTAAATTGTCACACATGAAAAATACAGAGCATCCTTCCCATACATTCTGAGTATAGAATGCTAATCTGCTAATTGGTTTATGACCTAGAATTAATTAAAAAGTGGGTCTTTAAAGTATAAATCTTTTTTAATCCCAAATAATCTAAACAGAGTTATATAGAGACATCATACTCTTCAGACTGTTAAATTTAACTGATATCTTAGGCAGGCTTTATCTGAATAAATGAAATTGTAAGGAAGATAAATTATCAATGATTGTTGAATCTAATTCGTATGATTACAAAGGTTACCGATAGGCTTGGGTCCACAGCTCACGTAATGTAAGCAGAGACATTGTGACAATAAAGGTAATTCTGACAAATACTGCCGTACCCCTACAGATAATTTTCATGAAATTTTTCGTTTGGTTTTAATGACTCAGTGTTATAAGAAAACTGGACATGTTTTAAGAGTTTTTATAATAAATGGTAGTTTTTATTGGTCTTTTAAAATAAGTATCCCCACAGGGAGCTAGACATATCTAAGAATTGCCAACACACCATGCTTCAACATACTTTTTAGTTTTTGTGGCAGCTGTGGTCCCTATTAGGCATTACAGGGTATTGCAAGCAAGTCATCTCTAGAATAAAAAATATCTTTGGACCCTGAAGTAAAATATATAATTCTCCAGATCTTAATGCACTCAATTCTTCCATTATATCAACTAATTGGATCTTTTAGTACATAAAGGGTAATTCTGCAAAGTACTGAGCACGTCTAACTCCTGCTGACTTCAAGATGAGCTGAGACTGTTCGCCACAAGGAGAGCTACCTCAATGGAGCAGTACATCTTTCAATTTCATGTGCTATCTATCATTAAGTATATAAACTCCTCCATGCAATTTGTTAAAGGCAAGCAGAAGATTTAAAAATCAAAATAAATATGTGTAAGGTCCAAAAACCATAACAAAACATAGATGCAGAGATAGGCTACGTCTAGACTGGCCACATAAGACGGAATAGGCATGCAAAGCAGGCAAGACAGAATAGGGAAATCCGAGGGGGATTTAAATAAACATGGCCACCGCTTTTTTTCCGGCTTGGGGAAAAGCTGGAAAAGAGCATCTAGACGGGTGCGATCCTCCGGAATAAAGCCCTTTTCCGGAGGATCTCTTATTCCTACTTTCCATCACCCACACCAGACCCTCCTTCTCTCCACTTCATCCTCCCAGCTGCTCAGAGAACCCCTTCTTGCTTCCCTAATTCCTTCCAAATTAATAGAATCCCAGAAATGTAAGCATGGAAGGGAACTCAACAGGTCATGTAGTCCATCTCTCTGAGCAGGGGCAGGACTAAATATACATAGACCATTCTGACAGGTGTTTGTCAGAAGATTGTTTTCAGTCCTTCCCCTCCATCATCTTTCCTCAGGAATAAATATGCCCGTTATTTTAGCCTTTCCATGTAGCTCAGGTTTTCTAAACTTTGTATAACTTAAGTGGCTCTCCTTTGGATTCTTTCCAAGGATATGTCTACACTTGCACCCTCTTTCGAGAGAAGGATGCAAATGAAGACATTTGAAACTGCAAATGAAGCCAGGATTTAAATATCCCACACTTCTTTTGCATATTCGCGTTATGGCGCTATTTTGAAATAACAGACACTGTTAAGAAGCAGTTATTTCAAGAGAAAACACTTCTCTCGAAAGAACTGGTAAACCTCATTGTATGAGGAATAACGGTTATTTCGAGAGAAGGGCTTTCTCTCAAAATAACTGCATCTTAACAGCATCTGTTAGTTCGAAATAGCGCTATTTTGAAATAGCGCCATAATGTGAATATGCAAATGAAGTGCAGGATATTTAAATCCTGGCTTCATGTGCAATTTCAAATGTCTTCATTTGCATCCCTCTCTCGAAAGAGGGTGCAAGTGTAGACATACCCCAATTGTGCCACATCTTCCTTAATGTATAGACTAGAACTGGACTCAATTCTCCAGTCAAAGCTACTCAAATGCCAAGTACAGTGGTACAATTACTTCCTGTGTCTTATGTGTAACACTCCTGTTAATATACCCCAGAATGATACCAGCCTTTTTTGTAACCATATCATGTGGCTGACTCATTCAATTTGAGATCCACTACTTGAGGACTACAACTCATGACTCCTCCCAGCAGTTAATCTTTCTCCTGGTACTCACACATCTCTGGCATGAAGATGCGTCTCATATCCATGACAGGAAGTCCCTATCTCTAGCTGCAACAATCTCTCTGAGCTACTGGCTTCCTGCAATAACATAATTTAGACTTTCCAAAGGTCTACCACAAAATATATATTAAGAAAATTTGGTAAAAGTTTTTTTTTTTTTAATCTCACTCATTCAGGATTTATACTGCTATAACATTGACTTCAATTGAGTTATTCTAGATTTACACTAAGATAACAGACCGGAATCAGACCCATCGTTTCTTCATGAATAAAATAGACTAAGAGAGAAGAAATAAATGGGGGGAAGGGAGGTGGCTAGCTCTCAACACATCAAATAGATGGATAAACACTCTGGTCATCTGAAGAAGTGGGCTTTGCCCACGAAAGCTCATGATACCATCTACATGTTTTGTTAGTCTTTAAGATGCAACCAGACTTGTTATTTTTTAAGTTTAAACTGTAGAGACTAACTCAGCAACCCCTCTGAAGCTTTTGAACACAGAAAGTGGGTACTGGTGGGCTTTTCTAGCAGTCAGTTCTATGACCAATGAAGGAGAGGGGGGCTAATGAGAGAGGCAGAAATGCTGAATATTTTTTCCCAGTTAAATCTAGAGGAGATTGTGAGGGATTCCAAAAGGACACAGCAAAACTAGGTAATTGGCTAGTGTTGTGGTAGACAGGAATCTTATATATGTGAAAAGTAAAGTACCTTGAGGAAATGTTTAATACACGTGTGCATGTCTATTAGTTATGACTCAGTTCTGAACTCTCACAAAACCTCACCTCATTGTGGATAGCTAAATGGAGGTTTTCTGGCTCAATGTTCAGTGTGGTAATATATGAAGATGATATTAGGCTTGATTAATACTATTGTAATCACTATATATGACAAGAATATTAGGAATAATATATGGAACATTATATTCTATAAAATGTGATGGGAAATATTACACGATTTTACTTATCAGAGGTATTTATGAGCCTATCACATTAGTATCTAAGCAGTGAAATTGTCTTATAATTCTGCTGGCGGTATGTCATCAGTAAAAATACGGTGTTCTATTTGGGACATATTAAAGGTGCCACTCCAGAACAAAATGCATAAACATCTGAAGAAGTCCCAAAAAGACAATAATCATTATCAGTGACACTGGGAAGCACTTCCAAATCAGGGGAGTTTAACAAGATTAGGGTTATTTAATTGGGACACAGAGAGGAGAGTAAGAGGAGAAAGAGGTACGTATAATAATGAATGACAGATAGAAGGTTAAAAGGGATACCCTATTTGCTCTTCCCTACCAGAAAGAGTGCTCAGTGAAATTAAAGGGCATTTCAAATGAATCTAAAAAAACACCTTTTAAAGCACATTAACCTGGAGAATTAACTATCAAAGGATTTGTGTTTGAAATATTGCTTAATAAGTTTAAAAAACATTAGGAAGCATCTAAAATTATATTAGCTATGATAAACGTTACAAGAACTATCCAGGCTCCTGCTTTAGGGGTCTTTCTAAAGCTCACAAAGTAGTACAGGTCAGGTTTTTTGATTTTTGAAAATTTGTTTACAATAATTTCTATTTTTTCACTATTTTAAAAAAATCATTATTTTTTCTACTCTGCAGTGGATATGGGTTTTTTCAATGACTCCAGTAAGTTTTGGCTCAGGTCACAAAAAAGCATAAGACTTTTAAGGATGAACTTTCTCAATATTGCCACGTGGATTCATTATGGATATTTTATGACTCCTATTGAGGCACTGCAAATTGACTCTATCAGTGACAGCATAATTAATTGTTCTTTGGTCTCTCTTGCCATGTAAGATCCTATATGTTACAATCTTCGTTATAAATAGTATTGCACAATATTTATTATTTCATGTCAGGAAGTTACACAGTATTCTCGAAACAATATTTTATAAACATCCTCCCTAAAAGCATTGCCATTTAAAAATTAACAGTTATTTGCTAATATCATTCATTACATTTTAAATTTATAATTTCTATCGTTGAAGAGACAGAAACTAGCACTGCGAATGTCAAATGTGCACACAATACTCAAAATGAATGTTTGTTTATCAGAATTGTTTTTAAAAAGTCTTTTTCATACTGTGCCGAAGGCAAAGAAATAACCATCAATTGATTTCAGGATTAAAATAAGATATGGTGATACACAAACTGTCAGAATCTCACTTGATCAATACCATTCTTCAAAGAATTTAACCACCTTATCAAAAAGAAACTCTAATCCAACATTTCTTCGCAATTTCAGCTCCTCTAAACTTTTTTTCTATTTATATTTTAACACCTAACAAATGGTCCCAATGACTTTTTTTCCCTTGAATGGCCATGCTTATTTTATCAGGAACATGAAAAGTAGGAATGCAATTGCATTTGTGCTGATGCTAAATGTTAATAGATTTGCCTAAATGCCTGCTAATAGCCCCCCTAAAATTAGCTAGACTAGTAGTGCATGCCTAATGTGTTGTTCTTGTTGTTGCTTTAGTTGTTCTCTGCTTTTTCTGCATCGAAAGAAATACAGCCATTTTTGGTGATAATTTCCATATCTCCATATCTTGTACACATGAATACAGATAATAGTTTATATTACTGACATGCTGTCATTAAGGTTATAAATCCTAATGTTCTAGTGTTTCATTAAATTAAACATGAAATGTTTAATGTTTTGTTAAATTAAACATGAAGCTATGACTTTGCCAGCCAACAACTAGGTCCTTCTATCACTTCGACAAATTCCTCCAGGTCACTTCTTTTGTTAGGAAAACTTAGTACCAGTCAGTCAGAGCATCCTGCCCTTTTGATGCAATAAAATGAAACTACCTGCTTTCAGAATTTTGTACACACACACAAATTTAGGGACATTAAACATATAATGCCTTTACACTTCTATAGAGTGTATAAGCTGAGGCTCTCAAAGCATTTCACAAAAGAAGTATTATTGAACAGTTACATATATCTTAGATAAAATTGTCTTTTTTAATCTAAATGGTACAAACATTTAGTTTTGTGGATGAGTTATGTAGGCTCGCAATAACTCAGCAAATACATCATTTTATGAAAGAAATGTTGACATTTATTATCTTTGGGAACACCACTTTTTAAAAACATTCTTTTTACTATGTGATAAAATATTTTCTAGGTGTAGAGATGATACAAAGAGTGCACATGCAATAAATATGCAGATCCTGCAGTTTAAAACATCTTGAAATATTCTCTTTCTGCTATTTTTGATATTACCCTGTGCATGTCAGATTTCCCTTGTAGTTCACACACAAGGGAGCTCTCTCTCTCCCCCCTTCCTCCTTCTTGCTCAAAAAAAATGTGCATATAAGGCTGCATATACTTTAAGTTTATGCTGTAGATAGTCACAGAACATTATCTGGTAATAGAGAAAACACAGATCTGAAGAGCAATAAAGCCTTAAATTCTGATCTCTGTCTGGCAAACCTACATTCACAGATCTACACTCTGAACTTTTTGGATCCAATCTGAATCGCACTTACAGCACTGTAAATTAGGAGTATATCCACTTAAGTTAGTGAGGCGGCCTCTCTATACAGCTAGTAAGAAATAAGAATCAAGTCTTATACCATGTAGTTGATCTTGCTATTCTGTAAAGTTTGTTAAGACATTAGTAAGATGTTGATTTATCCTTTAAAATAAGGTAAAACTCTAGATATATTTCTACCACTTCTGCAGATAGTTATTATGCCTCGTTTATACTTACCATATTGTTGTTCCATGTCTGAGACACTGACTAAAATTAAAATATCCCACTTTAATTTTCTTTTCTAAGCCCCAAATTCCTCATGAAACTTTATCAAAACAGGAAGTAAGTATTCCTCCAGGTGCTTCTATAAATCACTTGCGTGTATACATAATAATTGCTATGTCTCTTAAGGAATGCCTGGAGCTCACTCTTAAATATTTTTTGACAATCCTCGAATCTATCTGTAGTTGTGCTTCATTGAATGTGTAATCTGTGATCTTGCACATGCCATTCACAGTTAAATTATATCACTGGGGTGGCATGACTTTAAGACTATATATAAATAGATCCATTTGCTACCTTATCCAGGAGTGAATTGTGTCACTTGTGGCCCTCCTCCTAGCTATTTCAGACGAGCCTTTAAACAAGCTTCTCCTAGAGGATATCATTTGGGGGCTTGCTGCACAATGAAGTACATTCTGCTAGCACCATTAAGGCAGGAATCTCTAAAAGGCCAGAGAGACGCTTTTATCTTTGTTGTGAAGAGGCTAGTCATATCTTGTTAGTAACATCTCCATGCTTACCCAGGCTTTTAGGGCCTTGACAGATCAGTCCTCTTCCTTACAGGACACACACGCACACACACACACACACAGAGGAATAAATTAACTCATTCCTCCCCAAAGCCTTCCAGGTTATGGGAACTTCACTCCCACTGTCTTCTTGGGAATCTGAACTAGCCAAACAAGGTGGGTATGTTAAGCTATTTTTCTACTGTTTTCCCTTATATACAAAACATTATTGAAACCTTGCAATGTAATTTAAAAGGAACTGATTACATAAGAACGTAAGAATTGCCCTACTGTGTGACACCAACCGTCCATCTAGCCCAGCATCCTGTCTTCCAACAGTGGTCAATGCCAGATGCCCCAGAGGGAGTGAAAAGAACATCAAATGATCTCTCCCCTGTTACCCATTCCCAGCTTCTGATAGAGGCTAGGGACCCATTCCTACCCATCCTGGCTAAAAGCCATTGATGGACCTAACCTCCATGAATTTATCTAGTTCTTTCTTGAACCCTGTAAAAGTCCTGGTCTTCACACAATCTCCTCTGGCAAGGCATTCCACAGGCCGACTGTGTGCTGTGTGAAGAAAAACTTCCTTTTGTTTCAAACCTACTACCAATTAATTTATTTTGTTGATCCCAAGTTATGTTATGGGAACAAGTAAAAAACTTTTCCTTATTCACTTTTTCAACACCAGGCTTTATTTCATACGCCTCTATCATATCCCCCTTAAGCTACATCTACACTACAAGTTTTTTCAGCAGAAAATATGCTAACAAGGAGCTCATTAGCATAAGTTGTGACATCGTTAGCATATTTTCTGCCGTTCCTTTTTGCGCAAGGGGGTTTTGCGCCAAAAAAGGTCCACGCTGCTTCTTTTTGCGCAAAAAGAAATGGCAGAAAATATGCTAATTATGTCCCAATTTATGCTGAGTCCCTCATTAGCATATTTTCTGCTGAAAAAACTTGGTAGTGTAGACGTAGCCTTAGTCTCCTCTTTTCTAAGCTGAAAAGTCCCAGTCTTTTTAAATCTCTCCCATTCCAAACACCTAATCATTTCTGTTCCCTTTTTCTGAACCTTTTCTAATGCCAATATATCTTTTTTGAGATGAGATGACCACATCTGTATGCAGTATTCAAGATGTGGGAATACCATAGTTTTATATAGAGACAATAAGATATTCTCTATGTTATTCTCTATCCCCCCTTTTTTAATGATTCCTAACATACTGTTTGCTTTTTTGACTGCTGCTGCACATTGAATGGATGTTTTCAGATAACTATCCAGAATGACTCCAAGATCTCTCTTTTGAGAATTTATAGCCAAATTAGTCCCTATCATATGATGTATATAGTTGGGATTATTTTTTCCAATATTCATTACTTAACATTTATCATCATTAAATTTCATTTGATATTTTGTTGCCCAATCACCTAGTTTTGTGAGATCTTTTTGAAGCTCTTCACAGTCTGCTTTGGCCTTAACTATCTTGAGCAGTTTAGTATCATCATCATCTACAAATGCCACCTCACTGTTTACCCCTTTCTCCAGATCATTTATAAATAGGTTGAATAGAACTGGTCCCAGTATGGACCCTTGGGGGATACCACTAGTTACCTCCCTCCATTCTGAAAACTTGTCATTTATTCCTACCCTTTGTTTCCTGTCTTTTAACCAGTTATCAATCCATTAAAGGACCTTCCCTCTTATCCCATGACAACTTATGTTACTTAAGAGCCTTTGGTGAGGGTCCTTGTCAAAGGCTTTCTGGAAATCTAAGTACACTATATCTACTGGTTCCCTCTTATCCACATGTTTGATAAACATGTTTTAAAACCCATGGAAGTAGTTTCAGTTTCACTTGTAAATTTGACATTTTCTAAATCAACATTCCACTGCAAACCCATACGAAGTATAGGATATTGTTCATACCAAATGTGAGCTTTGGAATACACACACCAACGTTCTCATGACCTCGTGGGCAGTTAAACCTTCCAATTATTTCTCTATTTGTCTCTCTGATTTAAATGCACTTTAAAGGTCCATCCCACTCAAATTAGCAGCAAAGTGGTCATCACAAGGCCTCCCAATTTCTCCCCTAATCCTTAGAACAAACAGAAAGCCTGCATATAGGCTAATGTACATGGGAAATAAACTGGATACATTTCAGGATGTTTATCAGCTACTGGCAGAGAAATTAGATACTATTAGGGCATGATTATAGCAATCAACAATACTAAATCAGTACACTGATCAGCTACAGGGTGTCATGGGGCACTTAAACTCTGCATGCCAGTGGTGATTCTGGGAAAGACGTTGTGTGCCTGTCTGGTGGCTGCCACCTTCAACATGGACAAGTCAGAGTGATAAGGCAAGGAAGGAAGATGTTGAGAGCTATAGGACAAAGTTCTTGTGCAGTGTAATGGGGTTTGAAGAGGGAATTTGGCCTGGATACCAAGGACATAGCTTCAAGTGCAATGTAACCCCTCAAAAGGAACAGGTTTCAGGGGGTAGTATTAAGAGGAGTAATATGCTCAGACATAGCCAGCACACTGGGTGACTCAGGGTAGTGCAAAAGGCATGACCACCTTGAATTTTTTCCCCCAATATTATAGTCACTATTTGGAGAAAACAATTCAAGAATACAAAGATTCATTTCTGATGTGACAATCTGGTTACGATTCATATAGAGAATAGACAGTCAATTACATTGGCTTGGGTAATGAGACTAGTGCAGGCTTTTGTACTGAACTGCCTCTTGTTTAACATTCTACTGAGGGGAGCCAATTTTTAGGAGTAGACAATGGCACTACTTATGCTCTGCCTTGATTTCAGGCCAACAGATTCCTGGAACTTGTGCTGTTTCCCAGTAGAGATCCACACATGATGCCCCACCAACTGTGGAACTTGATATTTTGACAGCCATAGTACTAATCAAGAACTAGTCAACAGTTGCAAAAGGACATTCAGAGCCTATAGGTCCTGCTTCAGAGTCCACAGAATGCAGAGCCTGGGAAGAGCTGCAGACTCTGTGGCCTGCCTTAGGCAGCAGGCAGTGAGAGATGCAGTGTCACTGGTGTATCGTGTTAGCTCCCTCCACTGTACAGGGTTGACTAGCTAACCTTTCCTCTCTGTGCAAGTTAGCAGGCTTCCTAGACCCATACAGGGGTTTCAGAATATTGAAGCTCTTGGGTGGATGGTCGAGAGGCAACAATCACAGGAAGGAACAACAAGAATCCCCATAATTACAGAAATGTTTACAGGGTTATTAAATTGAAGGTTTCTAACCATCAGAGAAGTGACGTTGGAACAGCATGGATGGCCAAAACACCTAACTGGCTTCAAAACAGAGCTTGATAAGTTGGTGGAGGGGATGCATCAGCACTGGTAGCAATAAAAATTCTAACTGCTGGAGACTGGACACTAGACCAGGAAATCTCTGACTACAACAGAGCATTTTCCCCCAGACATCTGCCTGACACTCAGATTCCAAGTATTTACTGAATTTGGAATTGGGAAGGAATTTCCCACCTTAATTTTTGTATGGGGCATGCGTAAACTTCAGATTTAAACTAGTGTAAATGGTGAATTCTCTGTAACTGGAAGTCTTTAAACCATGATTTGATGACTTCAATAACTCAACTAGAGTCCACTGGTCTGTTTCAGGAGTGTATGAGGCCTCTGACCTGCAATATACAGGAGGCCAACTAGCTAATCACAATGGTCTCTTCCTTTCTCACCTTAAAGTTTATGCGTCTATGCTCTCTCCAAGACATCGTGGGAAGGGGAGGTCATTTTATCTACAGCTAGTAAACCAAAGGTATTGCCATACCTTTTCCTTCTTTGTTCCTTAAATCTCTGAAGTCCATATGATTCTGAGTTTTCATTTTTCAAACAAATGCTTCAGTGCATTTTTGTTTTAAATAAATCAGCATCAACAGCCAAGCACTCATGTGGAATCCTACGATAATAAACCAGTGTGCACATGCCAGGGAAGGAAACAGTGCAACAAGGGAGCCTGTCTCACTTTTAAACTTGCAAATGGCTACTGTATAAAATCTTAAACAATATAGTTGAGATTTGTACTTTTACTGATCCAAAACTCAGGGTGATAAGTTTGTGGATTTTGGTTTAGGTTATTAAAGAGAAAATCAGCAGATAAAAATCATACCAGGTTCAGGTTTCTCTAGATCTGACTTTTCAGTACATACTTGTCTCCAGTCATTAATTGATGGCAAGTTCTCAAAAGTTTTGGAGCCTGTGCTTGTACTACTAATTGAAACTTGTCAAACATCTTGGATTTGCTGATAAACAGAGTCAGTAACCTTGATGGAGTAGTGTTAGCTACAGAATCACAGAACTGAAGAGTTGAACAAAGTATACCTAGGTTACTATAAGGAGGGTGCATAGCTGGCTGGATAACTGTTCTCATGGTATGTCTACACTACCACCCTAGTTTGAACTAGGGTGGTTAATGTAGTCATTCGAAGTTGCAAATGAAGCTTCAGATTTAAATATCCTGGGCTTCATTTGCATCTTGCTGGGCGCCATCATTTTTAAATCCCCGTTAGTGAGGACTCCGTGCCCGTGGCTACACGCGGCACGGAGTAGGTAGTAAGAATTAGGCGTTCTAATTCGAACTACCGTTACACCTCATTCCACAGCCTCTCTAAGTACCATTTCTAGTGCTTAATAATCCTTATAGCTGGAAAGTTTTGCCTAATATCTATGCTGTCTCAGCAAACTAAGCCGATTACTTCTTGACTTATCCTTACTGTAATTTTATGACCTTAATGTTAAGGGGTATATGTATTATTTCAAGAGGGATCGAAGTGAAAGATTAAGCCACCTATGATTCTGTGGCACACTCCCTAGCCCTATGCAAACCTATTGTCCTTGAAAAGGCCAAGATTCTGTAGATGATAGAAAACATATTGTGGGCTCTACATTAAACTGTCTCCCTTCAAATCTTGTGGAAGCTAATGGTGACCCTCTAAACCCGGGGTGTGCAATAATGTTTTTCCGGGGGCCACTTTGGAAATTTTTGAAGTGGCCCTGTCCCACACAGGAAGGGGAGGGGCATCAAGCGGAAGGGGCAGGGCCAAAGTATTTTCAGGTTCCCCACCCCCAGACCATGATTGGTCTGGGGGTGAGGGAGTGCCTTTGCCCCCACCTCATGTTCCCCCAAGGTGCCCGTACCAGTGGTGTGGGAGGAGACTTCCCTCCCTCCCCTTTCCCTAGGCCAATTAGGGCATGGGGCGGGGAAGTGCCTGAAGCCTCTTCTGCTCTTCCCCCCTTCCCTGCGAGCAGCACGGGGTGCTTCAAAGCGCTGCGTGCTCCTGGCAGGGTGGTAGGAGGCTTCACATGCTCCTCCGCCCCCAAACCCTAATTGGCAGGAGAGCAGCAGGGCCTCTGGGGGCCAGATCCACCTGCTTGGTGGGCCGGATTTGGCCCGCAGAGGCCCCTATGCCCACCCTGGTCTACACATTATCTTCTGCTTTTCTCTCTCTGCAAAATGAACTTCCTCACAAGAGCAGGGTTTTTGGATGAGCTGTGGTCAGATGGCTGTAGCTGCATGACTTAGGAGTCACTACACGATCATTGAGCGAGTTGGGTGTGAGGGGGAACAGCTTGGGGAATATCAGAGGGACAAATATCCTAAAATCAACAGGAAAGTGCCTGGATTTGGCCAACAGCCTGTTTTGTGTCGAACAAATCCCGTCTAGCTGACCAAATGATCTGAAGGGGAAACTAGAAGTTTTCAACTCTGAATTTTCTGGGCCTTCCACACAGGTATCTATATAGTCTTTTAGAAGATATGGCAGAGCTTAGAGACAGTGATTCCATTCTGCAGACAAATTGAGGCAGGCTTGCCAGCATTAAATATTTATTTTTTTCATAATTATCATGGATATCAGTGTTTCAATTTTTTTTTTCAATTTTAGCCATTTACATTTTCACAGTTACACAAAAATATGGGTCTTAACCTTTTGAATTTTTAAAAATCAATTTTAAATTTTTACAGTTGTGGGAAATTATGAGACAGGTCAGACAATGGGGGGGGGGGGAATCCCATGATTATGTAATGACAGTAGCTGTTGAGATTCAGAAGTTAAAGTTTTATAAGTGTTAGTGACTTCCCACGTCAAAATATACAAAGTAAACTTCCTTGAATCAAACTCTAATAAAATCTCAAGAAGCATTGTTTTTACTTTGTTGATCTGTAAATTTCAAATTATTACTGATGGAAATATATTTTCAGTTTAAGTGTGCATGACAGAATCAATGTTTACCAATATTTACTGATAAAAAATCTCATCTTTCCAAGTCTAAATATAGGTCAATGTCTTGATTGAAGTTATAATTCTCATCTCAAAATTTCCCTCCAGTATGCAATTTCTATGATCTAGAATATAAACTATGCCTAATTTTAAAAATTGCACTTTTCTCTGAGCTGCTAATGACTTGAACAAGCATGTACTTCTTTTGTTTTTGTGGGGAGGTTTGTGTTGTTGTTGTTTTTTACATCTTTCGTCTTCAGTGACAACTATTTTCAATAGCAAATCATAGTCATCTTCTACATGGACAGCTTCCAAGATGCCATTTACTTACAATAATATAATCAAGCTTTCATTTTCTGATTATGGAATTTCACAGTGCTAGGGTATTTCAGTAAAACCAACTTTGAACAGAAAAACATCCAGGCACTTTTCTCCTCAGAAATATTATACGATCTAGGAACAATTCCCTTGAAGTTGAGATGCTAGATCTTCCATCTAAGCATATGGATTCTTCAAGAGCACAATAATTCAGTGTTCTTCTGTATTTGAATTAGCCTGTATAAACTTGAATCTCTAAATATTGGTGGGTTTTGTGGGATTATTTTTTCCTTCAGTTGCCAGTAATGGGACTGAGATAACATGACATCTGGTATTTCTCATAGTACTTCTACTACAAAGACACTGACATACCATGAAAAGACAAGGGCCAACATTTTTAGAAATTCTGAAATCTATATTCTGAACTCAGAAACCTGACTTCTATTCTTGTTAGCTTACAGCACCTGTGAAAATCTGAATCACAACAAATATTTGAGACAGAAATAAAAACAGCAGATTCTGCACACTCACCTGCAACATCCAAACTCTTAGCTATCCCGAAGCAGTGTTTTACCTTTTCCTAAGCTGTTTCATACCAAGTCCATACAGAGATTTTGACACCATTCACCAAACATTTCTCCAGTTGAAACAAGAAATATTAACTCTTCTAAAATATTCATTGGAATCAAGTTGCAATATAATTCTCTTTTATTTGCTGCCCAGAAAAGGATTAGTCACTTTTTAATACTGCGTGCTATTTGTTATTCTAATTCATGATCACTTTTCGCATTTTTCATCTAGGTTGCACACAAAATTAAATTTGAAGCTTTTCCTCTCCCTTTTGATATATGATCTCCTCTGTGTAGTTCCATCAGTGCAATTTCATCCTCTATATTTTTTTATTTCCTCAGAAGAAAGCCAAGGGGAAAAGCAGGAGGGCTGTGTTTACACATGCACCCGCACGCGCACACAATAAATTTAACATAAAAATTGATATCTGAAAATGGCACATTAAACAAAATAAAATTAATCAGATTTACTTCAGTGGGCATTTAACTAGGGGGAAGACCATCCCTGACAGGAGTTGGCCTAACCTGTTCTTAAAAATATGATAGAGATTCCGCAATCTTCTTGGGCAATTTATTCCAGTGCTTAACCACCCTGACAGGAAGTTTTTCCTAATGTCCAACCTAAATATCCCTTGCTACAATTTAAGCCCATTGCTTCTTGTCCTATCCTCAGCAGTTAAGAACATTTTTTCTCCCTCCTCCTTGTGACTATATGTATTTGACCTGTTATATCCCCTCTCAGTCTTCTCCTTTCCAGACCAAAAAAACACCCAATTCTTCAATTCTCATAGTTCATATTTTCTAGACCTTTACTCATTTTTATTTTTATTCTCCAGACCGTCTCCAACTTTTCTACATCTTATCCTTCCAAGACTACTAGTATAGTAATCAATGATCATTTTTTGCCTTTAGTTGAAAGCAACACCTCGCCAACTGTGCAATTCTGTAAACAATGAAAAATATCTTTTTGACCATTTCATGGTCAGCTTATTCCTTGAATATAACTAGCTGTTACAATTGTCTGACAGCAGAAGCAGCGCCCTTGTCCCAGGAGGGCAAGAGCAATATACTCAGGCTATATTATTTTATTAAACGTAATTGCCTGGATGATTTCTAATTCTGCCCTCTCAGGTAGTATTCTGCTACTGCACCAGCAAGAGAGAACTTTATTCATACATTCATTTCCTTTTTTTTTTGTCTCTTCAGTGGAAAAAAAAACCCCACAAGAACTGCATAAATGCTTTACCATTTCCTCACAAAACGACTTTCTTTTTCATGAGTTAGAAAGCATAAGGAGTGCATAATTCAGAAAGGAAGATTTGTAGGTCACACGTTTGCATGGTAATGTATGAATGATGAATTGTCTGGCAATTCAAAAGTAAAATATGGATAAGGAAAAAAAGGATCTCCTTTTTGGGTCAAGTGCATGCATTATGCAATAGTGAATTATCCATCTTTATGTTAAAAAGAGGGAGTTCATGAATAACACAATGCCAGAATGCAGTTTGTTTTGGTACTTTTCACAATGGTCATAAATAAACTATAAGGATGTTTATTTACAAAATGTGATTGACAGACAGGCAGACAGATTCTGAAGATGTTATTCTGTGTGTGCAATATGTACGTGTGTGTGTGTGTGTGTGTGTGTGTGTGTGTGTGTGTGTGTGTGTGTGAGAGAGAGAGAGAGAGAGAGAAAGAGAGAGGTATCTTCAGTAAGAAATGGGATAAAAAACCAACACAAATCATTATAAATCATTATTAAACTGCTAATGAAATCATGTCTCTGAAAACGTTTCATCCACATTAGAAATGCTTCCACTCTTTGATCTGACTGCAGCAGTTCCAAGAAAAGTCTTGGAACTGGATCAGCAGAGATTGCTGCAGCTGCAAAGTGATATGCACAGACATACATAACCCAACCATGCACCATATGCATGTCTCTAGGCAACTATAATAGTCCCTCATTTTCAGGAAAAGTATAATTCATCCTTTGGAATTCTTTAAGTGGTCTTGAAGGGGATGTATCAGACTCCTTTGGTTTCTATTTAAAGATCAGAAACCAGTAGACTAAGACACTCATTGCCCTGTTAAAACACCCAGTTGGCTAAGTGTGACATACCAGAATACAATCCAACTTAATGACCAGGTGCATCACTCATGCCCTGCAATCTTGATGCCTTTATAATGTCTTGCTTAAGCAGCTCCACATGGACCATCCACATAGCCTTCCAGTATGCAAGCCGCATCCGGAATGTATGTGCATAAATGCAGCCACACTTGCATTTTACTCTGGCTCTCATAAGCCTTGACTATACCAATGTGAGCCCAACATATCTCTACTCTTAGATTTTCCTCCAGAAATGTATGTCCTGTACTGCCCAGCCCTCTCCTGGACAATACAATTCAAGTGATTCCTTTAAAACAGTGTCTCTCAAAGTGGGTCTGTGCCGCTTTGTTTACCTAAAGGGTTCATAGCCATGGGACCTTGCAGCTCCCATTGGCTCTGGTTTGCCTTTTCTAGCCAACAGGAGCTGTTGGAAGTAGTGTGGCCCATGCTGCCATATCCCATGGCTCCCCTCGGCTAGAAACAGCAAACTGGAGTCAATGGGAACCACAGAGCTCTGTGGCTACAGATCCTTTAGGTAAACAAAGTGGGGCTATGGCCCACTTTGAGAAACACTGCTTTAAGAGAATAGTATGCATACAACTTGGCATCCTAAAGGGAGTTATCCAAACACTTCAATTTAAATATAGGGGATTAGATGAAGCAATATAACAAGTTTATTAGCTACAAAGAGAGATTTTAACTAAGAAAAGTAATGAGCCATAAAAGTCAGAAATGGTTACAAGAAAAATAAAGAACACACTAATGCTTAAACTATATAGATTCAAGTACAAGTTCTCACAAAATGCTTTCAGTAGGTTACTAATCACAGTCTTTGGGTCAGGATCCTTCCCACAGCGTCCAACAATTGCTTCCTTGTCTCTGAACGAATGCAATAGACATGGAGGGGGATACTTGGGATTGCTGCAAAACATTTCCACTTGGGCACTAGAAGACAAAGAGTCTGTATGGAAGGTTTTCCCCTGTTTTTTTTCCCTCGTTTGTCTGATCTTTTCTTTGTCTCCTTTCCTACTTGATGACCCTGCTTAAATTCAAATTAGCCAGAGCACATATACCTTTGTTTAGAACAGAACTGATCTGCCAACCTCAGTTTGTACAAGGCTGTGAGGTTTGCAACATACACTTATAACACCACACGGCGAAATCGTAAACATTACATACCGTACTCCATACGCATTTTATCAGAATGATGGTGACCAGCAAATTATGAGTTTTCAACTGATAACGTATACAACAATCCTTACACAAAATTATTACAATAGTGTGTAAGGTATGAATACAAGGGTATATTGTGTCACACCTAGTGGAATCAAAGTGAAGCAACTGAAATAAATATGCTTTAGTTTTTAAATAAATATTTGGTTTATATAGTACCCTCTCTCTGCCAAGGGCCCCAGGGTTCTGCTTAGTTAAACAGCAGTAATAACAAACAAACAAACATAATACATTTAATGTACAAACCAAGTAATGGCATAAGTAAGAAAAACAAAGAGGGAGGAGAAGGAACAGAGGCATATGGGCAGGATGCTGTGCAGGAGCATCCCATGGGCCAACAAGGTTCAAATTAGAACAGAATTCTGAAAGTGTTGTGCTTTCAAAACACAACCTGAAGTAGAAGGGACAGATTGAGGCAGCTGTCCAAGGGAAAGGACTGCACCCCCTAAGGGTCACACAGCAAAGACACAGCAGCCTACCTGCCTTAGGTGTAGCAATAGAAATGCCACCAAACACAGGACAAGAATGTGATAGAAAATCTGTTGCCTGGGACCCAAAATTGCACGGAACAGTGGAGAACATGTAATGAAATAGTTAAAGACAGTCTTTTAAAAAACGGATGTAAGATGTCTTGTGGTCTTGTGGGACACATTACCGCCTTTTTTTTTTTTTTTTTGCTGCAGCATGCTTAGCCTAGTATAGCAACTCTCAGTGGAATAGATCTTTTTTTAAAAAGTCAGCAGTTCTTTTCCAGACAGTGCATTATCCTAAAAACCTTTCTGTTGTTCTTTTTGGTACATATCATCCTCACTTGCTGTCACATTGCATTATCATCTTTTTTTCCCTGGTATCCTTCGTCTTGTCACCAAACTGTCACACAGAAGTACAGCATAGGGAAAAGAACCAGATTCTCCTTGACCTAAAAACACCTACAGATTGTGAAGTCTTACATTATAAGATTTGTGATTTGAAGCAAGCAAGTGGAAGATAATGAATGCTTTAGGAATCCAACTATAAAGTATCTATTTTGTCTGAAGCATTCATGTTATCTGACTAACTATATTTAGTCTGCAATTATAGTATTGAGCATTGAAAATCCCAGTCTATGGATAGAAGTGAAAGTGTGCTCATTAATACTGGATTAAATAGAATTTTAGGTATTTGAACAAATTAAAAATAAATCATGCACAAACAAAATATATTATACCTACTTAATTCTCACACATTGTTCATACTACACTAAGGGTATGTCTACACAGCAACATTATTTCAAAATAACGCTAGTTATTTCGAAATAACTTAGGGTATGCCTACACTTGAGCCTATTTTGGAATAGGGCTACAAATGTAGGCATTCAGAACTGCAAATCAAGCCCAGGATTTAAATATCCCATGCTTGATTTGCATCTTCCCGGCCGGGCGCCATTTTTTGAAATTTACAAACCCGGAATAACTGCCCGCATCTACACGCGGCAGTGAAACGGGCGTTCGAAATAAAGCCCTATTTCAAACTACCTGTTATTCCTCCTGCAATGAGGTTAATAGGTAGTTCGAAATAGGGCTTTATTTTGAACGCCCGTTTCACTGCCGTGTATAGACGTGGGCAGTTATTTCGGGTTTGTAAATTTCAAAAAAAAAAAAAATGGCGCCTGGCCGGGAAAATGCAAATCATGCACGGGATATTTAAATCCCGGGTTTGATTTGCAATTCCGAATGCTTACATTTGTAGCCCTATTCCAGAATAGGCTGCAAGTGTAGACATACCCTTAGTCTGTGTCCACACAGCAAGCAGTTAGTTTGAAATAATGTATCAAGCTGGAGGACTTCTTACTCCAACTCGTGTAACCCTTATTGTACCAGGAGTAAGGGAAGACAGAGGAAGAGTGCTCTATTTTGAAATAAGTGCTATGTAGACACTCTGGCTACGTCTATACTGGCCATAAAAGTTTTCCATTAAAAGCATTTTCGGAAAAGCACGTCTAGATCGGCAGGATGCTTTTCCGCAAAAGCACTTTTTGCGGAAAAGCGTCCGTGGCCAATCTAGATGCGGTTTTCTGCAAAAAAGCCCCGATCGCCATTTTCGTGATCGGGGCTTTTTTGCAGAAAACACTACTGTGCTGTCTACACTGGCCCTTTTGCGCAAAAGTCTTTAGCATAGTATTTCCGGAAAAGCAGTGACGATCTTACATGAGATCGTCAGTGCTTTTCCGGAAATTCAAGCGGCCAGTGTAGACAGCTGGCAAGTTTTTCCACAAATCACATGATTTTGCAGAAAAACTTGCCAGTCTGGACACAGTCTCCCAATTTAGAAATAAGCTATTTTGAAATAAACTATGCAATTGATGTAGCTCTATTTGCATAGTTTATTTCAAGTTAAGCTGTGCTGTGTAGATGCACACTAAGTTACTACACGGACAGGCCATATTTATCCTTGAGGCTATGCTTTTTTAAAACAATGGAGTAAATCCAGAATTTGGCCCATATTACACAGATATTTACAACTTATAAATTAATAAAATGTGTACAATGGTTTATGAGGTGGCAAAATAGCGCACTCATTATTTAAAAAAATATTTCAAATACTTGTTTAAATATGGGGTAGCTATTTCAGGACACCTCTGGGAGAAAATCTTAGGAAGAAAACCTTAGGAAGAAAATCTGCTTTTCCCCTCTCCCCTTTTCTTCTGTTCAGATAAAATGTTCAGCTATACCACTGCATTTCTCTTCTCAAAGTGCCCCTTATTAAGCATTCTAAATCTTTGTAATCTGTGGGATAGATATGTTTTATTATCTTAATTTTGTAGCTGAAAAACCAGAAAAGTTACAGGATTTGCCCAAAGTTATGCAGCAACTCAGTACTACAATAAACAATAGGGTCTCAAATACTGACTTTCTCATCTTCCACTCTAATCATGGTTCAGAACCAATTTTTTTTATCACTGTCTTCTACCATAGGATTTTATTTGCTTTTAAAAGAGAACTTTTTTTGCATTTGAAATAAAAAAGATAGGAATTAAAAACATTAAATCAATAAAGAAATGGGTTTTTGTTTGGCATAATTATGGAGCTGTCTGTCCATCCACCTCAGGTAGTGCCCATAACCTTGGTTTCTGCACAGCTATCATCTTTGGCTTAATTATGCATTGCAGAGGGTTTTTTTCCATGATAACTCAGATTCAGCTTTAGACTTGAATGCTGGATCTTTATATATTAAGCACTATGGTGGCCCATGCTGTAAAAACAGAGAAAGACATGGTCCCAGCACCAAGCAAAATCTAGAAGATGGTACAGCTCAGATATAGTAAACCTGATTTTCAGAAGTTGGATTTATTTATATTTGATGCAGTTTTGTTGCAGTAGAGTTTCAGAAATATTACAACACATCTTTCTATTTTAAGTAGAAGTAGATAAACTGTGACAGAGAATATCCTGTCTTGAATAATAAGTCTATTCAGCAATTAGCATAAAAGGCAAGGACAATTATTAGAAAATATGTGATAGGTAAATGGATTTATATGAGAAAGAATTCCTCATAAGAAAGTCCCTTTTAAGGCAATAATTTCAGTATATACTATAGGAGCTGTCATAATGTTCAAGTGCTACTAGTGTCACACACACACACACACACACACACACACACACACACACACATGAAGGGTAGAAGTCCCCCCACCACTCCTGTTATGCAAAGAAAAGCTAAGAAACATGTTTGCATTTGGATTAGATGGTCTTACCTAGCAAAGTTCAACCTTCACATAATTAGCTGTTTGACAAGTTCTATTATTATTTTCACTACAGACATTCGAAGTCTACACTCTACAGAGCGATATTTAATAGCAACAACAAAGAAAGAACTAAACAGATTTACCCCTCTCCACACTGAAGTACAGTTTTAGTCAAAAATTAGCATGTAAAATGTTTCTTTACTCAGAAGACCTGCTCCTTGTGCAAGGCTAACTCGCAGCTATTTACTTTAGTGACTTCCCCCCAAAAGATTTTACTATTTCCTCCTCTCCTGTCAGTCCTGAAAAGCTAATATGGCCATGACAGAGTGTAGTGGAATTTTCCCTCATGCATTATCTGGAGACTTGTTAACTAAGTTCTAAATGCTTTAGATTCTTCAAGACAGAGCCTGGAAGGATAACAAATTTTCAACTAAAACAAAAATCCACATTTACAAGACATGTTTTATCCACTCTTCTATATGTAGAAATATGGATGACTTATGCCAAAGATACCACAAGACTAAACTGTTTTCATGGCAGATGTTTGTGTAAAGGTGAGAAATGTGGAAATGTTCAATCATGCACTAGCATGATTGAAAATGCACTGTCATTCATGAAAATGTTTGTTAGTAAGAAAAGATTCAGGTGATTTGGACATGTCAAGCAAATGCTAGATTACAGGATCCCCGAAATGTGTGCTATACTCTGAATCTCAGAAAGTGTTGGGATGTTTGCAAGGATGTCTTGGTATCCTAATCTCTGTGGACGACCAGGAAGGATTGTGGTTGGCACAGTAAGCTTTGTGATGACTGGCATCAGGAGAAGGAAAGAATCTGCTATTCAGATTTTGAGCTTTGCTAGTGCATGGGAGTACCTGACCTGTGGATAGGATTATCACTTGCACACTGGACTCAGTAGTCAAAGAAGTCATCAGTGCATACATCATTCTCTGTAAAGAGCAAAGGTTCGTTATTAAACATTTTAGTTGGTGGAGAAAACAAGCGTGCATCTCAACTGTACTAAATAATGGATACCACCCACTGAAAGTCACTCTCCTCTGATTTTTTTTATTATCTTGTTACACTTAACACCTAGAATGATTATAAGTAAATATATTTACTTCCTGCAGTTGACAGCACTTCATATGCGGTTGGTTTCATTAACCTCTCTGTACAATTAGTTAGTCCTTGATCTTGCATGTTGATCCCTGTGGAGTCAGTGGAACTGTGCATACGAATTATTTGCCAAAGGAAGAAAATTGCCATCAGTTGTTTATTTCTAGACTTTTAAGAGTGGGGTGACCATATTTCCCTATTGTGAATATGGGGCACCTGGTAAAATTGCTCAAATTTAAGTGAGTGCAATGGCAATCAATAAGAACAATGCAGTATCCTCCCCATCACATGCTATAAAAACTCTTGGGTTCAGTGGGAGAAAAAGGGGCCATGAGGATCTGGGCTAAGGGGGACGGCTCCAAGGTATATGTGTTGTCAGGGACAACTTGTGAGGGGTGACATGGGCCGTGTGACCTCCCTCTCCAACAGAGCACCATAGGGCTGGGGTGCTTTACTGTGCAGAAACATAGAGCGCAGCTGGCTGAGGGAGAAGGCAGCTCAGCAGGGGGTGCAGTGAAGCAGGCTGCTGGGCCGTTTTGGATCTTGCTGCCTCAGTGAGTATGGGGAGGGGCAACCTCTGCTGCCATCCTGAGTCAAGCCCCATAATCCCCCAGGTCCCTCCCATCTATAGGACAGTTGAGGTAGCTGCTGTGGGCCCCTCCAAAACACGAAGCCTGGGGTGGCTAACCCCATTCATCCTATGGACAGGATGGCTCTGGCTCAGGAGGCAAGCAGAGGGTAGCTAGGGGCAGTGTACAGTCAGGGAGTAGCTCAGGGTACGTCTACACTACAGCGCTAGTTCGAACTAACTTAGTTCGATTTAGTTAATTCGAACTAAGCTAGTTCGAACTAACGTATCTAGAACTAAAAACTAGTTCGAACTAGCGTTTTGCTAGTTCGAACTAGTAAGTCCACATTGAGTGGACTCTGAACAGGGCTTAATGATGGCCGGAAGCAGTGCCGGCAGGGCATAAAAGGAGGACTTAGAGCATGGAGATACTGTCTCAGGCTAGCCGAGGGCTGCGCTTAAAGGGTCCCGACCCCCACCCCGGACACACAGTTCTAAGGGGTGCCCCGCTTGCAAAGAAGTTCTGGCTTGGAGTGCCCTGAGTGCCCACACTGGGCACATCACACCACTCGGCCATCAGCCCGGCTGCACTTGCCGCAGGCTGCCATCTGGGGAGAGGGAGTAATTGGGGGGCTGCAGGAGAGCTTCCACCCCCAGAAGCCCGCAGAGCCAGCCCAGTCCTCCCCATCGGGGGCTCGTACCCCATTCCTCCCTCACCTCCTTCCACTTACCCTTCCCTAGCCCCCCTTCTTATTGATGTACAAAATAAAGATAACGTTTCTTCCAACATTGACTCTGTCTTTATTGAACAAAACTGGGGGAGACTGGGAAAAGGAGGTGGGAGAGGGGAAGAGAAAGGCTGGGAGAGGGGAGGGCAACTAACATGATCAGGGGTTGGGAACAGGTCCCAGATGAAGAGAGGCTACAGAGACTGGGACTGTTCAGCTTAGAAAAGAGGAGACGGAGGGGGGACAGGATAGAGGTCTCTAAAAGCAGGGGTTGGGTGGAGAGGGTGCATTCAGAAAAGTTCTTCATGAGTTCCCATAAAGAAGGACTAGAGGACACCAAAGGAAAGGAATGGGTAGCAGGCTTGAAACTAGTAAGAGAAAGTTGTTCTTCTTCCCAAAGCAAATAGTTAACCTGTGGAACTCCTTGCTGCAGGAGGCTGTGAAGGCTACAACTAGAACAGAGTTTAAAGGGAAGTGAGATCAAGTCATGGAGGTTGGGTCCATGGAGTCCTATTAGCCAGAGGGTAGGAGTGGTGTCCCTGCCCAAAGTTTGTGGAAGGCTGGAGAGGGATGGCACGAGACAAATGGCTTGGTCATTGTCTTCGGTCCATCCCCTCCAGGGTCCCTAGGGTTGGCCGCTGTTGGCAGACAGGCTACTGGGCTAGATGGACCTTTGGTCTGACCCAGTATGGCCATTGTAAGCTCAGGGCTCAGGGTCGGGGGTCTTAGTGGACCCCCTTGATTTTCATGCACACCTGGTCCTGGGTGGCCAGGCTGGCAGCTCTCCTGCCCTAGACGGCCACTTTCCTGTGCCTAGTGCGGAGATCGTGGACGAGGTCCACGATGTCCGCACTAGCCCAGGAAGGTGCCCGCCTCTTGCGGTCCAGGGCAAGCTCCCGGGAGCCGCCAGCCTGGTCCCGGCAAGAGAGGGTGGGCTGGGGGGCATCGGGTGGGTGGCTCTGTGCCGTGCCAGGTGCAGGGTCTGCTAGCTGGGTACTGGCAGGCTTGCACCTGGCACGGGCACTGTAGCCAGCCCGTGCCCCTTTAAGGGGTCCGGGGCCGGGAGGGGGGCATAGAGTTTCCCTGGTGTTGGCCAGAGTGGCCACCAGGGAAACCTGGGGAGGGCTAGCCTCCCACTAGTTCGAATTAAGGGGCTACACACCCCTTAATTCGAACTAGCTAGTTCGAACTAGGCTTAATCCTCGTAAAATGAGGTTTACCTAGTTCGAACTAAGCGCTCCGCTAGTTCGATTCAAATTCGAACTAGCGGAGCGCTAGTGTAGCGCCTATTAAAGTTAGTTCGAACTAACGTCCGTTAGTTCGAACTAACTTTGTAGTGTAGACATACCCCCAGGGTGCAGGCAGGAAATAGCTAAGGGCTGTGTGCAGCCACGGAGTAACTCAGGGTATGTCTACACTACCCTCCTAGTTCGAACTAGGAGGGTAATGTATGCATACCGCACTTGCTAATGAAGCCCGGGATTTGAATTTCCCGGGCTTCATTAGCATAAGCGGGGAGCCGCCATTTTTAAATCCCCGCTGCTTCGAACCCCGTGTAGCGCGGCTACACGGGGCTCGAACTAGGTAGTTCGGACTAGGGTGCCTATTCCGAACTACCGGTACACCTCGTTTCACGAGGAGTAACGGTAGTTCGGAATAGGACCCTAGTCCGAACTACCTAGTTCGAGCCCCGTGTAGCCGCGCTACACGGGGTTCGAAGCAGCGGGGATTTAAAAATGGCGGCTCCCCGCTTATGCTAATGAAGCCCGGGAAATTCAAATCCCGGGCTTCATTAGCAAGTGCGGTATGCATACATTACCCCGCTAGTTCGAACTAGCGGGGTAGTGTAGACATACCCTGAGGGAGTAGGGAGGTGGTAGCTAGGGGCTGTGAGTAAGCAGGGGCATAAGCCAAGGGGAAGGCAGTGGTTAGCTAGAGGCTGTGTGGACAAGGGGTACTTCATGGGATAGGGATGGGGTAAGTAGAGGCTGTTTGCCCTGCGGCCCTTGTGCCCTTAGAGTTTTGCCAGTCATGCAGCTGAGTCCCTCACCCCTGTGACTCTTGAATGGCTGTGTGAGAAAAGGGATCTGGAAGCGGAGAGGCACCTTCAACCCCCTTTATCAGCAGCAGCAGGAAAGGAGGGAGAGTGGCTGCTTATGCCTTGCTGCCAGAGGAGCAGATGCCCACTACCCAGCTCTATTTTCCCACCTCCAAACTGGCCAGGGGTAGGGGAGAGAGTGGAGGTGTCCGCGGGGCCCAAGGCAGGACACTGAGAGCGGGGCCCCAGGCCTCGCCGGTGGATGATGAATACTCAGCAGTGTGGGGCCCCGAAAGTTACTCGCCTTGCTCACCTTGCTCCTGGGTGTCTGTCCATGGGACTGCACGGCTCTTCCATTGAAATTTGGGCAGCAACATCCCCAATGCCCCCAATCTCTGCCAAAGGGCCCAGGAGCTTCTGCTGCTTGGGGAGTTTCGGGGATCCAGGATTCAGCCCTGCCACTCCCAGATTCAGTTTGTGGGGGGAGAAAGGGATTGGAACTTCAGCCCCTTGGCTCCTGCTTTCAGCCCTGCAGTGTCTGCAAGACCTTGGGTCTTGAGGCCTTGGGGGAGGAGCATGCTGGGAATTGGGGCTTCAGACAGGGGGATGGGAGGGAGTCACCGGGCATCAGAGCTTCTGCCCAGTGCGGAGAAAAGGCGTGATGGGGTTTGAGGCCTCAGCTGGGAGGGAGACACATGCCACAGATTGGGTCTTTAGGGACAGGGCAGAGGGCATGTCAGGGATCGAGGCTTCAGCTTGGGGATGCTGGGAGTTCAGTGTAGGGGAGGCTATCAGGGATCAAGATTTCCACCCCACAGCAGATGCCAGGGATCAGGGCTTCAGCCCCATGGCCTGAAAGGGCTGGCAGATCCCTCTCCAATTGAGAAACCCTTCGCATGGGAAAGTGTGGCACACACTCCTTAATCACTCCCTCCCATACAGGCTGCCTTTTTCTGCTTCCTGTCCTTCTGCCTCTGAACCCTGCCTGCTTGCATTCACCTGCCAGCAACAAGCAGGAGGCTGCTATGGCTGTGCTGAACACCAACTGAGAAGCAGGGGAAGCAAAAATTCAGGACAAGTTGTTCTTTTTTTTTTTAGGTAGGACACCCGAAAAAGGGTTTAAATAAGGGTCTGTCCTTTTAAAAGTGGGACAGATTGTCACCCACTGTCTATATAAAAGACAATTATCAAACTTGTTGAGTTATAACAAACAAATAGCATGCACTGAAAATTGTGCATTACTGAAAGCAAAAATCAGCACACCCAAAATTTCTTCTATCTACCTGCACTAAAAATTGTATTTATAGCCTGCAGTACTTGTTGAATCCGGGCTTGAGCTATGTCTGAAATGTTTAGGATGGATTTTCAGTTCAGTACTGGGAATGCTATTTCATCTTCTTATATTGGTAAATGAAAAGTTATGAACCTGGATTTTCTCACTAAACCCTGAAAACATGAACTATTGCAATATATTTGGTATGTTTCCAGTTCCACAAGCTCAATATTAGAATAAAGAGCAGTAACTATCAACAATTTTAATATTTCTGAGAACATTTTTGGAACATGGCAGGGAACTCTTGATATTATCATTCTTTGATTAAGAATGATTAATTCTGTTA
The DNA here is from genome assembly GCF_052426305.1 of Pelodiscus sinensis. NCBI lineage: Eukaryota > Metazoa > Chordata > Testudines > Trionychidae > Pelodiscus > Pelodiscus sinensis. The sequence goes on along the minus strand of NC_143067.1, from coordinate 33,881,060 downwards.
GCGATCACTGTAGGGAGATAGATTTTATTCAGATTTCCAAAGAGACTCTTAATATCTTCTTTCCATTTCTTCACATCTGAATCTCAGACGCATTTTTATGTGACACATTTAGGCTTACTGATAATAAAAGAAGAACATTTTCTGAGACTATGAAAGCAATCAGTGGAAATGATCTTTCATAAAATGAAAACACAGTATCTGAAAATACATTTATCCCTTCAACGGTGTTTGGACTGAACTTTCCAAACATTGAGCAAAATAAAAAGGTCACCAATATGAGTTCTACTCTGATCTCAGATATACATGAGTAAAGTCACATGAGGCCCCAATCTTATGACTCAAGAATTTGCAATCCAGTAAATTCAACAGAAATTGTTCCTCCTTAAGAACTGTCAGGTTGGGACAATAATTTGTTAAGCAGCTACTACACTTAATAGATGCACTAACACATACCTAGAATGAAGCACTAATTCTTTTCAGAGACATCAAGCATTTGCAAACACAAGTACATTTTCCAAATGCTATGGCACCACTTACACTGTATGCACTGACAGTTCAGTTGGCCTTCCTGTTTCTCTAGTCTCCTATTTCCACAAACATCACCATACTTTTTCTTATGCCACTTCCTAGGTTTGGAGCATCTTTCTTGATTATAGTCTGGTTCATGCCTTTGAGATACTCAGCATGTGGGCTGTGTAGAGGCAGGATATGTAGCTTGCTTTCTGTAGTATACTTAATTCCTTTGGCAGCTGATACAGTGGGGTTCATGGGCAATGAGGCTCCACCTCCCCTCCTCCCCCCCCCCCCCATCCCCTTTAGGATTAAGAACATCCTCCTGAGGGATCATTCTCTGCATTCTTTGCACACGCAACTACAGAGAAGGGAAAATTTCCAGCCATCTCCCACCCACCTACAATCAGGCTCTACTTGTGTCATGCCACATCCCTCTCTTTCACATCCCATAATTTTTGTGCTTAGCCTCCATTGTCAAGCTCCATCACAGTCTTAATTCAAAACACTATCTCTAAACATTTTTTCACTAGATTAAAATAAATACATACAATATGTACATGTAAGAAGCTTTTCTTTTTACACCCGTCTCCCTTCCACTACTCTGTCTCTTAGCCTTTGTTTTCTTGTGTCTTACTTAATTTGAGAGAGCCTCAGGACAGGGATTGACCACGGATTTACTTATCTATAAAGCACTATGCATTCCTATGCACCGAATACATAAGGAATAAATAATATAATGCAACTCAGAGGGAAGGAGTTGAAAATAAGAATAACTTCAGTATTCAAGTGGCACCTTATAGACTAACTGAAGTGTAGGAGCATAAGCTTTCATGGGCAAAGACCCACTTCGTCAGATGCATCTGTTGTTGCATCTGACGAAGTGGGTCTTTGCCCACAAAAGCTTATGCTCCTACACTTCAGTTAGTCTATAAGGTGCCACAGGACTCCTCGCCGCTTTTGCAGATTCAGACTAACACGGCTACCCCTCTGATACTTCAGTATTCAAGAATACTTTCAGGGTAGTTAAACACTGGAATAAATTGCCTAGGGAGGTTGTGGAATTCCATCACTGTAGATATTTAAAAGCATATTAGATGGACATCTATCCGAGATGTTCTATATGGTGTTTGGCCCTGCCGTGAGTGCAGGGGACTGGACTTGATGACCTCTGAAGGTCCCTTCCAGTTCTAGTGTTCTATGATTCAGAGGGCTGGTATGATATAAGTTTAGTGCTCAGTTCCTTTCAAGGTTAAGGAATTGATAAAAAGTGGCATTTGAAGCTGGCAGCTATTTTGGTCTTGTCACCTTTTAGGAGTAATAGCTTAAAGATGTAAAGAAATTAAATAGTCACATTAACTTCTATTCTTTAGCTGCTGTGTCTCAGGAATCTGAGTGGGACTGTGACTCATCTCCCACAATCTGGGCTACATTCACTGATATCCTTTTTTCCACTTCTTCCTCCCTCCTCACAAATGTCTGAACTCTAATAGCATATCTCCCTCCGCATACAGCCTGGGTGGGTGCTGATCTCCACAGCTGCCATCAAACCCACTTTATTGGATCAGGAAGTAGGAGTGTCACAAGAGCAGCACGCCTTCAATTTACACACTGGAAACGAGCAAGTCAAATCTAGGGATCACTTGGGTCTTTAGAAGCTGTGGAAATCAGGTTCTTACTACAGCTCTGGAATTTGGTGTCTTTTATACTAGTTCAGCAGAGGAGTGATACAGTACATGCTTTAAGAAACAGAATAGAAGTCTGCCATTTATACTCTCCAGCTTCCAACCTTATAGTGGTGAAAAAAAATCACATCACTGGGAAAGGGGGATCTTTACACAGGGGCAGAAAAGAATCCAGAGACTTCAAGTGATTCCACAACACCCTGTACTGAGTTGAAATAATCCATCCAAATATTATCTATGAGTGTGAATCATTTCCCTCTTAATTTTTCCTCAAGCTTACAAAGTTTCCAGTCTTTCGTTTATAAGTCATTTGAAAGCTAGTATTAGCTATTCCATAGGAAAATAACTGCCAGGCTCATTATTGGAGAATAAAAGTTGACAGGAGCCTTGTTCAGACATCATTAATTGCATTACAAAGCACCCACACTTATTCAAACTAATACAAATGCTTCATCATCCTTGTAAAAATCTGGAAGGGTTTGCTTGGCAAGACAGCACAATTCTAAATTCAACAAAGTAAGAAGGAAACATTCTCATTACATCAAGGGTTTGCGTGTAACTGAATTCATTCATTGCTAAAAAGAAGTAAAAATATTTGCTATAACATTCCACAGCTAACAGTTTGCAGTGGAAACATCTTCCTTTGCTACTAACTTACTGATAAGATAATAGAATACAGAGAGAGCACTTATCTCTTATATGAGAGTGCTCTGGTACAACGAGTTGAAGTTAAAACAGGACTGAGCACACAGATAAGGCACTGGAAATGCTGCATTGCCACTGCTGCACTTGACCAGGTAGCAGAAAGTCTCAGGTAACTTGCAGCCTCTACTGTAGGTGTTAAAGAGCCTGGATCGTATCCTCAGTGAAGACTATAGCGTAGTCCCATATGCAGCCATAAAACTGGCTACATAAAAGTTACTCAGATTTATAGAACCTTTCATATCTGCAGATACCTGTTTCATACCCATGGGCACCCGGTCCACAGATGTAGATGCGAGCCTAAAGATATAGCATATCACAACAACAACAAAAAACCCACCCAAAAAGCAGTTTACAACTAAAACATGATTATAGAAAACCCACCACCAGGGACTATAATGATTATACTGCTGTACAAAAAACAGGGATAAGGTGTGAAAAACAAAATCTGTTGCCCTGTAAAACCACAAAGCCCATGGTACAGAGCATTCCCTTTACTCAAAACCCACTTCTGGCCAAAGTCTGATACTGCAATTAATTATATGGAATAAAGGACCTCTTCTGGACATTAGGATCTATAGTTTTTTCTGGTCCCTAGCTCCTCATTTACTTGGGGCCACAGACCACATTTAGCTTCTATATCCTTTTACGCCTCATTGTCTGTCTGTCTGTCTCTCCACACCTCTGGCTGATGCACAATTTCCCCCCCTCCCCCTATGATGCCATAGCATGAATGCAATCTCCCAAAATTTGAATTCTGGAAACCATGACATTTTGTTTCAAATAAATATTAGGCCCAATTCTGGTTATAAAAAGCCAGAACTAGTCCTGAAGTTATTACATCTCGACATATATGTCTGCAGTAGGTATCTGGTATTTATACTGTAACTATCATATTGTTTGATGCAGAATTTACTGAGTTAATTTTTCTGCCATGATTTGCAGGAGCTCAGACTACATGATCATAGTAGTCCTTTCTGCTTTTACAATCTATTAATTTCCAGAGATTAATTTAGTGTTTGTTTAGAATCCCTATAACATTTCCCAGACCTGTATAAAAATGAATATTAAACTTCCTAATAAAGTCTTTCCACCCAATAAATCAATAATACTATGATCTGTACTTGACTCATATTATTTTATTTTCTCTACTCACAACAGACTAATTGGCTGGGTCTAAAACAAAGGTATAATAAGATCCATTAATATCTACCATGCACATTTAATAGGCAACAAAGTGATGAGTAGCTCTTTTCTACAAAGTGGTTTTTCACACCCAAAACACTTAATCTCTCAGTTTCAGGTATCCATTACATGTAAACTGGTTATAAGGGATCTCATTAGTTAGGGAGTTTAGGATATGGATGTTTTAAATTGGAGGTAATATAATAATTATAGAGAGACAGGAACTTGAAAGAAGAAACACTTATCTCTATGTTCTAGCAACCTTGAAAAACAAACAACAGACAGTAGCCTTGAGCAAAACCTACTGTGTAGCTAGTGGTATGTACCAATGACAAATTGAATTGGAATCCAACTGAAATTAAATGCCAGGTTATCTGAATTTAACATTTCAACTCTTAACTTCTGCCCTAATGAGCACATAACAGCGGCAATATGTGCTTCTTAACTAGTGGGCATATATGCAAAAGGCTCTGGGTGTGAGATAATAATGCTAGTTATGAAAAATCTAAATGGATGGGGAACTCAAGATAAGCTGCAAAATGAGAGATAACAAAGCTGGTTATATAGACAGAGTTATAGGTACAGATCAATAACTGAGTGATGTGAAATCATATCATAACATTTTCCTTAAATTACTAGTCATATTGTGAGGACTGAGTAGTATATGATCACACTTGAAAATCTGTCTTGAAAGCTAAATAACGTGTTCTTAGTATTCTTTGCCAGTGTGCTCCCAGCAGTTGCAATAATAGTAGGTGTTTCCTATGGTAAATACAGGGAAATTTAGACACTACAGCAAATACATATAGAACCGCCATCTATTTATCTAATGCAAAACTGGCAATGGACCCCATTTTCCTCAAACTGAGGGCCTCAAAACCTTTAACATAAAACCTTTAATGTATCCTCACACCAACACTGTGGAACAGGGTAATATTGTTATCCTCATTCAAAATTTAAAATTATTTAGTCAAGTTAGATATCTTAAGTAACCAGGCCTGATGAAATGCATCCTAAATACTCAAGGAACTAAGTGAGGAGATGCCTAAACAATTAGCTGTTTTCTTGGAAAAATCACGGAAAATGGGAGAGACTTCAAAAGACTGAAAAAAGGCAAATATAGTGCCCATCTAAAAAAAGGGAAATAAGGACAACCCAGGACACTACACACCAGTCAGCTTAACATCTGTACCAGGAATGATAATGGAGCAAATAATTAAGGAATCGATTTACAAACATCTAGAAAATAATAAGGTGATAAATAACAGCATGGATTTGCAAAGAACAAATCATGTCAAATCAACCTGATAGCTTTCTTTGACAGGATAACAAGCATTGTGGATAAAGGGAACGAGGTAGATGTGGTATATCTAGATTTTAGTAAGGCATATGATATAGTCTTGCATAATCTTCTCGTTATCAAAATAGGGAAAATACAACTCAAATAGAGAAAATAAAAAGGTTGGTGAATAAATGTTTGGATAACCATTCCCAGAGATTAGTTATCAATGGTTCACAGTCAATCTGGAAGAAGTGGGGTTTCACAGAGATGAATTCTGGGTCCAGTTCTGTTCAATATCTTCATCAGTGATTTAGATAATGGTAAAGTTTGAGAATGATACTAAGCTGGAAAGGGTTGCAAGTGCTTTTGAGGATAGGATTATAATTCCCAATGATTTGGACAAACTGAAGAAATGGTCTAAGGTAAATAGGATGAAATTCAATAAGGACAAATGCAAAGTACACTGCTTAGGAAGGACCAATCAGTTACTCACATACAAAATGGGAAATGATTACCTAGGAAGGAGTACTGCAGAAAATGATCTAGAGGTTATAGTGGACTGCAAGATAAGTATGAACCAACAGTTGATACTGCTGCAAAGAAAGCAAACATAATTCTGAAATGTATTAATAGGAGTTGTAAGCAAGATATGAGAATTAATTATTCAGCTCTACTCCATGTTGATTAGGCCCCAACTGAGATATTTTCTCTAGTTCTGGCTGTCACACTTCAGGAAAGATGGGATCAAACTGGAAAAACTCCAGAGAAGAGCAACAAAAATGATTAAAGATCTATAAAACATGACCCATGAGGGAAGATTGAAAGAACTGAAAAAGAGAAGACTGACAGGGAACATGGTAACAGCATTCAAGTACAGTAAAACTCCAATAATCCAGCATCCAATTGTATGGCACTTCCGATAGTCCGGCATCAAAATGGCAAGAGCCTAGTGAGTGACTATCAGCAAAAAACAAGTCACAAGGCAGCAGCAGCAGCAGTTGAACCGAGCAAAAAGGGTAAAAAAGGGTTAAAAAAACTAAAACATTACAGTGTACTGTATACAGTATGTACAATAAAAATGATTAAAAACACTTTATATACAGTATATACTGTATACAGTATGCCTGTGTCTAGACTGCGTCCCTTTTCCGTAAAAGGGATGCAAATTAGACACATCGCAATTGCAAATGAAGCGGGGATTTAAATCCCCCCCGCTTCATTTGCATAAAAATGGCTGCTGCTTTTTTCCAGCTTGGAGCTTTGCCAGGAATAAGGGATCTTTCGGAAAAGGCTTTATTTTCCGAAAGATCCGCGTCTAGACTGGCGCTTTTTTCTGGCAAAGCTCCAAGCCAGAAAAAAGTAGCAGCCATTTTTATGCAAATGAAGTGGGGGGAATTTAAATCCCCGCTTCATTTGCAATTGCGATGTGTCTAATTTGCATCTCTTTTACGGAAAAGGGATGCAGTCTAGACACAGCCTATATATATAACCAGTTTATAGTACCTCCTGATACTCCAGCACATCCAATAATCCGGCACTACCAAGGTCCCAAAGGTTCCGGATTATCGGAAGTCTACTGTATCTAAAAGTTTGTTACAAGGAGGAGGGAGAAAAATTATTCTAATTAACCACGCTGAAAGGACAAGAGGCAGTAGTCTTAAATTACATCAAGAGAAGTTTAGGTTGGACATTAGGAAAAACTTCCTAACTGTCATAGTGGTTAAACACTAGAAAAAATTGCCTAGTGAGGTTATGGAATCTCCAACATTGGTGATTTTTAAGAGCAGGTTAGACAAACATCTGTCAGGGATGGTCTGGATGGTGCTTGGTCCTCCTACATGTTCAGGGGATTTGACTTGATGACCTCTTGATGTTTCTTCTAGTTCTATGATCCAATGATTTGGGGGGGTTCGCTGAAAAAGCCGCGTCCAAACTACTTTCCCATGGAATTTGCATGTCCTCTTTCGACACTTTAATGTAGTCTAGATGACCCCTACATGTTTTCTGAAAAACTTCACTTACATCCACACTGCAATTGCGTTCTTCTGAAAAAAAAATCAAAAGAACAGAGGGGTTTTTCTAACATTGGTAAACCTCTTTCTACGAGGAAGAGCTCTTTTGGGAAAAGGCATGTGTAGATGGGGAAGAGGGAGTTCTTTTGGAACAAGAGCAAAAAAGAAAAACCACAGGTGCCCTGGTGGCTACTCCATCGATAGTAATCACAGCTTAAATGCAAGATAGAGTCCATTTAGTGTCTCCCAATCCCAAATTTTTAAAAGTAATGTAAGAAATAATTTAGATGTGACAAATTATTTTAGGACTGTACATTTAATAGATAAAATGATACTACACACTGATAATGGAGTGTCCCTGACAGTCAGTTGTAATTAGGCAAGCCTAATTACTCTGGAAACAGTTAAAAGTGTATGAGAGAATTTTGTTTAGTTTAGTTTTTTAGTTTTTTCTCTTGCCTCGTTTCTCAATAGAGCATATTTTTTCCTTCCCATTTTAGCTTTGTCAGCAGTTGAAGGCCTACTGTATATCAGTGACAACACTAACCTAAATCATTAAGAAAGAATTGCACCATTAAAGAGCTCTCAACTCATTTAAGGTAATAAAATAAGTCACACGAGATACAGGTATGCAGTCGCTTTTTACCCAGCTGGAATGATGGCTGTTTTATCATCCCTGCTCTCATCTTTCCACTGCCCCCCCTCCCGCCATAGCCTCTTTTAAGAAACAGTCAGGTATGGCATATAGCATCAGTCCTAATTTCAATAGAAAAAGGCCAAGAGACAGTAATTTTGAGATAACAGAAGAGTTAATAACCATCTTCAAAGAAATCAGAATCTTCTGATGTTGAATCTGAAATATACTGGGTAAACTGAAATGCAAATATTTAGCTGCAACAACAGCTCCAAGATACTCTAAGTGATTTCAGGGCAGTTAAGATTTGAAGCCTATCTGCTTGCTTGCAGCTATTGTCGAATGGGTAAGTGGAAGCTCACCATTACTTCTAATTTAGAAAATATTGTAAGTGCTTCTTACAGGCACTAAATATATTGTAATCTGGGAGCTGGAAAGAACTGTTCTTGCATAGTAACATTATTTAGGGAAACAAACTCTATGCAGCCACATCCTATGGTATTTTTTCCCCCAGGAGCACACACTTTTTTAAAGGACACTGGCAGTTTTCTCTACTTTCTCCATCTTGGAAGTTATTGTTGTTTTTTACTGTCATACAGGAAAGTTTCTGTGTCTAACTGCTTCCACTGGTCAGAAATCATATTGAATATAATGGCATAACTACCTTTAGATCTACTATACTAGTAACAGAGGCAAAGGATTGGCCAATATAATTACATTTTTCTGTTGGATAGCTACATCCTTCATTCTTCCTGGGGTAACCATGTTATCAAAGTACAGGTTGGACCTGCCTGGTCCAGCACCCTGGGGACCTGACTGGATTTTTCCACAGCAGGGGAGGTCATTTCTGGTCTTCCTGCTGCCAACCCCTCTTGCCCTTCTCCACATCCACACGCATCCTGGCTCCCCCCCTTGCAGTCCCACACCCACCCGCAGCCCAGCTGAACCATGTACCAAGTCCAGCTTGCCCCCTGCAGCCCAGCTGAGCTGTGCACCAGCTCCCGCTACTACTGCAGCCCAGCTGAGTCACGCCTGGGCTTCTTCACTCCTACCCACCCCCTGCAGCCCAGCTGGATCACACCTCGCCCCCCCCCTGCATTCCACCGGCTCCTAGAGGTGCTACCTGTATAGGAGTGTGAATATGTCTTCTAAAGGCGTTTACTGTTAATGTGTGTTACTAGGAGAACCCTTCCAGCACTGACCACAGTTTCACAAAAAGGAGAGTTAAATATGTGATTTAAAAATTAAAGAGATACATATGCCTGAACACACATTTATGGTGAAAAAAGTGTGTCTGTCAACACTTCCATCACAAATTCAGTGTTTTCAGGACTTAATACCACAATATTTTTCTTTTTAAACAAATATTTCAATGTAGTGCTGGGGAAAGTGCCAAATGGAGAGCTCTGGCGTCGTCCTCTGTTTATCTACAGGACAGGCAGGCCTGTCAACACTCGAGTGCTCTAATTAGGGACATTTGGAAAGAAAAAAACAGGAGCACAACTTCAAAGTCTTCTGAAATACATTGGACCGGTGAGTGTTTCAGAGAGAAAAAGTAGAGACATGGAAATAGTTTGCTAAACAAAACCTGCAAGAGCAGCCATGTATTACCTCAGCTGGGGCAGTACTGACTATCTTTACAAAACAGATTCTTCTGGTCCCAGATTTTTATATACAAATCCAGAGTGCCACAAGACAGGTGAACTAATGAAATTAGCAACAGTCTGGCTAAGTGTTTATAACTTTCAAAGATAATCTCCAGGCTTACTATACGTTTCTACACTGCCATTCCTTCTTCTGCTCCCAACAAATTTTCCCAGTGGAATGCCCTCTAGACACTACTGCTTTTCCCTAGGCATATAGGTACAGATCTATATGCAATCTCACACTGTCTCCAGATAGGCCATAATACAATGGTGGCGGTTTGCTAGGGTTAGCCCCAGGTGGGCCGCTGCGGCTATATTTACCTTTCCTCCGCGGGTACTGGCGAGCACAGCTCTGGTTGGCTGCAAATCGTCACTCTCAGCCAGTGGGAGTGACGGGAAGTGGCATGGACCAGAACACTGCTTCCTTCAGCTCTCATTGGCCAGGAACTGTTATCGCGGCCAATGGGTGCTGCAATTGCCCAAGCCCTGTGGAGGTGCAGGTAAATGTAGTGGTGGTGGCCCACCAGGGAATAACCCTGGTGGATTGGATCCAGCCTATGGACCAGTATTTGTCTACTCCTGAGATAGGCTGAGGAGTGAACCACATTGCAACACAGCTACTCTGCTACCACATGCAGGCAGCTACTGACTGAATCCAGAAAATATTTTTTTAATCCAGAAAAATGTAGAGAAAGAACACAAGGGAATATAGCTGATCTAGGAGTGAAACCATATTCTTCAGAAAAATCTATAAATGATATAAATACAGTTTAGCAACATAGATTGCTGTGAGCACATGACCCCTGGGCTTCATTCTCCATCTTGGCTCCACAATTAATACAATTCCAGTACAAGGTCTCAGCCCTGATCGTTCAAAATTGCCCATGGGATTGGACTCAGGTACATGGCAGGTCACCTAGCCCTGAATATTTATCACATTCTACCAGAATAATGAAATTGTTGACAAAGGGAGCAGAACTTTCAAAAGAGCTAAGCTTAGATTTAGAGACATGTCTGTGCAAGAAAATCACCACTGAACAAATCATTTTTAGAACATTTTCTGAGCATAGGAAATTGTCATTCCTGATATCTCAGCCTAAAAGCATGTAAACCATCCAATAGAATAGAATAGAATGGAATAGAATAGAACTGGAAGGGAACTAGAGAGCTCATTAAGTGCATTCCCTAGCCCACATGGCAGGACCAAGCACCATCTAGCTCATCCCTGATAGATGTTTATCTAACTTGCTCTTAAATATCTCCAGTGCTGAAGATTCCACAACTTCCCTAAGCGATTTATTCCAGTGCTTAACCACCTGGACAGTTAGGAAGTTTTCCCTAATGTCCAACCTAAATCTCCCTTGATGAAATTTAAGCCCATTGCTTCTTGTCCTATCATCAGACGTAGAGGTAAATAATTTTCTCCCACTTCCATATAACATCCTATTAGGTACTTGAAACTGCTATCATGTCCCCTCTTAATTTCTCTTTTCCAAACTAAACAAACCCAATTCTTTCTTTTTATTTAATTCTGTTTTTAATAAAAGTTTGTCAGGTCTAGCTTATAGGGTAAGAAAAATGGTCAGATTGTCTGTCTCCTGCACCATATGCTCTGCTTCACTTACAAAAGAGGGATGTAGAATCCAGTTCTGGTTACCTAATTCTGAGGAACAGCCCCCAAACAACTCAGGGCTATTGCTAGGAAGATATAAATCATGCCACACATTTAGGGTCCTTAATAGACCTTCCATCACCGGACACTGGAGTAGCACAGTGAAGCTCCACCACTCTCCCTCTCTAGTTTCTGTCATGGCCAGGGCATGCTGGGTGCAGAGACAGATGCAGCAACAGGGAATTCCTGTCTGGGAATCTGCAGCTGAATTAATACCTCTGTGTACACCTGAATGGTGGAAAGTGTTGATAATGCGGTATGAACAATATGACCCTGAGTCTCTCATAGTTTTAAAGCAGAACATTAGTACAAATGATTCATAATTGGCTAACTGAACACAAATAGCAACTTATTTTAATAAGTCTTTCAGTGAAGATACTTATAGCAGTATCCTTACGTGAATGGACAGCAAGGCCGGGAAGCCAACAAATAGTGCGTAAGAGACAGAGACACACAGGGGCAGATGACGATTTTGCGGGGCCTAAGGCAGCACAATTTCTCAGGGCCCCCCCTTTCACACGGCGCATGCGCGGGGCTTCTTGAAGCGCGGGGCCTGGGGCAGCCGCCCCGCTCTCCCTGCCCTACATATACAATAGTGGGTCTCAAATTGTGGTACATGTACTAGTGATGCGACATTAACTGCAGTCAGGTGGTAGGCAGGTTGGTTAAAAGAAATTAGTCTCAGAAAAAGAATGCATTACAATTGCACTGATTAAAATTACAGAGGCAATAGGCCAAGTTCTGAATTTTCAGTGTGGCATGCTAGTTCTTATAATGCTAGTTCTTATAGAGAACCAGTGCTCTGTGTGAGATCAACACCCCCTCAGCATTACATAAATGTCTGCTTTATAGAAATCACAAACCATAACACAAACCCAGAGCGCAGGGTTGAGGAACCATTATGTTTAGCTGATTGAAAAATTAGCCCTTTTGGGGAAAAAAAAAGATTTACACAACAAATTTTATGGGTCCTAAGGATTCATTATAGTCAGTTGGGTAAATAATGCATGGTTAAAAACTTGCTAAGTAGTCATTTGGAGCCATACATGGCCTATTGTGCCCACTTTCCTATATTTCCATGGAATATTTTTTTCTATCTTTATTATCAATACTACTTAAGGTTTCACATCAAGCAAAAGACTTTGTGTTCAAAGAATGTAATTTACCCCACTGAGCCTTCTTGTACAAAAAAATGCAGTAGCAGTCTCCAGACATGGATAAGTTTACTGTATATCAATTTTTTTCCAGGACACACATAAACGATAGAAGTATTTCTAGTGTTTATTCCAAATTTGTTTGACTTATTGGAATTAGAAAGGGTTTTTTTAAATTTAATGGTCTTTTTAGCTGAATTTATGTTTTCAAATTCTGACATTTAAATGTATTTATGAACATTCACCACAGAACTTTCCAAGAGATAACAGGAGAGTTTGGAGAGGGAGTTCTCCAGGTAAAAGAGGAGTAAAAACGGGAACCTTGTGGTAAGTGGCTGTCTGGAGTGTGTGTTTGTGTGTGGGGGAGTTATTTGCAGTGTGCTGAACTTGTGTTTGTCTGTTTGGTTTGTTTGTTTGTTTGCTTTGTTTGTTTGAAGGAGCTTCGAAAAGGTTTCAAATCTAGAAGCCTCTGTTAATTGGCTGAGCCTCACTCAGGGGGCGGGGCTACCAGAGCTATATAAGCCTGTGACTCAGCGACCAGGGAGAGCGCGACCAGGAACAGCTAACAGGAGAGTTTAGAGGGGGAGTTTAGAGGGCACTAGTGACTTCTGACCTTCTTTAAAACATAACTCTTAAAATAATCTATACTCCAGAGGTTTAAAAAGAATCCCAGTTTATACTTAAACTTATTCATTAGAAAAACGGAGACAGAAGCCCAGCAGCAGAGTGGGGGCTATCCTGTTTATTGCGTCGAGTGTAACATGTATGATTACCTTCCCTGTGGGTGGGTGGCGTAGGTGTGCACCCGTTGCAAAGAGCTCCTGACCCTCAGAGACCGAGTTCGGGCTTTGGAGGCCAGGGTGGCTGAACTGGAGGAGCTAAGGGAGGTAGAGAGCTATGTTGATGAGACTTTCTGGGACACTGTAGTACTGTCCCACCTCCAGTCTGAGAGCCCCAGTGCTCTTAAGGAGGATGAGAGTCTCAAGGGAACAGAGCATTCAATGGGAGCAGAGAGAAACCATCCCGTAGTTGGGACCCTCCTCCCAGAGGATGTTGCGGTATCCTCTCGCACTGAGGATACCTCTGAGGGGGAGGGAATGCCAGTTAGGAAGAGGCAAGTGTTAGTAGTGGGTGATTCGATCGTTAGAAACATAGATAGTTGGGTTTGTGATGACCGGGAGAATCGTATGGTCACTTGCCTGCCTGGTGCGAAGGTTGCGGACCTCTCGAGGCATCTAGACAGACTTATGTGTAGTGCTGGGGAGGAGCCGGTGGTCTTGGTACATGTAGGTACCAATGACATAGGGAAGGGTAGGAGAGATGTCCTGGAGGCTAAATTTAGGCTGCTATGAAAGAGACTGAAATCCAGGACCTCTATGGTGGCATTCTCGGAAATGCTTCCAGTTCCACGTGCAGGGCCAGGTAGGCAGGCGGAGCTTCAGAGTCTCAATGCATGGATGAGACAATGGTGTAGAGAAGAGGGGTTTAGATTTATTAGGAACTGGGGACACTTTTGGGAGAGGGGGAGCCTATACAGGAAGGATGGGCTCCACCTAAACCAGGGTGGAACCAGACTGCTGGCACTAAACATTAAAAAGGCCGTAGAGCAGTTTTTAAACTAAGAGATGGGGGAAAGCCCATTGGTGCGGAGATGCACGTAAATCGGAGGGAGACTTCTCTTAGAGGAGAATCCATTGATAGAGATTCTCTAAGCTGTAGTCAGAAAGAGAGGAGGGGAAAGGACAAACCATGGGCCAGAGCAGACAAACAACCACATACAAAGGAATCCAATGCATCAGGGAAGGGCAGACAAATAACCAGTGGCAAATTTCTAAAGTGCTTGTACACAAATACTAGGAGTCTGACTAATAAGATGGGTGAACTAGAGTACCTCGTATTAAATAAGGAGATTGACATAATAGGCATCACTGAAACCTGGTGGAATGAGGAAAATCTGTGGGACACAATCATACCGGAATATAAAATATATAGAAAGGATAGAGCAACCGGGTGGGTGGCAGAGTGGCACTGTATGTGAAAGATAATGTAGAATCAAATGAAATAAAAATAGTAAGTGAATCAACATGTTCAATAGAATCGCTATGGATTTTATGCTCCAATAATAAGAAATTAGCAGTAAGGGATATATTACCGACCACCTGGCCAGGACAGCGATACTGACATTGAAATGCTGAGGGAGATTAGAGAGGCTACCAAAATAAAGAACTCTATAACAATGGGGGATTTTAATTACCCCCATATTGACTGGATACATGTCACCTCAGGAAGAGAAGTGGAGATAAAATTTCTCAATGGCTTAAATGACTGCTTCTTGGAGCAGCTAGTGCAGGAACCCACAAGGGGAGAGGCAATTCTCGATTTAGTCCTGAGTGGAGTGCAGGATCAGGTCCAGGAAATAACCGTTACAGGACCGCTTGGGAATAGTGACCATAATATAATAACATTCAACATTCCTGTGGTGGGAAGAACACCTCAGCAGTCCAGCACCCTGGCATTTAATTTCAAAAAGGGGAATTACACAAAAATGAGGAGGTTAGTTAAACAGAAATTAAAAGGCACAGTGACTAGACCCAAATCTCTGAAAGCTGCATGGAAACTTTTTAAAGATACCATAATAGAGGCCCAACTTAAATGTATACCCCAAATTAAAAAACATAGCAAGAGACCTAAAAAAGAGTCACTGTGGCTTAACCACCATGTAAAAGAAGCAGTGAGGGACAAAAAGGTATCTTTTAAGAAGTGGAAGTCCAATCCTAGGGAGATAAATAGAAAAGAACATAAACACTGTCAAATCAAGTGTAAAAATGTAATAAGAAAAGCAAAAAAAGATTTTGAGGAACAGCTAGCCAAAAACTCAAAAAGAAAAAAAAAAAAGATTTTGAGGAACAGCTAGCCAAAAACTCAAAAACAAATAACAAAATGTTTTTAAGTACATTAGAAGCAGGAAGCCTGCTTAAAAAACCTGTGGGTCCCCTAGATGATCGAGCTATAAAAGGAGCAATCAAGGATGATAAAGCCATTGTGGAGAAACTAAATGATTTCTTTGCTTCAGTCTTCATGGCTGAGGACGTTGGGGAGATTCCTGAATCTGCACCGTCCTTTGTGGGTGATGAATCTGAGGAACTGTCCCGGATTGAAGTGTCATTAGGTTTTGGAACAAATAGAAAATATTAATGTTAACAAATCTCCGGGACCGCATGACATTCATCCAAGGGTTCTAAAAGAACTAAAATGGGAAATTGCTGAGCTATTATCTGTGGTTTGTAACCTATCCTTTAAATCGGCTTCCGTACCTAATGACTGAAGGTAGCCAATGTGACACCAATATTTAAAAAGGGCTCTAGAGGCAATCCTGGCAATTACAGACCGGTAAGTCTAACTTTAGTACTGGGCAAATTAGTCGAAACAATAGTAAAGAATAAAATTGTGAAGCATGTAGAAGAACATAATTTGTTGGACAAAAGTCAACATGGTTTCTGTAAAGGGAAATCCTGTCTTACTAATCTGTTAGAGTTCTTTGAAGGGGTTAACAAACATGCAGACAAGGGGGATCCAGTAGATATAGTATACTTGGATTTTCAGAAAGCCTTTGACAAGGTCCCTCACCAAAGGCTCTTGTGTTAATTACATGGCCATGGGATAAGAGGGAAGGTCCTTTCTTGGACTGAGAACTGGTTAAAAAACAGGAAACAAAGTGTAGGAATAAATGGTAAATTTTCAGATTGGAGAGGGGTAACTAGTGGTGTACCCCAAGGGTCAGTCCTGGGACCAATCCTTTTCAACTTATTCATAAATGATCTGGAGAAAGGGGTAAGCAGTGAGGTGGTAAAGTTTGCAGATGATACAAAACTGTTTAGGATAGTCAAGACAGAAGCAGACTGTGAGGGACTCCAAGAAGATCTCACCAAACTGAGTGATTGGGCAACAAAATGGCAAATGAAATTTAATGTGGATAAGTGTAAAGTAATGCACATCGGGAAAAATAACCGCAACTATACGTACAGTATGATGGGGGCTAATTTGGCTACGACAAATCAGGAAAGAGATCTCGGAGTTATCGTGGACAGTTCTCTGAAAACTTCCACACAGTGTGCAGCGGCGGTCAAAAAGGCAAAGAGGATGCTAGGAATTATTAAGAAAGGGATAGAAAATAAGACTCAGAATATCTTACTGCCCCTGTATAAAACTATGGTACGCCCACATTTTGAATACTGTGTACAGATGTGGTCTCCCCACCTCAAAAAAGATATTTTGGCCTTGGAAAGGGTTCAGAAAAGGGCAACTAAAATGATTAGGGGTTTGGAACGGGTCCCATATGAGGAGAGGTTAAAGTGACTGGGACTTTTCAGTTTAGAAAAGAGGAGACTGAGGGGGGATATGATAGAGGTCTATAAAATCATGAGTGGTGTGGAGAGGGCTGATAAAGAAAATTTATTTATTAGTTCCCATAATAGAAGAACTAGAGGACACCAAATGAAATTAATGGGGAGCAGGTTTAAAACTAATAAAAGAAAGTTCTTCTTCACACAGCGTGTAGTCAACCCGTGGAACTCCTTGCCAGAGGAGGCTGTGAAGGCTAGGACTATAATAGAGTTTAAAGAGAAGCTAGATAATTTCATGGAGGTTGGGTCCATAAAAGGCTATTAGCCAGGGGATAAAATGGTGTCCTTGGCCTCTGTCAGAGGCTGGAGAGGGATGGCAGGAGACAAATCGCTTGATCGTTGTCTTCGGTCCACCCTCCCTGGGGCACCTGGTGTTGGCCACTGTCGGTAGACAGGATACTGGGCTAGATGGACCTTTGGTCTGACCCAGTATGGCCGTTCTTATGTTCTTATGTAACAAATTTCAGACACCTCATACCATTCTACTGAATTCAAGAAGGTACATTTCAGAGAAGAATTTGCTCTAAAGATACTAGTTCTACATTTGATATTATTACTATTACCACATGAGCCTTCCAATCCCAATTCCACTGTCCTTCCTCGTGTTAGTAGCCCCACTGACTTTGGGGGTGCAGTGGTCAGAGAAGAATGCTGTGCGCCCCCATCTTTGAGGTTGAGGGACTGAAATCTGCCTGCATTAATTCAGTCCTACATTGTTAGAGGAAAGTATAAGCTTTTTCCATCTCTAAATTTTAATGTGCCAAATTCTGGCTGCCATGCATCCAAAAGCAGAATCATAAAAATAACTGGAGAAGAAACAAGGGGATAGGAAAGGACGACATACTTGTTTTGCTGTTCCTGGTATTTTGAAGACTTGACAGATGCTGCTTACACTTACATAGCTCCTAGCGCTGTATGGCAGTTGAAGGAAAGAAGTATATGGTCTTTACATGCTCACTGTTTCTCATCAAAAAGAAAATTTCCCCTATAGAGTTATTGGGCTAGATTTAAGATGAGTAAATTACATGGAACACATGGTTAATTTATCAGGAATTCCAATCCCATCAACTGAAATGATATGGATCTATTTAACAATAAGATTGTCACATTCTTTGAAATTTTCATTTATTTTTGCATTTTTAGTAAAACAAAAAAACAAAACAAAAAAACCCAGTTTCAGGATATGCTGATTTTTTGCTCTGTTCCTGAACATGCCTTGCCCCCAGGATCGAAGTTATATATTAGTTGTTGATTTCTTGTTGATTTGCAGTCTTAGAGGACCACTAAAAACTGAAACAACAACTTTGATTGCACCACAATGGAAACAAAGAAAAGATTGCAAGTGGTCATAGCACTGAGTACATGAGACACGATATATCGGAGAATTTAGTAGAGAATAATACTTTTTGCACCAGGAAAGATGGAACTTCGTTGTATTTTCCAACAGTGCGTCATGTGGCCGAATGAGGTTGAATTCAGATATTATGTATAGTTTTATAAATTTTTTAAACTATTTTCTACACACACACAATTTGGGTTTCCCCAAGGCTGCTAGATACCATAGTGGCCAGTTGATTGAGGCCTCCTTTTATCTAGTGATGGGCCAACACATTTTATTTAATAGGCCCTGTCATCTTCTGTTTCCCTAGTTGTGTCCTTATTCATTTAATATATTCTAGTCTCTCCAATATAGAAAAAAATGGAACAACTTGAGCTTACTGGGTTTTTTTCTCAGTCTTCTGAAAACACTTCACTGTATTTTAGTCTGATTACGAGGAGCTGTCTGCATTAGCCAGAAACCACAGCATAATGTTCAAGGTTGTCTTGAAATAAGACAGTGGCTCAGTTCTCTCACCTTTCTTTAATCTTTTTTTGCTTAAAAGCAGCCTTCTCATAATAAGCAGTTTATTCTTTTGGCATTAGCACATGTGCAAAGAAGGTACTTGTAAATTCAGATGTAGGACATTTAAAGTTACTAATTCCTCAGTGAAAAAATCCAAAGCAGCACCCAAAAGGCAACCATAGGGACTCTCATTCTGTTTTACTGCTCCCTAATATTTTGTTTTGTTTTTTATGTCTTCAGCTTCAAGTATCATAACCTCTGGCATGTGGCACTTATTCTAAACAAAGTGAAGAATGTTGGGACGCAGACATGAGGAAATGCTATAAATGAGCAATTTGGCTTGAATAATCTCTCACCACCCAGGTGAAAGAGGATGGAAATTCTTTACAAATACAGGAGGGAATCTCAGAAACAGAAATGGAGGGCTGAAAGGTGCCTTGAGAAGTCATGAAATCCAGACTCCTGTACTGAGACAGGACCAAGTAAACCTAGACCATCCCCGGCAATTGTTTATCAACCTGTTTTTAAAAACCTCCTTTGGAAAACTATTCCAAAGCTCAGCTACCTCTAGAACAAAACAACAACAAACTGCAACTAAACTCTGTCTTTTGCTTCTTTTTTTTTTTACTGCTAAAAAATGACACCTTCTGAATCCTAAATTAACTAGTAAAATACAAAATACCTAAGGAACACTGCAAATACTGATATCAGGTTATCTCAAACAAAAACAGAAAGTATTGTATTGTGACCACTATCATTGTACGTAGTAAAGGCTAAAATTTTGAGATAAACAATTTGATCTGGAGAAAACTGTTCCAGGTGATTGTGTATGCAACTGCATTAGTTTTCAGCTCACAGTGCTTCAATTTAAAAGGAAATGGGCTATTTTCATATTGCAATTTATCTTTGCTCTTGGAAGTTAAAAAAGTCAATACAAAGCAAACACAACACTCAGAACATTAATCATAATACCACCTCAACACAACTCGCAAGTTTGTGTATTTCCTTTCTTGGAATCATTCAGCTCTCTTATGTTGCCATTCCAGTTATAGACTTTCATACAGAGACTAAAAATCTTAAGCTGAAAATGATTTCTGCATGTGTCAAGCAGAGACTGGACAATTTGAAAAAGACAGAAGCTAAAAACTTTAGGAAACTGGCTTTTACAAAAAGGAAAATCTTGCTTTCACTCAAGTACTACTGGTCTCTGTGATTCTTTCCTATTAATGACCATTACACTTTCTAGCAGATATTTGAAATTACCCTTTTCTTCTGATATGTGGGTCACCTGTTTCTCCTAAGCATGCCCCTATATTAGTAATTTGTTAGCATGCTTGAATCACAGTCGAAAACCCTTCAGCCTTGGTTTGCAGCAATAAATTCAACTGACAGTTGAAATTTGGAACACTCACTTAATATTGATTCTGAATGTAATAACAAGCGACATGACCTTTTGGAGGGTGTAAAATATGGCTGCCACAACATCTGTGCCACATTTCTTGCTGTTTAGTAATATGCTGTAACAGCATGGAGCTGGCATTAAAGCTAAGCTTTATTATCAAGCAGATCACTCCATCTCTCTGGCTTCATTAAAAAAAATGCTTTCAGCTTCTGGAGCTGGTAGAGACTATAATACACATCATTGTTTCTGAGACCTAATTTACCCTGCAGTAAGAAAAAGAAAAAAGATATTTGACTACGTACAAAAATCTGTCAGACATAGGAAATTCCAACAGACTAAAAACCAATACAAGTCTTCCTGACTGTGGGGAGAAGGGATTCTGCATAAAGTATCCTAACCAAACATCTATGGAGATGATACCTTGTACTGTGTCTTCCTGTGTGTGTGAAAATGCCCTCACATTCTCATTTCCACTCTGACAAAAGAGAAGCGATTAACACCACTTCCACTGGCCTAACACCAAAACACCATTCTAATTTAGCAATTCCCCAGGATATCTTGAACTAATTTTGCCACTTTGGATACAGAAAATTTTGAATCTGATTTACTTTCAGAATTTTTCTTTGAAGTGTTAGTATCTTTAAGATATATTCCAAGTAAGTAGAACATACATTTCTACACTTCAAAAAATGTAATGTAAGCCGGTGAAAAACTGTCAAAAAAAGGCTAACCATATTGCAATACCATAATTTTCAGTCTCAGAACACACACAAAAGAAAAATCACAATGCACTGTGAAGATCATTTTAAGTATCTTTTGATTACTACTTGCACCATAGTGCACATATTGAAATGATGAACACTTTATCTTATAGGCATCTCCTGATAAACATTAAAACAATGCAGCATCGTTTTTACATTTTAATTCCAGAGTTAGCAATGCAGTGTCTGTACTTATAAATATCTGGCAACAATTAAAAATGATTTTGATCTTATCTTTGAGAGGAAAATATTACAATCCTTTTCAGTTATATGTAATTTCAAAATAAAAGACCTGTCAGCACTTTAAAAAGAGGTGTAGCATACGGAACAAGGAACATGCTTCTTTCTGTTCATTTATCTTGTTAATAGGCCATTTATTGCAAGCCGTGCTATTGTGCATACCTGTATTGGTCTGATACAGTGACAATCTATATCAAAGCCATTATTAAAGTACACTACTTTAGGTATTGAAAGCTGAAGAGAGTTGATCTTATTCTTAGTGTTTTATCCAAAGAAATGTCAGCAAAATCTGGTAATTGAAGAATATTCAGCTTTCAAGTATCAATGCTAAACAAGGCGACCAACTATGACTTGAATTATACCCTTTAGGATACTCAGAGAGAATATCCATTTGTTATACGCTTTAACTGCCATAATGCATCCGTGTTGACACACATAGTTAGTAAAGCTAAATGTAAATTTGCCTGACAATAAAGAGAATGATTCTTTAAAGAAAACCATATTAACAAGCATACTTAAAATTTGCATGCCTTTGCATTTAATCATCTCTAACCCTTGGAATCATTCTGAACAAAGTTAGGTGACACAATGGTAAAAACAGAAGCAATGTGAATATACTAACCCTCCCACTCTTGCTATAATAGGTGAAGCTTCAATAGTAGTGGTGCAGTGGAAGGAGATTTCTGAAAAAAGTCTTGCATGGACAAGAGGAGAGAATGAGAGTGACTTAAGGGGAAGAATGTTCAACTGCCTTGAATATAAAGGAAGTTCTGGTTCATTTGAACCAGATGGAGAATAAAAGAGTACACTTTTTAACTGACATTTCAGTTGCCTCCCATCTCATAATTAGCTATTACCATAAAGGAGTAAGTTCTATTAAAGGTCAAAGAAGAAGAAAAGGGCTTTAATCAAAGACCTCAAGAGCCTATGTGTTTGGTCTTTCCCACAGCTTCTAGATAACGTACAGAGTGTTTTGAAACTTTGCCAGTTTAATCTGAGTTTAATTCATTCCAGTTTTGCACAACTTAACGGCATGATATTTGCCCCCTTGAAGAGAGGTGTTAAAAGTCCTACATGGTGGAATCAATTAAGGGATCAGAGACAACCATGTGCTCAAAGCTCTGGGAGAGGATTTGTCACTATGCAATTGTATCTGACTTGAGAGTTTAACTGCACAACCAGGCCTTAAAGTTGTAAGTGGCATATCCAGAAAACAACATGATTAGTCTTAATAGTTTCAAAAAAGTCCTCCTTGGAGGCTTAAACCTACTCCTTTACTGCACTACTAAACAATTACCTGCCCTGTTTACTAAGATGCTGATGTGGCCTTGTTCCTGGCACCCTTTGAGGAAAGCAGAAAGGGTAAAATCATCAGAAAAAGCCAAGGTAAACAGCCACGAATTGGATTACTCCTACATTCTCAGCTGAGGTAGGATTCAAAACTAATCTGATTATATGTATATTATGAGCCACTAAGCATCTTTCTGCAGCAATTACCAAGCTTTCACACATAAAAGAGGGCATTTTCTTTAGCACTGGGCTAATCCATCAAGTGTTTAGCTTCAAAGGGAAAGTTAAAAAAAAGAGAATGACTGAAGTGGGTTTATAAAGCAGTGATATTTCTTTTTTATTGAACTAGAGAGGATTATTTTCAACTTTTAAATATACTGAAACAATTTTTGAATATAATACAATTTCATTTTTAAACTGCTTCTTCGGACTTTCAGAACTTGGCGCACAGTCGTATGAACTTTAGAATTCCAAAAAGCTTCAGAGCAGCTGCTTGCAGTACTGTGAGTGTTTTGGATATAAATCCTGGCACTGAGAACTTTGGCTGTTCTGGGGACATTTTAATTGGCAGTAGGTTGACATTTTGTTCCTGGACACAATGACCTGGTAATTATCTTTTATTTATTTATTTTAAATATTAATCAAATTGGTCAGGGCACTTTTTGAGTTATATGTAAAACTGTACCTAAAATGTGGTTTATTTTGTATAATTTCAGAACAAAGTATGATTGAAAGTAGAGAATTGGGATAACAGATAGATATGCAAGCACACAGACATGCCTCTCCACACACTTGTACGTGCTTAGGGCTTGATTTTACAGAAGTGGCAAATTAATATATTAACAGAACTGTAGGGGTGGGTATGGGCAAAAATGATCTACTGTGTGACCTGAGCCTTTGTGGCTATTTGAAAATCTGGTGCAGCTCTTTCCCCTCAATTCAAATATGCACATGCCCTCATTTAAATAAATTACAATTTCTAATGTCAGTGACATGTCTAGAGCTGCCAGTGGTCACATTCCAAAAATGAGAGCGAATACAAAAGGGTGCATCAAAGTACTAGTTGTTCAGTACTTGGAGGACAAGTGTGGTTGTGTTTCATTTTTAATAGTATTTTTACTTTCTGAGGGAGCCTGACTCAGATTTCATTAAGTTTCCCCCATCCTTTTGTGCTCATAGTATGTGCATCTAGGTAACTAGCCTTCACTCATATTATGACGAATTTAACCATTAAAAATAGAGGGGTGTGTGCGCGCATGCACAGATGCAGGTGACGTGTATTGCTCAGTGACAGCTACCTACCACAACAAAGATATAAGGATATTTAAGAAGTATATTCAAAGAACTGTCCTCACATCCTTATCGCTGCCCCCCAAAATAAAACAAAAATCCCAACATGAAGCACATTCACAAGACAAAATAAACCATGTGTAAATGGACAATCGTATTAAATTATGAATTAAAATATTAATAAGGGAAATTAAGCTGAACATTAACCATGAGAAAAAAAGCCACATTTTGTTTAAAAAAACCCTCTAAAAGAAGCCTATTAATTCAAAAACAATGTAGAAAGATACTCCAAAAATGTGACCAAAATTTAGCCAATACATATTATTGGAAGCATATTATTGTTGTTTAATAGTCTGCTCAATTGCACATAGGTTTTTTTAATCAGAATCAAGTTTTCAATTAACTAATTCCAGAAACCTTGTAGCTGTAATAGTACTAGAACTCATGGAAACTGCACACATTAAAATAATCAAGAAAAATAGATAAGAATTCCAAGGTAACAGACTTAACATCTAAGGCAAAAAAAGAAATGAGTAGCCCGATTGAGATAATCAGATTTTTCTCACACATGAACTTAGATATCAGTCTTAATGCTCACAGAATTGGGGCCTATATGCACAATGAAAGTTGACTTCGTAATCTTTTTTATTTTTTATTTTTGATTGCACAAAAACTTAGTAATGCCATTAGCAGGTCCAGCTGTAGTATGAATAACTAACAGCCTGGAATAGGAATACATCATATCCCAAAGATTGTTTTTACATTGGTAAAAGAAGCTCATGCCTTCAGTAGTATTATATAGCAGGCACACTTATGACAACAATGGCTGATTTTATTATAACAATATTAATATTAAAAAGTCACTAAAGATTATTTCATAATGTCATCAAAATAATAGTTAGGATTTCCGTTAAGTTCAGGTATTGTAGCATATATGAGAGTCCAAATGTAGCAAAATGCAAGCAGGCATAAGCTAGTGCAATTTCCACAGAGGACTCTGAGCCAAATTCAGTAGAGCTGTAAACAGCAGTGTTTGTTACATTATGGATATAATTAGCAAATAGGAGTAGGTGGCAAAGTAGTATAATACGCATCATTATGGCATTTAGTGGGTGTGCACAATGAGAGCAATGTACACACCAAGGTGGTATAAAACAGGTGCAATTCCAAAGCAATGTAGCTGAAAAAACTAGTGACATGGTGTAAAATAAAGCAGACTATCCTAATTTAATTTACACTCTCACCATCCTTAAAAATGAGTACTGTACTGCAAGCAGTTTAGTCAGAATTGAATTTGGTCCCTAAGAAATACCAGAGCAGTATTAGCTGCATTATGATGGTATTTATATCCATATATGCAAGGTTGCAAAATAAATGTATGTCTACACTGGGGAAAAAAAGTGTGTTTTTAATTCCAGTTAGCTAACCTGCATTAGGGGCAGTCCACATGCTGCGTAAGGACTGTGAGGAATGTATCATGAGATAAGCATTAGAATGGAATCCAAAGGGAAAGAGGAAAAGGGGATGTCCCAAGCAAACAGCAGTGAAGCTGCCTGGATGAAGTAAAAACAACTGGCTTAACACGGGATCAAATCAAGGCTATGGCTAAGGATCACAAGAGATGGAGAATGACTGGGGAGGCCCTATCCTCCATTAGGAGCCCAAAAGACTAATAGATAGATATAACCTGCATTAGCTAATTTGGATTACAACAGCAGCGGTGACAGAGCAAATTGGCTTTAATCTTAGGATAGCAGTCCAGTTCCTCTTCAGGATGCTACTTGAGCTACTGACCTAGTTAAAAGCTGACTAGCCATGTCTTCATTGCAATTTTAATCGAAGTTAGCTAACCCGGGTTAGCTGACCCGAGTTCAAAATACACATTTTCCTACCATGTACACATATCCTAATTGACACCAAACATATACAGTTCCCTTTTATGTTGATGTGGAATTTGTCCAACAGTATACAAGGTTGTTTATGGGTTCCTTAGTAGTATCAATGTAGACAGCAACAGTGATTTTATAGAGAGCCTCACAATACAGTATTAGGTATCTTACTTGAAGCCCTAGTTCTTGGAGATGCAACCGATTACTTAAGAATCTCAGCTTACATATGAAGTTACTAGCCCTCACAATTGCAGGGATAACCTTGAAAAATCTAACCCAAGTGTATTATCAAGGCTCAAACCAAGAAAAGCAGACAAAAACAAGTCACTTAATTTTTTGTTGTATGGATTACCTCTGCGGGTTGCTATGATGCCTTGCTCACGATCCCCACTGCTCTCTGAACCATTGCATCCTCCTCCATGTTACAGCCCTCCTGCTGTGCCACTATATGTGCTCCCCTCTTCTGGGGTTAGTTCTTCAGTCCAACTGTCCAGCCTCTTCCCCAATAGCACATGTGTGTGTGTGTGTTGGGGCTCAGACCCACCCACTGCTCCAGATCCCAGCCCAAAGACCCTCTGAACTGCTGCTTCTTACAGTGTTCCTTTGCCTTAACTACTGCTTCATTTTCCACAGCATCCGACTCAATTCCAGCAGCTCGACTGGAACGCCTCTAATCCCTAGGTCCCTGTGCGCACTGCTCTGTCCAACATGCTACAGGGATTGCACTCTACTTGGGAGACAGATCTCTCTCCTCTAACTTCCAGAAACCACTGGCACTGCTTTCCCCTACAGCTCTTCTTATATAGACTTGCTGGGCCTGGATTGGCTGTTTCCTGAGGATCAATTAACTCCTTACGTGCCAGGGTGGGGCATCATATAATGGTCACTAAAAAGCATAGTTACATCCAAGCCACAGTGGATCCCTTTGAATAACTTCCTCGTAGGGCTAAAGAAACATTCCAGCTGCTCATTAGGGGTGTGTCTAGACTACATGCCTCCATCGACGGAGGCATGAAGATTAGACAGATCGGCATAGGGAAATGAAGCAGCGATTTAAATAATCGCCACTTCATTTAAATTTAAATGGCTGCCCCGCTCTGCCGATCAGCTGTTTGTCAGCAGATCGGGGCAGTCTGGACGTGCCGCGGTCGACAAAGAAGCCTTTGTCGATCGGCGCAGGTATGCCTCGTCAAACCAGGTTTACCTGCGCCAATTGACAAAGGCTTGCTTGTCGACCGTGACGCGCCAGACTGCCCCGATCTGCCGACAAACAGCTGATCGGCAGAGCGGAGCAGTCATTTAAATTCAAATGAAGCTGCGATTATTTAAATCGCCACTTCATTTCCCTTTTTCGAATAAACTAATCTACATGCCTCCGTCGATGGAGGCATATAGTTTAGACGTACCCTAGGCTACATGCAGAGGCTTTGCAGTTGGAAGAGCAAATATAAAACCAACTCCTTTCATCTTCTTTCAGTGTTGATCCACCAACATGTCTTAGTATGAAAGTGCCAAGATGTCCACCTCAGGCTTTGGATTAATGTGTCTCCCAAAGTGCTATCATTTTATGTTTTCAGCAGATAGACCTCTCTGGGAACATTCACTGAAAGAGTTCATCTGCATACCTATTTGCATGTGCATATCTATCAGTCATAGAAAAAAAGTGCAGTACACAGTAGGCTTGGCTGAGCTCCCCATTGACACACAGAGGATGAACATTTATCTAGTGATCATAAATATGCATCCTGGCAATGTTTATCCCAATGTGTGGGTAATAGACTGAATATGGCTAAAACTAGTAAAACTCAATCCTCACAGGCCCACAGTTCCCAAATGTCATTTTACAATCACAAAAATTACTCCATTTTGATGTAAAGAATCAGGCAAATGTAGCAAATTTGTAAACACTGTTTCTTGTACATCTTAAAATACTTATGTACAGGGTGCCATTTCAGATTTGGGTGTGGGGATGTCCTGTGCATGCAGCAGTAGTGGGAGGGGGAAGTGAGGATGGCTTCTTTAACAGTGTTACTGAGCATGATCAGTGCAAGTCAAGCAGCAAATTGGTGAGGGGGAAGGGAAAGTGACCATGTTCCTGCCCCCCACACACATCACCTCTTTCTGACCATTGATATCTAAATGTCCTAAATTAGAGTTCCAAGAAGCACAGAAGAATATTGTGAGAGCACCATTCAGGTTGCTTCTGAACTGATCAGGAATAGTCAATGTTTATAACGGAGATTTCCTATCTCCGAGAATTGGAACTAGAAGAGACCTTGAAAGGTCATCAAGTCCAGTCCCCTGCCTTCACAGCAGGACCAAGTACCATCCCTGACAAATTTTTGCCCCAACTCCCTAAATGGCCTCCACAAGGATTGAATTCATAACCCTGGGTTTAGCAGGCCAATACTCATACCACTGAACTATCCCTCCCCACATGGTAAATTCATGGGTGAACATGAATTCACCCAGGGCAAGTTATGCCTGACTACCCTGATTGCCTTTTATGATGAGGTAACTGGCACTGTACATTTGGGAAAGGAAGTGGATGTGATATACCTTGACTTTAGCAAAGCTTTTGATAAGGTCTCCCACAGTATACTTGACAGCAAGTTAAAGAAGTTTGGATTGACTCAATGGACTGCAAAGGTAGATAGAAAGCTGGCCAGAATGTTGGGATCAGTGGATAGTGATCAACAGCTTGATGTCTGATTGGGAATCAGTATCAAGCAACGTGCCCCAAGGTTAGTTCTGAGGTTTGTTCAACATGTTTATTAATCTCCTGGATGAGGGGATGGATTGCATCTGCAGCAAATTCACGGATGATACTAATCTGGAGGAAGAGAGATATGCGGGAGGGTAGGGATAGGGTCCAGAATGACCTACACAAATTGGAGGATTGAAACAAAAGAAATCTGATGAGGTTCAACAAGGACAAATGCAGCATCCTTCACTTGGAGATGGAAGAACTGACTAAGCAGCAATTCTGTAGATCTGGGGATTACAGTCGATGAGACGCTGTATATGAGTCAACAGTGTGCCTTTGTAGCCAAAAAGGCTAAAGGTATATTGGGGTGCATTAGTAGGAGAATTGCCAGCAGACCTAGGGAAGTAATTATTCCACTTTATTCAGCACTAGTCAGGCTACATCTGGAGTATTGTGTCCAATTCCAGTCCCCACCCCCATTACAGAAAACATGTGGATGCACTGGAGAGAGTCCAGCAAAGGGCAACAAAAATAATTAGGGGGCTGGAGCACATGACAGAGAAGCTGAGGGATTTAGGCTTATTAAGTCTGCAGGAGATTAAGAGTGAGGGAGATTTGATAGCAGCCTTCAACTACCTGAAGGGGCATTGCAAAGAGAATGGAGAGAGGCTGTTCTCAGTGGTGACAGATGGCAGACTGAGGAACAATGGTTTCCAGTTGCAGTGTGGGAGGTCTAGATTGGATATTAGGAAAATCTATTTCATTAAGAGAGTGGTGAAGCACCGGAATGGGTTACCTATGGAGCAGGGAGTTGTACTCTATGGCTCACTTCCAACACTATGAATCTATGTTTCTATGACCTCAGCTGATTAGACCATCTTTCTTGTAAGAAAGTGGGATTAATAATATGGTTTTTTTGCCAGTTACTCAACAGACAGTATTCAAAGCAGAGGTGTGAGAAATGGGGAAAAAATCTCCTGGCTTTAAAATAAAGCTTCACAAGATCAGCAAGTTGTGAGCCTGGGGAAAACTTAATTAAAGTAAATAGAAAAATGTAAAAGGAAGGGAATATAAGGGCATGAAGGAAAAAAAACCCCAACAACCACCCCAGTATGTCCTGAACTGAGTCCAGGAAAAGCCAGATGCCATGTATCATTAAATGGGATGGGCTACATTAAGGACACTCCTCTAGTCCTGTCTGTCTGCCACATAACACAAATCAAGCATTTCAAAATGATATGTTGTGACATCACAAGTCATTCTCCATTTTTAGGCCGCTTCTTTCCCAGACAACAGCTGACCCCAATGGACTTGCAGGTGTGAAAGACTGCACGTGACTACTAGCAAATGCAGATATTTGTACCTGTCCAAGATAGTGTACACGTACATACATGAACTATGATGTAAAGTAGGGGCTGATATTCTTGTTCTTCGACTCTAATATTCAAGTTACAGCTCATGCCCTTTCTCCCAAATATTCCAACATCACAACATCCAATAAAAAGATGACATTCAGATAGCAGCATTTCTATAGCTGTGCTGGCAAGAGCACTTGGATCTACTTGGCATTTGCCAATCATCTTGTGGTTTCAGAAGCACAAAGCTAACAAGGGAACAAAGCACCAATAATACTGTCAGTGCAGTGGGGCCTGTTGGCCAGGATGCAACTCTGTGATCAACAGCTGAAGGCTCTAAGTTCACAGAAGAATCAAGAAGTCAATGATCATGGTTTAAGTGCCACACAGGAATATTAGCAACCTTTTTTACCCCAAAACCCTTAAAAATGGTCACATTCCCCCTTCTAATTATAACTGACCATCAAAGTCTGAGCATAAACATGAATGCTCTCACTTTGCTAATTAAGCTTCTCTTCCTGCCACACTTACTCAGTGAATTCTTGACAATCCAGTGCCATTAATGAAATGGATTGAAATCTGAAAATTGGGATTAAAATAATTAGAATACCATTGAATCACATCTTCAAAAAACCTATTCAGGTTGATGTGATGGGGTGCAATAGGCCTCGACATCCCTACTGGGGTCTGGAGGCCTTTCTGCACCCTGCCCAGCAACAGGAGCAGAGGAGAGGTCTTCCAAGCAGAATAGAGTGGCAGCCTCTGCTACAGCCAATCAGGGCGCAGTAGGCCAATATAAAAGAAGCTTCTGGGCCAGGGCCTGCCAGTTCCTTGCTGGAGCTCGACCCAGGAAGACCTAAGAAAGAGGACCCAGTGTAGACAGGCCAAATATCAGAAAATCCTCTTCTGGAAAAAAAAATAGGAAAAAGGTGTAGTGTAGACCAAGCATGGTAGAACAGCAGCACTCCAGATACCTCTGAGTGAGAGCTGGACTTCAGACCAGGTCAGAACTAGGTCCAGTGGCTGAAGACTAGCCAGTAAGCCATCGACTACACTCTCCTGAACCCTGGACAGGGAGGACTTGACCACAAGGCCCAAGAGAAAGGTCTGGACAGAGCAGCTTCCAGGGAAAGTGGCTCAGAGAACGTGACAGTCTCTTTGAGACTCATCAGGTAACTGCTCTTTACAGCATCCCTGGGCTGGGACCAGAGGAGTGGGCAAGCCTGCATCCCCTCCTAACCCACAGCAGACACAACAGGGGGTAAGAAGAAGACTGGTCCCAGGTCACATTTCAGACACCGCCTCTCCCACAGACAGCTGGGCAAAGGGACTACAAAACTCCCTTCAGCCACCAAGGGGTGCTCACAAGAAGGATGGAATCCTTTATAGATGACTCAGCTCTTCATGCTTCTGAAGCAGTTACAGTGTGCTCCATGAATGTACAGGCAGTCCCCGACTTACGCGGATCCGACTTATGTCGGATCCGCACTTACGAACGGGACTTTCTTGCCCCGGAGCTCGCAGGCAGCGGTCCCGCCACCTCGAACTCCGGGGTGAGAAAAGCTGCTCCCGGTGCCCCTGGTCTGCTGGGAACCATCTCCAGCAGACCAGGGGCACCGGGAGCAAAGCCGCAGCAGCGGCGGGTTCCCGCGCTTCTGAGGCTTTGCTCTGGCTTTGCTCTGGCAAAGCCTCAGAGGCGCGGGACCGTGCCGCGGCTGTGGCTTTGCTCCCGGTGCCCCTGGTCTGCTGGGGACCATCTCCAGCAGACCAGGGACACGGGGAGCAAAGCTGCAGCGGTGGCGGGGTCCCGCGCCTCTGAGGCTTTGCCAGAGCAAAGCCTCAGAGGTGCGGCACCCCGCTGCCGCTGCGGCTTTGCTCCCCGTGACCCTGGTCTGCTGGGGGGGGGGGCGTAGCTAGTGCGCCCCCCCCCCAGCAGACCAGGCTTTTGTTGTGGACCCTGGGGCAGAGCAGCTGGGGCGCCGCTCTGGGC
This sequence comes from Pelodiscus sinensis, assembly GCF_052426305.1. Lineage (NCBI taxonomy): Eukaryota > Metazoa > Chordata > Testudines > Trionychidae > Pelodiscus > Pelodiscus sinensis. The sequence continues at coordinate 33,849,408 of NC_143067.1, read as the reverse complement.
ACTATTGGACCAACCCGGCAGCACCCCAGCTGCTCTGCCCCAGGTGTCCTGATTCAGCAGCGGCTGAATCAGGACGCCTAGGGCAGAGCAGCTGGGGTGCTGCTGGGTTGGTCCAATAGCGCCGAGGAGTTGCTCTGCCCCGGGCTTCCTGGAATCAGCCGCTGATCAGTTTCAGCAGCAGCTGACTTCGGGATGCTTGGGTTCTTAAGTTAAATCTGTATGTAAGTCAGAACTGGTGGTCAGTTTCAGCAGCGGCTGAATCTGGAGCCAGTTCCGACTTACATACAGATTCAACTTAAGAACAAACCTACAGTCCCTATCTTGTACGTAACCCGGGGACTGCCTGTATCTCACATCATGCTCTGTGCAGATACTGAGTGCTGCGTCTTTGATTGAGAAGGGGTTTTCCTCAGTATCCCTGTAAGAAAATGTTTCTATTGTCGTGTAACATGTTGTGTGAATTGCTGCTCTCCATGTGTGGCTACATTTCACTGCTTTTGTATGGTTTGTACACTTCAGAGTCATAGATAGCTTGGGGGGTATCATTATTTCTAATTAGCCCTCTGCTCCCGACCCGATTCATTAAGTGATCCCACAAACTCTTGAAAAAAGCAAGCAGGAGGAATAGATTGATAAGAAAGGAGAACTTCCCTTGATAATTAGTTAAAATGAAAAAGAAATAAAGAAACAACTCGCACAGCAGTGTTGATTGTTGATGAAATATCTGACTTTATAGTTTGCCTGGGCATGACAGAGATTCTTTAACAGAATGGCAGTGGTTTTAAAATTTTTTGAATTACAACTAGTAAATCTGTTGGCAAAAACGAATGGAATTTTGATTACTTTGCAACGTCAATGTAAACTTAATGAAGCATCTTTAGCTGCAAACTTTAAAATTGGGTTAAAGTGAAAACTGGATGCACATGCTAATTTATAATAGACTGAATAACTTGTGACAGCACATCCATGAAAAGCACCTCAACACAAGAACTGAGCCCAGCATGTCAGAAAACTACTGATGAATGGCGATCAATACAAGACAAATCTGTATGCACGTTTTCTTCATTGTTACTAACTACAACAGGTATCTGGGGTAGAATGTACCACCCTGTCCACATGTTGGTATCCCCCATCTTTTCCCTGCATACCAGTGGGATGTCAGCTGTTCAACTCCCCTCTCCCCCTCAAAAAGGGTTCAAGGGATCTAGTAAACTTGTTGCAATTGTCCACAGAAGCTCAAAATCAAACATTTCTCTGCCATCCTTTAGGACACCAAAAGAATAAAGATTTTTTTTTAAACCAAAAATTAGATGGTCAAAGTGACTTTGATTTCCCAGCCCAACAGGCAATATGGGAATCAAACTACAGTTCTGAAGAACAAGAAGATTCCTCAGGCTAGCCCCAAGCATGTTGAGGCACTACAGCTGTTAATTTTTTCCCCCAGTATGCACACTGGTTACTGTTGTAGTCACAGTTCATTGATGAAAAACAGAACACAAAATAAAATGATATAAAGGTGATTTCAATTATTTTTGTTAAAAAATAACAAATAAATAAAGCAAATAAATAAATACATTCAATACTGACTTTGGAAATAAATTTTAGTTAATATATTTTTCTCCCTGTACCTTCCTGGATCTTATTTTATGTCCTCTAAAATTCACGTACAGTAGAAACAAGGATTTATGTTAAGAATTGTTAGCTACAAAAACATGGCAAGACAAAAATAGTTAGCATGCTTATTGATCTGAGGTCACTGAAAAGTGGGTTGCTAGTCTCAATTAAGTTTCTAGCACAAGTTGCTACATCCACAACACCCAATCCCTATTTGTTAGCACTAAGGGGCATTCTTGTTGGTTGTCACATCAAAGAAGATATGGAACAACTGAGCAATGGGCAGTGAGCTACTCTCCTGCCTTTGAAAAGGGGCTTCGCAATATAGTGAAAAGTTAAATGTTTGCCATTCCTTTAATCCCTTCACTCCATTGCAACTTGATTTTTTTGTATCCCAAGTCCCAAGAGTTATCATTTTACCCAGTCACTGTAATTGTTTGTGTAAAATACGTTATTTCATTACCAAGATGCACATCTTAATAAAATAGTATCCAAACTAGAACTGAAGAGAGGCCATCCACCCATTTTCCTGTTCCATGCAAGCCAAACTGATCAACTAGCGTCTTCCTCAGTTAAAAAGAACTCATGATAAACACTTCTAAGGCTGAATTTAGGCTCTAATCCCACACTGTGATCTACATAGGTGCTGCAGTCAATCCTCAGGCTGGGCACAGCAGTCTGCCAGTATTGATCACAATGTAGGATCAAAAGATGCAATGACTTGACCAATCCGGCGTGAATTTCTGTCCTTTTCATAATCTCATTTCTGCTGGAATCAAATCAACCAATATTACTAATAATCCTTAATTATTTTAGAGGGCTTCTGAGCTATACCATCTCATTTGTGATCCACATTTTCCTCCGTATACACAAGATCATACCTACACTCTGTGTCCCCCTCATACTTCCCCCTTCCTCCCATCCACTGGCCAAAGTAGTCATAGCCATCTCTCAGTTCCCTCACAAATTCAAATCCCAGTATCTGTGGCCCAGATGCTAAACGAAAGGGGATCTCTGCAAGCTGGTAGCCAATGATAGAATACTGACTAATCCACTTGAATAATCTCTAGGAAGAGATGACCCACTGTTCACAGCTCTCCCTAATGCCATAAATAAGTGGGATGCTTTCCTGAATTACATTATCCTGTCTTACTACTAAGAGGGGCTCTGGAAACATCTGACATATTAAGCTAGATTCTTCCTGAGTTTGAGTGTGGTTTGAGGAAAAAAATTGGAAGGTTGAGGCACCATTCTCCCAAGTGATGCCCAACTTGATCTGGAGGATCAGGGATATCTAGATGAAGGGGCAGCAGTCCAATCTGAGTACTGATGATGGGAGCCCTTGGAAAGGCATAGAAAGAGTGGAATCTCTGGCTACGTCTACACTGCACATTTATTTCAGAATAAGATATTCCAGAATAGTTATTCTGAAATAGCTCATTTCAAAATAGCACGTCTACACTGCAGGAAGCCTCAAAATTAGTCCGATGTTTCCCTAATGTGGACGTGCTATTTCAAGTTAGACCCCCCAGGAGGCACTGGGGAGGAATAAGTTATAATGGTCCTGGTGAGGGACTATTTCGAAATAGCAGCAGGGGAGCGTCTACACAGCCCCTATTCCAAAATAACTATTTTGGAATAAGTGTTATTCTTCGCAGAATTAAGTTTACAGAAGTCGGAATAAGCCTCCTGTTATTTCAAAATAATTTTGCTGTGTAGACACACCCTCTGGGAGCAGACTCACTTTCTGGAGTCAGAGGGGTGTCCTTCTGAATTTGACACTCCCTTCAAAGATTGATCCAATAGATGAAGTTTTAACAGAGCCTCCTTGACGGAGAAGGGCTAACAATGGCCAGGAATGTGGCTCTTTAACAGTGCCCCTCAGCTGGAAAAATGAGCGTCACATGACATCCCTGTCTTGAATTCGGCAAGTTTAGGTTTGGCTCTTAGCAGGAAGGCACCAAACTGCCATGCCAGGTAGCAGCCTGATAGGCTGTGTCTAGACTACATGGCTCCATCGACGGAGCCATGTAAATTAGCTTATTCGGCATAGTCAAAGAAGCGGGGATTTAAATAAAGACTAGGAAGCCTTTGTTGACCACACCGCGTCTAGACTGCCCCGCTGTGCCGGATCAGCTGATCGTTGACATAGCCCGGCGGCCATGTTTATTTTAATGAAAGCGGGGATTATTTAAATCCCCGCTTCTTTGACTATGCTGAATAAACTAACTTACATGGCTCCATCGACAGAGCCATGTAGTCTAGACACACCCATACTGGTTCCATCTTGCTATAACAGGGTTCAAAAATGAACTAGATAAATTCATGAAGGATTGATCCATCAATGACCATTAGCCAGGATGTTTGCAAGAAGATGGAGATGGGCGGCAGGGGCTGAGTTACTTGATTACCTGTTGTGTTAATTCCCTCTGGGGCACCTGCCATTAGCTATTGTTGGAATATGAGATACTTGGCTAGATGGACCTGTGTTTTGACCCAGTATGGCTGTACTTACATTCTTCCCGCTATGGATGGCAAGAAGCAACTGAGAGGTAGTCAGGGCTGCTCTGTCCTATGTGTGCATGTGACAGGGAGGAGTATGGGGACACGCTGTCATGTAATGGATGCTTCTGGTCAAGATTCCAATCTCACGCTCATGAGTTACATGCACACAGGTGTGATCCACACAGAGACTCAGAGAAGGAGCAGCGTTACTTTCATATTACAGATGGAGATATGGGGACAACAGAAAGGTGAGATGAGTTGCTCAAGGCTCCACAGTGGTGGAGCCAGGAATTCTGTCCGCTGCACCACATTACCTAAAACTTACTGGCTTAATATATGTAAAATGTTATGTGAAGAAGCAACACTCATTTCCGGTTTACGTTTGATAAGCTTAAGGCAGCAGTTCTCAAAGCGGTCTGTGGACCCAGTGTGAGAAAGCTGTTACCAGGCCACTCCAGTTTGTTTACTTACTGTCTCCGCCGGCACGCAGCCCTGGGCTCCCATTGGCTGTGATTTGCTGTTTACAGCCAAGGAGAGCCGCGGAAAGCAGAGGTCCAGGTCATGCTGCTTCCCGCGGCTCCCCTGCACTGCAAATGGCGAACCACACCCAGGGGAAGCTGTGAGTCTCCATAGCTGCAAATCCGTAAGTAAATCAACCAGAGCAGCCCAGTAGCAGCTCTCTCAGAGTGTCTGACATTGAGAAACACTCATTTAAGGTTACATTTACAAAGTGCCTATGAATATATCTACACTGCAACAGAAGACCTGCACGATGTCAGGAGTCAGCTGGGTCAGCTTACTGAGGCTTATGGAACTCAGTGTGCACAGCGGTTAAACTCCAGCATAAACTGGAGTCCAAACTTTGAGATCCTGCACAGGGGGAAGGAAGATGGTGATCTTCATGCAAGTTGATGCTGCTAAGTGGGAAACCTTAACTGCCCATCAACCTGATCGACTATCGGTCTCCTAATCAAAAGAGCAACAAAATAAGCCTAATTTAAGAGAGTGATTTTTACATGAGTCAAACCCAAGCATAAGGAAAGCTTTAGAATTTGCAAGGTCATTGCTTTAACTATGGAAACAAAAACAAAGAATCCACACATTTCTTTGCTATTTAGAACAAATATGATTAGGGAAAGAGATTCTGTTGCAAAGGACTGTGAACCCAGTTTGTGACCTTTTTCTCCAATGAGAGGGAAACATTCTAAATACTTACATTTTGGAGGACGTGAAAGGTCATGTGTATTTTGCCATTTCTGTTTCATCATGAATGGAGTTAGAACAATAAGCTCCATGTAATTACTACAGCAATTAATAGGGCAAATTCTGGCTCTGTCTGGGCATAACTAAAGAATGGACACAAGAGAATACTGGGAAAAACAGAATGTTTTTTCATTCTTATTCTGGAGGGTCTGTACAACTCCTGCCTAAAGAGTGGGGGAATTCAAAAAGGCAGAATTGGGAGGCATGCTTCAAAATATCTGCATCAGATTATATCACTTATGCCAGCCTGGTTGCTTCACTGACTAGAAAAGGAGAAGCAGTGCAGAGTGTTCCTTCCAAGGTTTAAGATTGGAGGTATAAGGGATGGATTTGACTGGAGCATTCTGAATTGCTGAAAAGAAATATGGAACTGTTGAATGCTTTGCACTGCAGAATTCATTTTATCCCATCTCAAAGTAAGATTAATAAGGGAGCACCATTATAATGAAAGTCGGGTTCATGGAATTAATCAATCACTTGCCAGTCCCTTAACCCCAATATCATTTTTTCCTGATATACTATAGGATTAGACCCAAAGAGAGGGTAAAACCCATAACTCATTCTCATTAATGTCGTATTTATATCTGCCACAAGGTGGTCTCAGGAGAAATGACGAGATAAACAGAGGTGCGTGGACTAAATGTAAATAATATCTACATAACAGATGAAGTTTGCACATATTTCAGTGAACTAATTTTACATGACACTATCCAGAGTGAACAGTTATTTATGTTTTACAGAATTATTTTGTTTCCATTTTTCAGGCCTGCTTTTCACAGCTTTATCAACCAATTGTACTAAGTTACGTAGCCATGACTAGAATTGGCAAGTATGAGCAGAACTGATGGACACTGTGCATTTCAGAGGCTAGAAGATCCCTTGAAAAATCTAACATCATACCAAACATTTTAATTAGCATTTGTCACAATCTGGCAAAAAGCCTTATTAACTAAGAGAAAGCAATCACTGGTTTAAGCAGGCTACCAAGAGTGAGGTTTTTTTTCCTTTCTACATTTAAAAAGAAAATCTAATAAAATAGAATCTCATAGGGGAGCCAGCTGCCCTGCCAGGCCTCTGGCAAGGTAGGGGATGGCAGCTCCACGCTCCCAGAAGAGGTGGGGCTTTGGGCCTCGGGCAGGGCTAAGGGCAGCCAGCTCTCAGTGTGCCCCCCCCGCAGCCCTCAAACCAGAGCTTTGGTGATTTAAAGGACTTGGGGCTCCAGACACCACTGCTAGGGTTGCCAGGTGTCCGGTATTGACCAGTCCAGTCCAGTATTTTCTCCCCGTCTGGTAAAAAAAAAATCAGAAAATAACGGACACCTAAAATGTCCAGAATTCTCTGATTTTTTCCAAGCCAGGAAGCGAAAATACTGGGTGCTTACCTCGTTCTGCAGGGGACCTGTCTGGCCCGGAGCAGGAAGACAAGCTGGTGGATGGCCGCCGACAGCCTGTTAGGCTGTCCTTTTCCTCCCCCCCCTTTTTTTCTCCCTCCCCCCCCTTTTTTTTCTAAATAGAATTTTTCCTCCGGTGGGTTTTTTTTTTTTTTGGTGGGGGGGTGTTCAGTATTTTTGGTTAAACCATCTGACAACCCTAACCACTGCTGACTCAGTAGCAGCAGTGATGCCCAGGAACTCTGGACCTTTCGAATCACCAGGCTCTGGAGCAATTGCCCCTTTTGCTCCCCCTGTCAGCGGGCCTGGAGTCTCACTAAATCCAAATACAGCAGCCATTTTAAAGCAGCAGACAGTAATTTTTAAATACATAAAACTTGCAGGAGGATGAAAAATGTATTCTGTCTTTACATGATGAAGACTAGCATTCACTCAATTGTGCCTGCAATGCTAATGAGCAGTATAGTTTGTCTCACTCCTGAAGGCAAAGTGTGTATTTTATTCACTATCTCTCAGTCTCTAACTCAAGAAAATCATCAGCAATCTACAGAGGTCTTCTGTAGCAGGGAAGAAACCCTCCTCCCATCATATAAACAATATCTGCTTCCATTTCCCTACCCCCTTTTCCCTCCCTGCAGACAGACTCAGCGTGTGGTTCCTGGGGAATTAGTTGTAGAAGAACTCCCCTGCTGACAGCAAAATGCCAACTGCACGTTCTGCACATGTAATGTGTCTGACATTTCCACATCGCACCAGGTTAACATTTTTTGACAAGTGCTTAAAAATATATATCTTTAAGTGTGTGTATGTTTTATTGCTGCTTTCAAATCTCCATTTTATAATACTTAATTTAGAAAGTTATTTTATCTATGAAGTTACCTGTGTTTTGATTTAAGTAGATATAAGTAGTTTCTGAGGTCTGATTTTGAAATCAACTGGTATATTTCAGTTGACGGACGCTATAAAATGTTCAAATATCTTCCCAACAGAATAATTAAATGCTGAAAGGACGGAGTATGATGGACATGTGTAGCTTTGTCTGTCTTGATTCAATTTTAACCCTCAATATCTCTTCACTTCTAGTCTGGCTCACATTTGGTGAGTTGAGGAAATTTCACTCATCTTTCAAGTCTTAAAGATTTTTTTTCCTCTTTCACACCTTCTTTTCAGTTACACCAGCGATGTCACCAGCACTATCCAGAATTTTCCATAATTTCTAAGGCCTATAGTGATTAGATATTTTAAGTGAAACCTTTCATATTTTTATAATGGAAGGAAAAAAAACAGAATAATTTTGGGAACTGGAAAATCTGATCAGATTAGACATCACACTATATCAGGAAAAACGGGATTGCTATTCACTTCATGTCCACTGACCGTATTTGTAGATCAGATGAGGATACACATTTTGTATCCATTTAGGGCCCTATTTATATTGCTTACTCCTCTGAAATGGGTCTGGACAGTAGGGATGAATCTACACAGCAAAGTTATTTTGGAATAACGGCCATTATTCCAATATAACTATGCGAGCATCTTCATAGCAATAGTGTCATTTCGAAAAAATTTCAAAATAATGGGAGGCTTATTCCAATTTCTGTAAACCTCATTCTATGAAGAATAATGCTTATTCCAAAATAGCTATGTCAGAATAGGGGCTGTGTAGATGCTCCACTTCTGCTATTTCAAAATAGCCCCTCACCAGGGCCATTTTAAGTTATTCTTCCCCAATGCCTCCTGGAGTTCTAAATTGAAATAGCATGTCCACGTTAGGGAAACCTGCCTCGGATTAATTTTGGGGCTTCCTTGCAGTGTAGGTATGCTATTTTGATATAAGCTATTTCTGAACAACTATTCTGGAATGGCTTATTCTGAAATAAATGTACAGTGTAGATGTAGCCTAGTAGGTGAAATACACTCACTTTCAATCATACAGTGATGGGCACTGCAAAGATAGAATGGAAAGCCATGCAAGCTCAGAAAAGCAACATTACAAGGGCACGTGGTCTTCCATGGCTGGAAATTTGGAAAGAGATTTAATCAAAAATGGCCCACTGAAAGGAAAAATTCTAAGGTATTTCCCTGAGCAACACATAATTTACTACCCATATGTATATTTACTGATTTACAGATCTAATTTATAGATATTTCAAACAGGAATTTGAAAGATCAAATTTCTCATTAACTATACAGTTCATCTCAAAGTTAATGGTATTCACAATGAGAATAATAGGTCACTCGTGTTAATTAAAAATTATGAATCAGAAATGCGAGTCATAGAAATAAATTACTACAAGTTCTTTTTGAGAAATTTTCCCAATGAATAAGCAAATGCTCTTTGGTAATATACTGTACTACATCCAGAGGTGGAGTTCCAGAAGTGGGAGACACTTCTAATTCAGTCACAGAACATCTGCATTTTCCAGGTAAAATATAGGACAGATTACATGCCTGTCTGCTGTCACAGGATCACGATAGAAACTTTTGTTTCTTAAAATAGCCATGGTTTTCCTTGGCTTCAAGCCTTGAGGCTGCTTGTATAGAGGAGTAAGCACCTCCTTGGCTGAGTCCTCACAATATATTTCCCTCTCCATGCTCACCCTAGGGTTGAAATGTTTTTAAATATAAAATATATGGGCTAATGAGACTGACATGTTGTGGCAAATTTTCAGCCTGCCTGCTCAAACTTCACCTACAGCGTTTGAAAAGGCATCTATCTGAGTAAGCAAAACAGATGCAGTCACACTTTGTGAGTGCGGTTTTAAAGAAACCCGCTAAAATCTGATCACAAGGAGCATATTGTTGAAGAGGAACACTGGACTAGGTTTCAAGCATCCTTGGTTATTTTCATTGCTTGTCTTCGCCTTGCTTTCTTTTCTTTAAAAAACCCCAAACAGCTCCCTCTCCAACATTTGCTCTCCTTTCTAACTGTCAACATTCTGCATGATAGAAGTGATTTAATCTAGAAACACAATGCATAAGAGATCCTTCTTTGTTGTTTTAGAAAGGTTGCTTGTTCATCACATTTGATAGGAAGCAGTACGTGATGTATTTGTACATGAATTACGAGTTCAGATCTTACAGTATGCTGGAGCATATGCAAGATACTGTGCTATTCATAACACGGGCTCTATGCCCAATGCTTTCTCCTCTGCTTTTGCTGGCTACAATAAAAAGTCTCACAGGCATAGCTGTGTTAGTCTTTAACTTTAAAAATGAGTAGCCCTGTGGTACCTTAGGGTATGTCTACACTACAGCGCTAATTCGAACTAACTTAGAATTAGTTAATTCGAACTAAGCTAATTCGAACTAACGGATCCAGACTAAAAAACTAGTTCGAATTAGCGTTTTGCTAATTCGAACTAGCATGTCCACACAGAGTGGACCCTGAACCGGGGTTAAGGATGGCCGGAAGCAGTGCCGGCAGGGCATCAGATTAGCAGCGTGGAGCTTCTGTCTCAGGCTAGCCGAGGGCTGTGCTTAATTGGGGGGCTGGAGGAGAGGTTCCACCCCCAGAAGCCCGCAGAGCCAGCCCAGTCCTCCCCATCGGGGGCTCGTACCCCATTCCTCCATCACCTCCTTCCACTTACCCCTCCCTAGCCCCCCTTCCTGATGTACAAAATAAAGGACAATTGTGTTCAAAAATAGAATCTCTCTTTATTGAACAAAACTGGGGGAGACTGGGAAAAGGAGGTGGGAGAGGGGAAGAGAGAAGGTGGGAGAGGGGAGGACAACTACAATGATGAGGGGTTTGGAATAGGTCCCTTATGAAGAGAGGCTAAAGAGACTGGGACTTTTCAGCTTAGAAAAGAGGAGATGAAGGGGGATATGATAGAGGTCTATAAAAGCATGAGTGGGGTGGAGAGGGTGCATACAGAAAAGTTCTTCATTAGTTCCCATAATAGAAGGACTAGAGGACACCAAAGGAAAGGAATGGGTAGCAAGCTTCAAACAAATAACTTGGGGTATGTCTACACTACATAGTTAGTTCGAACTAACGGATGTTAGTTAGAACTAACTTTCATAGGCGCTACACTAGCGCTCCATTAGTTCGAATTTAATTCGAACTAACGGAGCGCTTAGTTCGAACTAGGAAAACTTAATTTTACGAGGATTAAGCCTAGTTCGAACTAGCTAGTTCGAATTAAGGGCTGTGTAGCCCCTTAATTCAAACTAGTGGGAGGCTAGCATTCATTGTCCAGCAATATCCGCAGCAGGATCAAGGATGTTCCTGGACCAGGGAGTCCTGGTTGGGATCCCTACTAGCACGAGGGCTGGCAGTTCGGAGCTGATGGGACTGGGGCCGGAGCTGGAGCCCTGGTAGTATAGCCAAGGCTGCAGTAACTCCAGTAGTGAGGCCGGGGACGTGGCAGCCACAGCAGCCCCGGTAGCCCCAGTAGCGGGGCCAGGGCGAAGTACGTGGCAGCCACAGCAGCCATGACAGTCCTGGTAGTGGGGCCGGGAATGTGACAGATGTGGCAGCCCTGATAGCAGAGGCAGGGCAGGGATGCAGATGTAGTGTCCCAGCCACGCTCCTGTCACAATGCTTACAAGCCCCCAAGTCCTTGGTCTGTCAGGAACACTGGGCAATTAGAGCAGGACTAGCCCCTAACTCCATTCTTTAGGCCTGACTGGAATACTGAGCGGAAAGGGACAAGCCCCTGTGTCTAGGTGGGAACAGAGCCAGGCCCTCTAATGCAACATTAGTTAACACAACAATGCAAGTACAACTTTGCTACATGGCTGACTACACTAATTTGGCTGCCCAGTCTCCCTTCCCTCCTTTACTGTCTCCAAGTGCAACATTCTACGTCCCATTTTGATTGCTACCTCCCTAGCCAACGCAACATGATTAACCTTTGATTTTCTGTCAATTATTCTTGACTAGAGGTGTTAGGATTATATCCCCATGGTAGCTGTATCTTGCTTCTACTTTAGTCGGTCACAGATATGTTATGGATTTCCTGGGTTTTTTTTAAAACTCTCTCAGCAATTTTTCCTTTGCACAAAATACATATAATTGACAGACACCAGGCTCTCTGTCCCAGAGTGAATATGATTGTCCCTGGCATTTGTGCAGGGCAAGTGGGATCTCCAGCATCCTTCTTCCTCTCTCCCACTCTCTCCTGGGCATCTGCATGAGAGTCAGGACTATGTAGCCCACTGAATATTAATATCAATGCTATCTTCTTTCCTTTCCTTGTAGGTATCCACCCTATACTGTCAAAATTCATGTCTCATGCTGGAAGCGGTAGCATTTTAGTTTCACCTACCTGCTACAAGGATAGATCCGATTAAAAGCAATATAAACAAAGTGCACTTGAAATGTAGGTTAGTTTCTGAGTATATTTAGCTTGATTAGCTTCACTTGTATGCTGAATGTTTCTATTAACCTATGGAGCTTTGAAAACATGGATTTTATATTTCCACATTCTTATTTGTTTGATTTCAAATCAGCTAAGGGTTGAGTCACTACTGGAATTAAACTAAAAATTACCAAATTTTCCATATTCCAATGCTACTGGAGTACAATGTTGATAACAGGATTACTTACCTGTAACTGTTGTTCTTTGAGATGTGTTGCTCATGTCCATTCGAACGAGGTGCATGCGCGCTGTGTGCACAGTTCCTGGAGCATTTTTTCCCAGTGGTACCCGTCGGGCCAGCAGGTCCCCCCCTAGCGTGGCGCTGCTATAGCGGAGTATAAGTACCCCTGCCAGCCCTCCCCGTCCTCAGTTCCTTCTCGCCAGAAAAACTCCGACGCAGAGGAGGCAGAGGGGGAATCGAATGGACATGAGCAACACATCTTGAAGAACAACAGTTACAGGTAAATAACCCTGTTTTTTTCTTCGAGTGATTGCTCATGTCCATTTGAATGAGGTGACTACCAAGCTAACCCCCCCGGAGGTGGGGTCGGAGACACCTTTTTAGCTAACAGAACAATTACGCCAATATTCAATGACAACGAGAACTTTAATCCAGAAATGTAACCATAGAACATAACACAGAACGCATAACAGGTACAGCAGGCACATGACACTACAATGTGCCACTCATCCCTTCCCCTTTTTTTTTGTTTTACAGAAGAGAACCCAACACCACCGCACCCATGGCGGAATCTCCCATGCCTGTTGAGTGAGGGCATAATGCTCTGTAAACATATGGACAGAGGACCATGTAGCTGCCCTACAGATCTCAAGAATCAGGACTTGGGCCCCAAAGGCCACGGATGAAGCATGTGCCCTAGTGGAATGCGCTGACACGTGAGGTGGCTCCCTGTGCGCCAGTGCGTAGCACTCCCTAATACAGGACGATATCCACCCCGACAGCCTTTGGGCTGAAACCGGCGTCCCTTTCACCCACTCGGCATAGGCAATAAACAACCGAGATGACTTGCGAAATGGCCTCGTTCTGTCTATATAAAACACCAGCGCCCTTTTCACGTCAAGGGAGTGCAATGCCCGCTCCTTAGGGAAGCGGTGGGGCTTGGGAAAGAAAACCAGGAGGTATATGTCTTGCAACATGTGGAAGGTCAACACCACCTTGGGGAAGAATGCGGGGTGGGGACATGGACGAACCCTGTCTGCTGAAAACACTAAGTATGGGGGCTCCAGCGTCAGGGCACACAATTCCAATACCCGATGTGCTGACATAATGGCTACTATAAATGCCAGCTTGAGCGACAGGAACCTGAGTGGGCAGGAAGCTAGGGGCTCGAAGGGGGGACACAAGAGCTTGTTTAGCACCAAGCTGAGGTCCCACTGAGGCACCGGGGCCCTCACATAGGGAAATAATTTGTCAAGACCCTTTAGGAACCTCTTCACAAGGGGGTCAGCGAACAGCGACCTATCCTCTGACCCAGTCAGGAACGCTAGATGCACCTGTACCAACGGAGCAGACAGACCCACTTGTCGCAGCTCAAACAAGTAGTCCTGGACCACTGGAACAGAGGCCTGAGAGGGGCAAACTCCCTTAGGGTATGTCTACACTACCCCGCTAGTTCGAACTAGCGGGGTAATGTATGCATACCGCACTTGCTAATGAAGCCCGGGATTTGAATTTCCCGGGCTTCATTAGCATAAGCGGGGAGCCGCCATTTTTAAATCCCCGCTGCTTCGAACCCCGTGTAGCGCGGCTACACGGGGCTCGAACTAGGTAGTTCGGACTAGGGTCCTATTCCGAACTACCGGTACTCCTCGTGAAACGAGGTGTACCGGTAGTTCGGAATAGGCACCCTAGTCCGAACTACCTAGTTCGAGCCCCGTGTAGCCGCGCTACACGGGGTTCGAAGCAGCGGGGATTTAAAAATGGCGGCTCCCCGCTTATGCTAATGAAGCCCGGGAAATTCAAATCCCGGGCTTCATTAGCAAGTGCGGTATGCATACATTACCCCGCTAGTTCGAACTAGCGGGGTAGTGTAGACATACCCTTACTCTGAGCCCAGACCGAAAACTGCTTCCACTTGGCAGCGTACGACCATCTGGTGGTTGGCTTCCGACTTCCCAGGAGAACCTCCTGTACCCCTTTGAACAAGCCCTCTCGGAGGGTTTCAGCTTTGGATAAGCCATGCCATCAGGTGGAGAGACTTGACATCTGGGTGGTACAGGACGCCCGCGCCCCTGTTCTGAGTGACTAGGTCCGCGGTCAGCGGCAGGCAACAAGGTCTGGCCACCACCATTTCCCACAGGATGGGGTACCAAAACTGCCTCAGCCAGTCTGGGGCTATCAGGATTATCCGGGACTTGAACAGCCTGATCCTGGTAAGCACCTTGGGAACAAGTGGGAATGGGGGAAATGCATAAAGCACCCCTCGAGGCCACAGTGAGGTCAGGGTGTCCTCTCTAGAACTCGCACCCAGGCCCAGGAGGGAGAATTACTGGGGACATTTCCTGTTCCCCTCGGTAGTGAAACAGTCCACCAGGGGATGACCCCAGATCTGGAAAAGCTGTGCTAAATCCTCCTCCTTCAGACACCACTCGTGGATGCTGAAGGACCTGCTCAATGAGTCTGCTAACATATTCACGCATCCCGGTAAGTATGCTGCATGTAAGTGGATGTGGTGGGCTATGCAGAACTCCCAAAGGAGAGCCGCCTCCTGACACAGCGGGGACAATCAAGCTCCCCCTTGCTTGTTTATATAGAAAACAGCTGCCGTATTGTCCAGCAGCACTGATACCAGTTTCCCCGAGAGCATGGTCAGGAAGACCTTGCAAGCCCTCCTGACCGCTCTCAGCTCCCGAACATTTATATGCAACCCTCTCTCTCTCAGGGGGGTCCACAATCCCTGCATCCTGTGACTCTGTAGGTGCGCCCCCCAGCCGTCGTCGGAGGCATCTGTAATGAGTTGGACAGATGGCAGCTCCATACGGTAGGGAACTCCTGTGCACACCTCGCTCTCTTAACGTCCACCAACTGAGCAAGGTGAGGATGCCCTGTGACACAGTCAGGACCAGGTCCCATCTGTCTCTGGCCCAGTTGTACGATCTCACCAGCCACACCTGCAGTGGCCTGAGCTTCAGTCTGGTATGCCTGACAACATAGGGGCAGGCCTCCATATGACCTAGGAGCTTCATGCACGACCGCGCTGTCGTCAATGAGGACTGCCGCAGGTTGGACAGTAGGGTCCTGATTGCCTGGAATCTGGACTGTGGGAGGTAAGCGCGCCTTGTCCTGGTGTACAGGGCCGCCCCCACAAACTCTATGTTCTGTGTTGGTGTCAATTTTGACTTCTCCGCGTTCATGACGAGTCTGAGTCTGTCGAAGAGAGACCGCACCAAAGCTATGTGCGCGACTACCTGATCTTTTGACCAACCCCTGATAAGCCAGTCGTCCAAGTATGGAAAAACTTGGATTCCCAGTCGCCGGAGGAAAGCCGCCACCACCACCACCATACACTTCGTAAAAACCCTGGGGGCTGTCAACAGCCCTAAGGGGAGGACAGCAAACTGGAAGTGTTGGTGGGATACCACGAACCGGAGGAACCTCCTGTGGTTTGTCCGAATTGCAACATGAAAGTAGGCATCCTTCAAATCGAGGGCCGCATACCAATCTCCCTTGTCTAGCACTGGAATGATTGAGGGCAGGGTCACCATCTGAAACCTCTCCTTTTTTATATGCTTGCTGAGGGTCCTGAGGTCTAGGATAGGCCGAAGGCCTCCTTTCGGCTTTGGAATAATAAAATATCGGAAATAAAACCCCCTGCCCTCCCGGTGGGAAGGGACCCTTTCCATCGCTCCTTTCTCCAGGAGCATGAGGACCTCCTGCTCAAGGAGGGCCTCGTGAGACAGGTCTCTGAAGAGGGACAGGGAGGGAGGAAGGGAAGGGTAGGAGCCCAGGAAAGGGATAGAATACCCCCGTGATATTATGTCCAGCACCCAATTGTCCGAGGTGATGACCGACTAGGCCTGGACAAAGTGGGACAGCCGGTCCCCAAATGGGGGGAGATAGTGGGTGTCAGTATGCGGTCCCCAAGCGCACCTTCAAAATGACTGCTTGGGTAGACTGGGAGGGGGCTGAGCAGTGCCCCTGCCTGTATCTGGGCGGGGTCGATGGTGACTATTGCCAGCTCCCGGGCCCTGCACCTAGGCGAAACCCACAGTAGGACCTCAGGGTCTACGCCGCCAGTAGTCAGGCAGTGCGGCCTGAGGCTGGCCCCTATGCGGCTGCCTACTTTGCAACTGTCTGCGTTGGGAAGCCGGCGTATGTATACCCAATGACCGAAGAATCGACCTGGTATCTTTCAGGCTGAGAAACCTGGAGTTAATATTCTCTGCAAACAGGGCCTTCCCGTCGAATGGCAGGTCCTGAATAGTAGCCTGCAGGTCCAACGGAATCCCTGAAAACTGCAGCCAGGAGTTATGCCGCATTATCACACTGGACACCATCATCCTGGCTGCCAAATCTACTGCATCCAGGGACTCCTGCAGGGCACTGTGAGCTATTGTTCTGCCCTCCTGGCCAGGATGGAGAACTCTTGCCTATTCTCCTGGGGCAACCTGTCCATTGCTTGCCAGGTGTTATAGGCATAGTGACTGAGCATTGCCTGCTGGTTGGCGATGCGCAATTGTACTCCCCATCCCCCCGTCGCATAGACCTTATGACCCATTAGGTCCATATGCTTAGGGTCCTTTGCTTTCAGAGGAGGGCCAGGATGCCCCTGTCCCTCCTTCTGGGCCGCTGCCTGGGCCACCATAGAACCCGTCACTGGGTGCAAATAGAGGTGCTTGTGCCCCTGACAGGGGGACATAATACCTTCTCTCAACACCCTTGAGCATTGGGGATAGAGAGGCCGGCGTCTGCTACAACATATTTGTGATTTTTGCCACTGTTTTATTTAGTGGCAGGGCTAATTTCACCGGGTAATCCTCAGTGAGGATGTCCACCATCGGGTCTGACTCCTCAGTCACTGGCTCTACCAGCACCCCGAGATTAGCCGCAAGTAGGCGGAACAGTTCCTGATGCAAACTCGCGTTCATGGCTGGCATAGCTGGGGCCAAGTCTGCCAAGGCCTCGTCTGGAGTCGACAAGGATGTCGACTCACAACTCAGGGCCAGCTGCTCCACCACCCCCAGAGCAGGACTGGCTGCTGTGGCACCCCCGGCTGCTGCTGGAGGTCAGCTAGTGGTTCCCCCAGGTCCGGTTGCCCCCTAGGGCTAGCCCCTCTGGGCGATGGCAGGGCTTGGGACAATGAGGCTGAAGGCATGGACCTCCGCCGCAACCCACTGACCAAACCCAGAGGCGGAAGTGGTCCCTGCCACTGGTGATAGGTCCAGGACGTACAAAACGGCCAGGGCTGCTGAACCTGTGGCGGCCACGTCTGTTCGAACCCCTGCGGTGCTGTCCGGTCCTGAGAGCAGGATCGGTACCATGACAATATGCGAGACAACCTTGCGGAACGCAGAGACTCTGCCTCGGACTCCGACAACAGTTCAGACGCCAACCATGGCAGTGCCATCGAGGGCTGACCCTGTATCACCCCAGGCCTGAACTGCGCCATGGACTCTGGCTTCCCGGCATGGGGATGGGGCTGCGGGTGCAGAAGCTGCTGTACCGGGCTGCGCGGAGCCTGCAAAGTTGGTGCCTGCGGTGTCATGGGGGTCTCCCTTGGGCATAGGCTTCCTGCACGCCACACAAAGTTTAAAGCCCTGCGGGCCTGGCATCACCATCCCCTGGGAGGACGGGGGAGGGAAGGGGTTCAAAGGAGAACTATCTACAGTATTTAACAACTACTTAACTACTAACTACTCAAGAACAAAGAACTGCCAAGGGGCAAAGATAACAAGCTGGGATCTGCACAAGACAGCAAGCTCCAACCACCAGCACGGGCAGAAAGAAGGAACTGAGGAGGGGTAGGGCCAGCAGGGGTACTTATGCTCCACTATAGCGGCGCCACTCCAGGGAGGACCTGCCGGCCCGATGGGTACCGCTGGGGAAAAAATGCTCTGGGAACCATACATGCAGCGCGCATGCACCTCATTTGAATAGACATGAGCAATCACTCGAAGAAGAATCGATGGTGCCTCCTGGTACAATATTGTAAAATCTATGATCGGTTTTCTAGCACTTTTGAAATTATCACTTCATAATTAAGGCATCATAGCATTACTTCTAAAGTTTCAAAAATGACTTGCGATTTTGTGTCTTATTTTTCACTGCCCCACTTGAGATACCTTAAATAGTCATGATTTTCCAAGAGTGGAGGGATGTTCAGCAAGTTAACAAAGGAGCCTCTCCCCTCTCAACCATTAGTAATTTAAAAAAATCTTGGTCAGAAAGTTCTGATGATTAAATATTACTTTTGACTTCTTAGCAGCAATATTTTTGCCTCCCTCTTAGAAAAATGACAATATTATTTCTAACTGAATGGTATTTTTTCTTAAGAACACAACCACTTCTTATTATAACTATGTAGAATTAACTAAGGAGGAAAAGCAAGAAATGTGTAACTCTTGAAGGCTTTTTCTATGAACTTCCTTTGTTTTGTGATAAAGTTGCCATGGCAAGAATGCCATTCTTAATGTTTAAAGTCTTAAAAATATAACTAGACAAAAATAAACATAGTACAATGGGAGATCATTTTAATGTCTACTCATAAATTTGGTATCTCCCATGTGACAATAGAAATCAGAATACAATTATGAGAAAATGCAAGGGGGGAACTGATCAAATGAATTCATAAAATGCTACTGAGAGAAATGAGGGCAGAAAACATTCTCATGTAAGAGTACAGGACAGTTCACTAGGGCTATGGAGACAGCTCTTAGCACTAGACTGATCACTTTTACCCTCACAGAGGAAGGTATGTCAAGCTGTAAGATTCAGGACTCACTGTGCAAAAAATAAATTTGCCTACTGCGGGAGTTCTTTCTTGTGGTTCAGGCATCAAAACTATCTTATATGGACCCTCTTGGGGAAGGGAAAGGCAAGAAGAGAACAAAAAAGAACCAAACAAAAACACGGTAGTCTAGTACAAAATGAATAAGCAAAGCTGCCCCACAACTAGGGATTCCTACAGCTGAGGAGGCAGAAATGTCTGATCTTTGCCATAAATGGCACATTCCTTGGCTCCACTGTTGTGGAATTCCCTCTGTCTGCATACTAAAGCCATACAAATGCTAACAGAGGAGATCAATGTAGCTGGGAAAAGACACTGCTCTGTTGCTGTTAATTTTCCAAACTAAATGAGACAGGACCATTTTTGTTATAGTATTTTCATTTTATCAGCTACCTTTCCTACATTAATTACTGACTGGCATCCAGTTAACTAACCAGTACAAGATTGGCATCCAGAGAAATTCAGATACTAATTTGTAAAAAGGCTACTGACTATTTCTTGCCTTATGTGAGAAAGAGGCTATTTAAAGAGAGAGATAAGCACTTGCATTTCCTACACAGAGTCACAAGAAGGGAGATAAAAAGTGCACCTGAGTGCCTCAAGCCCTTTACCTCTAGGTCTTCCTGAAAATGAATGCCTAGGGTACTCAGTGCTATTAATAGTCAGAGCAAGCCATAGGAAATATCACAAACTACTCTAAAAATAAAAATGTCTGCTGACTTCTTCAAAAAGGAAGCAAAATTGCCTAGGTGCTTAAAATTATTACATTTTTCCATTTCAAAATGCAGACCATATTTTATATAAATGATTGCCACTTTCGGGATCGTTGGCCTGTCTCAGTTTGCTGCTGAATTAATCCAATAAGTCACTCTGTTATGAAGGCTCGAGTTGTTAGACTTTTGGGGGTTTTTTAAGAGGAGAAATTCAGTATGATTCTTCCCTGGGCTTTAATGGGACGACGTGTGCACTTAAAGTTAAGCACAGCTTTAAGTGCTTTGGTGGACCAGGGCCCAAAGCATTAGAAAATGTACGTTAGAGAGCTGGTGAAAGAGGATGAGCTGGATTAATCTTTCCCCCATTTCTAACATCTAACAATTTTTGTAATAAGATCATGCCAAAGGCCCTGACATATCAAGGTACTTAAGCATATGCCAGACAATCAGCATGCCAGTAGTCCCACTGCCTAATCATGCACTTACATACTCCGATGAATCAGTGCCAAAGGATGGACAACGCAACGAGTAACAAATGCATTTATAATTTTTGAGGGCAGTCACCTTCTGACTATGGCTTATTTGGACAACTTGTTTCCAGAATGCAGCGCTACTTACTGTACCTGCAAAACCTGCATTGCCCAATTTTTCTCTGATTCCCACCTCATGCACCAGAAATGGAAAGTGCTTCCTATAGTTGAAAAACAGGAACAACAGATCATTATTGAAATCCAGGTCACTTAACAGACCTGCTAATTTCTTTTTTCACACCAGAGAGGATTTGGCTGTTGTACTGTAGATCTATCTCTACTTAAACCTATCAAGCTGATAGTTGCTCTAATTTAACTCCATTATTCTTTTGTCTTGACAACAAGAGTGTAGTCATTTCCCAAAGTAAAAAGCAACCTCTTTTCTTCCTCTTTGAGGTTTATTTCAAACAATTTTCTTTCTTCTTAATGAGACTGATCCATATGTTTGCTGTTGCATATTGTGTTCAGTTAATGGGAAGATTTTCAAACACTATGAAAAAGCTTCTTTCATTTTTCCCTCTTTCGGCTTTGTATTCTTTTGAATAGCTGCTTTAACTATTACATTAGATACAATGTTCAAATCCATGTTTTGTTTCTGAACAGTGCTTTTCCCCTCCTCCCCATGAACCCAATCTACCCATGCCAGTCAGTTCAATATGCCTGGATTGCTTTTTCCCTAATTTCTACAATCCTCATTTTGTCTACATCAAATTATAAGAGATTAAGAGTTTTTTTAAGCTATTTTGATCAGGCATCCTGTGGTGAAATATCATACAATAACTAGTGTATTGGAACTGCCACTGAGATACCATTAGGCAACAATTATGGGACTTTAAAACTTTTGTTGTTACTTTTTCTCATTACGTCAACTCATGGTCATTATCGGAAGGAAGAAGATGCATCCTCTCTGTTCTTTTCAGTGGTAAAAGACACTGTATGTGTGCTTTTTTTCTGTGAACTAATGAATAGCTTAAGAACAAAATCCCATGTCTTAATTGACAAAATAGATTCCTTAAACACTAGAAGTATATTGAATAATACGATAATAAAGAAACTGCTGCAACTACATGTCAAAATATTAAAACCACTTAAATTTGTTGGCAGATTCAACGCTGGGTATCTCCAAGGCTTTGTGGTGTACATTGCACGATAGCATTACAGATTCATTAGAACACCCTTTCGTGGCAGGATACAATAAGAGGAAATATAGGTTTCAGCTTTAGTTCTTCAAATGGCTGATTTCCCTCTGTGTTGACCCTTGGGAAGTCATTTACATCTATGCAAAATGAGTATAACACCCTCAAACCCTTTGCACAGATGAAAAGAGACAGGGAACAAGTCCTCTATAGTTGATTCTCCTTGGTTTGCTCTCCAAAATTTAGTGCAGCATAACACTTTTGGTGCCTCTAAAATCTGGTGAGGCAAAAGCACATTTAAAACTAAGTTGTGTCTCGGTGATTGAAGGCCATTCAACCACAGCCCTGTCCTCTCTGTTAAGAAGAATGGCTTGATGGCTGTTCTACTTTATGCCTAGACTTCTATGGCTACAAGAGCTCTTGTGGCAGCCAGGAATCACCTGATGTGGGCATGCCCAGCCAACCCCTATCCCCCACGACCTACAACTTTATCCCAGAGGTCAGAAGAGGGAGTGCTCTATGAGCTTCTATGCTGCCCCTATATCATTAGAGTTGGTCTATGCATGGGAAATTGTTCACTGAAAATATAAACTGAGTTGCTTAGGGAGTTAAGGTTGTTTTCAATCTCCAAAGAGCAAAGCAACCTTAGTGGACCAGAAAATGTTGTCCAGAGAATGTTTCAATTAAATATTAATTACTCTAATCAACAATATACATGTCAAGACATAGAATACTCAGACAGATCTAGCCCTGTGGTTTTACATGGGAGGATGCATAATAGAGCCTCACTATTTTGGTTTATAATTATGGACAGATACCTGACCCAATAATTTGGACCCAATGCAGTTTTGATAAAAGTATAGAAAACTCTCCGAACATTTATCAGTGTTTCGATCTTTTTATGTACCTTTGTTATCTTCCCTATCTTGTAACCTATAGCCCTTTAAAACTCTTATCTCTTCCTCAGGCATTTGCCTTCCACAGCCTGTTGGCAACACAGTTCACTGGGAGAGTTTCTCTTTAGACCTCTCTACCCTTTGGAGATGTCTGCATGAAATTAAAACAGCCATAATCTTAATAAACCAAAATGTGGTAAAAATAGAATGAATGAAATTTAAACAAAACACTGGTTAACGTATCTAGTTAATGCTTCTCCAGAAATTAAACTAAATTAGGCACTCTTGGCTTAGGTGAATAGTTACTACACTTAAAAGCAATCCCTTTTCTGACTTCTTTGATCCAATTGGCAGCCTCCCTTGTTTTCCAAATGCCAACACCTCTTAGTCTCCAGATTCTATTTATTGAGTCTTTGCTTATGGGTCATCTCGCATGCTCAGGCAAAGGGCTGCCAACACGCTGGGGGGCAGCTGCTCAGGGGCACAGTGATTTAAAAAGGCTGCTACCTTAGCAGTGGTGGTGACCACAATCCAGGGTCCTTTACATTCTCACTGGAGCCTCACATGACAGCGCTCTGTCTGGGCAGCGCTGAAGGCTGGCTAGGAGAGATGAGGTGCTGTCCCGGCAGTACTGCAGTCTGTCTGCTCCTTGCCTCACCCACTCTGCCCAAGGACCTGACTTCCACCACACACATTGCCTAGGGTCTGGCAACATCTGTTGCCCACCCTGCCCCAGGCATACCTCCCCTGAACTATTGCAGCTATTTCTGCTTTCCAAAACAGTTTTCTCTGGTTACCTACTAACACATTAGGGGACTGGCAAGTTTCATTCTCTACTTTCTAGAAGATGTCTCACCAAGCAACAGAAAATGCTTAACAAGGATTAATGATTGCCTTTTGATTGCTAACAATCTGGCTCAGATACTGCCTTTCACAGTGCACCTCAGTTGGATGTATCTAGTTTTGGGTAGGTCTCTCATTACACCCTTGTAATAAATTTTTCTTTTGCCAAGTAATGAGTTATGGGCAGGCTCCTAGACCCTCCACTGTAATGCTGAAGACTCCACTATCCAATCTGAAAAGGTAAATAACCCTAAGTAATTGCTATCATGTCTTGTTTTATTGCACTGGGTTTTTTTGCCACTTAGCGTGACTACGTAAATGAAAAGATACAATAATGAAAATATAAAGGAAGAGACAGTTCACAGAGCTTCTAGGCAAAATGCTAGGAAATTAAATTGTGAAGAACATTTGTAAAACAGAGTCTCATGTCCTTTTGGTTTTTGTATGTAACTAACAAATATGCACATTCCACTACTAATATATTACCCAAGAAAAAATCTAAATTTTTCTGCTTTTATTAGCTAAGGCAGGATATTCTATTTCAGAAGTGTCATATAAAAACTTACACTGATAAACCCAAAGTCTGAGTTTAAAAGACTTATCTTTTCCTTTTCTTTTTGGTACATTGTGTAACTTTAGTGTTCTTTTAAACACAAGGAGTCTTGTTGCACCTAGAGACAGATTTATTAAGTTATGAGCTTTTGTGGGTAAAACCTACTTTATCAGATGAGTTGGAGTGGAAATTACAGAATCAGAGGTATATATAACAGCAAAAGAAAATAATTATAGGACCAGTAGTTAATTACGCTAATTAAGTCAAAGTGTCCCATTCACAGCATATTTCTCATTCACAGTATTAGATTTGGTGACGCAAATATCAAAAGAGGGAAAATTGCCTTTGTAGTGTGTTAGCCAGTTAAGATCTTTATTCAAGCCTAAGTTGATAGTGATGAATTTGTAAATGAACTCCAGTTCTGCTGTCTCCCTCTGTAACAGGATGATTAAGTTCTTTTGTAGAAGAATGACTTCTTTTAAATCCATTACTGAAAGTCCAGGCAGGTTAAAATGTTCCCCTGTGGGTTTATGCGTGCTACCATTCCTGATGTCTGATTTGTGTCCATTTATCCTTTGGTTCACAGCTTGCCAGTTTGTCCAATATACATGGCAGAGGGGCATTGCTGGCACTTGATGGCATATATCACATTAATGGATGTGCTGTCGTCTGAGCCCTTGATTGTATGGCTTATGTAGTTAGGTCCTGTGATGGTATCGTTAGTATAGATATGTGGACAGAGTTGGCAACAGGGTTTGTTGCAGGGGTAGGTTCCTGGGTGAGTGTATCGGAGCTGAAAAGTATTTGCTTCAGGTCGGGGGTTTGTCTATAGGCAAGGACTGGACTATTTCCCAAGCCCTGTGAGAGTGAGGGATCATTTTCCAGAATAGATTGTAGATTGCCTATGATGTGTTGTAAGGGTTTAAGCTGGGGGTTGTAGGTGATGACCAGTGGTGCTCTGTTATTTTCCTTGTAGGGCCTGGCTTGAAACAGGTGACTTCTGGGTACTCATCTGGCTCTTTCTATCTGTTTCCTGAGTTCTCTGGGTGGGTGTTAAATTTTAAGAATGCTGAATAAAGATCTTGTACGTGTCTGTCTCTGACTGTGGGGTTGGAGCAGATACGATTGTATCCTAGGGCTTGGCTATAGACAATGAATCGTGTGAATAGCAATCAGTAGGTTTCTGGTATAGGGTGGTGTTTATGTGACCATCATTCATTTGTACTCTAGTGTCCCAGGAAGTTGTTCTCTTGTGTGGACTGGTTGAGGGTGAGGCTGATAGTGGGGTGGAAATATCAGAGGGTATGTCTACACTACCCCGCTAGTTCGAACTAGTGGGGGTAATGTAGTCATCCGCAGTTGCAAATGAAGCCCGGAATTTGAATTTCCCGGGCTTCATTTGCATGAAGCCGGCCGGCGCCATTTTTAAATGCCGGCTAGTGCGAACCCCGTGCCGCGCGGCTACACGCGGCACGGAGTAGCTAGTTCGGATTAGGCTTCCGAGGAGGAGTACAGCTAGTTCGGATTAGAAACCTAATCCGAACTAGCTACTCCGTGCCGTGTGTAGCCGCGCGGCACGGGGTTCGAACTAGCCGGCATTTAAAAATGGCGCCGGCCGGCTTCATGCAAATGAAGCCCGGGAAATTCAAATCCCGGGCTTCATTTGCAACTGCGGATGACTACATTACCCCCGCTAGTTCGAACTAGCGGGGTAGTGTAGACATACCCTGACATCCCTATGGAATTCTTCAAGGGTATCCTTCCCATGGGTCCATTTGATGATGTCATCAATATAGCATAAGTAGAGGAGGCACGCTAGAGGACTAGAGCTGAGGAAACATTGTTCTAGGTCAGTGACAAAAAGGTTGGCATATTGTGGGTTCATGCAGGTACCTATAGCAATGCTGCTAACTTGAAGGTATAAATTGTTCCCAAATAGGAAATGGTTGTGGGTTAGTATTCTTGGGTTGGGTAGGATTATACTTTGTGATTCACCTTCCTAAAGCTCAATTCTATCTTATTTTAAAATGTAATGATATCAGTGGTACATTCATCAGTAGAAATATGCTACCCTAACAGTCACTCTTGCCATAGGGACCCATCTCTATGCTTCCTGGCATGAAGAGGATCACAGAATATTTGCATTTCTAGGTGACAGAAAAATATCCAGCAGCAGTCCAATAGTTCCATGGCCAGCGGAGGACTGTTTGGAGGATTCCTGACTTGGATTTTAAAAGTTTTACAGCGATCAGAGAGCTCAATGTCCTGGGGGTTCATGCATGTGACAAGAATATTATGATCACCTGAGGAAAAATGGTTTCCAGTTCACTCACCAATGACAGTTGTTCCTCAATACTTTGGCTCAATATGAAGGAAATTCTTACTATGCCATAGGAACAGGAAAGAAGTGGGAAAAATGTTATTTTTACTCAACATTGTTTTACAAATGTTATTCGTTATTTAATTTCCTACCTTTTTGTCTACAAACTCTGTGAATGAGGTAGGATTAGCCATCTAGCTCTTTCTCTCATTTTTCACTATTGTAACTTCATTTACATAGTCAGGCTAGGTCAATATAATCTAATGCAATACAATTATTCCCTCCTTTGTTTACAAACTTGAAATGTAGTAGGTAAAATTAACCAAAATGTTTACTACATTTTTGCATTTAATATTGTGTCAATCTATCATAGAATAATAGAATAATAGGGCTGGAAGAGACCTCAGGAGGTCAGAGTCCAAATCTCTGACCAGATCCTAACTGAATCATCCTAGCCAGGGCTTTGTCAAATATAAAAACAGTGAGTACCCTGGGGCTCTAAAATATATGTTCCACTGTAACCTTGAGAAAACAGATTGCAGCATAACAATAACCAAGTGACTTCTTTTGCCAGTGCTCCACGTTTTATAGTAAATGTCATTGTTTGCCAGAGTTGGCACATCCGTAACCTGCTTGTAAATCACAAAAACAGTTTCAAAGCCCTCTTCATTCAATGATAGAATCATGTTTTTTTGGAAGTTCCAAGCATGTCATCTATCTCTGTCAGAAAGTCATCAGTGAAAAATAAAGTGCCATCACATGTCATTAATGAGAAATCCTCTAGTTTTCCTGACGTTTCCAGTCAAGATGTAAAATGGTAGCAGAAATAGACACATCAAAGGAAAAATGATGTGAAATAGGTATTAAAGAAATTGTTGACATGCTAGCATAAAACACATGGAAAATCAAAATTTAAAAATAAAGAGCTGTCTCTTCTATATTTTTAAGTGCTCTTGGGAGCTGCAGAGTGTTCTGTGATGTTTTGTTTGCCTTTGATACCTGTATTTACTGGAATCTAAACGTAAATCTTGCATTTATCCAGGATGACGTACAAGTTTGAATAATGGGTACCACTCATAATGATCTCTCTCTTCAGGAGAAAGATGTTTTTCTATCTGAGAATAGTAAATGAAGCACAGTAGTACTGTCAAAGTAATTTATCACATTACTGATGACAATGATTACTATGTGGCTCCATTGGAGATATGCTACCCCAATAGTCACTCCTGCCGTGGGGACTCACCTCTATGCTTCCTGGCATGAAGAGGATCACAGAATATGTGCATTTCTAGATGATAGAAAAATGTATGGATCCATGCAGTACTCCATCCTCCTATTACTGGGGTAGCCAAACTGTGGCTTAAAAAGCCACATGTGGCTCTTTTACCATTAAAGTGCAGCTTGAAGAGCCTTCTGCCCACCAACCTACACCTCCCAGAGTAGGGGGAGGGGAATCTCAGGACATATAGCTTGCAGCAGGGTGGCAGGGTAAAAACTTCTGCCCAGCAGGGAGAGGAATCTCAGGGCTCCTACTATGCAGGACACACCTACCAGGGCTTAGGGACTGAGCAGGAGTGGGGCACAGGCCCCCATTCCTGGCAGATGTGCCCTGTCTCTTGAATGCCTAAAGATTGTTGCATGTGGTGTGGAGAGCTGGTGGGTTTGTCCTATTACTTACATTGAACTGCAGAGTAAATTCATCAAGATCTTATTAATGGTCACAGCCCCAAATGTAAAGGGGAGTGGGTATTTGTTTTGTGATCCATGAAAGCTGGGGACTGCAGCTTTTTACTTAAAGTCATACATAACTTTAATGGAAATAGGGCAAAAGTTGAATCTACCGCTTGAAACCTGCATTCATTTGGGAAAAAAAATCATCTGAGACCATAGCCAACCAAAACATCCTGGAAAATCTTTCAAGTAGGAATAAGGGATCTTCTGGAAAAGGGCTTATTTTCCGGAAAATCACGTCTAGACTGGCGCTTTTCTCCGGCAAAAACCCCGCGCCGGAAAAAAGCGTCAGCCATGTAAATGCAAATGCCGTGGGGGATATTTAAATCCCCCGCAGATTTGCAATTCCGAAGTGTCTCATTAGCATCCCTTTTCCGGAAAGGGATGCCAATGTAGACACAGCCTCTTTAATTCTGCTAAACCCTTCTCAGCATCAAGTGGGTATAAAGTCTGAAATCTGGCACTCAATGCTCAATAATTATGAACATTGACTGAATGCCCGCAAAGAAAGTTTGCACACAGTATCAAATCAAATAGGTTGATCACTTGAAACAAAGGTATGTGGAACGCTTCCTAATTTTCCTTTCCCTGCAAGACTGTAGCTAGTAATGCCAATTCAAGGTTTGGCTTGTGTAGTATCCATCATGCAATAAGTTCTTTCTCAGAAAATCAGTAGCGATAATATCAGAAGTGTATATAAGTGATAAAATATGCTGTGAGACAAGGTGGGTGAGAAGATCTTTTAATGGACAATTTCAGTTGCCAAAAGAGAGATGTTTGTGAGTTAAAAAAAGTTCTTTTGCAAGCAGACAGATACATAACATCAAGAAGCCATAGTCTACAAAAATGTGAGAAAATTATGTCTGGCCAATAGGATTTTTTCCTTAGCTTGATTAGTTATGACATCAAAAAATCTTTTGAATAGCCAACAGCTCATTCAGCATTGGACCTGAGGTGCAACTGGGAGCTTAGTATTCTGCTAAAAGTAAATCACGCTGCTGGAGGTTACCAAGATGCTGACTAGCATCAAATTTCTGAAAAAAGTAAAAACTCAGTATTTACAAAATAAATCATCTTCACAGTCCAGAAATGTAGGCATGGAATTAGGAAACTACTATTTTTGATTAAGTGTGAATTCTTCTCATTTCAGGGCATAAACAGCATACAGTATGATATACACATTTTAATGAGACACTTATTGTTCAAAACACCAATGTTTACTGTTTCCATGCCTCAAAAAAGTTCTAAAACTTCTCTTTCAAAGAGGTCTGCAACTGTCAAGTTTTGGCTTCAAGAGCTAATAAAGCTTGATTCTGGGTTTTTTCCCATCCTTTCAAGCACATCTCTGAGAAATTCTGCGTACGTTAATAATGCTTGGAAACCACTCAAAATACTGGCTAAAATGTAAAAACTAGTGTTAGTTTCTAAAGTCAATCTGCTAGGCACACAAGTGATCCACAAAACTGTCACTTATCCCAGCGAAAGAAAAAAAAGAGCCCTGGAAAGAGATAACCCTCTTCAATGAAAAAAAAAATGCTTCAGATGCAAGAAACAGGTCTACCCAAAGGGAATGCTGCTGAATGGGCGGTAGCTTTTTCCTGAAGGAGACTAGAAATTTCCTGGGTTTTTCTAGCCATTCAGGACAATCTTACCAAACGTTCTGTTTCTTGACACATATTCTATGATATTTGGCCCTTCCTGTGGCTCCATGACAGTGTGGCTCCATTGGAGATATGCTACCCCTATAATCACTCTTACCATTGGGACCCACCCTGTCCTGGCATGAAGAGGATCACAGAACAGTTAATGCAGGACCACCTTGCATCTGCTTTCTGCCAGCTTTTTCCTTAGGTCTGGGATGGCAGCTTTGGATTTCCAAAATCAAAAGGAGGCAAGTGAGGCTGGTCCTAAGAAGTATCTGAATTGATCCCTCAGCGTGGGTATGTCTACACAGCCAGCTGTCCACCGCCCAGTCCTCCAGATCCCAGGAGCCAACCAGAGGCCATAGATGGCAGGCACCCTCCTGGAAAAGTGCAGAGATCATGGACCTCATTGAGGTTTGTGGGGAGGCCTCCAATGTCCATGATCTCCACGCTAGATGGAGGAACGCCGCCGTGTACGGCCGCATAGCTGCCACCATGACCACCAAAGGCCACATGCGCACCAAGGAGCAGATGCGCATGAAAATTAAAGAGCTGCGGGCAGGCTTATGCCAGGGCCACATGGGGCAGCTCCCCAACAGGGGCAGACACCTGTCCCTATTTTGATGCCTTGGACTGCATAATGGCGGGCGGGATGGTCTGTGCTTCCCCAGGGGACACCAACCCGGGAACAGAGGGCCCTGACCAGGGCGTGGAGGAGGAGCCGCCACAGAGGGTGCCTTGCCGCCAGGACCCCCGAGCTGTCCCAGGAGCTGAGTCACCAGTGATGTCCGGGGAGGCCACAACATGTGAATGCCATCACTGTCCCCTTCCTGGGTGGGGAAGGGGGGGGGCAGGGAGGGAGACCAGGGACCGTGCACGTGGGCTTTGCTTACCAAGGATCACGCATCAACCTGTGCCTGTGCCATCTGGGAGACAGTTGGCCCGGCAAGACCCCCACCCCTGAGTCCTGAGCTTCCCCTCCCTCTTCTTCCCCTTGCTTCCCCCTTCCAGCCCCCTCCTCCCAGTTTTCCCCCTCCCCTCCCCCATTCCTCTCTCCTGTAGTGTATTGTTCCATGCAGTGGAGACCTCTTCACCTTTAAAATACTGGGGAAACTAGTTCCTCCTTGTAGTTAGTACAGCAAAAGCTTTATTAGCTGGCATGTTGGAGTAATGGAAGGTGCCAATATGTAAAAAAAATGCGGGTAACTAAGAGGGAGTGAGTTTGGGGGTGGGTGGGTGGGTGGGGGTTCAAGGCTAGTGCACGGAAGGGAGTGTGGGACACGGGGCCCGGGAGACAGTATGATTGTGGACAGAGGCTCAACGCAGGAGGTTCAGGAGCATGAGCGGTTTGGGGGATCCAGGAAGTGCTCATGTTGGGCAGCTCCCTGAAAGTTGTGACATGTCTCTGCCACTCCTAGGACGAGGTGCAGCTAGACAGCTCTGCATACTCCCTCCTCTGACAGAACCGCCCCTCCCGCCGTTCCCATTGGACACAATTCCTGGCTAATGGGCGATGTGGAGCCAGTGTGAGGGGCAGCAGACAGTAGAAAGAACCCTTGTGGTCATTCCTCTCGCTACCTAGGAGCAGTAGGGACACGTTGCCACTTTTGGAGAGCTACAAGGGGCCAGGTAGGGAGCTTGCTGGCTCCATGCCAACTGGGCTATAAATAGAACTTTCAATGAAGATCAGAAATGTCCGTTTATAGAGCTTTTCTGCTGGTAAAATTCCAGATAGCACAGCTTTTACTGTAAATAGAAATGGGTGATTTAAAAAAAGATAATAAACTAAAGAAGAATGAAGATTCCTATTATCAGTTGTACAAACAGTCCTGTGCATAAGTGTTATGAGTAAAACCACACTATGTTCTCCCTCCTCCCACAACTTCTTTACCAAGGAGGTTACTCCCTAGTCTCTGAGTCTGAGAATAATTGCATCAAATAATGGTGCAATTATCACACAAGATAATAAAGGATGTTAAGCTTGCTCATCAATACACTTTTGAGTGACCACTGAGTTACTTAGATATACAAGTGGCAGCATGTAGAACCTGTGGACAGTTTGCCCTTTCTGTCAAAGACAGAGAAATCCCAACCCAGCTGCAGGACAAAACAACTTGCTAAAACATGAGCTGAGGCAGATATTTAGTTCCCATGAGTCTGAACTATTATACGCTTCAAAGGCTTCTGGAATAACAAAAAAGCTACACGTTAAGTATGTTGGGGAGCACCACACAAGTCAGGCAGACGCTGTCCTCAAGACAAGTCCACCCACTAAAACCTTACTGCCAAATCTGTTTTGCTGCCACAATAAGCAAAAAGGAACAACAAGAACAATGAATGATCTGAAGAAGTAAAAATCTGAGTTGTCCTATGGGAGCAATAAACAAACTGCTTTAGAATCAATACAGTTATGTTAGCCTTTGATTAGTTTTCATCCCGGTCTTGTAATTGTTGGGTACCTTAATTGGCTGAATAGAGTCCAGTGCTCAGGGTACACTGGAATCCTTTTAAATAAATACCACAGTTTGTTGAGAAGAACATGTTGAAACAGATGCTTGAGTATATTTAATGCTTAGTTTATACATCTGCATTTTGTATTGTGTATATTTACTTTAGATTAATTATATCTTCTGCTACTTAACATGGTCACCCAGGAAATCAGGATTTATGCTTTGGTCCAGATTTATTGTTCTTGGTCTTCATTTGCATCTGCATTTTTGAAGAATAAACACATGTTAAGATACTAGCACTCATAGATTCCAAGGCCTAAAAAGGGGGTCATCTAATCTGACCGCCTGTAAAACACAGACCCAGAGAATTTCTCCAAAGTCAAGTCTAGAGCATGTTTACAAACACAGTCTTGTTTTAAAAACTGTCACTGATAGAAAATCACCACAACCCTCAGAAAAGTGTTCCAATAGTTTATTAATCTCACTGTTAAAAATGTATGCCTTAGTTCCTGTCTGACTTTGTCTAATTTCAACTTCCAGCCACAGGATCACGTTATGCCTTTCACTACTAAAGATCCCATTATTAAATATTTGTACCCCTTGTAGGCACTTATAGTCTGTAATCAAATCACTCTTAAAACGTTTTGTTTGTTAAAATAAACAGATTGAGCTGTGAGTATTTTACTAGGGGGCAGGTTTTCTAATCCTTTAATCATTCCCATGTTTATCCTCTGAACCCTCTCCAATTTATCAACATCCTTCTTGAATTGCAGATTCCAGAACTGGACACAGTATTCCTGCAGTGGCTTAATCCCATGCCAAACACAGAGGTTAAAAAAACCCCAACCCTCTCTACTTAGATTTGAGAGACCCCTGTAGACATTCCTGGATTATAACAGCTCTTTTGACCATAGCATAGATCACATTCTAGTGGAGATCTTATAGGGAGATCACATTGTGCTGATTACCCCATCACAACCTCCAAATCTTTCCTGGACTCACTGCTTCCCAAGCTAAAACCCCCCATCCTGTAAGGACAGGCATACATTCTTTGTTCTTGGATTTATACAGTTAGCCACATGAAAATGCATATTTTTGGCTGTGTGCAATTTATCCACTAATCCAGATTGCTCAAACCTGTCCTCTTCATAATTTATCACTCTTCCATGAACCCTTTTATAGGACTACATACACCTGCTTAAACAAGCATTAGCATTCACAATGGCAAAATTCTTGGGAGCCACTCCATTATGTGGATGCAAATACTAATTCTTTTCACATTTTAAGATGCATACAATTATAAGTTTTGGTAAAAGTATATGTCTAAGTTTAAACTAACTTTTTTTAAACTTCTGCTTCAATTAATTCTTCTGACAAAGAGCATTGCACTTTTGGGGGTATTAGGCTGACAAAGGCTAACACATTTCCATGATACCAACAAGTGTCCTTTTGTTATAGGAATTTATATTGAGACATTGTTAAGAGGAGTTATAACAGAGTTCAATACAGTGAATTTTGCTTAGCACCTGCAAAGACAGAAGCAGATCAAGAATAATCTTTTTCTTTTGTGTATACATCATTGACAAGAAACCTTGTGAAAAGGGTTCCCGTTTGCAAAATCTCCACAAATGCATAATCTTAATAAGAAAAGGGACTAAAGGCACTCATGATTATAAAATGCATATAATTGTGGAACCCTACAATTACACATCTCAAATGACACAGAGGGTCAATGTTTTCTTTAATTTTCAAGTCTGATGATTTGATATCTATACATCATAATTTGAAAAACCAGCAATTAATTCATAATAGTATCCTTGATATTAATTGCCATTAAAGGTTTTCTTCAGTCTATTCAGTTTTCCAGGTATGCTAAATCATACAGGCTATTGGAAACTTTCCTATTTCCAACAAAGAACTATTCAGCCAATGCAAGGTATTTCAAGAGTACATTTATTTAGCATAATGAATGTTCTAAACAAGTCAAGTACCATCTGTGACTCCTCTATCCTTTAGCCCTGGTCTACACTAGGGAGTTTTTTTCAAAATAACTCCCCTTATTTTGAAATAACAAGTAGAGTGTCCACGCCACCAAGCCCGTTATTTTGAAATAAAGGACTAGTTATTTCAAAATAATAGCTCCTGCTTTCCATGAGGAATAATACTTATTTCAAAACAGTTATTTCAAAATAGCGGTAGCATGGATACTCCACTGCTGCTATTTCGAAATAATTACTCCCCAGAGTAATTCAAAGTAATTACTCCCCAGTGTTTCCCGGGGCTTTAAGTCAATGAAGTGTGTCCACATTAAGGGAGCCTGCCTCGGACTAATTCGAGGCTTCCCTGTAGTGTGGACACGCTATTTTGAAATAGTTATTTTGGGGGTATATTATTTTGAAATATTTTCCTAGTGTGGACATGCCCTCCTGATTATATTCAAAATGTGGCTAAATCCTGTTCTTTCTTCCTTTGTAGCATATCCAAAATACTTCCCTTCTATTCCATCCTTACTGCCAAACCCCTGGATCTTTCCCACAGCTATCTCCAGCTCAGACTACTGTAACTTCTTTCTCTCTAGCCACCTAACTCACTTCCCTCAAGTCTAACTAAAATATAATTGTAAAACTGATCTTCCTTGCTATGAAAAGATCGAGTCCTCATCCTGATTCTGTTTGTTTTGAGGAAGGCCCCACACTTCCACTAACTATGCAATGCACCATCCAAGACTATCATGCTAGTTACAAGTATTAAATAATAAACTGTAATCCTGAGCAAATCTGCTCAGAAAGTGGATACAACGGTGATTCTTTTAATGAGCAAATTATTTAGGCTGTCCATTAAAGCAGATTAAACTTGATAAGAAACCTCTAATGAACAACTTTTCATAGGTATTTAATGTTCCTAGGCTAGGCTCTTGCTATACTGTCCTTGAACTGACACCCACATACAGGCAGTCCCCAGGTTACGTACAAGATAGGGACTGTAGGTTTGTTCTTAAGTTGAATCTGTATGTAAGTCGGAACTGGCGTCAGCCGCTGCTGAAACTTAACAGTTTCAACTGCGGCTGAATCTGGACGCCAGTTCTGACTTACATACAGATTCAACTTAAGAAACCCAAGCGTCCCCAAGTCAGCTGCTGCTGAAACTGATCAGCGGCTGATTCCAGGAAGCGTGGGGCAGAGAAACTCTGCCTCGGGCTTCCTGTAGTCAGCCGCTGGTCAGTTTCAGCAGCGGCTGACTTGGGGATGCCTGGGGCAGAGCAGCTGGAGTGCTGCTGGGTTGCTCCAGTAGCGCGGCTCCTCGGCGCTACTGGAGCAACCCAGCAGCACCCCAGCTGCTCTGCCCCAGATGTCCTGATTCAGCCACTGCTGAAACTGACCAGCAGCGGCTGAATCAGGACGCCTGGGGCAGAGCAGCTGGGGTGCTGCCGGGTTGGTCCGGAGCGGCGCTGCGGGACCAACCCGGCAGCCCCCAGCTGCTCTACCCCAGGGTAGGCAGGAAAAGCCTGGTCTGCTGGGGGGGGGACACTAACTGCACCCCCCCCAGCAGACCAGGGAGACGGGGGTGGCGGGACCACCCAAGTCCTCCACGGCTTTGCTCCGTCTCCCTGGTCTGCTGACCTGGGAGACGCGGAGCAAAGCCGCAGAGCACGTGGGCAGCGGGACAGTCCAGGCGCGCCGCGGCTGTCCCATTGCTGGCGTGCTCCGAGGCTTTGCTCCCCATCTCCCTGGTCTGCTGGTCAGGCCAGGGAGACAGGGAGCAAAGCCTTGGAGCACGCCCGCAGCGGGACAGTCCGGGCGCACTTGGGCTGACCCGCTGCGGGCGGGCTCCAAGGCTTTGCTCCCCGTCTCCCTGGTCTGCTGGTCGGGAGACGGGGAGCAAAGCCTCGGAGCACGCCCGCAGGGGGACAGTTCAAGCGTGCCCGGGCTGTCCCGCTGCGGGCATGCTCTAAGGCTTTGCTCCCCGTCTCCCTGCAGACCAGGGAGATGGGGAGCAGCTTTTCTCGCCCCGGAGGATGGGGGCGGCGGACCGCGGCGCATCTGGGTGTCCCGCCACTCCCGTCCTCCGGGGCGAGAAAAGCCCCGTTTGTAACTGCGGATCCGACATAAGTCGGATCTGCGTAACTCAGGGGCTGCCTGTATTTGTCCTTTTTCTCCTTTTAATTTACTGACCATTGTAGTTGGCTTAATGTCTGACCCTTAATTTAACTATGCTGTGTATCCTATTCTTCTAACAACAAAACCATATTTTAGAAGACTGCTGAAACTGAATAGAAGTCTCTCAGCAATTTCCATTCCATAGTCTTCAAAGAAAAGAGCAGCATATAAGTTTTTCTTTACCTCGGATATTTTGGAAACAAACTTGGTTCAACCCTTGGTTAAATTCTGGCCTAACACCATTTGATTATCTCTCCCTACCTTTTTACATAGCTATGTAATTTAGTCAAATGATAGTTTAAGTATTATTATTCTAAATGATCTCTCTTTAATTGGCATTTGCTGTATTCAGGCTGTCTCAATTACATTAGTCTTCAAAGGCCATTTGACTTGTATACCTTTTAATAATGTGGCAAGTGTACAAGGTTTTACTCATTAAGGACTAGACCGTGGCAGTGGGGTGAGAAGCTCATAGTAAGGGGCAGTGTGAAGCTGCACTGGTGCAAGAAGAACACAAGGGGGCATAATGAGACTTCTGGAGCTATGCAGAGAGAGGTACATGCCTTTAGCATCCTTTTGTACTGGGCCTCTTACTTCCCCAATGCAGAAACACATCTCTGCTTGCTGTATGCAAGGGGATGGCCCTGGACCTATGTTCTCTGGCTACACCCCAGGGAGAAATCTTTGTGCTCCCCAAAGTACAGGGGTTGCAACCCTGCCTAATGCTTACGCAATTCTGTCTAGTCTTTACATACGGTGACCCTATTTCCCAAAGTAAAAACAGGACAGTGCATTGGGCTGCCCCAAGCATCCTTACTCCCCATGAGGATGGCCTGAGCCATCTAGCCTTGTCTCTCATTCCACTCTGGGGCTGACTGCCCGAGCCTCACCAGAACTGGGACTGACAACCTGAGCCCCACTACCCGGTACCTCTAGTCACCTCTTGCCCCACCTCTCCCAACCTCAGAACTTTTCTCCACACATCCCACATTTTTGGCAAATGGAGCAAACACCCATTTGTGCCAAATGTCAGGACATCCAGGATAGATCTTAATAAGGGGGAATATCTCAGCTAAAGCAGGATGTATGGTCACTCTGTCTTTACACTCTCCTTCATGCTGAGCCACCACACAAGGACCAGGCAGAATGTGACTCAGATTCCAAACTCTGAGTATGAAATACTCATTGACTTCTATGGAAGCTCCATGTATACAGGTGTGCCAGGATTAAACCCTTACTTTTCGCACATTCCAGTATGTTAATTCCTGTATCACAGAACCTTGCTAATTTGTGCTTCATTAAACTGCAAAATCTACACACAATGTATTTGATGATTTTACCCTGCTTCCATTCAGTAATTCAATAGTAAATGCTGTTGGTTCAATCCTATTTTCATAAACAACATTTTAATAATATGGTAAAAGACATGTTGTAAGGTATTACACAATATTTTTACACATAACTGAAACAAAACTATTGTTAACAAAACAAATGAACCAAGTGTCTTTTGCCAGGCACTAGCCTTGTTTTTTACTGGTTGTTCCCTATATGCCAGTGGTCCCCAACCTTTTGGGGCTGCTGGGTGCCCGGAGGCAGGGCCGCTCAGGTGCCACACATCTGGGGCCGGGGCTGTGCATACGCCGCACGCCCAGGAGCATGGCCATGCACGTGCCACACATCCTGGGGCAGGGCCACGCCTGCGCCACATGCCCGGGGCCGACACTGTACATGTGCCGCGTGCCCAGGGCCAGCACCACGCATGTACCGCGTGCCCGGATCAGGGGCCGTGCATGTGCCGTGTGCCCAGGGCACAAGAATGGCTTGGGCCAGCCCTGGTCACTCGGCAGGCGCACATAAATGCCCCGGTGGGCACCATAGCTCCCATGGGCATCATGGCGCCTGTGGGCACTGCATTGGGGACCACTGCTATATGCTAATTTGCAAATTTCAATAATTCCTAAGATTCTGAAAGTCATTAGAGTTTGAATCATTCAGTAGATACTCTCTTTCTGATAGTATTGTTTTAATGAACAAAGGAGCTTAAGAGGAAATTACTCATTCTGTACAGTGATGAAGGTTATTTGAGATGTATGTCCTATGGGCTGCTCCATTGTAGCATAGGTACACCCCGAGCCTCTGATCAGAGACACTGGTCAGTTGAACACACACATGTCCCTCCTTTGTAGTTCGTCTAGAGGCAAAACCCCCTCACGTCCTTCTTCACCCCAGGGCCCTATAGAGAACTCTGTAGTAGAGGGGGGAGGGTTGGTTGTATTTTCCATCACAGATTCTTATAGAGAATTCAGAAACAGAGGGAAGGAAGGTGGGTTGAGGAGAACACGTCTCAAAGAACTATCATTTCTGCACAAGGTGAGAAACTTCCTCTTCTTCAAGTAGTGTCCCTGTGGGTATTCCACTATAGATGACTTTCAAACAGTAGCCACCAATAGAGGCTGGGACTTCGGAGCGAAGCTTGTTACTACACAGAGTACTATGGAGCTGAAATGTCATTGCGGGCCAAATCTTCTGTGATCATAGTGTTCTGCAGAGTGTGTTCACTGCTCTACAGATTACTGAGATAGGGATATCTTTAAGGAATGTGGTCGAGGTAGAAACTGACCTTGTGAGTTGTGTATGGACTCTCAATGGATATAGGTTGTGCCCTTGGTAACACTGATTAATGCAACCAGAGACCCATTTAAATAGTCTTTGAGCCAATATCACAGAGGCTTTCAAACTTTCTGTGGACGAAAGGAAGAGATTAGAGCAGCATTTCCCAAACTATGGGCTGCAGCCTGATACCGGGCCACGGCAAAAATATACCGGGCCTCAGCATGGCTGCCGGGGTGTTCTGGGCTCCCAGCATGCCCGTGCGGTGCCACGTCCTAAAGCCCTGGCCCAGGCTGGACAGAAGATGCAGCTGGGAGTTCTCGCCTCCCAACTGGCCCATGTGGCGCCGCGTCCCTGAGCCCTGGCCCGCGCTGGACGGAGGATGCAGCTGGCCCGTGCGGTGCCACGTCTCTGAGCCCTGGCCTGGGCTGGACGGAGGATGCAGCCGGGGTTGCTGGATGGCGGTGGTCTCCATGGGTGAGTGGCGGGCTACTTCTTATGGGATTTCAGTGGCTCCTCCAGGGGGCGGGCTCTCTGTAGGGGCAGCACAGTGCTTTGGCAGTGCCGGGGAGCTCAGGCCACCTGGCAAGGGCAGTGGGAAAGGTGTTCGTCTCCCCGGAAGCACGTGTATTTTCATGCAGCCAAGCTTGTGTCATTGGTTTTCCTGTCACGTGATACAGCAGCCTCAGCTTGTTTCTGCACAGTGGGACAACATACACGTCCTCTTAGGTTAACTGCTTAAGCTTTCTTCATTTATTTTCAATAACATACCCTCTCATTTTCATCTTCAATATGGAGAAATGGCCGAAGAATGTGACTGTAAATACAACTATAAAAGTTTGAATGTTTGATAAAAAATGTTTGAATGCAGCCTAGTACCAGCGTGCAGCCTAGTACAAGTGAGAATAAGAAGATAAAAACTCCTTGAACCTGCAATTATTCTGACGACTATTTGAAATTTGGTTTTATAAGTGTTGGTAGTGATAATCACTTGCCATTATGCCTAATCTGTCTCACAGAACTTTCTAACAAGTGCATGAAACCATCAAAACTGAAATGACATTTGGAATGCAAACATCCAGAATACACGGGTAAGCCCATAGATTTTTTCATAAATAAGAGAAATGAATTAGCTTTTGCTAAAAAAAGCATGAAAAGTGCACTTTCAATGGGCTCTTCAAATGAAAACTTTGTGTTGGCTTCATATGAAATTTCAAAACTAATAGCCGAGACAGGTTATCCGCATACTGTTGGTGAAAGGTTAATACTCCCTGCATTGAATATTACTACATCCCGTATTTATGGAGGAAAAAAGGGAAATCAGTTGGGTTCTCTGTCTTTATCCAAAAATACAGTGAAACGTACAATTGAAGAAATGGCGAAAACTAGAGAAGAAACGAATACAGAATAGTCAGTTTTTTGCATTACAAGTGGATGAAAGCACTGATATAGCTGACGCTGCCGATTTGATGTGTTTTGTTAGATATGATTATGAAAGCTCCATTCAAGAAGATCTCTTATTTTGTAAACCACTTCCAATAAGAACGGCTGCTGACATTTTTAAGCTAATCAATGATTTTATTATTCAAAGAGATATTGACTGGAAAAAGTGTGTTAGACTGAGCAGTGATGGGGCTTGAGCAATGGCAGGATTTGAGCTGTAGTGCCAGACTGTGCTTGGGTGCACTGCAGCATTCATAGAGAGGCACTAGCAGTGAAAACTATGCCATCACTTTTGAGTGCCACTCTTCAAGAATGTGTGAAGTTTATAAATTATATAAAATCTCAGCCTTTTAATTCCAGAATCTTTACTGCTTTGTGCAACGAATTAGGAAGTGAACATGAGCATCTCTTACTACACTGTGAGGTTCAATGGCTGTCAAAAGGAAACATTTTGAAACGACTCTTTGAAATGAAGGATGAAGTTTTATTGTTTGTGGAGCGACACCCTCCATCGGGAAAAGATGTTATATTTACATTTAAAGACAGGTTTTATTAATTTGATTGGTTAACAATGGTGGCTTACTTATGTGACATATTTTGTCTTTTAAATGATTTAAGTTTGAATTTACAAGGCACTAAAATTAATATTTTCAAAGTTCATGAAAGGCAACAATTAAAAAACTTTGTTTATGGGCACAGCGAGTTAACAAGAGAAACTTTAAGTCTTTTTGTACTTTAACTGAATTACAAGAAAAATATACTGAAACTAATATCTCAAATGCGATTTCTGCAGCAATCCAAGAACACCTCTCGGGACTAACATCAAATTTAAATGAATATTTTCCTCCAATTGACACCAGTAAAATATGGATTAAAAACCCATTTACTGTTGACACCAAAAATGAAGAAATACTACAACTGAATGCATCAGAAGTGGATTCATTAATTGAACTTTCCTGTGACTCTGCCTTAAAAGAGAACTTTGATAAACTCTCCTTGATTGATTTTTGGTTGAGCTGTAGAAATGAATATTCACATTTATCTGAGAAAGCAGTCAAATTCTTAATGCCTTTCGTCACGACATATAAGTGTGAAACTAGTTTCTCATCTTTGAACCAGATTTGAGGATAAAACTTCCTTCTTTTGCTCCTGACATAAAGTTGCTATGTGATGCAAAACAACATCACCCTTCCCATTAGTTCTCTTTTTAGTTATTTAAAAGTTATAAAGTGCACACAAATGACTTATATTCAACTTATTCAATTATAAATAAACAAACTTTACAACTGTAAAAATTCTACCGGTTAAACTGTAATTAAGATTTATGTTATG
Source organism: Pelodiscus sinensis (assembly GCF_052426305.1). Classification (NCBI taxonomy): domain Eukaryota; kingdom Metazoa; phylum Chordata; order Testudines; family Trionychidae; genus Pelodiscus; species Pelodiscus sinensis. The sequence goes on along the minus strand of NC_143067.1, from coordinate 33,807,945 downwards.
TACTGTTATTATTGTGAATAAATAATACACAGTGAAAATGTATTCATTTTTCATTCTTTTTCTTAATATACATTTATATTTTTTGGCTGCAAAAAAACAGTACTAAAAAAATGGGTTCCAACTAAAGTAAAAAGTTTGGGAAACCCTGGTCTAGCCAGCTTTCTATCCATCTTACAGTCCACTTATCTAATCCATATTCTCTTAACTTTCTGGCAAGAATATTGTGGGTGACAGTATCAAAAGTTTTGCTAAAGCTGGCACTGATGGCTTTGGGAGGACCAGAAACAACTTATTTGCATCAGAGAGGTAGCCGTGTTAGTCTGAATCTGCAAAAGCAGTGAGGAGTCCTGTGGCACCTTATAGTCTAACTGAAGTGTTGGAGCATAAGCTTTCATGGGCAAAGACCCACTTCTCAGATGCATGTCATTTGCTTAATGAATAATAATATTCATTTTCTTAATGAATATGCAAATATGCAAATGAATATCACCAGTTCTCCAAAAGCTCGTGAATGGATTTACTGGTCCCCGTCTCAAAAAGTTTGGGAACCCCTGGATTAGAGGATTTCCTAAGGTCCTTAGTCCTCTCCAAGTAGGATGCCAGTGTTGTTCTAACATGTAGCATATGCAGAGTCATCTCCCTGTAGTCACAAAGTGGTTTTTTTGGGGGGAAACAACAAGAGATGGAGCTGTTGATTTATAAGGAAAACGCAGAAAAAATAGGGAGAAACTTGAGATATGGTGTGACAGGGCGTCTGCCTTGCACTGGCCCTTTAAGGGTAAAACCCAGCCCAGAGCTCTGTGTGAGAGCAAAGCCCCAGCTGAGGTGGTTATAGCTAATTAGGGCCCAGCTGGGGGCTATATAAAGACGAGCTCCTGGAGGGAAAGAGGGGGCATTTACTCTTGGTCTGGCTGGACAGCTGGAGGCACCTGGCTGCCTGGAAAGCAGGAGGCTTCCTGGAGATAGAGCAGAGCTGGGGCAGGCAGGCAGGCAGCAAAGCAGGGGAAGCTCTGGCCAAGCAAGCTCCCAGGCTGCAGAGCAGGAAGGCTGTAGAGAGCCAACCAGGTTAGGCAAAGGCAGCACGTCCACACCCTCTTGCCAATGATGAGTGACCATTACAGACTGCAGTTTGCCCCTGAGACAAGGGCTAAATGAAAACTGGCAGTGGGTCACTGAGGCAAGGAGGGTTTAGGGGAACTGGCTGTTCTCTAGAGGGGAACTGCATGTTCCCAGGGAGGGGATTACCCTGGAGTGCAGAAACTGACAAACACACTCCCAGAAGGAGGCGGCACTGGAGTTGGCATTAGCAGAGGGCAGTGTCCTGAAGAGGACTCCATGGTCCCAGAGTGACATGGATCTGGACTAGAGAGTGAAGTGAAGACACGGGGGAGACACCAGCCAGAGGGAGGTGTCCAGTGAGAAGAGAGCACATGCACATGCTTGATGGACACTGTTACCAAAAATCTCCAATTAGGGGTGCATAGACACCTGTAGTGGAGCATCTATAGGGACATTGTTAAAAGAACATTCAGTTATTTACCTGAAAGCTAATACAAAAATGACACCACAATTTTGTAGAACGACTTCAGCAAATCATTACTATCAATATTTTTCTTTCTCCCTGAATTAGCTAAAAGGATGTGGTATATTGCACAACTTCCTGGCATTGGCTATACATGCAATGCAGAATTTTTCCTTTACCTTTGAAGATCCTGCTTCTGATTTAACTAACACTAATTTTATACGTAGGTAAACTGTGTTGACTTGAAAGAAGTTACTCGAGCTTTATTCTAGAGTAATGGAGAGCAGATCCAGGCACAAAAGACGAAATCCTAGCCCCATGAAACTCACTGGGTTATTTGTGAAGTCAGTGTTTCACCCAAATACTTTTAAATGAATGTGAAATGAAGGTTATGTTAATGATTTACAGTGGTCCAAAAGAACACAATAAAAGTGACTGGGCCATATGATAAAGATGGACTTTTGTGTAACTCTGAGGTTAATAGTCAAAGGAAGGCAGATTGGCAAGAAACAGCAGAACTAATACAGTCTTTGATTTAAGATTGGACACAGCCAAGTAAAAGTGAATGCTAAAATAGGATATTTAAATAGCTATTTCCAGAAATTAATGGATTCATTACTGATACTTCAAGCTATAATTTTAGAAGATTAGAAGCTTCATTTTTAAATTTTAATGTTTACCAAAAGACTGAGGTCTCATATGTACTGCTGAGGGTTGTATGTTTGTTTTCCAGTAAAACACATGTATCAATCTATCACAATTTTTCATGCAGATAACTACTGACAATAGCTAATTCAAATAAATTAATTGAGTAGGTTCTAATTTAAACATGGTTAAGCCAAGGGCTAAGAAAGTTCATTTTGATCATTGGCAAGACATTGCCAAACCCATTACAACAAGCACTTCACAGGACTGCTTATGTCAAATTCACAGATAAGGCTAGTCTTGGTAATAAAAGAATGTATTAACTCACCTTCCTTATAAAAATCTAGGTAATTAGTAACTACTGTCACATCATTACATTACAAGTGCAACATTTCACTTGAAAAGATAACAATAATTGTCCTTGTTAATTATTAATATAAACACACGGGAGTTCTTAAAGAGCAGAAATACAAAATAAAAACATGCCCCAGTGACTAAGGCTCAATTGATATCATCTCTAGCCTTTGAGATACATAATGTCTTTATGCCCTCTCGCCCTGAGGCAGGAAAGCATCCTGCCTAGTATTTAAGCAAGTGCTTAACATCTGTTACATGACTACATGTTTTCCTGAATCAGGACCTCTGTGTACTGGGAGACATAACCCAAAGCCAAATCTTTCTGTCCTCACCCAAGCAAAACTTCCACTTGCTGCATGATTTTGCTACATGGAGAGACTGGGTTGGCTGGATAAAAATGAAGGAGAAAAATATTTGTTAACCTAGCTCTAGTCCACGTCATGTAACTGCATTGCAGATTTTTCATAAATTACTATTTTAATTTACATCTGCCAAGGGAAATTAATGCTTTTAAAAATTGCAGCTGAATTCTAACTATATATGAGGAATATAGAACATACACATTAGATATTCATATCAGTTTCACTTAATATAATCTTGTTTATCTTATCAGGAAGGTTACTTTATTATGGAAAGTATATAACAACCTGACAAACCTAGAGAATGGGAGACTCTACATATTACAGTATTTATCATATCCAATACCTCAGGATGGCGGTCCTCATAAGTATACATTATAGGTCATATTGCTAAATTAAAATTAACTAAATTAGAAATATGGGGCTCAAATTAGTATTAATAATATTGGTCTGTGAATATTTATTCTTGTAATAATTAATAATAATTAATTAATAATAAGTAATAATACAAGAATTCCATCACATATCAACACACAATGCAAAAATTGGAAAAAATATTGAACTTTAATTACAGATAGACTTAAGCAAAGATTGTATAATGGGGAAATCTGTAACAATGTGCATATTAGAATAAAGATAATACTGAACATTTTTTACCACAGCAAGAAAGGAACGAAGTAAGTGGAAATAGAATTCAAAGTTTGGGTCTCAAACTATTATTAAAAAGCTCTTAATAATTAAAAGGCACGACAATAAAGTAATGATTAATGGACTGCTTTAAATTAGTCACATGAAACTAAAATCTCATGTGTATTTAACATCACAGTGATCACTCAGTTAAGCTCATTGAAGGGGGAAAGAAATCTAATGCTATCTCTTGAGTAACAAACATGCTTATTTCAGTTGGCTTAAGCACCACTGCAAGACAATTATCTCATTACTGTAACACCACACACACTGGAAAAAAAATAAAATGTTAATAGATCCAAAGATCAACACCAAAAGTTTAGAAATCCTGTCGGAAACTAAGACCCTAGCACTGCAAATACATATGCACACAGGTAATCCTCTTAGTTGAATACAACTTTGCATAATGTAAAGCTACTCAAAAGTGTGTCTTGTGGGATTTTAATCTAAAATGCAAAAATGCAATGACAAACCAGCAGTATAAGGCCTTGATTCTGGGGTAAAAAATAGCATGTGAAATTATAGATCACAGCACAAAATCATAAAGTCTAGGCCATTCATAGATCACTTGGGTCAAATTCCTGCATCCATTATATCTGTGTATCTCTCACAGCATGAGATACTCAAAACTCTATGAAGTTGTTCTGGATTTATCCCATAGTAACATCAGAATTTGGTTTTATATCCTAACAAAACTACTAGTAAATGTTAACCATGTTTCTTCTATTAAAATTAACTGTTAAAAAGGATATATTTCTGCCATCTCTTTAATCTCAGACAATCTGATGTGATACGCTTGAAAAGTGATTTATCTCCAATCATACTGAAGGTTTCAAATTAATCCTTTAACAAAATATTAAGAGCTAATCATGCAGTGAACCATAGCCACATGTTTGCTGACACCAGTAATTGTCTGCTTGTAAGAATCACAGCCTGGAGGAAGGTAGAAATTATACAGCTGAGTTTCACTAAAAGAGGCACATGGGCTGTAAAATGACACATGGGAAAATAAAGATGCAAGGTGGAATGGGATAGATTCCATCCTGCATCTCAGAAACATGCCAAATAAGACTTATGGCATTAGATCTCTTTCAGTAAACCTCCTTCAAAATGGAATACAGTTTCAATGCATATTTATATAATAAATGATCAACGTGTGGTGCCTAAGAGAGAAATATTTCACTGAGTATCTTGTATTTGTTTTACACAAGGTAAATATACTAATATGATTTTACACTTGCACAGGTGACAATGAATATATTAGGTAGTTACATAAGGAGCTATTTCAGTTTTATGAAGTGTACAATATGGAACATATTTAAAAACCTACACGTTTTCTTTCTAGCTCACCTTATTCCAATAGAGAAACACACTGGCTACGTCTAGACTACATCTCTTTTTCGTAAAAGGGATGCAAATTAGACGTATCGCAATTGCTAATGAAGCGGGGATTTAAATCTCCCCCGCTTCATTAGCATAAAAATGGCTGCCGCTTTTTTTCCGCACGGAGCTTTGTCGGAAAAAAGCGCCAGTCTAGACGCTGATCTTGCGGAAAATAAAGCCCTTTCCGAAAGATCCCTTATCCCTCTGGCTTTATTTTCCGCAAGATCAGCATCTAGACTGCCGCTTTTTTCTGACAAAGCTCTGTGCGGAAAAAAAGCGGCAGCCATTTTTATGCTAATGAAGCGGGGGAGATTTAAATCCCCGCTTCATTAGCAATTGCGATATGTCTAATTTACACCCCTTTTACGAAAAAGAGATGTAATCTAGACGTAGCCAGTATGTTTTCTTATATTAGTGATCCTAACGTTTTACAAAAAATGTAGTCAAACATCTGTAATATACAGAGAACCTCATTTTGCCACTCTTCCACTAAATATTTTCACTAATTTCAACAAGCACCACTTGTAGAATATGTAAAATTTAATAGGAGTAAGGGTGATCCATTAATTAGCTCTCAATAGCACACTTGAAGTCTGGTCAAAATAGCCTTTTTCAAAGCAAAACTTTGAGATGAATTACATATTATATGACTATCACAATGTGGCTTTCCTGGAAACCTAACAAAAGAATGTAGTGGATAGAGTTCTTGTTAATAGGTGATTGATGGACACTAATATCAGAGCATAAGGCTTTTAAAGTTTACATTAATATCAGAGCATAAGGCTTTTAAAGTTTACATTAAGTAGGATAAAGAGATTGGCTGTATACAATATCTCAGAAAATTAAGTGACTGAGAAGCTATTAAGAATGGATTTATTGTGTTAAATACAAATTATTTCCTAATAAATTTTACTTTTCAGTCAGCTGTCTCTTCTGTCTTCATATGATCTTTAATCCTTCAGCTGCATAAATGTATGTTGGTTATTCTCCTTCCACTTCATAATGGGTTTTAAATTTAAAGAACTTAGGGTACGTCTACACTTGCACCCAAGTTCAAACTAGGGATGCAAATGTAGGCGACCGAAATTGCTAATGAAGCGGGGATTTAAATATCCCGCACTTCATTAGAATGATCTTGCCAGAGCATTACTCCACTGAACAGCTGTTTCGAAAGTGAAAGGGCGCACTGGGATGCGTTAGTTCAAACCAAACCCCCCAAAATGAGGAGTAACGCACTTTCACTTTCGAAACAGCTGTTCAGTGGAGTAACGTGCCGGTGAGATCACGATAGTGAAGCGTGGGATTTTTAAATCCCCACTTCATTAGCAATTTTGGTCACCTACATTTGCATCCCTAGTTCGAACTAGGGTGCAAGTGTAGACATACCCATAGGGAGCTTAAGGCTTACAAAATAATTTTGTATATATTAAACACTAATAAACTGGGCAACTGATTTTAGAAGCTTTTTGCTGTGCTTAAAATATCTGTTGTCAGGTCAATACCTCTGTCTGCCTTATCGTTAACCTTTATTGCCTTGCATTCAATTATTCATGAAATACACTGGACATACTGTCCTCTTCCTGGTGTTTACAGTAGGTGAAATATTAGCCCCCTCAATGGAGCAATGGACATTTTCAATAACAAAATTTCTCTTAATATGCACATAAATATTCACATGTACATTGAGCTTGTATTTATCTCTCTACATAAATACACACACATCACCCAAATCACTCACCCCAATGCATATTATGTGCCTCACTGTACATAAAGATGCACAGAATTTCAGATTATACCTGCCAAGTTATTAAAAAAATGCCCCCAAATCAGAAATTCTAGAGCCAATTGGAAAAGCATAAAAAAGAACACAGATGGGAAATCTAAACCTCCACCAATTTCAGCCTTTGTGAGCTTCAGAAAAGTATAGTTAACTACATAGTTCTACATTTACTTGATCTGCTTGGCAGCAGAATTGCCAAAAGGTGGACAATACTCACTGGTTGTTACAGACGGAGACCCTGACTTATACATAAAAGTTTCTAGGAGTAAACCTCAAATTTATACCAGTTTAATTAAATTAGTTTTAAAAACTACTTGTATTAAACTAGTGTAACTTTTGTGTGTATCCACAGCCTGATAATAAATAAGAGTAGAAAGCTCAAAAAATCTTGCAATACTTTGTTCTAGATTTCCACTTCAATGTTACAGACTAAACGATTTCGGATAACGTCAGGATCCATTAGTCTAATGCTCTGTGAAATGAATTCATCATTTTGGAGATTTGCCTATCACATATTTCCACAAGGCCAAATCATGAAATCAACAGAAATTTCATGTGTATAAAGAAAAATATGTACAGGACTTTGCACTATAGTCAATAAACAAGTGCACACAAGCTATGACAATGATCTAGGGCATTGAGGAAATGTTGTTTCATTCAAGCCCTAATATTTATTAAGTTCCCAATGTATAATTTAAAAGATATGAAAGAAATAAATTATCCAGAAAATGATACTGAAAGCAGCTCATTTTAAGAGCTATCTGGAGCAGCTGCAGAGTTGGATGTTTGTGTTATTCAAACGGACGTTCTGTGGACTGTTGGAGAAAGAATACTAACATCTATCGCTTTATAATCTTTTACAAACTACATCAGTTCAGCAGTACATATTGTTTCAGGGTGGTTTAACACATTTCTAGTCTGCTTCTAACCGATAATGTGAGGAATTTAAACCTACACAGGAAAAACTTTATTGGAGATACAGGGAGGTTGTTAAGTCAAGAGAAGCAGCAAGTTGGTCTGACCAATATTATTCTTTTGGGAGATTCCCTACATACTGACTAAGGCACCCTGGAATGTTCCAACACCTCATTGACAACAGATTTATGAACGTTAACTCAAGAAAATAGCTAATCTCGAAAGATTTAAAAATTGGAAAACATCTTTTTCAGACCTATAAGTTATATGCAAAATGATAATTTCCCTCAGATTCCTGTGCTTACATTGTTCCTGAATAGTGCCTCTTAACAATCACTCATGTCAACAGGACTTGCAAAGAAAAAAGCCTTGTTTTTAGATTTCAATTATTTATTTTGGGCAGTTTTTCTGTAAGTCATTCCGCTCTAGTTAATAAAATAAAAATATAGCACGAGTTTCAGAAGGTTGAACTGATTCTACATTCATCCATCTGGCAAAAGGTTAGAATATTAAAATTAAGTAAACAGTTAACAGTAAAAGTATATGAATAGAACTAACACTAATCCCAAATAACTAACTTATTGCACATGAATAGTTGAAGCTATGAAATATTTGAGGTGAAAGAAAAAAGACAGATGCATTTCAGTAAATATCAACATCCAACAGTATAGCAGAAAATGAAAGACTAAAATATTCAAAGGGACTGAAAAGAGTCATTGAAAATGGAATGGCTAATTCCATTAGTTTCCTTTGAAAATCCCTACATCAACTGGATTTCAAAGGGCCAACTGCCTACTTAATTGTTTTACATTCAGCCTACAGTTTAGCAGAAAAGACAAATAACGGAGTGGGTATCAAGATAGTGATCCGCTGTGCAACTCAAGAATATGGAACTTCTGAATGGAAATTCAATTGTGATGTAAAGTAACTCTCAGAAATGCTGCATTCAGGAGGAGGAACCATAATTAGAAAAACATTGAAACAGAGGGGTTGAAATTGCCTTTGAGTATCCTGGGTTTTTTAAGACCTATGCAACTTAGCAGCTGAAAATTTTGGGTATAGGCCAGAGGTGGGCAAAAGCCTCTCAGTGTGCTGAATCTGGCCCACCTAGGACTTTGATCCAGTCCACGTGGTAGTTCCAGGCCCTGCCCCCTATTGCGTTGCCTGGGAGCCAGACATGAGCAAGTTCTTTTAACTGCTTCTAATTAAAGGGCTCACGCCTTCCCCGCACCTGTTGGGCAATGAGTTGCCTTGCAGCAGTGAGGAAGGCGTAAGCTCTTTAAATAGAAGCAGTTAAAAGGGCTCCTAGCTCCCAGCCCCGCTGCTAACATGTTGCCTAGGAGCTGGGACTTGAAAGTGTTTTCAACTGCTTCTATTTAAAGGGCTCGCACAGCTGCCAGGCAACTCACTACCCAATGAGCGCAGGGAAGGTGCGAGTCCTTTAAATAGAAGCAGTTAAAAGGGATTGCAAGTCCCGGCTTCCTGGCAACACGCTAGTGGTGCTGGAGCTGTGAGCCCTTTCAACTCCTGCTATTTAAAGGGATCATGCCTGTTGGATGGCTGTGGACAGCACAAGCCCTTTAAATAGAAGCAACTGAAAGGGCTCGTAGCTCTCAACCACATGGTATCCCATTGCTTGGGAGCCAGGGACATGTGAAACCTTTCAACTGCTTCTATTTAAAGGACTCGCGCCTCCCCATTGCTGTCACGCAACAGCTCCGGGGAAGGCATGAACCATTTAAACAGATTCAGGGGGTAGCCGAGTTAGTCTGTACAGGATAAACTTTAAAAACAACAATTAGTCTGGTAGCACTTTATAGTATCTGGTGTTAGTACTCTTCCTCTCTAATTGCCTACTATGGTTCTTATCTGCCTCTTTTGACTATCCAGTCTTTGGGTGCTTATAGACTATTTGTTTTTCCTATTATATTCCAGCTCGGCTTCTCCTTGATATTTTTATACCCACTGCCTCTTCTTGTTTTCCTCTTCCCAATTTTTTCTTCTCTTACCCCGTCTCCCCCTTCTCCCCTATTTATTTTAGTTCTAGACATACTAAAATGTCTCTGGTCATCTGAAGAAGTGGGCTGTACCCATGAAAGCTCATGATACCATCTACATGTTTTGTTAGTCTTTAAAGTACTACCAGACTATTTGTTGTTTAAGATTATCCTTTAAATAGAACATTTGAAAGGGCTCTAGCATCCATGGCTACCAGGCACTGTGCTAGCAGTGAGGCTGGGGGCAGCGAGCCCTTTAAATAGCAGGAATTGAAAGGGCTTGCAGCTCCTGACCCCCTCAAACATGGTGCCTGGGAGTTGCAGGGGAAGTGTGAGCCCTTTCAACTCCTGCTATTTAAAGTCCTGCCCCTTCTGCCCGAAGTTCCACCCCTTCTGCCTGAGGCCCTGCCCCTTTCACTTAAGGCTCCGCTCCTTCCACCAGACGCCCTGTCCCTTCTGGAGCAGCCATGACTACTTCAAACATTTCTGACATGGCCGTCATTCAAAAATTATTGCCCACCCCTGCTCTAGGTGAACCAATGATCTGTTATGTTCCGAGTAACAAATGTTTGGAGTTTTTTGTACTCCAGATCTCAGAATTTTAACAGAATTTTAAATTGATGAGAGTGTAAGAGATGGGGCAGCAGCACGTGAGCGCTGATGGATTATATAGAAGAGAAGCACCAATTTCTAAGGCTTCCATTCCCTACATAGAACTGCCCAGCCATTATAACGGCCTTTGATGCAGAAACATGACTGTCTACCTTCATGGAAAGACATTGTCTAGCTCACCAGTTCCAATCTAGCTGATTAATGGTGACCAAAAGCTGTAACCATCTGACAACTCTATGGTTGCTTGTGTGAAATAAATTAAAATTTATCTGGTAATAAATGGAGTCGCTTGTCTACATTGCTAAGCCACCACCATATTAAGCAATAATCAGCACTCTTAGGGTGTGTCTAGACTACAGAGTTTTGTCGACAAAAGTGGACTTTTGTCGACAAAACTATACCTGCGTCCACACTACCACTGAGTTCTGTTGACATAACGTCGACAGAACTCAGCAGTTTTGTCGACGCTGGTAAACCTCATTTTATGAAGCATAACGCCTTCTGTCGACAGAGTTTCTGTCGACAGAAGGTGTTATTGCATGTAAACTGTCATTTGCGTCTACACTACCATGTCGACAAAGCAGCTTGCTTTGTTGACAGAACTCAATGTAGTCTAGACGCTCTTTGTCGACAGAAGTTTTGTCGACAGTATCTGTCAACAAAACTTCTGTCGACAGAAGCCCGTAGTCTAGACGTACCCTTATTGACTGTCTCAGCATAAGACCACAAAAATGAATGGGCATGGAGACTGAGTAATCAACCCATACATGGAAGTAGCCCTTCCAAAAAAACCTGTCCCACAATGTTGAAGCACACTGGCAGGAAAGAGCTTGGAAATTTGCTCTGCTGCCCATGGTGCAGCCGCGTAGTCATTTACGAAGGGGCTTCATTTTCGAGCATTGTCATTTTAGGAAATTTTAGAAACATTTTAAACTATAGTGCAGCTTTTTCAAAAGAGGGAAACAAAGAATCTCAAAGGAGAACTTAACAGGATAGAACTTTCTGTTAGGTTAGTGTAATCTGCCAAAAATACACCAAACTGGCACTTCGTCTAAAGAATGGAAACACTGTACTGTAGTTTGATTTTAAAATATCCATTAAAATAATTATTTTTAAAGTCCCTGTTTTCTCCCTGTGAATGCAAGAATCTACTAAGGAAGAAAAATGTTCTGCTCTAACAGAGGCTCAAACTCAAGCTCTACAATCAGATGCCTCCAGCAGGAACACACTAAAATCTGAAGCTAGAAATGATGTTATCATTTAATAAAGGAAATGCACACGAACTTGCAGAGATGTTTGTTGAAAGAAATATAGTGTCATTTATGGCAAGTAAATAGTTTTATTCATGCTGAACTCCTACTAGGAAAAATACTGAAAAATGTGCTCAAATTTACTGAAGACTGGATTCATACTGCATATACAACTTGCAACTTCTTCTGTGCTGTTTGCTGCAATATGTAATATTTACTAATTTACTGTATTGACTGCATTAAGCATATGCATTACATTTAGAATTTTCCAGGGTGAAGAAAACACACCAGCTCACAAGTATCATGCTCACCTTACTTCGTTTTAAGATGGGTCAGTATTTTAAAAATATATCTTTTCATCTCAGTTTGTCATGGAGGAAAGGAAAAGGTTTTTTTAAACCTGTGTCAGAGGTAATGCATATTTATTAAAATGAATATTCTGCCTGAATCTAGTTAATGTCCTCCACCCTTTAAAAAATCTGTAAATACTTTGTTGGAAGCTTCCATCACTCTTGCTGCAGTTTATATTACTAACAAGTTATTCCAGTAGAAAAATGAAATCACAGAACAATGGTAATGGCAGGAAAAGTTGAGTTACAGCACATCACAGGGAATGGGACCAATCCAAAGCCCATTTAAGCCCCAAATCCAATGTCAGACAACTACTCTCTGCTAAAAGTTCCACATAAGTACAAATCTCGTCACCCAAAACACAAAATAACAAACTTCCCAGTCAATCAAAGAATGCTCAAGATTGTTTTCTCTGGGAGAATTATTTTGCATGGGTCGGTCAGTTCAAAACTCTAAAGCTATGTCTACACTGGCGGCTTCTTGCGTAAGAAAATCTTGCGTAAGGGTTCTTGTGCAAGAACTCTTGCACAAGAAAACGTCCACACTGCCATGTGGGAGATGTGCTTTTGCACAAGAGCATCCATGGCAGTGTGGATACTCTCTTGCGCAAGAAAGCTATGATGGCCATTTTAGCCATAAGGCTTTCTTGCGCAAGAAATCCCTGCCGAGCATCCACACTGCCCTCTTGCGCAAAGGCTCCTGCGCAAGAGGGCTTAAGCTTGTTAAAAAAAGAGTGTAGCTCTTGCGCAAGAAGCCCTCTCTTACCACGCTGTACTGTAAATTTCCTTGCGCACGAGCAGGCAAGCAGTTTGGATGCTCTGCGGATTCTTGCGCAAGAATGGCCGTAATTGCGCAAGAAGCCGCGAGTGTAGACATAGCCTAAGTGTGAATAAGGCTCTTCACAGTTTGGCATCTAATTGTGTATAAAACCCTTCCATTGATGTTAAACGGCCATAATGAAAGTTGGAATGAATATCATTTGTATATACACAGTATAAGAAAACAGACTTTGTAGTCATACATTTTAGTTATTTTTTTATGCCAAAGATGTCAGCACCATAGGTTTACTACATACATCTGAACAAAAACATCTTTTTGCCATTAAGTACTATTCAGCATTGAGACAATCTGATTTCCTCTAGTCTGCTATAGAATCAGTGAAGCACACACTTAAAAGGACACATCAAAAACAAAAAGGCAGAATTAGCAAAAACCCTTTTAATGTTTCATTTTAAGGGATGTTACATTTTTCATTACTTTCCATATCCTTGATTTATAGAATAAAATAATCCTTTACCAGCAGTTATCTCTCCCCTTTGTGCACTGTATATGTCTGAGACAGCATAGTTTCCTGACATTGAGTTTTACCAACTTCGAACCATCACAACAGCAATGTCAATAATGTGTACCACAAAACTGACTAAAAAAATCAATACACATCAGTCCCATCTATCTTTCTTAGACTTAGCTGAATCTAACTGAAAAGCCCATTGTCCTTGTGCTTAAGGTGCCATTTCTTGGCTACACACAAACGGAAAGAAAAATTCTGCACCTCTGCTAGCAGAAACTTACCTCCCAGACTTTAGTATGCACTCATGATGGTTCTACTCTTAGCTTTCGTCTGTAATATAGGAGACTGTAATTTAAGTCATGCTGAAAAATAGGCTTTGAATGCAAATCAACTCAATAAACACTAAGTCAGAAACAAAAGTGAACATTTTTAGATGAAAAAAAAGTATTTCCATCAGGTATTAATGCATAATTCTCAAAAAAGCCTTCATATGCTGGCACTGGTTGCCTATAACCCAGACACATGAAGGGAAGTAAAGAAGCAAACATCTCCATTGCTAAGATCAAGAGCCCACAAGACACCCATAATTTTCAACAGAGGTATGCCCAAATGGCTGGAGTTCTACTAGATTAAATTTAATAAGGCAACACCTGAAGGCAATAGGCTCTGTCTGTTATTGAAAGGGTGGAGGATTTTCATTGTTAATATCCCAGTCCTGAGGCCCAACAAAGAGAACATTTTGTCATGAGAACCCCTCGCTGTTTGGTCAATGCTACCAAGCCATCTGGGAGGCAGTTCTGATCAGTCCTCAGATCCCATTTCAGCTCTCCAGTGCTGGCTTCAAGGGCCAGCATCCATTTCTGTTCCCCAGCAGGACCTGATGTTTTTCTTTTCACTTGCTGTCCCAGTACAAGCAAAATTTCAGAATCTAAATCCAGAGTCTAACTCTGAGTAGGGAGGAGAGGTCAGCAGAAGGCCGATAATAATCTTTTCAGTTATATTTTTAAAGGGGCATTTGTCAGAGAGAGGAAACACATACACAGTTCTTTCATTAGTGATTCACTCCAATATGCTTCTGGAAGCTCTCTATTGCCGGCTAGCATCAGCAAATGATGCTTCAGTAATCATTCAACTTTTCTATCTCCATTGGCCATGCTCACTGCAATTTCACTGCTGTGGAATCAGAGACAGAGTCCTTCCCTGCTCCATCATAATTTGAGTGCACAAGCTAAGCTTTCGTTATCAATAACGGGGAATGGAGCGCAAGCCGATGCAGTGCTGCTTGTCTGAGCCTGCAAGCCAACAGAAATAATAGCTGTGAAAGGAGCCAGCTGAATCTGTTCAGCTCAGGGAGGTATTAGCAATGAAATGTAACTATGACAATAGAATTGAAATTTTATCAACTGTTTTACTAACGATGATTTCAGAAGATCCATAGAGCTTGTCTGTTGTCCCTGAATGTAGCGGTGGATTTTCGTGTTAGGGAGCGGAGAACGTTATTAGCATGAAAGGTAGAGCAGGGTAAAAATTATTTATTTTTCATTTGCATTACTTCTGCAAAAAAATTCAATTCACCTCTATCCCTACTCAGAAGGTGGAAATAAAAAGGGCATCCTGAAAGCCTCAATTGTCTTGTTGCTGCCAAAAATCCAAACTGTCTCTGATTCTTCAGGCACCAAAATCCCCATCTGTCACCTACCCAACTGGCAAAATCTCCAGCCTTCCCCAACAACTTTTGTAATGCAGTTATTCATTAGCAATGCAAAATCTTACATGGAGGAACAGAAGAAAAATTTACTCCACAACTGACATTTTAAAAGAACTCACTGCCAAAAGGAATATTATAGTTATAAAGGAAGTACTGCACCAGTTATATTTATTTTCTTATTTGTTTTTCATATTTAAAATTTTTTTAAATGTAATTAATTGTGCTTCACAAGGCTTGCTGCAAAACTCAGGTCATGTCTGTTGCATAGCATATTGTTTATAATGTATATCCAACCATTTGTAAAAGCAAAAGAGCAATATTTCAGAAGAAACATATTCTTGAAAATCAGCAAAAAATCCATAAAGAAAAGTTCCTGGTACTTAAGATGATTTGACAAATTCAGTTTTTTTTATTTCCCACCCAAGGGATATAATCAAATCCCAGTAAGGGGAGATAATCACCCCACCAGAGCAAATATAAAGGCACACCTTACAAAAATCTTAGTTCCCTCTTTTCTATTCTCCTATTCAAGTTTCAGAAAGTACATAATGGATATGAATAAATAAGTGATCCTCTATTCTAATTTCATGCAGAGCAATTTGAGAAGTGTTCAAATTAACATAAAAATGATAATACACATAATACATGAGGCTCCCTTTCAGAGTGGTTTTGATAATTCATAAATTCAATGTTTATACAGGTTAGGCCAAGCCAAAAAGGTATCCAATGTAACTATTAAACTTATGCAAAGCAGTACATCATGCTTATTGCTAAAGAACACGGGACGAACTCAAATTTGATTTAATATCTAATATATACATTATACATAAACCTAAAATTGAGGTCCATCTTCTCACCAACTGTTGTTTAAAATGTGCTTTGGTCTGTGAAGATAGAAATCTGGTGAGCTTAGTCTGTCTGATCTACTGGGATTTTTTTTCTACCTAAGTAATTAAGACATGTTGATAGCATTCAGTGAAACCATTAATATATTCCATAAGCAGACTTCGTTTTTCTCCAACTTTAGTCAGTATTTTACATCATTATTAATCAAACTGGATAAAGCTATTAAAATCTCCAAACAAATCTCAAGGCATTGTGGTTTTATTTTTAAGAGACTGTGCCAGTTCCACCAGTATTATTCCAATCAATTAGGATCTCAACCCAGCATCTATTGAAGTCAATGCAAAGACATCATTTAATTTTAATAGGCTCTGGTTTAGGACCTATATCCCTATGTGCATTAGAAATACCACTGTAACTTCTCCAACTCCAAAAAGAACTATATTTGTCCACTTATCAGCACTTCGACATATAGTTTAGCTTATATTTCACCCAGTGACAATCCATTAAATTGAATGGAGAGATTCATTTCTACAAAGGTGCAAAAGGGAGGGTAAAGGGAAACAAGCCTTTTACGATTCTGTGGTAATAAGTGTGTCGTAACTTCTCTCACTAGCAGATATGAGATTTATAGATATATAAGAAAAATTTTACTACCTATCCATTGTTTTTTGTATTTTTTCTACAATACAGGAATGTCTTATGTAGGGCTCCTTTGATTTGGTTTTCTATTCGTATTGTTTAACATAAAATTGTTTACATTCCTGGATCAAAATTAGGGAAGAGAATAATTTTGGATAAATATAAAACAGCATTTTATACCAGCAACTAAGCTTGTGGGTGATGGCTTTCATTTTTTTAAATTTACATTAGTGTTTATGGCTTCCATGCATTTTTAATGGTTCAGGAAGTCAGTTGAGAGACCAAACTAATGTGAGTTCAGGTTATTTTCAGTCACAGGACAATAAAAATACCCAGAGAAAAAACACTTCTTAATTTTTATCTCCAAAGTCAAAAAGCTAATGAAAATCAAAACAGAAAAAAATCTGGATAACAAGTTATTTGGATTTATTAAAGTCTATCCAGCTACAAAGTACAGTAGACTTTCGATAATCCAGAACCTTTGGGACCTAGGTAGTGCCGGATTATCAGATGTGCTGGACTATCAGGAGGTCCTATAAACTGGTTATATATATACACTGTATACAATATATACTGTATATAAAGTGTTTTTAACCCTTTTTATTGTACATACTGTATACAGTATACTGTAATGTTTTAGTTTTTTTAACCCTTTTTTACCCTTTTTGCTTGGTTCAGCTGCTGCCGCTGCTACCTTGTGACTCATTTTTTTTGCCAAAGGTCACTCACTAGGCTCTTGCCATTTTGATGCCAGACTATCAGAAGTGCCATACAATTGGATGCCGGATTATCGGAGTTTTACTGTATTTGGGTATACCTGGGTTCCTGCAGAACACCACTGCCGACCCCTATTAGCAACTAACATTTTTTTTAAGGATGAGGTTTGGAGATACACTAAAGATGTCCATATTGATATTATTCCCTAGATGACTATGAAAAACTTATCAACCTTAATTCTCTGTGCTTCTAGAGTCTAAATTTAAGCATACAAAGCAGCATTACTGGATGCCTCCATTAACTTTATCTACATTGTGCACTGTTGGTTATATTGCAGCTATTACAACATAAAGTGCATTCAAAGGATGTAGGAAGGGGCACTCCCCATCAGCCAGACTCTCAGAAGGAACATGTGCTTCAGTAGGGACTGCAACACTTTTTCACAAATCACAGCGCTCACCCTTCTCTGAACTATGTCAGCAACACTTTATGTGACACATAATTTTGAAGTTACAATCTGCTGAATGTTCATATTCTGTTTTTGTGCATGTATCATTCCTGTATGTGAAGTTAGAAATACGAAGTGTGGATCTAGTTATAATTTTAATGCGCTAATAAAGGCCATTATACCCTGGAAACTTAATAGACTGATGTTCAAGATAACAATCTGTGAATCAGAGCTCCTATTGCATTAGCTGCTACTGTTCTAGCAATGGTGGGTGCACTCAGAGCACACTGGAAATGTTAAGAAGCAGAGTTAACCTCAGCTTTTCGTAAAGTAATCCTTTGCCATTTGAAACCTGATTTCTGGCCAGGACCACCATACCACTACACACAGGCAACCTGAGGATTTGGGGACGTTTCATTTAGATAGTGCTTTGAATACATCCCAAAGCAACTGACTAATTATATATGAAAAGCCAGAGTGTGTGGGTATAATTTATTGAGGGTGGAGAGGAAGTTTTTAGGACCCTTCCCCCTAGAGATTCTAAAGCAGAAGTAGACCCTAGACATGTATTTCTTCCACCTCTGATACACAGTTTACTAGGTGAGCTTCAGAAATAAAAGGGGTAGAAATTTACTCCAAGCTTTTCAAAGGGGAGATAAAATTTTCCCACAGGCTCAAAAGGCAAGTTCTCTTAATGAGGAGCTCATATGCACCCCTAGCTACTCACTGATGAAACTCATATGAAAAAAAGTTTTTAATAAATCTTTAAATTTCAAAATAATGGAAGTAAGAGATTAGACATCATGAATGTGGTTTGGTATTCATCATCATTAATGATGATTAATTCATTTGCTCTTTTGTGGATTTTACAATAACTTCACAGATATTCTACTATAATTTAGTCATTAATGTGTGTCCCATTATTTTAAAGCATTAAGACAATTTCAATAAGAAAACTCTTTGAATAAGGCTGTAATCTCTGTCCTTTTCTCTAGTCTGTGGCTTGCTGCCTTATTAGTAACTCTTACGTATGCCTTCCCTCCTCAGTAGGACATCCCAGAACTATAGTCTTGCTCTGTTCCTGCACCTTAACTCAAGAATTACAGAAGTAAAGGGTAATGCATTCTGCCTGATAGGGTTCCATGTTTTATTGTGTTTCTCAGAGAGTATGTTTATATATAGAATTCTTCACATGGTTTAGCTCACTATTTCCTTTATAACACAGAAAAACTGTTATTGTAACAGCAAAGACAGGCCACCTTTCTACACCCTAACAAATTCTATTGTTTATCATATGAATGACAGGCATAGAGGATCAACTCTGAGGATCAAAGGTAAGGTTGTATCATCAAATGTGGCACACAGACACGGAGAAAGGGAAGGGGAGGAGGACCCAATCAACTGTGAACATTTAATCTATTCCATGTTTGAATACGGCATGCTATATAATAAGAAGGAGATTTAACAGAGGGCCATTTTTAAAACTCTCTTTTGGTGCTTAGTATTATAGTCCTTTAAAGTCCTGAAAAACTGTTCTGTGAGCACTCGGTCTAAATGTATGTCCACATTTAATAACCCCAAATGAGCCTTCAGTGCATACCAGATGTGTCATTAACTATTTCTGAAAAAAAGTGAAATAAAATCACTCAGCATGAGAATACTGTGGAATAAGTCAACACTAACAGATGGTGTTTATTTTGTCACTGCTTGTGTTAAAAATTACCACCTATTCCATCAAATCAGTTTCTTTAAGGTGGAAGCTTTATGTAAAAAGTGCCACAGAAAATACTTTTTTTTAATCAGCTGTCACTGAGTTCCTTAAAATATGAGCACTTCTTTTCATGCTTTCCAGTTTTCTAGGACATGGTGCAATACACAGGAGATAGGTTTGTATAAATCTGACACGATACAGTATTTTGCCAGCAATTCTGTCTTGCAACGTGCAATCTGTTTTATTTCTCAAACAAAGTTTGCAAATTTGTTAGCTTGAATATGGTGTTTTCAAGATACAAATTCCATAACAAAGATTAAGTCTTCCCTTGAGATTTACACCACCTGATACTGCCATCAATTTGTTTGTTTCTAGAACCCAATCTGTAAGGACCTTTTTCCCCCCCGAATTTCCTTCATTCTCACAATTATTTTTTGTAAGCATATAGATTTTGCTGTGCAGTTTACATGCTCTAGTGGGTGATTTCTGGGCAAAACAGCATGTTGTGAGAAAAGTAATTGTTAAATCTGAAGCTGGCTACTATAGAAATCAATGCTAAATCCCCAGGACATAAATACATTTTGGCTTATCTACTTTATAAAAGTTTCCATTTTTTAAAAACCTGTGTGAGGTCAATGCAAGTGAAATATTTCAAATACATAGTAAATAGAGTAGATCATATTCATCCATAGTGTAATTCCTTTGGTTCAAAAGAAGAGAGACTTCAACAGAATCACAACAGGGACCAATACATAACTAAAATATAACCACATGCAAAATAAAACAACACAAATAGAATATATTAAAAACAAAAGGACTAAAATGCGAAAGCAACATAGCATCATTAGAAAGAACAGCCCTACTGAGGGAGTGGACAACCCTTCTAAAGAAAAAAGAAAATAAAAGAAGTGTCTTCATTAGATTCTTTAAAAATGGGAGGGAATGAAACAGATCATCTGCAGGCAGCAAGTGCCACACACTGGAGGCCAGGCACGTGGAGTCAGAACGTGCATACAGTCACCAGCACGATCCTCAAGAAGGAAGCCTCGGTGATCTAGTTTTAAAGCAACAGTCATCTGCTGTCTGAAAGGCAGACAGTGTGAAAGACTCAGGATGATCTTCATGGGCTCAGTTCATTCAGATTCTGAGCATGGACGTCGAGCACACTGACAACTTAGGGTGTTCAGAATCTTTTTAAATAAAGAGCAGTATGAACCTGGCTGTATAGTCCAGTGAGAAAACATGCTACTGCACTCCCATCTGCCAGGTAGAGACCTGAATGGTATCTTGCTATCTACATTTCCAAAGTGTACATCGCTACAGTAGGTAGGCTCAGCATTTAACTGCCCATTTTCTGACTAATCCTTGCTGACTGTTTTGGTGAGCAGTGATGACATCTTGCTCCTTGGCACCTACAGAATGTATCAGAGTAGCTCACATTCAGTCAGTATACTGCAAGCAATTCACAGCCTTGGCAAACACAGGTATGAACTGGTCACTCCTCAAACAAAAACCTGAGGTCTCTATTCACACGAATAGGGTCAGTGTGAGGCATATGCAGTCGCCCCAGGCTTTATTATTGGCCCGGCTTCAGGCTCTATGCTCATGTAGTGGAGATTTAGACAACTTATATTAAAACAATAATGATGAAAAGTTCAAATTATATTAAAAATACCTATCTACACACATTTGTTTTGTAGAAGTAAAATGTTCCTTATAACATATACAAATAAGGTTGAAATATGCATGTCCATTTTAAAGCAAGCGCCATAAAAAAGTCTGTAATGTGCACAAATTTTACTGCAATGTAAAATAAAGATATGCTCATGTGTCATGCATTGTAGGCTAACGGCTGTTTTGAGAATTCTGAGTATTAATGACATTTTACCATTTTTTTTAAGAACTGCATTTTTTTGCACCACCCGAGGTGTGTGTGTGTTTATTTATAGGCCCCATTTCTGCTCCATATATTTGAACGAGGTCTCGCAAATAATCACAGCAAACCTGCATACAAATCAAGGCTCCTATACCTCTAACACAACATGTGCACTGAGAAGATTATAGCACTATTTCGATGTATCCTTGGATGAAAACTTTAAACCAAGGATAGTGCCATCTGTCTGTTTTTGGTAGTATCAGATGAATGTTGAAGACCCCATGGCATTTAAAAAAAAAAAAAAAGACTAGAGAAATCTGGAGCTTGATCCTAATTCTTTCTCTGAATTATAAGCCTTATAGAGTAAGCTAGAACTGTAACCAATTACACCATTTGTATGTATAAGCTCACAGTCTCTTACAATAGTTACAGTACACAATATGCAATACATTATTCTACAAAGCTATGTCAAACCCTATGTGTAGAAATGATACCATATGCAGTATAGAATCTTTCTTTCCACTACTTTCTTTCTTTCTACTACTTTGCCATGTATTTATATTTTAGTAATTTTTCTCCGTTATATGAGAATCATAAATAAGAATTAAAACTGCTGAAAATACAGACTATATATTTAATATTAGCACTAAGCACTATTTCAAACGTGTGTATATCTATATCTACATCTATACCTACATATATTTCCAACTGTTTCCAGTACGACATGGGGTCATGCTTTTAGGGAAAGCTAAATAAAGTGGCAACAAAACGCAACAGAATTCAAAAAAAGAAAGGATAGGAAGAAGACAGTGTTCACAGATGAAGTGACCCAGAAAAGAAAGGCCTTGCAGAGCTCTTAAGGCAGGCATCAAGGAATTCTGGAGGACTAATAATATTGCTATTATTAGTGTTGCAATTCAGTGATATACTATTTCTGTCAAACTCATTACTAGTGTGACTCTATTGATTTCATTGATGGCTATATCACTAGCCAGATAGCTAGATACTATGGTGATGGGCAATTCAGAAATGCAGATATATATATAGCTATTAGTAGTTACACACTGGGCCTGATTCCTATATCATAGGCCTCTATCATGGGAATTCAATTCATGTGGCTAACAAATTCTCCCTCACTGAAAACTTGGGCTGATTCCTAAGGGCCTGACCTATGAAATGCTGTATCCAAAGTATCCCAAGATTTGTGGAGTATCCTCAACAGTCACTGACTACAAAGAAGGTAGAAGCCACTCAGTAATTTGTAGGAGTCAGTGATATTCAGCATTTGACTTGATCTGCCTCTAAGTAGGCAAAACAAAATAGTACCGTAACTTGGAGTTCTTGTTCAGACTATTATTATTTCTAGATCTGCCTGCATAGCACAACCTAATTATATATAAGGTTGTTTGTAAGAC
This sequence comes from Pelodiscus sinensis, assembly GCF_052426305.1. NCBI lineage: Eukaryota > Metazoa > Chordata > Testudines > Trionychidae > Pelodiscus > Pelodiscus sinensis. The sequence continues at coordinate 33,785,436 of NC_143067.1, read as the reverse complement.
TCCATGGGTAATCAAATGAATGTTAAAGAAGAGATTACATCAGGAAAAAAAGAAAAACACTTGGGAACATGCTTAAATTCTTTGCCGAATAAGGACCGAACTGTACACGTGTCACAAAGATGATGATGGCTATAAGACAAGGAAAGCAGAGAAGTGTAATAGGAAGCATCTTTCATCTGAACAGCCAGTCAAACATAAAACAGAAATTGCAGCCTTGAGGACATAAGGCTTTATCAGAAATGGCTCCTGGGAAATTAGTAAGGGCACAATGGAACATATTGACTAAGATCTAAGGTTAATGCAACTGGACATACCCAATGAATGAAAACAATGCTTAGCATTTAAGAGATATCAGGGGGAAGAGGTTTATTGAATCTTTATTTAGATAGAAAAACCACACCAAGAAGCACATGGATCTAAAATCTTCATATGTTTAAACAACTATTAGAATTGTATGTTAATAAAAGAAGAATGCCACACTATTTTTCCACATGCTTCCCTTTTCCAAGTGGTTTTATCTTGCTCCAGGGATGGGAAGGAATATACAGTAATACTTTAACCACACTCTTCTGTCACTGAGGTAATTCTTTACAAAAATTCTGATTGTGTTATATGGGATAGCTAAGATAAAAAGCTTAGTGTTGAACTAAGAGCACTGTCTGGATTTGGTTTAGATCAAAATATTCAATCAAGGCAGAAAATGAACAGCGGTATCACAAAATCTCTCATTAAAAAGGAAGACTAAAAATCTCTGAAGCAGTATCTACTACATGCAAACATTCACTAATGAGCAAAAATATTTGCAGCCGCCTTTATAACTAAACTACTGGTATAGATATTTTGGTGCTTTTACTTAGATCTGTATGTAATCCTTGTGCCCATGGCTGGCCTATGCCAGCTCTCTGGTAGCTCAGGAGAACTGTAGTTCTTTCATCACCCACTCCTCTCTTAGCAGTCAAATAACAAATACCCCCATAAAAAAGTCAGTTAAAACCCCAGCACAAAAAACTGTAGTTAGCTAAATAAAAGCCAGGTTTATTTACTACACAATAGAAAACACAGAAAAATCTCACAAATAATATATTTCATAAGCACAATATAAACACACCCAGGCTAATTGCTGCAGAAATCAAACTTACTAGACTCTATATTTACAAGGAATATGGGTTAAGCAAGACAAAAACCTTACGTATTAGAGAGTTCTTTGTCTCAGCCAGCAGATGCCAGCCTGTCTGTCTCTCTTTCAATGTCTCAGAAAGGTGTGTATGAAAATCTAAATAAAATAAAATAAATAAAATTTAGAGACAACTCTTTGTTCTCCCTAATATTCCCCCATACACTCTTGATGTAATACACCCAGGCAAGATCACAGAATGACTTGCTTCTCAAACTATCAGCAAATATTAACTTTTATAGAATGCTATTATTAAGAAATTACAGGAGGGTTCCGAAATTTTATACTATGTGATCAACAACATGTAAGTAGACTTAGATAAGCATATCACTTATAACCTCTGATAAGAACCCATTTTTGCAAATGCCGAATACCCTCCACTTCCACTGTTATCAGTGGGCATAGGAGAGGTTAGCATCTCTCTAAACGAGGCCCTAAATGCTATTGAGACTTAAGAGAATACACATTAGAGCAAAGTCTTTCTCTGGTTACATGCATTCCGTTTCCCTCAAAAGTCAGTGAGATTCATATATATAATAAGCATTTAATATCCTGAGGAAAATCTAGTAACATAATGTAATTTGCATATTATAGCTATTTAAAACACAATTTCAGTTTTTTACTCGTGGTCCTTTTTCTAATGCATCTCCAGAGATACTCTTTCACTGTTTAGATATGATTTTTTTAACATGTTCACTGGAGATGCACAAATAGATTTAAATTCGGAATCAACATAATCGGACTCATTCTGCTGAATATGAAGAGACACAGTCCAGTGTATCAGAATAAAACATCTGACGTGGTTCAAATATCACAGTTTATCAATTTCTAGTAAAATATTTTTGCTGAATTGTCTGAGAAATTTCTAAAGTGTCTCAAAAAGTTTCCATGCTAAAATAATCGTTGTCAGAAAAAGAATCACCATTAGAAGGACGGGGGGAGGAGGGAGGAGAGGAAGAAAACAAAATGTTTAACTTTTGAATCATGGATCCATTAGAATTAAACTAATCAAAACCTTTCATTGGAACAAGTATAACCATTTCAAAAACACTTACAGTTCTAATTTTCCTGAGAAATATATAGATCCTTTAAGAATCAGAGGATTTTATAACTAAAACCACTAAAACCACTGCTGCTATTATTAAACTTAGATAGCTGGTTAATCAATAAAAGTAAAATGAAGTAAAACTCAATTTTGAAGAGGTTACTTAAGTGTTCGGAAGATGCCAGAAAGCCTGGTGATCATGCAGACTTTCCAAAAAACAGACCCTAAGTGTGCACAATTTGCATAGGTTTCACTGTGAGCTAAGGTTATTTGGTCTTCTCCCAGTAGACGCTCAGCATCTTGCAGATACTTGCTCTTACTAATTTATTACCATGGTTCATTAGTGTCTGTAACAGAGCGGGACTCACCACCATGGTGTCTCCTGCTGGACATGCTGGGAATTAGCTTTTCAGCTCTGGAGCACCTCCTTTTGGCTGGTGTGTTGCTCTCTGTTACCTTTTCTTCTTCCACCTCTGTGTTAGGACACACATCCCTCCCAGACCATGGTGTCCTCCCCTCTGGGTATTGCTCTGCTGCAGTGCTCCCACATTCTGGGGTCCTCTCTCTCTGGGAACCCCCAACCCCTATACCCACCTTGCCCACAGGGGCAAACTGAGGTCTGAAATGGCCACTCCTCATTGGCAAGGGGGTGTGGACCTACTGCTTTTGCCTACCCTATCTGCCTCTCTGCAGGCCTAGGAGCCTCAGGCCTTGCTTCAGGCCCTGCAGCCTGGGAGTTTGCCTGGCTAGAGCTTCCCCATCTTGTCCTTCCTTTCCCCAGCCCTACTCTAAGCCAGGAAGCCTCTAGGTCCCTCCTGTTCCACAGCTGGAGCAAGAGTGAGTCTGAGCCTCTCCTTCCCTCCAGGAGCCTATATTTTCACTGCCCTCAGCTAGGTCTTAACTGGATAATACCTGCCACAGCTGCTGGCTCCACAGCTCCACTAATCCAGCCCTTTCCTGGGCTGGGTTTTGACTCTGAAAGGGCCAGTGTGGGACAGATGTCCATCACAATGTCCCAATCCTGTACCCACTACTTTCAGGATCAGCACTGAAAACATGTCCATCTTGCTTCTCATTGTCTCTTTCTTTGCATGCAAAGAAAACAAAAAAGAAAACAAACAGTGATTAAGTTTGAGAACTGAACAAAACCATTTTACTGAAAAAAAGTACAGTATTATTTCATGTGTATTGAAGACATTAGAAGAGATGTGTTATACTTCTAGGAAGAGTAGGGGGAGATCTGTTTTACTCGGTATGCATTTCTAAATGGAAACCATCTGCTATTTGATTGATAGAATAAAACATCTCTAGAGTAATGACTTTTGGGAAGGAAAAATGTTCCAAAAGAACATGACCTATCTTTAGAAATTACACATAGCAAAAACCAGGCATGTGTGATTTAGCAAACTGGCCACTAAGTGCCCTTGTTGCACCACACACATGCAGTTGAGTATGATGTGCTGCAAAAATTGAACTCCTAGTGACTATGATGCAAAATAAGTCATTTTCAGATACTCTGGCCCAGGTCTAATCAGTTCAGCTTTATCTTTGATGAGACTGACTTTTGATTTTGAAGCAGGGAGAAAAATATTGTAGATTTTTCAAGGGCACTCCACTGAAAGTAAAAAGCTATGAATAATACCAAGAAATGTGTAGTCAAGCTAAGAAGACATCTAGAAAGCAGGGTCCTTATTGAATATTAATACTGATAGCTGATTTTTCACAGGCACAGAATAGGTAAACAGCCAATAATTCATAGCACATTTGTTCTTTTCAGTGGTACCAGCGATTACCTGAGAGACGCAATATTAAAATGTAAGGGGGGGATTTCAAATAGGTTTGTTTAGTGAATACACATATTATTATACAACATCTGTAACCTATTATCTTGATAGAGACATGAATATAAATATATATAAAATACAAAATGAAGGCAAATGATACACTATACATACCCTTAGTGCTCAACAGTATAGATGGCAGCCATGCCACTTTCCATTCATTACATAATCTGTATATTCAGAATAGGCGTTATTCCTCGTAGAATGAGATTTACAGATTTTGGAATAAATCGTCCGTTATTTTGAAATTATTTCAAAATAACAGAATGGCTGTGTAGATGCTCACATTGTTATTTTGAAATAATGCTAGTTATCTCAAAATAATGGTACAGTATAGACACACCCTAAGGCTATGTCTACACTCACAGCTTCTTGCGCAGGAACATCTTGCGCAAGGGTTCTTTTGCAAGAAGTCTTGCGCAAGAAAATGTCCACACTGCCAAGTGTGCTTTTGCGCAAGACCTCCCATGGCAGTGTGGATGCTCTCTTGCGCAGGAAAGCTCCGATGGCCATTTTAGCCATAGGGCTTTCTTGCGCAAGAAATCCCTGCTGAGCATCCACACTGCCCTCTTGCGCAAGAGCTCCTGCGCAAGAGGGCTTACACCTGTTAAAAAAAAGCATAGTTCTTGAGCAAGACGCCCTCTCTTACCACGCTGTACTGTAAATTTCCTTGCGCAAGAGTGGGCGGGCAGTGTAGACGCTCTGCAGATTCTTGAGCAAGAACGGCCATACTTGTGCAAGAAGCCGCGAGTGTAGACATAGCCTAAGTGTGGCAGAATTAGTACTACAATTGGAAGTTTAATTTCATATATGTTGCCATCTAGTAAACCTGAGGATTCAGAAGAGGCTTAAAAACTATTACAGACAATACTATCGGTACTTTTGAAGTTTAAAAGCTTTTAGATGGTAAACAGGCTACAACGTAATATACCACTTTTATGGGAAGGGTAAACGTGCTGGGCAGATTGAACTCCTGCTTTGGCAGGACTACAGATGATGCTGGACCAGAGAGCCCCAGTGGCAGAGGTTGCCAGCAGCTGGAAGTGTGGCTGGCCGGCACAGGCCAGCAAGGCACTGGAGCACAGTCTGTGGAGCCGGCAGGGCAGCAGAGTCCACAGAGCAAGCCAAAGAGCAATGTTTTCAGCCTCCTCCCTGGGATGAGGCATACCTGGGAGGTCAACAAATGCCTTTGATGTTGACCGCGGAGCGTCCAGACTACCGCGCTGAGCCGACAAACAGCTGATCGGCTCAGTGCGACAGCCATTTAAATTTAAATGAAGTGGCGATTATTTAAATCGCCGCTTCATTTTCCTATGCCGGGTAGTCTAATTTACATGCCTCTGTCGCCAGAGGCATGTAGTCTAGACGTACCCTAAGATTCCAGGCCAAGGTTCCCTCTAAGCTGCATGGCAGCACAGCCCTGCAGCTGCTTAATTAGCTCTGCTCAGCCAGGGGCACAGGGCTGTGTCCACGGAGCTGTCTGATTAGCGGCAGCAGATTAAGGAGCTGTGGGCCCATGCTGCCGTGTAGCTTAGAGGGAACGTTGTTCCAGGCACAACCAAACCCTGACGTTGTTTTAAGTTAGGCTATGAAGAAGTTGCATAATACTTTTTGGTGGTTGTAGCTATTACCATTCAGGAGTTTTTGAACAAACGGATTCACAGACAGATGCACACACTCACTCTCTATCTCTCTCTGCATACATATATATAAATGTTTGGGAATTTTTGTTTTTTGTTTAATAAAAGCTTTTTAAAATTTCTTATACCAGCAGAGAACAAAATCATGAACGTTGGAGCTCACTGTCCTTTACAAACTTGAATATGTTTAGTGAAATCACTATTTTCTCTTTGTCCTTATCTCTGGCCACCTTGGGAGTTTTGATCCTTACAATTACAAAGACTGCAGATGAGGACAACAAACTGTTCCCCCACGGAAGCAGAACCATCCACCTTTTTGATGTGAAACATCTGAAACACATTTTTCAAAAATAATTTTCTGCTGTGTGTTATCCAAGGCTGTTTCTCCAACAATCCTTAACAAAGGTTTTGTTACTGATGCCCAGAGGAAAGAATAATTTAAATGTTGAGACACTTTTTAAAAAATAATGTCATTTGTTGGGAAGTCTCTGTGGGTATTACCTTCCTTTGACACTCACAGGGAGTTAAACCTAATTGCATTTAGGGTTATCTCCAGCAGCTACGCTCAGAATCAAACATCCTCATGAGAACTATTGTTCTAAGTAATCTACTTATTAAGCTTTTATTCAGATTTAATACAGTCTTTTATAAAAAAAATCTCAAAGGGGCAGTAATGGATTTTGCAATTATCAGGGAGGATAGAGTAGACTATGACCTACAATCACTGGTCTTCTAAAAAGAAAAAAAATCTTTTGTAAGGAAACCCATAAGTCATTACGCTTAATGTTAGTACCTATTCCACATGTCTCATCTACGTGTAGGTAAAATACACCAAACATGAACTTCCTAGGTTCCCTTTTACACCTTCCTGTTATTCACAAAAATCTTAAGATACCATATCAACACATTCCACTTAGTTTATCTTCTGTGTACCTTTCTGCCGAACCATCTCTATCCTCATTCCAATCACCCCCAAAGATTCACTTCTACAGTACTGCATTTCCCACAGTAGGTTTGTTGGAGCTAGATGTTTGTACTGTACCCTAAAGCAATTTTCTGCCAACAAGCATTAAATATAACTATATTTAAATAATTATACTATAATTCCCAACCAGGTTTCTGGAGACCCTCTCACCCCACCTATTAACAGGTTTCATGCTTGCATATCTGAATTTCCATAATATTTTTCTACCAACTCTTTACTTAAATAATTAATACAAAACAAAAACGCATATGATCTCTGTTGGTTTTTGCTTTCCTGAAATTTCCTTTTAGTCTCCAGTCTCCAAACAGTTGTCCTAGACTGTCCCTTCTTCCCCTTATAGAACAAATTAATCCTATGCTGCTGCCTCTCGTCACTCAGTCCAGAATACTGAGCACATTCATTTTACCTCCTTGAGGTTTATTTGTAGGTTTTTTTCACTAAGACTGTGGTGGGAGTCTGACTAGACCCTCCTATTCTTGGCCACCATTAAGACTGCTCTTTGGCTGACTGGTGAAGAGAAGAATACCCATGTGCTAAGCACCACCTTTGCTAATTGGGTCCTGGTGGACTCAGTGACATACTCATCTTATAGCCGGTCTGAGATCTCACTTTCCAAGAGGGAAGCAAGCAGGAAGTAGCTACCATAGCTTTTCTCTTCCCCTTTCTATCTTCCTCCCTACCTGTTTGAGGCACTTCTGAACAACTGCTGCAGGACAGAGAGCCACAGTTTAACAGTGTGGGCCCAACCCCTGCCACAGCTGTTGTATATTGGGTTGTAGATATAGATCTTGTTGTTATGGTAACTGAGTAGGTCACTGGGGTTAGCGAGTGGGGTTGTTCTAGTGAGTTCTGTGCTATGCAATAAAATTGACACTTGCACCTACTCTAGCTCTCTGCCTTTCCATAGTAAATACTGAATGTGCTCACTCATGCCATCCATGACCATTACCGATATTTAAATGAATACGTTGAAAATGCTTAAGTACGAACTGGACTGAGGTACTCAAGAAGAATCTACATTCATCCTCATTTTTGGGATACTTGATAATATTCTGCACCTCTGCATATGGAAAGTTCAGAATATGGATGAATGGGTTAAGATTTTACCAAAATACCAAAGATGTTAGGTTCTTGCAAGCAGAAAATGTGGCTGGTGTGTGCTAATAACTCCTGGCACTACTGGATCTTGCAATGTCTCCTGTCACCTTCATGCGTAGGCCAACTTCACTCAGTGTCTCAAAAATACCTTTTATCACAATCCTTAAATATAAGGGAGCACAAACTGAAAATTGTACCAATTTATATGTAGATTACACCATCTTCATTGTCCACTCAAACAGAGCACATACTCACTTCAGTTTTAGCTTAATGTGGTGCAGACTCAAACAAACAGGTCTCAGAGGAAGCAAGAAAGGTGTACTGATCTGGTACTAGAGTAGTCTAGTGCTTTTGTGTATTAAACCTCTTCTGACCCTCACCATCACACAGATCCACAAATGCAAAGCAATGCTCTGCAGTGCACACAAGAAGGAAAGAATGCTTTAAAATAAGCAACACATTTTCCATCTGAAATGATGAGAAATGTCCATTTTCTACAAATAGATCCAGCTTTATCCCACTGGAACTCCCAAGTATTTCAAGCAGGAAGTATCAGGAGGCACCGAAGTGGAAATTATCTGCCAAGTACCATTCTGCGTCTTCCTTTGTGAATATAGGAATAAAGTGATGTTAGCAATTCTTGATCAGATTGTATTCATTTTAATTTAAGAGATAATATCAGCAAAAATAGAGCACTTTGGCAGTTTCAACATAAACGTTGAGGTATTCATGAAAAAATGGAGAAGTTTTTCTTCAGCAATGACATGAAGTGCTATTAATGCTATAACCATTATACCAGATTCTTTTTTCAAACAGGACAAAATAAAATAAATCAGAGTGACCTGCAGATGTTTATTGTCTGCATGCTAACAAGTTGCAATCTAGGGGGTTGTCTCCACTCTAGGGTGCAGTAATCGATCTACCTGCAGTTGATTTATCATGTCTGCTAAGACACAATAAATCAACTTCCATGTGCTCTCCCATTGACTCTGGTACTCCACCAGGATAGGAAGAGTAGGTGGAGTCAACAGGAGAGCATCAGCTGCCAACCTTACTGCATGAAAAATACTGCAGTAAGCAGATCTAAGTATGTTGACTTCAGCTATGAAATTTATGTAGCTGTGTCTTAGATCATCGGGGGAGAGGCAAAGAGTAGACTAGGCCTCAGTTGCACAAAAAGTGAATGTGTTTCAGAGAGTTGATGTGGATGTGTTTCAGCGGGTTGGTCCTGCTTTGGGCAGAGGGCTGGACTTGATGATCTCCTAAGGTCTCTTCCAGCCCTATGATTCTATGAGACAGTCTCCCATGATGGGAAATATACACAAACACTTGCTATCAGTGCGGGGATAAGGAAGAATTTGATATTTGATAGTTGAATAGGTGATACTTGAAACTCAACAGTGACTTCTTCAAGTGCAGTGATAGATATTAAATGTTGCCACACAGAGGTTTGCGAGGGGTGACTGTTTCCCTCCACAGTTGTAATTGAAATGATAATTGTTGATATGCTGATGATGCACTCGGTACTGAAGTTCCCCAAACAGTACAAAGGGGTAAAATGTGAGTCTTTTATTGACACTTAACTTTTAGAATTACTGGATAAAGCTTTCGTCTGGTTCTTTTAAATAGGAATCTTGTTGTTTGACAGGCTCATATTCCCCATACATTATATATCATCCTATGTCCTATTACTGTCACCAGCTTAGGCAGTATTCATTCTGCTCCTATCTGGTGATTTTCAAATTGATGCTTTATCAGCAAACAATAACATTAACCCTCCCCTCCCCAAAACTGCTATTAAAATGTTACTTTGCATCAAGATGACTCAGTATCTCCTTTCTAATTCTGAAAATGTGGCACTGTTCTCAGTCAAGAATTAATGTTCATTTTTAAATTGTTTAGTAAGTTGTTTGGCAGTGGGAAAGCTGCTGGGTCTATCACAAAAAGTTTTTTTGAAAAAAATCTCAGATGAATCATGATGCATTTTAATTAAAACATAATTTTTTGAAAATTTGTGAGACCTGTGATATTGTCATTATCTCTTCCCACCCTCCACCAGCTGTTACTTGCCCACCCACTCAGCCATCACTCTTCCCACATCAACTAAGATCTAAAGATGGGAATTTAGATTACAGCATCTAGTTGGTGACTCCTGGAGTTGATAAAACATGCAAGCACGGATGTTTTTAGAAAAGATACACCTTTAGCATGCCACCCTGAGCTCTCCAGCCCCCTGCAAACAGTTCTGAAATTTTGAAAACTTGACCTTTGGGGAAAAAACAGTGGCCAAGGTGGAAGAATCACACCCTAAGAACATAATTATTTATTTAATTAGAGGCTGTTTTAAGCAATATTATAATAAAACAACACAATATATGCATTTTTTTAGGTTTGGTAAAATGTAAGAGCTAAATACAGCCTTCTGTCTAGATGACCCTTCACCATCATATTTGAGCATGTCTCACATTTAGTTTATTTATCTTCAGAACACTCTTGTAGTGCTATTATCCCCATTTAATAGATGAGTAGTTGAGACAAGGAAAGGCTAAATAATTGCCCTGTAATCACAGAGGCAGTTTGGTCTTGAACCCAGGCTGCATAAGTCCTTGGTTAACACCTTAACCATTACACCATCCTTCCTTTTGGAGAGGGCCATCACATCTCACGACTTTAATGAGAGGCATGCATTCTGTTACGCTAGCTACAGTTCTTATACAACATGTACAAGTAACTGACCTAGGTCTTCCAAGAAAGCATGCCCTTCCTTAAAAGGAGATAGTAATTATGAGTCAGAACATCTTTGAAGCAAGGTCTGGGAGCAGAGGGATTAGCAACAGTACAGCAGACTTTTTCAGAACAACGACCTCACTCCAGCTCTCCTATACATTAGTGTGCATCCACCAATATGTAGGCATTTTATTTTTAAGGAAGCAGCTATACTTGTGCATGCACACACACATACATTTACAGAGTATACACATCCATCTGTTGGTGGATTGGATATACAGGCAGTCCCCGAGTTACGCAGATCCAACTTACGTCGGATCCGCACTTACGAACGGGGCTTTTCTCGCCCCAGAACTCGCGGGTGGCGGGACCACCCAGACGCACAGTGGTCCCGCCACCGCGTCCTCCAGGGCGAGAAAAGCTGCTCCGGGTGTCCCTGGTCTGCTGGGGGGGTCCCCAGCAGACCAGTGACACCCCGAGCAAAGCCTTGGAGGCGCGGGACCCCGCTGCCTCTGTGGCTTTGCTCGGGGTGTCCCTGGTCTGCTGGGGACTCCTCCCAGCAGACCAGGGACACCCGAAGCAGACCAGGGACACCCGGAGCAAAGCTGCGGAGGAGGCGGAGTCCCCGCCTCCAAGGCTTTGCTCCGGAGCAAAGCCTTGGAGGCGCGGGACCCCGCCGCCTCTGCGGCTTTGCTCGGGGTGTCCCTGGTCTGCTGGGGACCCCTCCCAGCAGACCAAGGACACCCCGAGCAGACCAGGGACACCCAGAGCAAAGCCTTGGAGGCGGCGGGGTTCCGCACCTCTGCGGCTTTGCTCCGGAGCAAAGCCTTGGAGGCGCAGGACCGCGCCGCCTCCGCGGCTTTGCTCCGCGTCTCCCTGGTCTGCTGGGGAGGGGGGTGCAGCTAGTGCGCTCCCCCCTCTCAGCAGACCAGGCTTTTGTTGTGGACACCTGGGGTAGAGCAGCTGAGGTGCTGCCGGGTTGGTCCTGGGGGGACCTACCCGGGAGCGCCCCAGCTGTTCTGTCCCAGGCTTCAGATTCAGCTGCTGTTGAAACTGATCAGTGGCTGATTCCAGGAAGCTGGGGGCAGAGCAACTCTGCCTCGGGCTTCCTGTAGTCAGCCCCTGGTCAGTTTCAGCAGCAGCGGCTGAATCTGGAGCCAATTCCGAGTTACGTACAAATTCAACTTAAGAACAAACCTATAGTCCCTATCTTGTACGTAAGACGGGGACTGCCTCTAACTGGAAGGACTGTTCCCAGGCTTCCCACAAACCAGATAGTTCACAAAAAGCCAGAAGAATCACTTTGGATGTAAGACAGATGCACATAAATGTATTACAAGTTCATGCTGTGCAGTGTCACAGAGAAAACACGTTAGAATTACTGTTACACCAATGGGTGAAAGGAGCAATATTTTAAAATAACAAAAAAACCACAGACACTATTTCTACATGTATCAGTAATGTGTATAGTGCACAAAAAGTATTACCATGTGTTTTATGGGGACTATAATATTGACAATCATACCGTATGTGCTTTTTCTTCGGTTTCAATGTACTATGGGTTATTCCTTGTTGATTTATGTCTTCACCAAAGCCTCGGGGATTCTGAAAACTGTTAATGAGTGAATGGGCATATGATGTTTTGTAAAGAATACATAGGATTTTTTCCTCCTGAGGTTTCCCTCTCTGAGTTATACTTATAATTGAAGTTCAATAGAACAACAAATAAGCATCATTTATTTTCCTCTTTATCTTATCTTTGTTGCACAGGAATTTAAATGCAAATGTGGAATAGAAAGAATACCAACAGATGCATCAACTGGTACAGGAGTATGATGATTGCAATCTATAAAGCATAACAGACTATTTGCTATATGCTTACTGTCACAGCATTCTACAGTTGGAAACGCTAAAGCAACATTCTGTGGGAGTTATTTTTGCAACCAAATTTGAACAGAAACACTCTGAAAATCACCTCATGATTTATATAAAAATATTGTAATATATTCCCACATGCTCGTGGAATAGTAAATATATCTTCTCTAAGTAATTCAGGGAAAGATACTGGTCTAAATTTACAAATGTAACTTTAAGAACCTCTGTTTTTGGCTACCAAATTAGATACACTTTCAAAGAGGCAACATCGAGTCATAGAAATGAAAGGGACCTTGAGAGGTCATTAAGTCCAGTCCCCTGCCCTCACAGCAGGACCAAGTATAATCTAAGATCGTCACTGATAGATGTCCATCCAGCCTGCTGTTAAATATATCCAGTGATGATGTTCCACAGCCTCCTTAGGCAATTTATTCCAGTTTTTAACCACCTTTACAGTTAGGAACTTTTTCCTAATGTCCAACCTAAACCTCCCTGCTGCAATTTAAGCCCATTGCTTCTTGTCCTATCAGCAGAGGCCAAGGAAAACAATTTTTCTCCCTCCTGCCTGTAACACCCTTTTAGATACTTGAAAACTGCTATCATGTCACTTTCTCAGTCTTCTCTTTTCTAAACTAAACAAACCCAATTCTTTCAGTCCTCCCTCATATACCAAGTTTTCCAGACTTTTAATCATTTTTGTTGCTCTTCTCTAGATCTCCTCCAATTTCTCTACATTTTTCTTGAAATATGGTGCCCAGAACTGGACACAATACTCCGACTGAGGCCTAATCAGTGCAGAGTAGAGCAGAAGAATTACTTCTCATGTCTTGCTCACAACACTTCTGTTAATGCATCCTAGAATCATGTTTGCTTTGTTTGCAACAATATCACATTGCTAACTCATATTTAACTATGACTCCTAGATCCTTTGCTATAGACAGTTGCTTCCCATTCTGTAAGTATAAAACTGATTGCTCCTTCCTAAGTGGAGTACTTTGTACTTGTCCCTATTAAACTTCATCCTATTAACCTCAGACCATTTCTCTAGTTTGTCCAGATCATTTTGAATTATGACCCTATCCTCCAAAGCAGTCGCAACCCCACCCAGCTTGGTATCGTCTGCAAACTTAATAAGCTTCTGCATGCCAATATCTAAATCGTTGACGAAGGTATTGAACAGGATCAGTCACAAAACAGACCCCCAAGGAACCCCTTCCAGCATGACTGTGAACCATTAATAACTACTCTCTGAGAACAGTTATCCAGCCAGTTATGGACTCACCTTGTCAAAGCCCCATCTAGATTGTATTTCCCTGATTTATTGATAAGAAGGTCATGTGAGACAGTACCAAATGCTCGTGTTGTATTTGCATAGAGGCCCTATGTACAACAGCTTGGAAAATGGATCATATTCAGAAACTTGTGAAAATCCAACTTCTGAAATTAGGAACCAAATAGTATCTCAGGTTGGGAACACAAGTCTAGTCATTTTTGAAAGTTCAGGATATTGGATTAAAATTTTGATCAAAAAGTGGGAAAAGTCTGAGGTTTGAAACTTATTAGCTTATCAACTTCCTCTCTTAGGGTATGACTACGCTACAAAGTTAATTCGAACTAACAGCCATTAGTTTGAATTAAGTTTCATAGGCGCTACACATGCAAACCGCTAGTTCGAACATAATTCGAACTAGCGGAGTGCTTAATTCGAACTAGATAAACATTCTACAAGGACTAACGCCTAGTTCGAATTAAGTAGTTTGAATTAAGGGCTGTGTAGCTACTTAATTCCAACTAGTTGGAGGCTAGCCCTTCCCAGCTTGCCCTGGTGGCCACTCTGGGCACAACCAGGGAAACTCTTCTGCCCCCCTCCCGGCCCCGGAGCCCTTAAAGGGCCATGCCAGGTGCCCGTGCCAGGTGCAAGCCTGCCAGCACCCAGCCAGCAGACCCTGCACCTGGCATGGGATGAACCAGCCACCCGCTGCCACCCAGCTCTCCCCCTCTTCCCAGGACCAGGCTGGCGGCTCACGGGAGCCTCCTTGGGGCCGCAAGAGGTGGGCGCCCACCTGGTCTAGTGCGGAGATGGTGGACCTCATCGAGGTTTGGGGGGAAGCCTCCAATGTCCACAATCTCCGCACTAGCCACAGGAATGTGGCCGTCTACTGCCGCATGGCTGACAGCCTGGCCCCCAGAGGCCACATGCATAGCCGGGAGCAGGTCCGCTGCAAAGTCAGGGACCTGCGGCAGTCCTACTCCAGGGCCTCCCAGCCAGGGGCCAACCCAGAGGCCTGCCCCCATTTGATGCCTTGGACCGCATCCTGGGGGTTCATGCTGTCCATGCCCCCCAGGTGGTGATCGACCCCGTGGCAGAGGGACCCGTCCTGGACAGGGAGGAGGAGAGCCAGGAGCTGCAGGGAGCCTGCCCAGGACCCAGGACCCCCGAGGCACCCCACAGAGCACATCTGCTGTGTCGTCCGAGGCTCCCCTTATGTGTATGGGAAGCGTGGGGGGAAAGGGAGCCCAGGGACCGTGCGCCTAGGCCTTGCCCACCATGGAGCAGCAGCTGGGTGTTATGCAGGGGCCCTGGCCCGTTCCCCACATGCCAACCTCACCTTGCAGAGGGGGGCTGGGTTTCACCCACCGTGTTCCCAGGGAGAACTGACCACTGCTCTTGTTCCACCACAGCCGCAGCACCCAGGCCAGCAGGCACGCCAGGAACCTGGAGGACTACCAGCGGCGGCACCTGCGGCTACTGGAGCACCAGATCCACATCCAGGAGCACTGGGTCCGGGAGGACCTGCGGCTGCGGCAACGGGGCTTGAAGGTGCTGGAGGAGCAGAGCCGTGCCCTCAGAGGTCACCTCCTTTCACACACAACTGGAAATATCTGTTCTTGGAAAGTCTCTTCTTAGGAGTATGATCAGTCTCAACATTTTTCTTTCAGTGTGGCCAGCATCTGTACTGTATGGTTACATGTATATATCAAGACTTCTTTCCATATACATCTTCATTACAGAGTTAACTCACCTCTTATTCATGTGTTGCCACTAACTCCCGTCCCTTTCACACACAAAACCCTTTGACCCATTTTTATGGGTGCTTTCAACCTGCACTAGCTGGCCTAACTAGGGCAGTAAGTTAGTTTTAGCTTGGGCACCGCTTTCACTTAAGCTGATAACCCATGCACTAGCTGCACGCCTCGTTCCACGTTCCACAAGGCGTACAGCTAGTTCGGATTAGAAGCCTAATCCAAACTAGCTAGTCCGTGCCGCGTGTAGCCGCGCGGCACGGAGTCCGAACAAGCCAGCATTTAAAAATGGCGCCGGCCGGCTTCATGCAAATGAAGCCTGGGAAATTCAAATCCCGGGCTTCATTTGCAACTTCGTATGACTACATTACCCCCGCTAGTTCGAACTAGTGGGGTAGTGTAGACATACCCTAAGTTAGTTCGAATTAGTGCTGTAGTGTAGACATACCCTCAGTTATTTAATATAGCTGGCTGGCTATCACCCCGTTATCACCACATTCCTGTCAGCAACAAGGACAGGCCTCTTTCCAAACCAGTGGCTTTCCAAACAGGGGGGCCTGAGTGGGCTGTGGCACACCCACTTATCATCCAGGGACACCCACCCCATCTCTGCACCTGCTCCAGCACCTGCCGTATTCAGGTAGCCTGGCACTTGCTGGGGAGCAGAGTTGGAGAGAAAGGGGCTTTCCCTGCTCTGCCCACCTGGTGCTCTTGCCAGGGAGCAAGATTGGCGCATGGGACCTTGTAAACCTTCAACCCCCATTCCCTAAATGGAGTGCGAAAGGCAAGTTCCCACAGCCTGACCCTGCTACCTGTCAGAAGCACCAGGTGGGTGGAATGGGGTAAGCCCCTACACCAGCTATTTAACAACTCTACCTCCTCACTCATAATGACTCCCCCATGCAAGTGGCACTGACCCATCTCTCAGTGACATAACTGAGCCCCTTTCTCTTTCCTAAATGGACATGGCTCAGTAGAAGTTGGTGTGTGAATAAAGTCAAAGTCAGATACCTTGCTCCTATGAGATTAGGTGTTGAAGTTCAAGTGATTCTTACGACCAGGTAATGTGATGTGTGAGAGGGCTGGATGCTGTAGAGGGAGTAGAAGGATGAAGTGAGGAAGTTTTGGATCTGAGATCATGCAGCAGGGATCCGACCCTGGAGTCTCTACAGGGATAATTGTTTCCTTTTCTGTTTATCTGGTGTCAGGCCTGCTGATAGCAATTCCAGACCCCGGGCAGAGCAGTCCTGTGCAATCACAAGCTGTGGCCGTGCAGATTCCATCCACCGGACATTTGGGTGGTGCTGCATCGTGCTGCTGGGTGAGTTTTCCAACATGGCCCATGCTTTCACAGGCCCACCCAGTAGGGTTGCCAACCGCCTAATCATGCAAACCCAAAGACTCTTGCCCTGACGCCTGCCCCATCCCTTCCCTAAGGCCATGCCCCTTTCTGCCCCTTCTCTGAGGCCCCACACCTCCTGCTCACTCCATCCCCCCTCCCTCTGTTGTTTGCTCTTCCCCACCCTCACTCACTTTCATGAGGCTGGAACAGGGGTTATAGTGAGGGAGTGGGTGTGGGGTGCAGGCTCTGGGTGCGGTAGGGAATTGGAGTTCAGGAGAGAGTGTGGGAGGGGATCAGTCTCTGGGAGGGAGTTTGGGTGAGGGACGAGATGCAGTATGTGGACTCTGGCCTAGGCAGGGGGTTGGGATGCAGAAAGGAGTCAGTGTTTACCTGTGGCAGCTCCTGGATGTGACTGGCACACCCCTCTGGCAGTGGCTCCTACATGGGGATGCTGGAGGGTCTCTATATGCCACTGCCCGCAGGCAGTGCATCACAGCTCCCACTGGTCAATGGGACCTATGGGATCGGTGCTCAAGGTGGGGGCAGCATGCCGAGACCCCCACAGGAGCTGCAGGGATTGTGTTAGCTGCTTCCAAGAGTGGTGTGGAGTGAATACAAACAGGAAATCTCCCTTCATGCCACTGAGCTGCCAGGAGAAGCAACCAGCCCCCCCAGGCCCTTTTAGATCACGGCAGCCATCCCCCTTCCATGGGCCTGTCTGGTGTCATTTTTATTCTAAACTTAAAATCACTCCAATTTACGCTGTTGATGAGAACTAACCTGTTACAATGGCATTTATTGATAAGGGCTGTATGAATATGAGAAATTCTCTCAAAACTTCAGAGTTTGGATCTGGACTTCCACAAAGTTTATAGATATTAAGATTTTGATTTTAGATTCTCTCTTGAACACTGAATTAACTGCTACTTTCAATCTGATCAAACAACAAAATATTGCACAAAGTCTCTGAGAATCACAAGAATATTCTTAATGATAACTGTATTGCAATCATCTAGGTTTTCCAACTGTTAAAATTTGTTTCCAATTTAACTACAGTTATAACCCAGAGAGCTGTCATGAGTCACATAAGGCTAGTCTAATGTACCCTATCTGCTTCCCCATATACCTTCATTTCAACTTCAAGCTGTAACTTTCAAGTATTTTGTCAATCACAGTTTATTAAATGCATTCTGCTGAGGCAGCTGTCAGGACAAGGCTCAACAGTGACAAGCCATCGTAGCTCCTGTTTATTTCATCCTTTAGTCACCAACTCACATTTTATCTCTCAGGAGAAGAAATGCGCTGGCTAGCTCAGAAACGATGTGGAGGGACACTGGCTGTTCACTGAACAGGCCAGGCAGAACCACTGTGTTGGCAGGGCCCTTGATCAACACAACCAGAAGTATCAATAAATTCTCAGCGGTCCATTCATGTTTACTTTTCCCTTATCATAAGTGCTATTGTGAAAATACTACTGGCACTCAGTGTATAGAAGTGATTGAATAAAAAGATACAGACTGTCAAGTCATCCTGAAATAGCCTCTAGTGGAAGGATAAAAAACCTTCCAAGTCCATGCCAGAAGCAGAGCTAATGCACAGAATCACCAAATCCTTCACAACAATATAAACATTCAAGGCCAAGTTCTGGCTCTGAATATATACATATGTGTACTACAAAAAGAAAAAGGTGGTACACGTCCATCTGTACATGATAAAATGTTGCTATCTGAATTCCAGCAGGAGAAAAAAAAATCTGTGACTGGAATTGTTTTCTGAACAGCTTTTACAAATCATATATGGGGCAAAACAGAGTAGTCATGGCCACAATAAGCCAATAACAAAAACCAATAGGCTGGGATTTTCAAAAGCACATAGCATTGAACTAACTCAGATCCTATTGGCTTCACAGGACTGACTGAATCTGCATCTATCTGCCAAAGTTTGGAAAACATTGACAGACAGATATTACTTTCTAATTCTGATGCTGACATCATGAAGTGTGCTTATGTGCCTGAGGAAGTGAGGCAATGGTAAGTGTAGCCAATCTTCAGATAGTCCCATTCGTCAAATAATATGCTGGGGGTTTCTTTTCACAGAGACTTGCACATGGTGCATTGAACAGCATAGATAGGAAATTCAAAAAGTATTATTTACCTCAGCTACTACTGATCTAAAAAGAGCAGTGTTAGGGTGTGTCTAGACTACAGAGTTTTGTCGACAAAAGTGGACTTTTGTCGACAAAACTATACCTGCATCTACACTACTGCTGAGTTCTGTCGACATAACGTCAACAGAACTCAGCAGTTTTGTCGACGCTGGTAAACCTCATTTTACGAGGCATAACACCTTCTGTCGACAGAGTTTGTGTCGACAGAAGGTGTTATTGAATGTAAACTGTCCTTTGCGTCTACACTACCATGTCAACAAAGCAGCTTGCTTTGTCAACAGAACTCAATGTAGTCTAGACGCTCTTTGTCGACAGAAGTTTTGTTGACAGTATCTGTCGACAAAACTTCTGTCGACAGAAGCCTGTAGTCTAGACGTACCCTTAGTGTGGCACTGAGTGTTTTGAAAATCACACCCATTAATACATAATGAACGGGAGAAAAATTATGACACAATCAATCTCAGCTCCCACTGAAATGAATGGGAAATGGGTCCACTCAGCATCTTTGAAGACCAGGCTATCAACATACCACTTCTAACCACATAGGGTGAGATTCTCATCACTGCTACATCCCGTTTATACCAAACCAAAAGCACCAGAATAGCTAAAAGGATTCTTAAGCCAAATCCCTGCAAGCTGCATGGAAACTTTTTAAAGATACCATAATAGAGGCCCAACTTAAATGTATACCCCAAATTAAAAAACATAGCAAGAGATCTAAAAAAGAGTCACCGTGGCTTAACCACCATGTAAAAGAAGCAGTGAGGGACAAAAAGGCATCTTTTAAGAAGTGGAAGTTCAATCCTAGTGAGATAAATAGCAAGGAACATAAACACTGTCAAATCAAGTGTAAAAATGTAATAAGAAAAGCAAAAACAGATTTTGAGGAACAGCTAGCCAAAAACTCGAAAAGAAATAACAAAATGTTTTTAAGTACATTAGAAGCAGGAAGCCTGCTAAAAAACCTGTGGGTCCCCATGACGATCGAGATATAAAAGGAGCAATCAAGGACGATAAAGTCATTGTGGATAAACTAAATGATTTCTTTGCTTCAGTCTTCACAGCTGAGGATGCTAGGGAGATTCCTAAATCTGCTCCCTCCTTTGCGGGTGATGAATCTGATTGAAGTGTCCTGAATTGAAGTGTCATTAGAGGAGGTTTTGGAACAAATAGAAAAACTTCATGTTAACAAATCTCCAGGACCGGATGGCATGCATCCAAGGGTTCTAAAAGAACTCAAATGGGAAATTGCGGAATTGTTATCTGTGGTTTGTAACCTATCCTTTAAATCAGCTTCCGTACCTAATGACTGGAAGGTAGTCAATGTGACGCCAATATTTAAAAAGGGCTCTAGAGGTAATCCTGGCAATTACAGACCGGTAAGTCTAACTTCAGTACCGGGGAAATTAGTCGAAACAATAGTAAAGAATAAAATTGTGAGGCATGTAGAAGAACATAATTTGTTGGACAAAACATGGTTTCTATAAAGGGAAATCCTGTCTTACTAATCTATTAGAATTCTTTGAAGGGGTTAAGAAACATGCAGACAAGGGGAATCCACTAGATATAGTATACTTGGATTTTCAGAAAGCCTTTGACAAGGTCCCTCACCAAAGGCTCTTGTGTAAATTACACAGCCATGGGATAAGAGGGAAGGTACTTTCTTGGATTGAGAACTGGTTAAAAGACAAGAAACAAAGGGTAGGAATAAATGGTAAATTTTCAGAATGGAGAGGGGTAACTAGTGGTGTCCCCCAAGGGTCAGTCCTGGGACCAATCCTATTCAACTTATTCATAAATGATCTGGAGAAAGGGGTAAGCAGTGAGATGGTAACATTTGCGGATGATACCAAACTGTTTAGGATAGTCAAGACAGAAGCAGACTGTGAGGGACTCCAAAAAGATCTCACCAAACTGAGCGACTGGGCAACAAAATGGCAAATGAAATTTAATATGGATAAGTGTAAAGTAATGCACATCGGGAAAAATAACCCCAACTATACGTACAGTATGATGGGGGCTAATTTGGCTACGACAAATCAGGAAAGAGATCTAGGAGTTATTGTGGATAGTTCTCTGAAAACTTCCACATAGTGTGCAGCGGTGGTCAAAAAGGAAATAGGATGCCAGGAATTATTAAGGGATAGAAAATAAGACACAGAATATCTTACTGCCCCTGTATAAGACTATGGTACACCCACATCTTGAATACTGTGTACAGATGTGGGCTCCTCACCTCAAAAAAGATATTTTGGCCTTGGAAAGGGTTCAGAAAAGGACAACTAAAATGATTAGGGGTTTGGAACAGGTCCCAAATGAAGAGAGATTAAAGCGACTGGGACTTTACAGTTTGGAAAAGAGGAGACAGAGAGGGGGGATATGATAGAGGTCTATAAAAACATGAGTAGTGTGGAGAGGGCGGATAAAAAAAAGTTATTAGTTCCCAAAATAGAAGAACTAGAGGACACCAAATGAAATTAATGGGTGGCAGGTTTAAAAGTAATAAAAGAAAATTCTTCTTCACACAGCGTGTAGCCAACCCGTGGAATTCCTTGCCAGAGGAGGCTGTGAAGGCTAGGACTATAATAGAGTTTAAAGAGAAGCTAGATAATTTCATGGAGGTTAGGTCCATAAAAGGCTATTAGTCAGGGGATAGAAATGGTGTCCCTGGCCTCTGTTTGTCAGAGGTTGGAGAAGGATGGCAGGAGACAAATCACTTGATCATTGTCTTCTGTCCACTTCCTCTGGGGCACCTGGTGCTGGCCACTGTTGGCAGACAGGCTACTGGACTAGATGGACCTTTGGTCTGACCCAGTATGGCCATTCTTATGTTCTTAAAAACCCTGGATTTAGCCAGAGAAAATGTGAAATTGCTCAGACACAAGAAATGATAAAGATGACCTCAAGCTGTCTTATGAGGACCTCTATGCAAGTCCTTGTGGGCTATAAGAGGCAGAACACTGGTGTGGCCACCTGTATTCCCTCTAAGCTGCCTGGCAGCACAGCTTCACAAGGGATTAATTACCCCTGCTCAGTCAGTCAGCTGCATTCATGGAGCCCTGAGCCTCTGACTGGGCGGAGCTGATTAATCCCCTGTGAAGCTGTGCTAACCACAGTACATAGCACTATACAAATGTTGGGGGTCCATAAGTATGTGGGAACTGACAGTCCTAAGACTCTTTAAATTATTTTGGAGGCTCATTGGGCCCCAGAGCATCCCAGAATTGACAGAATGCAACAGAAACTTAAAGTCATTATAACCTCTCTCTCCCACTTTCAGGCTGCAAGTTCTGTGGCATGACTTTTAGAGTACATCTATACTACAAATGAAGGTGTGACAGCACCTTAAGCCTTCATCTAGCTAGCTAAGGGTATGTCTACACTACAGCGCTAATTCGAACTAACTTAGTTCGAATTAGTTAATTCGAACTAAGCAAGTTTGAATTAGCGCATCCAGACTTAAAAACTAGTTCGAATTAGTGTTTTGCTAATTCAAACTAGCATGTCCACACTGAGTGGACCCTTAACTGGGGTTAAGGATGGCCGGAAGCAGTGCCGGCAAGGCATCAGATGAGGACTTAGAGTGTGGAGCTGCTGTCTCAGGCTAGCTGAGGGCTGTGCTTAAAGGGTCCCGACTCCCACACCGGACAGACAGTTCTCAGGGGGTTCCCCGCTTGCAAAGCAGTCCTGACTTGGAGTGCCCTGAGTGCCCACACTCGGCACATCACAGCACTCGGACATCAGCCCGGCTGCATTTGCCGCAGGCTGCAATCTGGGGAGAGGGGTCAGTCGGGGGGCTGCAAGAGAGTTTCCACCCCGAGGAGCCCGCAGAGCCAGCCAGGTCCTCCCCATTGGGGGCTCGTACCCCATTCCTCCCTCACCTCCTTCCACTTACCCCTCCCTACCCCCCCTTCCTGATGTACAAAATAAAGGACACATGTGTTCAAAAATAGAAACTCTCTTTATTGAACAAAACTCGGGGAGACTGGGAAAATGAGGTGGGAGAGAGAGACAGGGTGGGAGAAGGGAGGGCAACTACAATGATGAGGGGTTTGAAACAGGTCCCATATGAAGAGAGGCTAAAGAGACTGGGACTTTTCAGCTTAGAAAAGAGGAGACGGAGGGGGGATATGATAGAGGTCTATAAAAGCATGAGTGGTGTGGAGAGGGTGCATACAGAAAAGTTCTTCATTAGTTCCCATAATAGAAGGACTAGAGGACACCAAAGGAAAGGAATGGGTAGCAGGCTTCAAATGAATAACAGAAAGTTGTTCTTCACAAAGCAAACAGTCAACCTGTGGAACTCCTTGCTGCAGGAGGCTGTGAAGGCTAGAACTAGAACAGAGTTTACAGAGAAGTGAGATAAAGTCTTGTAGGTTGGGACCCTGGAGTGGTATTAACCAGGGGGTAGGAATGGTGTCCCTGGCCTCTGTTTGTGGAAGGCTGGAGATAGATGGCACGAGACAAATGGCTTGGTCATTGTCCTCTGTCCATCCCCTCCAGGGTACCTAGTGTTGGCCGCTGTCGGCAGATAGGCCACTGGGCTAAATGGACCTTTGGTCTGACCCAGTACGGCCATTCTAAGCTCAGGGCTCACGGTCGGGGGTCTCAGTGGACCCCCTTGATTTTCATGCAAACCTGCTCCTGGGTGGCCAGGCTGGCAGCTATCCTGCCCTAGACAGCCACTTTCCTGTGCCTAGTGCGGAACTCGTGGACGAGGTCCACGATGTCTGCACTAGACCAGGCGGGCGCCCGCCTCTTGCGGTCCTGGGCAGGCTCCCGGGAGCCGCCAGCCTGGTCCTGGGAATAGGCAGAGGGCTGGGTGGCAGCGGGTGGCTGGCTCGGTGCTGGCAGGTTTGCACCTGGCACGGGCACCGTAGTCAGCCCGTGCCCCTTTAAGGGCTCCGGGACCGGGAGGGGGGCAGTAGAGATTCCCTGGTGTTGGCCAGAGTGGCCACCAGGGAAAGCTGGGGAGGGCTAGCCTCCCACTAGTTCGAATTAAGTGGGTACACAGCCCTGAATTCGAACTAGTTAGTTCGAACTAGGCTTAGTCCTCGTGGAATGAGGTTTACCTAGTTCGAACTAAGCGCTCCGTTAGTTCGAACTAAGTTCGAACTAGCGGATCGCTAGTGTAGCGCCTATCAAAGTTAATTCGAACTAACGTCTGTTAGTTTGAATTAACTTTGTAGTGTAGACATACTCATAACTATTAATAAAAGGTATTAGTAAAGATATTGTGGGACAAAATTCAGTGTGGGCTAACAACATGGGCATGTACACAAGACCCAGCTGATTTTTACAGCCCCCCCATTGAAGTCACCACTGTTACATCTTCACTATTATTTTTAGCCATGCTAGTATGCTTACGTGAACTGTCTGCAAACACGTTCAGCTGCAACTTATTCTTAAGATTCAGCCCAAGATTTCTAAGTACACTAGCTATACCAGTGTGCTAATCAGAAAAGGGCATGATTAGGATAGATACAATAGTAAATATGCTTTCCAAGTTTTAAATAGCAGCATTTTTCACACTAGACAATTTGGAGTTCTTCACTAAAATACTGAGTTGCATGTTAAGAATTTCACACTTGAAGATGATGCAGTTGTGCTCCAAGTTACTTACATGTGCCTTGTTTTTGGATGTTTGAAAGGCTTAAGTAACTATTACAGTGGCTCAGAGTGCTGGAGAGTTACTATGATGCTGACTATCATCAACAGGAACCAAAATTTGTCCATACAAGCAACTGAGGAATCAAACTACTGAGATTCTAATTGCACTCATTAGCAAAAGACATAGAACATCTACTAGCATTGTTTTAAGACTCGTACCTAATCAAGTTAAGATACTTAAGCCAGTTCTGTTTTTTAGGATTTATTTTCAGTACTTCAATTGCTTCTAAAATTTATTTATTTAGCACCTTTTATTAATAATACATGCCACATTGGAGGCTAAATCACCACTGGGAAAAGTACAGTAAAACTAACATCTGTGCTACCAAGTTACCTTGCTAAAGAGACCTAGATATTGAGTTATTTAATATCTATGAAGGCTACTGACACACAATCAATGAAAAAGTACAAAGAAATGACAAGATACATTTTCTCTAGCTGAAGAGTGGCCTATATACACTGAACAGAAAACCGCCCCAAAAAACTACAGGTTGAACTGGGACTCTCATCTGGCAACATCTATGGTATGGCAGCACTATGGATATTCCTTGATCAGAGAATCCCTGTGGAGGAGCCTGGCTGGGTTGGTTGCAGGAGTCTGGCTGGGCCGACGATAGTTCAGCTGGATCACCAGCAGGCTCCGATGAGGCAGCAGGCAGCTGTGACGGGGCCAGGAGCTCAGCCCATAGGGCAATGGGTTGCCCCAGCAGGACCAGGAGCCCGGCAAGGCAGCAGGCTGCCAGTGGGGCAAGGAGCCTGGGGAGTCCAGCAGGGAAACAAGGCCAGTAGAGGTAGCGAGGCCAGCAGCCAAGCCAGGAGTAGAGCCTGTGTCAAGTGGCCAGAAGTGACCTCCCATGGTCGGGCAAAATCTCTCATTAGGGACCAGTCAGATCCCAAGAGCACTGTACCAGAAAGGCCCAACCTGTAGTTTATTTCTAATTTGTGGGATGTTTAGCTCTCTTTTATTTTATTATTGGAAAGACCATTCTTTTTTCTTCCTAATCTTATTTTTGGTATGTGTATCAATGTATTTATTTCAAAAGATTAAGCCACATTGCTGCAGTTTTACCAGCATGAAATATGTTCAGAATGCTCATGCTTCTGTGGATTTCACCCTCTACTTTCTTTTTGTGTTGTCTCTGGAGCTCAGCATTCTTAACATATAAAATATTATTATATAATGTTATTTGAACCCACTAACTCGCCAATTAAAATTAAAATGTGCCATGAGATAAGATTAAAAAGCATAGATGACCTCTTATGAATTCTTTGAATTTGTTGAATGTGATAAATTAAACATACACGAGTGTGGTGGTACTCTGTTTAAGGAAAAAAATTATGGGAACAGCATTATCAGGTCCAGTACCTGAACCCTTTTTTTAGAAAATGATGATTCAAACGCTGCCAGAAAGTTAAACCAATGATTATTATTACGGAGGGTTATGTATATCTGTAACACTGGGAGGAAAGATGGTAATTTATCCCATCTTCATTAAAAATGATTTTAGAGAACCAAGAATAATCAGTGTTACATGAGAAATGCCAACAAGGAGTTTAATGAAATTGAAAACCAAGGTAGATGGATGTGTTAAGACATTACTATTGAGTGTGGGAGATCGTACGTAAGATGTTTACAGTTCATAAATTCTACAAGCCAAATTCTACAATTCTACAAACAATGCAACTTGTAATAATAGTACTGTCATGGTCTAGGGAGAGAAAAAAATACAATTAAGTTAAATGTAAGGCTATTAATAGATAGGGGAGACTATAACTGTTCTAATTCACTTCTGCAAGTAAAGATCACCCACTTACAGGATATGCTATGTATTGCTGTCTTCTAATGCTGTAGTTCCACAGATCAAAGAACACAGAGCATCAGCATGAGAACTGAGTCTTCAGAATGATTTCTGGTCCCCAAACCAATTTCATCTAATAATTAACTGATCCCCAACATGAAAAGGTGGAAGAATTCCACAGGGAGTCAGGAGAGATCAAAGCCTGTGATGTGTATCCCCCCCCCCTTTTCCGGACAGTCATCCATCTGAGTTCAGTGAGTGAACAGTCGCACACAGCTAGCCACTAGAGACTGACATCAAACAGACTTTCAAATAACTTGCCATAGATTCCAAGTTCTGCTGAGGGTAAAGGAAGGGGGAGGGGGGCAGGCGGGGAGCTACAGAGGAGATAGCAGTAATGATTTTGGAGCTGAGGTGCTGGTGATTCTGTACATCCTTCTGGATCTGTGGGTTTTCTAATTAGATGGTTAGATCTGTGTATTATCCATTAATCACTATTGCAGCAAAGAAGCACATGCTGAATCAGTATGTTACCATATTTGAGTTTTTTTTTCCATCGATTTTTAGTGTTCCAAAATCTGTATGGCATGTGTCTCTGGACAGTGGCTTTCTACTGTTATTTATTACCAAGACCACTGGGTAATGTAGATACTAACCATAAACATGCTTGAGCAGTGACTCTCATACAATTATAGCAAACAATTTTGAAAAGGAGCAGATTTTACATTGTTGACTTAGGACTGGAGACTTCAAAAGGTCATCTACTCAAGTCCCCTGCACTAATGGCAGGACTAAGCATTATTCTAGACCGTTCCTGATGGGAGTTTGTCTAACCTATGCTTAAAAATTTCCAAAGCAAAAACACTGGCTGCAATGTCAGCAGTATAGTAGGGCACAACAGGGAAAGAGAATTGGCTTCAACTCTACTTTTCATAGCGTTCATAAACTTAAAGACATAGATGGGAGACACAGGGTTTAAATGAACTTCAGTAGAACAATGGCTTCATTAGAACAGAAATAATATAATAATATACTAAACTGCTTTAAACTTAGGGTATAACTATATCAGATATTATTATTTACTCTACTTATCCTACTGTAAAATCATCATGACTTGATGCTCTCATCAAATCCCAGAGCAGTCAATAGGGGATCTGTATGCAAGTTTGGGACATAATTTGTGCCTTATGCAGCAGCTACATCTTTGAAAAGTAGCACATTTTTATATAATTCCTTCCTAAGTAAGTGGTGAACAGTTAGACTTAACACATACATTTTAAACTAGCCTTTCATAATTATATGGCTTTTTTGTTTCAGCTCTTTTACAATCCCACAATTCGTTCTAGTTACTCCACAACCAGCCCTTGAAAGTTTTTATTAAACCTCCTCACATTTAATCTTATCTTTTAGAAACAAGCTAGCCTCTAGATAATGACTCACTACATAGATATCATCAGGAAATAATACCCAAGGATAATAATACATACCTTTCAGAGAAAGGCATAGCTACAAGGTGAAACCTATTACTCTGGATGTTGCTAAAAGGAAAAATGCATCTGCTGCAGTAACCTTTTCAAAAACATAAAGATATCAAAGTTTAACTTTATGACCTTTCGTTCTGCATGATGATACTGATAAAACCCTGTGAAACTGGACAGCATCTGCAGAATGTATAAGAAAGTTATTAAAAGATTCATTTTTCTATTTTCTTTTAATCCCTGACACCCACAGCAAAAGACATTCTTGCTGTATGGAGGCTCTCAAGAGGCAAAATAATGAAATAAAATAAAAGGAAAGAAAAGAAAAGAAAGAAAGGTGAGTGCTAAATGTGTCTTACTGAATGCAAGGGACTCAAAACCTGAATTTTATCTTTCTAATTCAACCCAGGGCAGCAGCTGATGTATGATTTAATGATCTCTGATGATTCTAGAAATTCAACAAAGAGCCACATTCCAGCACTTTTCATCAAAACAGAGCGTTAATTTGCACATGCATTTTGGGTAGCCAGAAATGTCTACCCAAAATGTCTACATGATCGCTACACAGCTTCTCTGTCAGGCTATACATGCTTAAGTAGTCAAAGACGGAGTGCACACAGGGCCACAAGCAGATCAAGGAAGCATGGATCATATCCCAATTTTAGAAATTTTCCTGAAAACATCATTCCAAAAACTTTCCGATAGTTGTAATTCCTGGAGTGGAGAGCTAGGGACTAGCACAATTTGAGAGAAAAAGGCTTGTAATAAAACAAATTCCTGGAGTGGAGAGCTAGGGACTAGCACAATTTGAGAGAAAAAGGCTTGTAATAAAACAGTTGTGCCAACTGCTATGCTTTCTGATGATCTATCTGAAGATAACTTACAGCCTGGCCCTAGAATTCAGAACCATATTGTAGAAAGCAGAGTTTTGTCTATGCACAAGAGAGTAGTTAGCACATTTCCTGTATAAATAACGTAAGAAGAACAAGCAGAAAATTCATGTGACAGTGACGGAGGTAGGAATTCAGTGTGAGTGGCATATTACCATACCAGTTTAATTTGTTTAGGTAATATTCTTTACACAGCTCCATTTTTATTTAAAACATATACAGGATGCTTTTAATGTAATTTCCAAAGCCCACAATGGAACTCTTTTCCCTGAACATTTATGATGTTCCACAAGTCTACATCCAAAAAACTATTATGAGATTAAATGGATCCAGGTGGGAAATTGAAGACAGTAACTTTATTGCATGCAGCAAAGTCAATATGTAAATATTACTGCAATCTCACTGACATGAAATTAGAATATGAAGGAAAATGAAATCAACAGAGCTATGAGATACTGAATTAATTTACCTTCAAATATTAAAAGTAATGAATCTTCGGCTCATTTCCAGCATTGTAAGAGTCATCTTAATACTAAAAATGTTAATTTAACTGCATTACTTTACTTAATGCATTTTTACACTACCACATTCTTCAGGGGACCTCAATTAATAAATATAATATGTACACTGAGTTTCCCTTTTTTAATTTTAATTATCTTGGCTAAAACAATAATAAACCTCCTCAATTGCACCAAATACGGCAGCTAGTAGGGGAACTGGAGAAGAAAGTGGTTTCAATCAGGGCTGTCATAACCTTAATATTTTAGTTTATTTGATTAATTTAAAAATAAAAGGAACACAAGGGGAGAAATTAAAAAGAGAATTCAGTGTTAGCTATTATATGAGATATGGTGATTACAAATCTCCACTCTGAAGCTGGATTTAACCTGTCCTACAGCAGGGGTGTTTGCTTGTTTTCTTTAGTTCCCAGATCACAATCACCAACCTGATCCCAGAGAGGAGATGGAATTGAATAAAAGCAGACTGATAAATGGGGGGTGAAGCGAGTTAATGCTTGATGTAGCCTACTTGCCCCCACCACAAAAATACTTTAATCATGACCATGGTGTTGCACACAACCCTTTGGCCCATCTCTCCCCATGCAGTTTTATGAAAACTGCTTCTGTAGCCACAGCATTTCATTGCTAAACAATTATTTTAGTTTGCTACTAGCAGATGAAATCAACTATTCTTCTATATTATGATTACTCTTCTCTATTGCAAGCACACCCAACAGATGAGTTCTGTATTTTAGAATATAAAGTGCAAAATCAAAGCATGCTAGGAAAATTAGCCCTTTATCATATCACTGAGTTTACCAAGTATTATTAAACATATTACTCAGCTATAATTTTCCCCTCTTGAAAGAAACCTCTGTATGTTCAATCCATTTACATTTCTTAAAAAAAAATATTAGGCACTCTTATTTAAGAAAACCTGTATTCATGGCTTCTATGTACAACATCTAGACAACAGCCATATCCAGGGATATTAAAAGCTGTCAATTGCCCAAATATGACAAGGAGTCCACCAGCAATTTCACTTCTCCAATGAGATGATACTTAGCTTGTCTTACTTTGCCTACTCCATATTCAGAATTTCCTCCTCGGAGAATTGCATCTTCTCTTTTAAGTGATGTCAATACTGACAGTCCATCCAAGTCTGTCTCTCTGTAGATTAAATGTTTAACCACTTCAACATCCTCCTGATCTCTCTTCCTTTGGAGAGCCGGGATAAAGCATGAAAGGACAATTTGAGGTGATTGAGTAAATGAGCTTCCCTGTTCATTAACACCACGATGTGCAAGGATTCAGTGTGTTACTTCAGCTTCATAGGATATAATTACATGTTTTGATTAACGGATACATTTTCCCATCCTCAGGATGTCAACAAGGGTTCAAGTATATAACATGTATAAACGGGTGCTAATTTCACTAGTCATGAAAATGTGGTTGCCTAATTACATTTATATCCTCTTAGCCAATTTTCATCTTATACAGCTTTTCTGGGGCAGACAGTCCTGTTCTTCCCCTCTCCCAATGATGGACGACAACTGAGCTCTAAGGAATGGCACAAAATTCAGGATGCTTGCTAAGATACATCCTTGTTGCATAGTGAGCTAAACAGCTTCGTGCTTAAATGACTTATGAATGGGCTACACAATTTTTGGTCATTTCTGTGCCTTCATCAATAATGAAGCTTTTATGATTTTATCATATGAGATTGATTATGGCAAAACACTGTGGCAAAAATGGTGCTAGTCTCCCACCCACCTTTTTCTTTTTAAGAGGTTAAGCATTTCTGTTATATGATTATTGACACTAAAAATACTGGGGAAACAAGAGAGCAAGCATGTATTTAAGACAGAAAAATGCTCCTTTCTCTTCTGCAGTTTTCTGACCAATTCCCAGATGCCTTACTAAAGAAGTGAAAGGAGGAACATGGTAACACAAAGATTGCCTGTTCACAATTAGCCATGCCCTGACAAGTACTGTTAGGGGAAACAGGCTCCTTGCGAGCAACCCTTGTGGATAAACCAACCATGCTGTGATTCACTGCAGGCCATTGTGCTCTCCTCCTTGATTTGAAGTTAGAGTGTTTGAATAAAGGCAGCTACTTAGCTGCCTCAATGTGCAGGGCAGAGGGCGTAAATGATACAAAGTGGTGTCCAGGGAGTGGGGCATAGCTGCCACCATTTCAAGAGAGCTCCCGCAATATGCTTCAGAAAGGTTGTTTGGGAGGAAGAAGGGGAGAGGGCCAGACATTCCATCCTTTAGGATAATACTCTCTGCTCTCCTTCCCTGTGAACCTCACAAAGAATGCTGCTCAGTGTGGAATGAGGGTGGAGACCAAGACCTCTTCCCTTTTGACTCATTTGAGATTTGCATCTATAGGTCTACCAGGAGAGAACAGGTATAACAGAGGGAAAGTATCCACACACTGTGTCTCCCCCACAATCCTACTTTCTAGTGCTGATTTAGCATACAGAAAATACAAAGCTATGAAACTATGTTTTGGTGTGAAATTAACTTTTTCAAGCTGGTGTTTATTACATACCGCATTCTCTTTTACTTTTATTATTTAATTAGTACATGAACAAATGCTTGGAATAATGTGTCCATTAAACTTCTCCCAAATGCTATGGCTGCCATTGATACTTTAAGGCCGTTACTAATCATTGGTAATTCTAAATCAAAATTAAGGGGGAAAATCGTATGAAAATTACTAACAAATCCAGACTCTGTTCAATTATTACAGCGGAGAGATAGCAAGAATATTGGAGCTTGCTGTATAAATCTGTTTGCACATGGATTGATATTCTTGTATCATAATTTCTCACAGCTGTTGGACTTTTTATAACTATATTAGGAACTTAAATCAGAAACTTTCACATAGAAGGGATTTAAAAAATATATCTGAACACATTTGCCAATAATGAGTATAAGGCTACAAATCAGAGAGGTTGAGATTTCCATGCTAAATATTCTATATGATTATGACTGCTGCAGATTCTGATTAGACATAATAGAAAATTTCAATACATTTATGCAACATGCAATGGGAATACCATCTGACAGTCTAAACTGTATTCACGTAATAAATAAATCTATTGCTAAACTCTGATTCATAAGAAAACAGCCAATACATCAGTTTTGTTTAGAAATGCGCTCCTACCGTCTTGCAATGAATTCTGCAAGTAGAGCACTGAGCCCACGTGGAGAGCCATCACATGCCAAGCTCATTACAAAATGGGAGCCCAACCCAGTAAACACATGTCCTGCATGTCATGACCTTATTAATACCATAGTGTAATTGACACAATGAACTAAACATGATATTTTCACTCTATATTCTGTAGAGACTGATTAGCCTCCTGGATTATGTTCTGTATAAGTAAATATTATGGAAAAGTACATATCTACCTTTATATTAGAAGAGTTACATTGTGTGTCTAATTAATGGAACAAAAATACAACAGGAATTGTCAGATTTTATGTTTTACTTGTTCAGATTCCTTTCCCTCTTCCTTACCTTTGTTCTAATGTGGAGAACACAGCAGTAAGCACAGAAATGAACATGCACCACATACATACTTATTTTAGTGAAGTCACTGGTAGTAATAAAATACTAATATAGAATATTTCCTTTTCTGTAAGGTCTCCTGATTCAGCAAATCAATTAGCACATGATTAATTTTAAGTATATATTCTTCTATAAAAGTCCAAAGTAATACATGTTTGAAGTTAAGCATGTGTTCAAGTGTGTTGTTGGATCAGGACTAAACTTACATCAGATCCAAAACAATAAAAATAGCAAAATCCTTTTAATTTTATATATTCCAGGTCTGTTCCTGTGTTTGAAGACTATTATGTGCATGCATAGTGATTGGGTACATTAAATAAACAGGAAAAGGGGGGAACCCACTTTGGTGACAACCTGTTTCCTGTATGCAAATATTTAAAGTTGGACTGCTCTGTTTTTAAGTTCATATATTAGACAATATGGGGAAAATGTATAATGGGTTTATTTTAAAATCAAAATTTGAAAATGATGGACAGATATGCTTGGTAGAAAATAAGTGAGAGAAGCAAACAGAAGTGTCCCGACAAAAGAATAGCATAGTAGGAAAGGAAGAGGTTGCATTACAATTGGTTCTATTTAATATTGTTAATTGTTGGTTGGCTCCTGCACCAATGGAAAGGGAATGCAAGCTTTCAGAAGCTAAATGGACATCAACAATTTCATATTCCCAACTCCTCTGAAGGTACATGCTATCTGGTTTTAGGAGTTATGCTTGTGCTAGAAATGTGATAATGAGACAGTGAGCTTGGTTTTATGAGTTACTTTTAAAATTCAAATACACAGTTATAGCATAGGCCCAAGTTACTTTTATTTGGACACTCATGACGAACTGCCTGAGAAATGGTCCAATCCCTAATACAAAAAAAGCAATGGTGAGAGGATGTAGGTCATATCATCCCAGGGTCTAGTCATTTATTGTTTTCGGGACCTGATTGCAGTAAAAACATTATAGTGACTAACCTGCTTGTTAATTTCTAATTTTATAACATATGTTATTGCCTATTGCCTTTTCAGTTATAAAATCTCTCACTTCTTCATTCACAATATGACTGTAAAAAAACAAAGATTTTTCACCATCTAGTTAGTTTTATAGTTTGAACACAGACCATAAAAACCTTTATATTCATTTTCCAGCTGTATACCCCTTCCCTGGTTATTGTAACAATTCCAATGATTCGGGCAGTGGAAGATTTAGGAAATACTTCCTATAAAGGATAAAAATTATTCCTCATTTGGTGAGTTTAGGCAGGTGTAAGTCATCTTTCTCCCTCAGTGATGTACACTGGAAGTACATGTCAGAAACACTTTATTCCTACTAGATATAGTAGAAAGAGATCGGTACTAGTAAAGAAACAAAATCCCCCACATGCCAATATGACTATTACTTAGGTGGCTTTACTCCTTTCAGAAAATGTCCAGAACCATGTACACTTCCAGTAAACTAAACACCATACCAGCTCTAACAGGCTTTCTCAAAATACAGTAATTCCTCATTTAACACGTGCCTGCTTAACACATTTTCGTGATAGCACGATTTTTTTTTTAGGGAACGTTTTTTGAATTACACAACCATCCCCGGAATAACATGATTTCCCCAGCCGATCCGTTGCCAGCGGCTGTGCAGGGCTTCCCCCACCTCCCTGAAAAGAGGCGGAGTGTTCGCCGCTCGCTGCACTGCATCCTGCTGACTCCCCCTCGCTGGACACCTTGCCTCCTCTACTCCGCCCCTGCTTGCAGGCCAGCGGCTAGGTTTCCCCTGCCGGCCCATCACCGGCGGCTGTGCGGGGCTTCCTCTGCATCCCTGCAGAGTGGTGAAAGGTTCGCTGCTCGCCGCGCTGTTCCCCGGCGACCCCCCCTCGCCAGACGCAGTGCAGGTCCCCACAGACTCATCACAGGGGCATACTCCCAACCCAGTCCCCCTCCCCTCCCCTTAAATGAGGAATTACTGTATACAATATATTTTTGTTCAGCGTCCTCCTACCCTCCCCAATAATGATTTTTTTTTTAAATCACAAGAATGACCAGCCAGTTTTTGGTACAATAGGCTACAAAAGTGGGCCTAGAATCTCATTTTAAACTTCAAACTTTTAAGGCAAAAATGTATTTGACAAGGTGGTCATCTAAAACAGAAACTTATTTGGTTCAAATGTGTGCTGGTCATTGCAACAACAGAAAAAATGCATGAATGAAGGTTTAAAATTAAAATACAAAGAACATTCACCTTACATAAAATAATTCTTTTTTTATATTTTGTCAGTCTATTACTAGTCTGGCTACCTATTCAGAAGCAGCAAGACAAGCAGTGAATTTCTGGGTGATCACAGCAAGCCTTAGATGGTGTTATAAACCACGGGAAGTACAATAATCACCCTCTAATGCACTGCCTGCAGTGAAGCAGTTGCTCTAACAAAATTAACATTGTATTTAAAAATTAGGAAAAAAGACATGCATATACTGAAAACAGTGCACACGTACTGGACACTATGAACAGAAAACTTTGGTGGTATCCCACATTTCATAGACTTTATGTTACAGTGTTAACTTAATATGTGTTCTATGCCAGCCTTGCACAAAAGAAACACTGTAGGAGATTCATCCCTGGTTTAACACCAACGTTTTGTAAATCCTCTTTAATTAGCATTATTATATTTGTAGGCTTTCTGTCAGGGGAATGCCTGTGGTTGGTCGACCTCTGGAGATCGGCAGACTATGTCTAAGATTTACAAAAGTGAGCATATCTCCATTCAAAAATTGGAGGGGCCCACAAATGAAAAAAAAAAAAAGGCTGAAAAACACTATTACAAAGGGGAAAAAACTAGCATTCTATTAAATTTGTATGAAACTAATATATGTAAATAGTAGCAATGGCACAAGTCTTAGGATGATAAATAGCCTTCTGGGAATCAACACAATGCATTTATTTACTCTTTACCTGTAACGTGGAAAAGGTATTAGTAAGAAGCTAAAATTAACAAGACAAATGGCAGTCTTCAGTTATTTAATAACAAAACTATGTAAGTATCGCAGAACTGATTTTGTCATGAGCTGCATTTACTCAGTGTGTATATGCAGAAGCACAAACATTTTTGATAATTAATTCATACAGTTACATGTTGTTAGCTGTTTAGCTATTGATGAAAACATTTAATTTAATTTAATAAAATCCTCTTCCCTCTGCATTTTCCCATATTCCATTGCCACTAATTACAGCACCTTTCCCCTCTAACAGGGAAGGCTGCCAAACAACTCCCTGTGGAGTCAACGTCATGACTATTCCCCAGATTAGTAAACTGCACTGCCAGTACCCTACCTCCGGGACTGAGTGCATCACTTTTAACAACGGTTGTGTCACCCGAGTCAGCATCAGGTCTGCAAATCCCACTCTAACTCCTATATCAGGTAGTCCCTAATTGGGAGGCAGATTCCCCATACCTCACCAGTGCCAAAGTTTGACTATGCAATGACTATATTCAAATCTGGCATCATAACATTGTGTTATCTAAACTGGCCATTTGTAAATAAAAAAGGTGGTAAAGAGCAAATAATTAAGGAACATGAGCTTCCCTCAAATGTGTTTAAAGAAGAAGATGGCACTCTCTAGGTTTATTAATCACAATTTTATAGTTTTTTATTATTCTGCTTTAATATGGATTTTTTAATCAGGACCTTGCATTGACATATTCCATTCCCTTATTTTATTAGATTTAGCAAATTCCGTACAAATGAACAAAACTAAGTAACTGCAACCACTGTCATGGGAAGATATTTTAAATATTGCCTGTGTTATATTTATTGAATTCCAAATTTGTGAAATAAAAACCAATTGAGACACTTCATTTTTACTGCCCTTTAAATCATTGTTAAGCTCACCCAATTTTACGGGAAGCCTTTCATTCGACTGGGACTTCTCTATTCAGAATAAAATTTGCTATTACCAGTAAGGCATGGTGAATTTCCAGGTCAGAGCCATACACAGAAGCACCCCCTAAAGCAGATATCTGTGGGGAAACCTCTTAGCAAGTAGTGAGTTCAAAATCAGTGGAAGCATTATGGACAATCTGTCCAAAGTAAAATAAGTTTCCTTATCAAAGGAGATATTGGCTGAAATCTTTATCCGAGTACAGTCTTAGCAGTTGGGATGTGAAATAGGAATGCCATGTGGATGGGAAGAATCCTCCCGTGCAATGGTAGTGTAGCCATCCTGTGGCGCTACTTCCCTTCATGGCTGAAGCCTCTGTGGAGCCTGCCTTCCTCGTACATATGGTCTGTGGGTCACCAGATTCAGCTGATGCATCACCTTACTCCCATCTTCAAATCCCTGCTGTGTGACCGGGCAGAGGGTGAGCACCCTTCTAGGCTGTGTCTCCAAATCCTGTCTCTTATTCATACAAAACAACGGCAGTTAGTTTCACTGCCACCAAGGTGCTCCGTTCCCACACTGTAGGAATTCATATGAGAGTAGCCAGCATTGCAGGTGTCTTTCAAAGAACCTAGTAATTATCTCCAAAGGTGACATCAGGTAGAAACTAGCCTAACATGCGAAACATCAGGGGTGAGACCTTAACTCACAGAAGTCAATGGGAATTTACCACTGATTTCAGCAGGGCCAAGTTTTTTACCCCATGATATCATTCTTTTGCCCAAGTTCTCTTCACTGGACCACGGCACTGCTACAGACTGACCAACATTGCTTAGAATGTTATCCACTGCAAAAGCGAATGGCACTGCATGCCTGTGGCTCAAAGTCATACCTCAGGCATGCTTCGTTTGTTTTTTGTAGAACATATTTAAAGGGCTGGAGCTACAGAATTGGAAAAGAAGAACAGAGGGAAAAGGCAACAGGGAAGGTGGATTCTCTGTTAAGAATTGTACTGGGTGCCTTAGAAGACACAATAAGCAACAATAGCTTTTACTTGATGATTGTTTACAGCGAAAATTAAAACAATCTTATAAATTTGGGATTTCAGTCCCAAAGAAAATGGAAATTAAGCAAGATAGTTAAACAGATGTACAAATTCTCTCCTGTTATAAATTGGCACTGCTCCACCAAAATTAATGGAGTTATGTCAGTACACCAGGAGAGAAATTGATGTAGATTCTTGTTCTTATTGGACTCCATGAAAACTTTACCATTACATTAATAAGAAGGAGGATAATATTTTTTATCATATTCTGTTTAACAAACGCTGATGTTTTCTCTCTCGTTTGCTTTCAATGACAGTAAAGCTACACACTGTTAACATGTAAGGCATTCAGTAATTAAGTCATGCCTGGTGGCACATCTAACCCATCTACCATTTGTGGTTTTACAATTACATTTTCCAATTTTAAAAATGTTTTCCTCTCCAAATTGCGGTATAAAAACCTTGTTTTTTTATTTTTACTAGCAAGTGGGATTTGTGGTAAAAGCAAAGCAGAGCAAAAAAGAGCGCCTCTCCAAAAACAAAACACTCAGAAAATGGGCAGAGGAATTAAAATAAAGATTTTTAGAATCTAGAGACAGATTCACTCTAATTATAACCAAACTGAAACAAATTGACTTTATTGAAAAGTCCACAGAATTTAATAGGGAATGACAATCATTCTAATTTTTTAAACTAACCTATAAAATTCCTTAGCAGGGTTATAATTTTCTAATGCATTTTGTAGGGGGGTTTTATAGCAATTTCTACTGGTTTCATCACTTTAGGCCTTTTCAATACAGACAAATGTTGATGATGTAGTAATTGGCAGTGCTCAATCATAACAATAAGCACCCCACTTTTGATAATATATTTTTTAAACAAAATAAATCTGAACATTTTAGGGACCTTAACACAAGTCAATTTTTAAATTTGCATTTCCTTTTTATTTCTCCTTCCTGAAAAAATAAAGATCATTTCCACAGGCCTTCATTAAAAAGCACACTCCTAAACCCAAGAAAACAGGCTATGCATGCAGGGAAATCAACAACAGTTCCAAAAGGAAGCAAAGAAGAGAGAGAAACAAATAAAAGGAAAAACTATAAAGTTGTGAAATCTCAACTCAAGTGGGCTTCTCTCCAGTTTTTTGGATTTGTACATACACAGAACAGAATGACTGTAAGGCTGTTTTTTCCTCCCTGGGGAGCAGCTGTCATTTCCATCACTGAAAACACTAGTTTAAAAACTGTCATGTTGGAGATCATCCCCTCCTCCCCCTTTTTTAACATACTGTACTTCAGGGCATGAAGAAAAATACAAGAGCAGCATGAACTAGAGTTTGAATTTTATCAAGATACCTTATTATTTTAACAACTTATATGGAGAGAAACTGAGTTGCCCTCTTTTGCTGAATAAAAAGCCTTTCACAATCATCAGATCAGATAATTGAAATAGGGGAAAAGTATAAACTTTATTAATTTTTTAATTTCAAATTTCACCTAGCTTACTTATTATAATAAATATAAATTATGGCTGTTATAAAGTATGTTACACTAATGTAGTCTTACGATCCAATATATAAAATACTTTACAATGCGCAACTGTCACCAGGAATATCTCATGAATATGCAGCTCAATCAGCTTCAATAGATTTTCCTTGGGGATTTTGTAACATAATAGGAACTTCTTCAAGTAAGTGAAAAGTATTGTTTCATGAAGACTGAAGGTGACGCTTTTACATAGTTTATTGTGGTACTGTTCCAAAATGCCTGTTATAAGATGATGACTATGGTAACAGGTAAAAGACAATTGAATGTACCAGAATAAACAACATGAAATCATTTTAAGGAAACATCAAAGTCATGTCCAAAACAGCAGCGGGCAATTTTTTAAGACTCTAATTATGTTCATTCAGAACACGGAGTGTTGAGCACATTCTTGTCCTTTATAAAATATCAATCTTTTGGTAGTAAAAAGTGACAATTTCAATAGCTTACTGTTTCCCAGAAATTTTAATATAAATAGAAAATCTGTGTAAAAATGCATCAGCAGATGTGGGGTGATCTGCAGTAAGCAAAGTCAGCTACAGCTAAACTTTCCAACTATGACCTTTGTGCAAATGCAGCTCTGTTTAATTTTGGCCTATTATCATTTGGGTGTGCCTAAGATGGAATTTGCATGCACAGAACATTTTTATACACAAAGCAAGCAGAAATATGGTGACTGATCTTTCATGTATTCTTTCTGGAGGTCAATATGTAAAGCACTTGCAAAAGTGGGCTGAAATGTCCAAGATGTATGTGTGAGGGGAAGTCTCTCAAAAGGACTAGCTATCATAATAAGACAAAGCACTTCAAGATTGAGCCTGAAGTGTTCTGACTGAGCTGAGGAAGAATTTCCCTTCTTTTGCTGGATAGTGTGCCAAATCCCTCCTGCGCCTCATTCAAATGTGTTCTTAACTCTCCAGCTATTTCACAAAGCATTTCCACTATAGCAGCCTTATGCTACCCCGGGACTGATACTTGTGTTTCAAATTGCATTGCTTCCACATGACTATAGGACGCAGCAAACTATCATACAGGTCAACCTTTATACAATGCTCTGTACAAATACACATACACAGATACCACTCTCAGAGTAAACTTTCTCCATCACTATTCCTTTTATCACCATTCCCGCTGGTCTCATGTTTTGTTAACTTGTGAGACCTAATTGGGCTATGGTTCATAGTGGTATCATGGGAGTGAAGGCATTCTTGTGAAGATAAAATCATGCTCTAGAAATCTGTGCTAACAGGCCTCTTGTATTTATCAACTATTTCTCAGATTATATTTCCCTGTGTACGATGTTCTTACTGTTGAGTTCTAATTGATGGTAGCATGAAATGATATTGTTGTAGGGAGCTGCTGTAGATCACTCTTAGTTACATGTAACTCTTATTAACTGGCTCCCCTCCCACAAAAAACCAAAACAAAAAACAAAATTCAAATGAAATTTCAGATGATGCTTATATCTGGTAAACTCAACAACTATTATATTAGCTGATATAAATGCAGTCAAATCTGATCATAGATCATAGCTTTATACTGCTAAAGGTGCACACACAGGAGGAGAGATACAGCAGAGGATATAGACGTATGCAGAACAACAGTACCATGGAAATGGAAGAGGGTGCTTGTATTCACAGTGTCCTACTTCTATTAATGAAATTGCTCATATGAGAAATCTACATCTTTATTCACACCAGGCATGGAAGTAATAAAGCAATTAATATATATCTGGAGGATCTCTCATCTAGGATGGTTTGCGTCACTGAAAAAAAGTAATCACTTCTGGCAGATGAGAAATGTATTTAATGGGATCCCTTTATTTATTTTTTTAAATGCTATTTTGGGGGGTTGGTTCAGAATTACTGCCATATATTCATGGCTCTATAAGTTGAGCTTATGATATTTTGATTCAATGGAATCTGAGTAATTAAAAACAGAAGTGGGGTTACATTTTGCAGCACGTAGTGGAATTGCCTTTTTAATAATACATTTGGTTCCTCTAATCCATTCTTAATCTAATTAAGGCAATGAAAAGCATCATGCTGACACCTCTGAAAACAGCAAGGATCTTATAAATAAAGAAAGCAATATAGTGGCTGATACACTCCTCCCCCATTTCATATTTACTAATAATCCAAAAGCATTTCTTTTTGGTGTGTTACTCCTTCTCTCTCTCTCTTTCTTAAACAAAGGTTTCAAGCTGATCTTCAGTGTTGGCAGCAAGCACAGCACTCTGACACGTTTTGGAATACTTAAAAAATGTCTGACAGCGAACGAGCTCTTCTCTCCATTTAGTATGGCATATCAGGGACCGATGCTACCTATAGAGTGCAGGTGGCCTAAATCAGGGAAACCACTAAATGTGAAGCATTAAGTAGTTCACAGGGCCTTGCTTGGACCTGTCTGAACTATGGGTGCAAACCAAAGTTCAACGAAGTCATTATGAGTGTTTTCCTTGATTTCTACAGGTTTTGGGATCAGAACCCATAATGGTATGGAGGCCATTCTGCATCAGAGATCTGCACCCAACACCCACAGAGAAAGCACAAAGTTTTACTGATCATGATTGTTTGTTAGAGATGAAATTAATCCTACTGCTGGGATTCCATGAAAGCACTTATGCAAAAGTGAGGTGTGGGAGGGCAGAGGGAAATGCACAGTGTCGGATCCCTCCCCAGATTTCTGCCAGGGTTTATACGCCCTGCCAGAACCTTTAAATCATGCCCCTCCCAACGACAGTTATGCATCCTCTCTATATCTATCACCACTTAAGGATTAAATCCTGCAGTCTTCACTCAAGCCAAACTCTCACTAATGCCAAAGGAAGTTTGGCTTGAGGAATTTCCCAATTAAGATGAGATTTAAATGATAGGTAAGGTCTCTGAACTGAGGTGAAAACTGCCCTGAAAGGCCGAACAATAAAACCCCAAACGAGCAAGACCACAATGTTTAGTAATTGCCATACATGGTTCTTAATTAAGTTATATTTAGTTTATTTGCTCTTTGCAAGCTGAACTTTTCCATTATTTGCTCATGTAACTTTTCAAGCCAAGATGAAATGTTTGTTGTTTTAAATCTGAAAAAATAATGAAACGCTTTTGAGGAAAAATTGGGATTTACTATGTTGATCAGAGCAGACAATATAAAGCCTTCCTTTCTCTCCCACCCCATCCCAACTATACACCCTAGTCATAATGATAATGCATTAAGGAGTTAACTATTCGTACTCTTTGGGCTCGTCTACACTGGCCCCTTTTCCGAAAGGGGCATGTTAATTTCACAGGTCGTAATAGGGAAATCCGCGGGGGATTTAAATATCCCCCGCGGCATTTAAATAAAAATGTCCGCCGCTTTTTTCCGGCTTTTAGAAAAGCCGGAAAAGAGTATCTACACTGGCCCCGATCCTCCGGAAAAAGCGCCCTTTTCCGGAGGATCTTATTCCTACTTTGAAGTAGGAATAAGATCCTCCGGAAAAGGGCGCTTTCCCTATTACGACCTGTGAATATTACATTATTTCCCTATTACGACCTGTGAAATTAACATGCCCCTTTCGGAAAAGGGGCCAGTGTAGACGTAGCCTTTGTGTTATAGCTATAAAAGTATGTCCCACTCCCTGTGAAG
This sequence comes from Pelodiscus sinensis, assembly GCF_052426305.1. Taxonomy (NCBI): domain Eukaryota; kingdom Metazoa; phylum Chordata; order Testudines; family Trionychidae; genus Pelodiscus; species Pelodiscus sinensis. The sequence continues at coordinate 33,742,526 of NC_143067.1, read as the reverse complement.
AAAAATCATCATTGAACTATGTTTCATAAACATGAGTAGAATATTTTTGTGACCCTCCACCAAAAAAGCAGACATTTTGAAAAATGAATTGCTGTGAAGTTTCTATACTTGCTCTTAACTGCCTTCAGTAGAAATAACACTAAAATATTTGCCTCCTAATGCATCATTCAGTTGTTTGCTTTTCTGTGGCAAAAATAGCATAAATAATGATTATTTGCAGGAAATAAAATTAGTATCACTTACCATGAACAAAGTTCTTTATGATGCACTATGGCTTCATTAGCATCATTTGTAAATAAATACTACAAAAGCCAATTACAACATATTAAATTTCTGCAAAAGGATTTTATAGAGGTGTGGCCACCTACTAATATCAAGTCTTTCAAAGTAGATGGTAAAATTACATAGCTGAGATTGTCTAATCCCAAAGAAAAAAAAATCCATGATAACTGCGTGCCCCAGAGTTGAAATACTGTTATAATAAAAATCTTTATTATATTGAAAATGCAGTTTCACATGGAAACAAGATGAAGTTGTTAGTTTAGAATTTTCATGAGCACTGTCAGATGAGCTGTGTTATGCAGATATACTATAATTTCTGCTTTGGACTGACAATATTGTTAATAAGAGAGAATAAATTCCAACAAATTATAGCAGATCCAGATTTTTTTTTATATTTCTCTGTAATGGGTCTTCTTAAGATTCTTTGGTCTTGAATATTCTAAACCTAATCAAAACATATATTTACATTGTAAAAGGTATAATGTAATGACACTGCCAGAGTTAAGTGTGAGTTTCTGATTAAATACTAACACCATTTACTACAGTCAGAAACCTGATACAGAAGGTGTAAGAGGAACATCATTTTTGTTCTTTAGGAATTTATAAATGGTTTAACCTCAGTCCACTTTCTAGTAGACTAGCATCCTCATGACAAAGGCCTTCACCATTAATGGTAATCTGGGCCTACATATGGCTCTCTAATGACTAGAGGCAGTCCTATCAGGTAAGGCTGAGCACCTAGAGTATGGTTTATACTATATATATTCTATAACAAACAGAGAATTTAAATCTCCATTTGTCTCTGTCCTTTCACTAGCATTAAGTATATTAGGAGATGCTCGTGCCTCTGAACTATTTAAAAGGCATGTTTTTCAAAGCAAGTTTGTCATGCTAGGACTTTTACTCTGCCTAATTAGAAAAAAATTCAGAAAAAATTAAGCCTATTTAAAAAATAAAACAATAACCCCAAACTGAGTATAAGGATTTACAAAAATGCAAACATTCCATAAAATATGTGGAATACAGCAAGACTTTTTACAGACCATGATGTACCAAACTCCACCCAGTGACATTTAGAAGCAGATTTGCAGCTTGTAATGCATTATATAAATATATATTGTATGGAAATACCTATGACCATCCCCTTCCCCATTCCCGCCCCCCCCCCCCCCCACCCTGACCTGTCTACCTGTTTGTCCTCAGTTTATGAGCTTCTCAGAGCACAGATCATTCCTCTCAAGTATCTGGAAAGCCCCCAAAACATACAGGGTACTGCTGCAAATAAATAACAGTATCGGTAGTAACCATTATGGACTCATTCAGCTGGGGTGTTGACTTCTCACAATTGCATCTGAATGTCCAAAAATGTTATTTTAGATTTAAAATGTTTGTTGGACAAAAGCTGCATTTCCCAAATGGGTGAAATTCCTACTACTATCACTGAAATTTTGTCTGCATCAGAACTACTGGTGTTTGCTATTTGATTACAGGTGTTTCAAGGGCCCCTGTCAGCTTTATATCTAGGCCACTTCAAAAAAGTAAGTTAAATGTTGCTTCAGGTTGTATGCCTGCACCTTATTCACTTGCCAATTGTTGTTTTGTTTATTTCTACAACCACATTTACCCTATTGTTAAAAAACTGTTTTCCTCCCCATTGCTGCATGTGAAAGACCGATAGAGACAGGTTGGGAGCAAATCAGCTATAAACTAATTGAAAGAAAACCAGTGAAAATAAACAAACATGAACAAACACACAAAATCTCTTTCGTTATCCTAATCTCAGGGTTTAGTTATAACAATAGTACATAGAGCGTCAGAGCAACGTGAGAGTTGTTTTGGTTGGTTATTGTGTCCCTTTAAAATCAGTCATTAAGCTTTAAAAAGCTTAAGTTGTCCCCATGAAATAATATAGGTGTTTCTCTGAAACATCATATGTACATTCATATGCTTATACTAATATTTACTTTAATTCAACATATAATATATGACAAGTGTAATGCTGACCGGTGGAATTAAACCTGGGAGCTCTGGAGCTTAGTCCATGAATGAGCCTCTACAGCCTGAGCTAAAAGCCATCTGGTTCTCAGCTAATGCTCTAGAGCAAGGGTTCTCAAACTTTGTGATACCGCGACCCCCCTCTAAGTTGCTCGCGACCCCTCTCTAAAGTGCTCATGACCCCGTGTGGGGTCGAGACCCACAATTTGAGAAACGCGGCTCTAGAGGAAACTCATTCTCTCTCTCTCTAAGTGGTCTAAGTGCCACTATATGGAACAGTAAACCACACCCAGTAAGTGTGTGGTTACACAAGCACAATTTAGTGAATTCCAATGAATGAAAGAGAAATTCAAGCACAAGTCTGCATTTGCAGGACTGGCTCCAAGAAATGAGCAAGAAGGTGGGTGAGATGATATCTTTTACTGGACCAAATTCTGCTGGAAAGAGAGAGACAAGTTCTGTGTAAGTTCAAAAGCTTGTCTGTCACAAACAGAAGTTGGTCCCATAAAATATATTATCTTACCCACCTTGTCTCTCTAAATTTGTATTTGACATTTAAAACATTTCTAGGGTCCATTTACTCATGTTCACTAATATTTTGTGTCTCAAAATGTTTAACTGATTTTAGCTGGGCTGCTTGTCAAATAGGATACTACTCACTGTGCATAAGGGAGAGAGAATCTGGATCTCAGTTATTCTAGATGTTCATTTAATGGGCTGTGAACTGAGTTTTGGACAGTGAAGGTAAAGTGGAATCATTTCCTAAAAATTCATATAAATGCCGGTTTTACAGTCTAGACCTCGACTTAAGTTTCACCTGGGACCAGCCCTATTCTCTTTAATCGGGATAAACTCAAATGTGTCTCTGTGGAAGTTAGTCTATGTTTTATAAGGTGATTCAATATCATAGAAAATTATATCCTTTCTATAGGTATTTGCCCATAAATGTGTTGGTCACAGGCACTTTTCCCATAGCCATGACATTACCCTACAATGTCAAATCACTGGAGTGGCGCTGTCATAGCTTTCTAAAAAGGGAAAGAATGGGCAACTTCCTCAGTACATTCAAGCAGGTCTTCTGCTGTGTTTGCATGCATAGCTCTGGACAGCATTCAGCTCCTCATGCAGCTGAGCTGTTTTTGAAAGGTTTGAATTTTTCTGCAATATTTGGAGAAAGGCAATTTAATGATTCATTAAAAGAGAAGAGGCTGGGGGAGAAGAAGGACCATAAGAAAAGCCAAAGCTAGTTACCCTGGGAATCTAGAGAAAAGCATAAGCCAGTTTTTCACTTCTCCCATGTGAATTGTCTTCTTTAGACCTCTGTGTCTTTTCGTTGTAATAGAGGCTGCTTGCTCATTCCATGAAATTGAGCTAAGTATGCTCAGGAGCTCCCAGCTGGGCCAACCAAGAGGTCAGGGCAGCATTGGGAAGTGACAACAGCAGAGTGAGTCAGTCAGAGAAAGAGAAGAGATCTGCCAAAGAGATCAGATGCTTCCTGGGTGAGGACCAGCAAGTGGGGTTCACTGGATGGAGTCCCCAAGAAGGATGCCTGCTGGTGTTGTGCAGAACCAAGAGCCAGAGTGGGCTGAAGAAAGGGGAAACAGTGGAGGAGCTTATCAGTTGTCATCCATCTTCTTGCAAGAGAGCTGGGCCCCAGACAGGCTCATCGATGGGAAGGGGGGCAAATGGGGCAGTTGCCCTCGGGCACAGCACTTGGAAAGGGGCCTGGGACTACTGTGGCAGTGGACACCGGAGCCCTGAGACTTTTAAATCACTGCTGGAGTGCCGCGCACTCTGTACAGCTCTGAGGGCTGGCAGGGGCAGCACGCCACACTGGCTGGCTCTGTGGGTTGGCTGCCTTCGCCCCCACCCCTTCTGCCTGAGGACCTTTCCCTTCTGGTAGCCGGAGCCAGCCCCCCCTCCCATACCTTGCCCAGGGGCTCCTTGAGTCTGTCACCTCCCCTTGACCAGAGCAATGAGAGGCTCCCAGCAAGAGCCTGTGGGAGGAGAGTTCAAGGTGGGAAGAACAAGGCTGTGCCCCGTAAGGAAGGTCAAAGGAGGACTGAAAGAGCCATCGTATGGCAGAAGACAAAGGGACGGGGAGAATGAAGCAGTAATTTATAAGGCCTACTTTGCACAAGCATGATTTGGGTTGTGCTTTGGGACCTCTTTGGTTAAGGCATTAGGTTGATGGACTTGAGGTTATACTTCCATGGAGTCACTGGGGACTCAAAAAAGAAACTGAAGTGGCTGCCTTGGGAAGCCAAGGGAGGTGTGCTTGTGTGCTTGGGAAGCGGCCAACCCTGCTTCAGGTATGAATGACGGATATCATATTTATTTCTGAAAGATGCAACGTAAAGGATCAATCAGACTTACAGCTGAAGACCTCAGACTATCCATGCTTTTTTAAAATCACTTACCCTCTGACTGAGTTATAGATGAGCTGGTAGTTTGAAAACGTGCTGAGCCATTTCAAGTAGTTTTAACAATATAGATTATGATTTCTTCTACAGCAATTAACTTACCACAAGGTACAATATCTGGAATGCGTTTCTGGCAGACAAGGATCCCCAGCGAATATGCAATTTCCTTGCTCAAACGCTGAGGTGTATAGTTCTCCCTGTTTAAACAGAAGCTGTCCCAGCATTCTTTGAAACAGGAGCAACATTTTCAGGAAACACTGGCCAAGCCATAAAAATTATGTTTTCTTTATTTGCAAATCTGCTGGCTCCTGCAAGTCACAAAGCAACACGCTTTAGTCCATTAGTATGACAGGTAGTGCTCTTACTAACAACTGCTTTTTACTCCCTCTGACAAATGTGCTCTGTGCCATGGTTGACGTTTGTGTAGTAATCAGGACTGATGGATAGGGACGCCAATGCTGCCGAAAGTGCCCCCCGATTTAATGTGAGCGATTTGTCAAACGTGCTGCGATCGCACTGCTGTCAGGCACAGCCAGGAAAGCACTCTGTCATCTTTCCTCCAACCAAGGTCACTTTGTCAGGGGTAGGAGGGCTCTCCAATGAAATTTTCATGTTTATTGGTGCTGCGCATGGCCTAGTTTTTACACTTCTTATTTTCTATTAAAGAGTCCTTTTAAGTTTCTGAGAAAACTTCCCTTGTTGAAACTTCGAATGGGGAAAAGCTTAAATTAAATGCAACACACACAAATGTAGGTCTAAACAAACATAAATACATGGCCTGAGCCACTAAAAGCCATGGCAGAAGTTACCATTTCCCTTAAAAAAGAAAAAAAAGTCTTTATTAATAATCAGCAGTTAAGGGAGTATGCAAACCAGGGAGTATGCAAATCAGTGCACCCCAGCTGGCCAAGGTTGGGACTGAAGATAAGACCCTTTGTCTTCTAATGGGGCCATCACACATTCCCCATAAAGTGGACTGGGACAGGGTAACAAAACAATAAAAATAAGAAAAATTAAGTATATCCCTTTTTGTTCAGTCTCAGGCCAAGTCCACAGTAAAGGAGAAGGTCAAACAAGACACACAACGCTAGGCACGTTAATTACATAGCTAGAGTTAATGTGTCTTGATTCGAATCTTCCTGCCATCCCCACAGCGGGAGGTCAATGGGGACAAACACTCCTGTTGGATTCCCTTACTCATCAAAGGAGTAGACAGGGGCACCCTCTGGTTTCAATTTAGCTGGTAATAAATAGACTCACTAAATCAAACTCTGAAAGATCGATCATGGCAGTGTCAATCTTCCGCCGACATGGCTTCAAAGAAGGAACACTTAAAATAACAGTTGAAGAGATCCAAGAGCCATCAAGCAACGTCCATAAGCCTGGTAGAGTTAGCATTTGGGGGGATAAAAGGAGAAAACAATCCACCATCTATTGCAAGCTGGATGTCTTGTAGTCCCTGCTGAGCCTCTTGTTCCTGGATAAATAGATCAGTGGTAGGATGGAGCAATTATACCAGGGCTGTACTAAATGTGAGCTTCTGGCTGGCCCTTATAAACACACGGCTAAGAATTAGCCAAATCTGCAGTCTGTTTTATCAAGAGTACTAAGCTCTCAAGTTCATCTTAAGTCAACATAAGCTGCATGTCATCAGTCCTACTACCCTAGTAGTCTTTAACCCTTCACCATCACTATTATTCTTTGTTGCTGTGTGTCATTTTGAGTTAGTTTAAAAAAATTAAAAGTGCTATTCAAAATTACAGTGGTCTATTCTCAATGCTACATCACAAAATGACAGACCAACAAATCCTGTTTTCAAGCATGCTACTGTATAGTCACCAAATTCAGCAATTGCAAACAGAGTACAATAAATGTAAACCTCTGTAAATCCCCACTTCTCAGGCCTGCCAAGGCAGTCCTCAATTAGAAATCATTTACAGGCAGCAAAGACTTGAATCCGCTTTAGTCCCCAGCTTCCTGCAGACATCACCACCAGCAAATATAATAAAATCCTCACAAGAGCTTTACCACCTAATTATGATGAAAAGCTGAAAATGGCAAACCTTACATATAAACGATTCTATCAGAGCTGGAACCAGGCTGGGGCAAGTAGGGAAGCTGCCCAGGGCACACAGCCTCCTGGGGCTGGAAAAATAGGGCAGCATGAGGGCAATTGGAGACATAAATGCACCCCAGATTTCTGCCTTCCATTTAACACAAATGTTTTTAAACTGCAGGGCATGCCCCCACCATGACCTCCTTCCAGGACTCACTGGATTGGAAGCTGAGGCTCGCTTGGTCCCCTCTCTCTCCACATTGTGGGAGCTAGGGTATTGGCTTGCTACCCTTCAGTCCTCCCTGCCATGCTCCCTGAGCAAGGCTGCATCTGGACAGCTGGGCACTCTCCAGGCAAGCCATACAGTACAGCTCACAGAGATGCCCATATGTGGTCAGGGATGATCCATCTTATGGCAACCAGGCTCTGCAGGGAGGGACCAGCTCCAGGGCATGTTGCTGGGCTCCTTCAGGGGAGAGACAAGAGTGTATTAGGGGCCCACCTTGAAACTGTGCTGCCCGCCCGGCCTGAGGAGCTCCTGACCATTTGAAAACCTCTGTGCTAAATGAAAAACAGAAATACAGTGGGGTGGAGCTGTTACAACCTCCCCACCCTTCCATACATTGCCTCTAGAAGGTGCAAATATGCTTGCTTGCCCTGGACAACACTAAAATACCTAGTTATGGCTCTGGATTCTGTGATTTTGAAGAATTATCCTGAACTCTAAAAAACTCCCCAAACTTCTACAGTATGATGACTATATTTGATTATTATCTTGAATAGAACCTATCCCTAAATGTAATACTTAAGCCATTTTTTCAGGACAGGCATCTGGGGGGTTTAAACATTGGTTCTTCCTCACTTTTCCCAATTTCCACTGACCTGCACACTAATAGAACTGGACACATCTGTGGAAGATGCTTTTGAAAATTTCACTAGGCACTTACCTGCATTTTAGGCACCTCCATCCTCTAAAAATCTGGTCTTCAGCAACAAAAGAATTTGGAACAGACCAGAAGTGTCTTAAAAGTGGAGTTAGATTCAGGAAACTAACAGCACAAACAATTGCACAAACATGTTTATTCTCCCTCAATAATTTCCAGTGCAAATATGTTCTACTTACAAGTCAGATTCATTTTTTACCTGCCAGCATTGGAAAATCGACCTGAGATCTGATAACCAAGTTGTGTTATTCCTGCCTCTTAAATCAACACTGATAATAAAGATTCTGCAATTAGCATTTAGCTGACAATTTTGCTGATGATACATGAGACAGAATAGAATTCAGCTCACACATTCACATATGGCAGCTGCATTGCATCTTCAGGGTTTATACATTTCTTTCTTTGTCAGTAGAGTAAGTAGATATCACTCAAGACAGAGAAGGTGCAAATACAGGGAACAACATGTTGCCATAATCACAGAAAGTGACAATCAAATCACACTAATCGTTCCCATACTACTTTTTTCTTGGCTCCTTCAACCATATGTGCCAGGATGTTGCTGGTCCTGAATAAGTACACTGTAAATTCTGCCTAACGGGAAACAGTAAAAATCACAGTTCTTGTAATCTTAGAGCAACGAGTGGGAGGATATCATTAACAGACCTCTTTATTAGCAGGAACTGCCCCAGCTGCATTCTGCTCCAGTTCTTCTCAGGCAGTGAAGGAGACCACAGAAAATTAAATACAGGAGTAGAGTATTCTAACAGTGTGTCCCAGACATGGTTTTCTGTACTGGCACAATGCCACAATCTGAAGTAAAAGAGAATGGAGCTGGTATTCCCCCTTCTTCACATCATTTGGGGAGTCTACCTCCACAATCATAGACACATTACAAATTTGAGGTGTGACTAGACTTTTAGATTACCCTTTCCCTCATTACAAGTGCATCGTACCTGTTTCAAACAAGCACTTATTCTGTGGCTAGAAATCTATCTTGGAAGTTTCTGTCATAATAAATTGCAGCAGAATTATAACCTCTCTCTACAATTTACCACCATACTTCACATTATAAGAGTTTCTCAGGCAGGACTTCCCTCAAAATAATTGAAAAGGGAAGCTAGATAGGCATTTTGTGTCTGGGATCTCCCATTTTGAAAATCACACCCCACACTCTGACTTATCTCCTCCAGACAAAGTGAAACCACCTCATGTTTCTCAGGCCATAGCTGAGGTGTAGGACTTTGGAATGGGCAGTTCAATTTATGGATAGTCCCTTTGTACGGTATTACTCTGTGTGTTTTAATTTGTGAGAAAAGTGTCAAGGAAAAGTGTCCAGGACATAGGGTACCTACTGTCAAAGACAGTAGGTACCTACTGCTATATTTTAACATTTCTAAAAACTTAATAAATAAATAAATAAATAATTGTATGCCTGCTGTGTCTTTACTATCACTGAAAAATAGTTAGATCTCTAGTCCATGGAACAAGAATCTCAAGGCCAGCCCAAAATCCTGTTGCCCCATGTGACAATGCATTAAACTGAGTTAGCAGCTCCTTAGATATTTGCTGCTTGTATGTTGCCTGTTAATCAGGCAGTGTTCTTGCTTTCCTCTAGAAAGGACAAGTACTCTCTGTATCAAATGTGTGTCCACCCTAGATATGGAATTTATTACATGTAGGCAGAGGTGGTGAAACATATAATTATGTTTGCCTAACATATTCCATAGTTAAACTCCATCTAAGGTTGCATATACATTTTCCAAACTGTAACCACTCAATGAAATTTTACATGTTGACTGGCTGTCTCATGCCAAGGAGTTTTGTTTTGTTTTTTGAAAGTTTCAGCAAAACTGGCTTATACTGCATACAAGAATGAGGCTGGGGAAAATATGCTGTTTTTGCCAATATTAACCTCCTACAACTGCTTCACTGGAAAATCCAGTGCTTGCATGTTTTGAAGCAGAGGCTTCACATTCGGAAAGTAAGGGTCATCCTAGTCTCAAAGAGGAACCTCTTGCCTCCCCTATCAAAAAACACTTCACAATCTATAAATAAGGCTAAAATTCAGTCATAATTATTTTTAATAAAAGTCACAAACAGATCAGGGCCAATAAACAAAAAAATAAAGAACCCATGGTCATCTCTGACGTTTACTAAAAATAACTACAAACTGCGGGGCAGGGCCGTGTGATTCCAGCTGCATGGCAGCAGGGCAAAGCTCCTGCTCCAGCCCCAGGCATAGCTGAAGCTGAAACAGTTACAAAGATCACATTTGTGACTGCCGTGGCTTATGGGACTCCATATTAGCCTCAACTATAAATCTCTGAAAAATGGCTATTGGCATATACACAGTAGTGGTTTGGTACATGCGGCCTGCAAAACCTCCACCAGCCTCCACCACCACCACTGAGCTCCATATCAACCAGAGTTTATCTGCAATTCTTCTTTCTAGCAGCTGGGGATTGCTGTGGCTGCAGGCACCAGAGCAAAGCACACAAAGATTGCTCCTCTGGTGCTCTCAATGTTCTCCCTGCCAATGTCCATACACAGGATGGAAAAGGTCAAAGCTGCCTGAGTGGAATTCATAGCATTGATAGCAGAATGGGGATAAGGCAGAAGGAACAGGAGATGAGAGAACAAAGATGGGAGTAATGGGGCATATTGAGAGAGGGATGGAAACTGGAGCAGAGGAGAATAGAGGAAGAGGAACAGGAACAGTCTAAGGGGACAGAAACAGAAAGGCAGAAGGCACTAGAGCATATTATCATCTTGAACATGGAATAAGACCTATGTTTCCTGAGTCTCAATATTTCGCTAATGTAAACAAATATCAGTGAAACCCACTAAGAAAGAGGGTCATTTCTCTCTCTAGTGGCTGGTCCATGAAGAAGATAAAAGCCTACTATTACTACCAGTAATCATTAGTTATAGTAGTAGTAGGAGTCTGTGCTATTAATCTCTACGTTTCAACCCTGCAGATGATCTATGTGGTTCTTCAAGATGGAATTTTTGTTTTCCTTCGTTTCATTTTTAAAAGGCAATTACATTAAATAACATTAAGATTGCAAAGCAATGAACTCAAAAATTGGGTTGCTGGCTTAATTTGACCCCTTGTGCATTTGCAATATCACATTTGATTTCTCCACAGGACCTCTGCTTTATTTAGTGGAGGAAGCCCTGGGAATAAATTAGGGTTGTTTAGTGAAGGAGACTGTTATATATAGGATCCCAGTTGGAACATGCTTGGTGAATAAGGCAGGGGACTCCAGGAAAAGACAAGTTATGGCAGTGGAATGCAACCGTCAAATGCTGGATTCTCTCTCAGACTCTACCACAGATGTGCATCATCACTGAATCATAGTGATGTAGGGCTGGAAGGGACCTCATCATGTCATCCAGAGCATCACCCTGTCCTGAGGCAGACTATCTACATGATGCATGTGAGTTTCTATATGATGTTGGACAAGTCACTGAACATATTCAACGACTGCCATCTATATTCTCCGCATTTTCTGGGTGCCAACTCAAGAACTCTGTGATCTGATTTAGTGAAGTGTCAAGCAGTCAAAACCGCAACTAATGTAAATGAAAGCTATCCTTTGACTATATAAAAGTGCTATAAAATGCTAAGAACTCTGAAAAATTCACTGTTTCCAGTTGGGCACCCAAAACTAATGAATGCCTTTGGCAATTGTGGCCTTAATCATTCTGTGCCTTAATTTCCCATCCGGAAAATGAGGATAATACCACTACATCACCTCAGAGGTATGTGATATGAGCATATACACATATTTTTATGTATATTATACACACTGAGATACATCCACACAGAGTTACACAATAATAGATATATGTACACACACCAATTAAATATATACATGCAGAATCACACAGAGGTATAGCTAATAGATATGAGTAAGCAAAAAATCCCCGATCTGAATGTAAAACACATTAAATTATTTTGATATTTTATATTATAGTGCATTGCTAAATCTAGCTTAAAATGCACTGTTTTCTACAATTTCAACTATATTAATACACTGTATTAATTGAGAAGCAATAAATAGGATGGTTTTATGAAGTGTTACCATCCAAATAAAAAAATAAAATGTCGATTCACAATCTAGCCATGCACTAAGATCAAGGACATTGTTTCAATATTCCTTATCAAATATTCAACATTCATAGTCATGCTCTTATGGATTCCTTGCTAAAAGTACGCACTGCACAGGAAGTGATAAATTGAACCTCCATATACATCAAAATTTCCCAAGCAATATGCTTTAAGTTGCTCACTAAATATTATAAAACAGTTCAGGAATTACAAAATGGGTTCAGACCTGTGTACTCACAAAGATTTATCCTTGAAATTAATGTAAAATTTAGAAAAATAAGCACAAAAAATCTAATATGTATTCTTTGAAATATAAAAGACACAAGAATATGCACTTCTTATATTTATGCTTCAAAAGATATGAGGCATAAACCATATTTCATATGGAAACAGGAAATATTAAAAAGAATGAAAGATAAAAAGAAAAAACAGAATACTCAATAACAGAACGATTATAATTTAATTGAATACAGACTTGTCTTAATAAATTACATACAAAGGGGTCTTAATTGTCCATCTAAGTGCATGTGGGAATAGGCAGTTATCTCCCATAAATACTAACAGGAGTTTTGCCAGTCAATCCACTACACGCCAATGGAGCAATATGCCATGAAAGACATCAAAAATGAAAGCTGTAGAACAATTTTACTGAGATGCACTTGGGCAGAAAATAGTTAACCCAACATGGCAGTATAGAGACTAGGAATTCCTCAGAGAGCCTAAAGAAAGAGATGTTTTCAACTCATTATGTCTACCTTCATAATTATAACAAACTCATCAGCTCCTAGATGAATACCACATATAATCATTTTCCTGCATATTTTCTGAAGCAGGAAACCTAACAAGATATAAACGTTACAGACTAATTTACGTTATTTGCAGGTCTCGTCTCATGTTGAGCTGCAATAATATAGAAAAAAGCAGAGGGAAGCTAAAAATATCTGTATAGAAAGAAGGTATTTATTTATATTAATCTAGGTTCACACCCAAATGCACAACAGTTCTCTCCATTGCAAAGAATGGTAGATAGATTTATATTTTGCCCTGTGTTTCTTAAAAAGAAACAGAATGCTTTTCATGGTTGTAAAATCCTCTAACAAATCAATTTCAGTCAATTTCAATCAATTTTACTTCAAATTAGTATCTTCAAATACACCCATATCTCTTAAAAACAAAACTGTTTAAAGTAAAACACATACTACTTGAGGAAGAACCATTACTATTAGGCAAATACTGACCCACATGTTCAAAAGGAAAGTCTGTCCAGAGATATATGTGCCAGTATGGTTCTGTGCCCATAGAACAGAGAGTGCATTCTGCCCCTAGCAACAACTCCAGGGCTACTGAACGACTCTCCAAATCCACTTACATTCCCAAAGGTGCAGTCTGAGCGTGCATCTACATAGCACCCTAAACTCGAAATAAGATACACTATTTCGAATCTATTTCAAAATAGCTTATTTTGAAATTTGGTGCATCTACACAGGGCCAAACTTCAAAATAATGCACTATTTTGAGCCGCCCCTTATCCCTTGTGCAACGAGGTTTACCAGGATGGCAAAATAGCGCACCTGTTATTTCAAAAAATAACTTGTGTAGACACGGGGTAGCTGTTTCGGGATACCCCAAAATAGCTGTGCAGTGTAGACGTACCCTAAGATTCCATCCATGGTTAACACATATTGAAGTGGAGTCAGGCAGGCTGGTGCAAGGGGAATCAGCACAGCTCTGCCTTGGAGCTGCCCCTCTTAGAGCCTCCAGCTTTCTGTGCAGGGCGTGGGCTGGAGAAGAGGGGATGCTGATGTCACTCCTCCCCCCACTTCTGTACCCCATATTCACACAGAGAAGGGGATGGAGGGAGCTTGGCAATGCAAATCTCTGTCAATCTCACAACAGTGTGTGTGTCTCTGTCACTCTCACAAACACACACTGTCCTTTACTCTTATCTCCCAACCCAACACATACGGGGGCAGAGGGTTGTTACTTCTCTTACTGCTTGCAAAGTAGGTTAGTTTTGGTTTTCGACTGGTCTCTGCATTTCATAATTTTCATTTCTCTTTTATAGTTAAATTTAATACTTTGAATAGTGATTTCTAAAATGCCTAAGCTGTCGTGGTTGAAGTCATTATCCCTATGATAAGTGCTGTTTCTGGAAGTGGCTGGCATGTCCCTGCAGCCTCTGAGAAAGGCAGAGCAGGGGTCTCCACATGCTGCCCTTGCCTGCAGACACCACTCCTGCAGCTCCCATTGACCAATAATGGGGAATCATGGTCAGTAGAAGCTGTGGGCTCAGTGCCTGTAGATGAGGGGCAGCATATGCCAGCTGCTTTCAAGAGTGGTGCAGAGCCAAGGCAGGAGTAAGCCTGCCTTAACCCCATGCTCCACCAGCTGGAAGCTGTCGAAGTTAAATGGTGGCCAGCCAGCGCCTGCTTCCTGAACCCCTGTCCTAGCTCTGAACCGCCTCTTACACCCAACCTCCTGCTCCAGAGGTGAGTCTCCCTGCACCCAAACTCCTTCTCAGAGCTTGCACTCCAAAAGCCCTCCTGGACCCCAATCCCACAACCTAGGCTAAGCCCCAAGCCCCTCCCACACTCCAAACCCCTTGGGCCAAAACCAGAACCTGCGCCCTCAATCCCTACCCCAGCTTGCTGACAGTGAATGATGGTGGGGGAGAAAGGGGAATGGAGTGACAAGGGTGAGATCTTATAGGAGTGGAGCAGTGGCAGGGCCTCAAAGAAGGGTCATGAAGGAAGCAGGGCAAGGGTATTTGGGTTTGAGGTAAATCTTACATTGCACTTAAACTGAAAATGTGATCTTGTGGTTAAAAAGGTTGGAGACCACTGGTCTAGTAGCATCTTAAAGACGAAGTAGTTACAAGAAGCTGATAAGAACCATTAGTTTGCACTTGGAAAGGAAGATGAACAACATCAGATTCTACACAGACTTCAAGAACCGTTAGCACCTTCATTGTTTGGTTGGCCAGTTAAGTAATTAAGATGTGGAAGATAATGTGTGAGCCCGCCAATATCGCGATTCATACCATTTGCATAAGAATTAAACTTATTAATTGAGTTAAGTTCCAATCCTTCCCTGTATATTTGGCTTGTGGAATTGGCCTGAAACAACACGGTGACTTTGAGATCCACTAATGAGTGTCCAGGAAGATTAAAGTGTTCTCCAACAGGTTCTGGTGTGTTGCTTTTTTGGACATCTGATGTGTCCACTAATTTTTTTCCATAGAAACTGTCCAGTTTGGCCAATATAATGGCAGTGAACCATTGCTGGCACTTGATGGCATAGATCACATTACTGGATGTACAGTTAAATGAGTCTGTTTGGAGGCTGATGTGGTTGGGTCCAGTGATAAAATCGCTAGTGTAGATGTGTGAGCAGAGTTGGCACCAGGGCTGATTGCAGGGGTGGGTTTCTGGATGATTATGATGGAGTTGTGTTGCGTGATTACTGGAAAGAATTTGTTTGAGGCTAGGGGGTTGACTGTAAGTGAGAATTGGCCTTTCCCCCAATGCCTCTGAGACTGAATGGTGATTTTCCAGGATAGGTTGTAGATTGTTGATAATGCGTTGGAGGGGTTTAAGTTGTGGACTGTAGGTGATGACAAGTGGAATTCTGTTGTTTTCTCTTTTGGGCCTGTCTTGAAGTAGTTCATGTCTGGGTACTTTTTTGGCTCTGTCAATCTGTTTTTTCACTTCTCCAGGTGGGTATTTCAGTTTTAAGAATGCTATATATAGAGTCTGTAGGTGTTTGTACACCAAACCATTGTTTTAAGAGCCAGACCGAGCCCCATAAAAATCTGTCTCCCTCCAACACACCTGAGATGAAAAAGCATTATGGAAACTGGTGAGGAAGAAGTGAGTGTTAAAGAAGACTGTGTAAGAGCCTCTGAGGGTCCCAAAGGGAAGAGCTTCAGTAGAATTTTGTGTATCCAACCCTGTCTCATGCTTCTCAGCACAGCTCCTTTGAGCATGAGTCAATGTGATGAGTTTTAGGGTGTGTCTAGACTACAGGGTTTTGTTGACAAAAGTGGATTTTTGTTGACAAAACTATACCTGAGTGTACACTGCCACTGAGTTCTGTTTTGTCGATGGCTGTAAACCTCATTCTATGAGGAATAACGCCTCATAGAGTTCTGTCGACAAAAGGCGCTCTTGCATTGACACTGTCCTTTGCATCTACACTGTCACGTCGTCAAAGCAGCTTGCTTTGTCGACAAAACTGGACATAGGGTACGTCTAGACTACATGCCTCTGTCGCCAGAGGCATGTAGATTAGGCTACCAGACATAGGAAAATGAAGCGGCGATTTAAATAATCGCCGCTTCATTTAAATTTACATGGCTGCCGCGCTGAGCCAACAAACAGCTGATCAGCTGTTTGTCAGCTCAGCGCGATAGTCTGGGCGCAGGGGTGGCGACATCAAAGGTATTTGTTGACCACCCAGGTATGCCTCCTGGGATGAGGTTTACCTGGGTGGTCGACAAATACCTTTGATGTTGCCACCCGTGCGCCCAGACTATCGCGCTGAGCCGACAAACAGCTGATCAGCTGTTTGTCGGCTCAGCGTGGCAGCCATGTAACTTTAAATGAAGCGGCGATTATTTAAATCGCCGCTTCATTTTCCTATGTCTGGTAGCCTAATCTACATGCCTCTGGCGACAGAGGCATGTCGTCTAGACGTACCAGTAGTCTAGTCACTCTTTGTCGACAGAAGCTTTGTCGACAGTATCTGTCAACAAAACTTCTGTCAAAAAAGCCTGTAGATTAGATGTACCCCTAGTATTTGCCACCAAAATATTTTTAAACTCCACTACCCTGATAAATATAATGAGAAGCAGCACATGTGGAAAGACTTGCTAAAACATTTCCTATGAAATCATGTGCCACAGGAACTAGGTTGAAACAGCACAATGAATGTCATCTAAGCATGTATGGGCAAGAGGGCTCCACTGTACCTATGTTGTATAGGAAAACTACTCGCCATTGGAAACTTCTACTCAGCACAAACCACAGAACAGGAGAGAAAGGAAGATGCTTGAAGCTGGAGCCATTCCTACTTTTTAGGGTCAGGTGTTTCAATCATGTTCTTAACAGTGAAATGCTGATAAATACTTTAAATGCTCCTACTCTCAAAAATAATAATTGCTTCACTAGTCCCTTCACAGTGGATGCCAAATGACTCTTCCAAGTATTATTTCACCCTCCAGGGACTGTGTAGAATAACATAAAACAAATCCATTTTTGTGCACATATAATCTTATAATTATATTTCAAGGAGTGGGGTAGAGTAAGGATAACTCTGGGGTCATACAACTTATTTTTAAAGAATGCATGCAGCTTAAGAAAAACCCATTTTAATATGTTCCTTTACACACTGGAAATTTGAATTTGTTTGCAAAGCTTCTAATAGGCCCGTTGATGGGGGGCAAAGGGGACAACTGCCCAGAAGCCCATGTGATTTAAAAGGGTCCTGGGGTCCTGGCTGCCACCACTGCCATTAGCAGCACAATGGGGTTAAGGCAGGCTTGTTGCCCTCTCTCATTCCATGCAACACCACCCAGAGGCAGCTGGCACATGAAGATCCTCTGGACACTTCCCTCCATCCTTCCCCTAGTCTAAAAGCTGCTGCCAAAAGATGTACCAGTTGATTGTGGGAGCTGCCTGAGGTAAGCACTGCATCTATAATCCTTTACAGAGCCTAACTCCTCCCCCCCTGCCACACTCAAGCTCCCTCACAGAGCCCAACCCCTCACCTCCTCCCACACTCAAACTCCCTCATAGAGCCCAATCCCTCACCCCAGCCCACACCCAACATCCCTCACACAACCCAACCCCTCAATCCCTCCTCCACACAAATGATCTTGCAGAGCCCAGACTCCTCACTCCATCCTGAAGCCTACACTCTACACCTCTGCCCCAACCTGATGAAAGTGAGGGTGGGGGAAAGCACACAGCCAAGGAAGGGGAGATGGAGTGAGGGGGATGGGAATTCGGAGAAGGAGCAGGACAGGGCGTGGCCTCAGTAAAGGGCTGAGGCAGTGGGCGGGGCAACAGTTTTGTGCAGTTAGACAGTTGGCAACCTGACTAGGCGGGCATGTGGAAACCCTGGCCATACTAGAAGAGTGCGCCCAAGCAGCAGCTTACTAGGCACCAACCACCACTCAAATGTCAGGCAGACCGCATCCACTCGGGTGTGGCTCTTGTGTTCATGGGGCCCATTAACTGTTCTTCCTCGGGGCCCAGAATTGCTATCAGCTGACCTTGCTCCTAATAAAGAAGCATGCCTTTCTTCTGCCTCACAGATTCACGATAGTGTATCAGATTCTCACACCTGGAACACAATCCTTTTACTGCAAGTACAGACAGGTCTAGGTATATACCTTGGGTGAACCAAGGCACATTTATTATTTCCTGCCGCAAAGCTTTAGCATGTTTTAGGAAGACACAGTTTTCCTTTTGTTGTTCTTGTTTAATTATTTGCTGGCTATATTCCTTCCTTCCAATTTTTTCCCTTATTCAGTGAATATTTTCAGTTTCTTTTAATTATATCATCATGTGACTAACTGAGGTTTAATTTTTCTTACACATTTCTGGCATTGCACAAGTGCTGCAACAATATATCCATCTGCAACCTTCAAAGCTCTGCCTCCCAGCACTGCCTCCCAGCACATAGCTCCCTGACTTTGCCATGAGTCAAATCCAGGAGTTCAACAGCATTTTTTTTTCTGAGTAAGAGCTTTAACATTTGGCCTGAGAGTCTCATTTTGCAACCATTACTGATGTACATCTCAGTTATGAATAAGTATAAATGAGCACTCTTTGTGACTAAAGTATAATGTGACCTGATTAAGGTGTAGGTAAAATAATTTTCAAACAGAGGACCATTTATTTATTTCCTTTTTTTCTTATATCCGCCCTCCCTGACAATTGCCTT
The DNA here is from genome assembly GCF_052426305.1 of Pelodiscus sinensis. NCBI lineage: Eukaryota > Metazoa > Chordata > Testudines > Trionychidae > Pelodiscus > Pelodiscus sinensis. The sequence goes on along the minus strand of NC_143067.1, from coordinate 33,723,764 downwards.
ACATTTTAAAAGTTGCTAAAGTGTCCCTGCAGTAAGTAAACCTGTGTCTGCAGCTGGACAGGGAATCCTGATACTGTATCATACCTCAGACAAAACAGAGGATGCGAGTGACAACCTACACCGCTATCCAAGCACTGAGAAGTTCACATGCCCCAGATCATGCATGATACTCAAATTCCATCAACATGTATATACACAAAGCAGAATTTTGACTTTTAGGCACTACCAATCATACACAGGGAGCTCCCTGGAACATGCTTCCCCACCCCACACGTCAGTATGCACAGGAAAGGAGGTGCAGAGTAGTACTCTCTCACAAGGGAGTGAAGTCACTCACTAAACCTCCCCAAACTACTCGGGGTAACTAATCCTGAAAAGCTTGAGCCCAATGACTATGAACTGTGATTGTGCCTGGCCCCCATGAGAGCACAGAAAAGCTGGAGGACTCTGTGGCTCCTATCCCACCATTGTGGGCCAGAGTTTGGCCCACAACTTTCATTGTTCATTCCACGTCACAACTCTGTGTTAGCCAAATAATGGGAAAAATGACCTTCCTCTTTAGGCATAATTTATTATCTATATTTACGTAAGGTGGCAAAATTTAGAAAGATTATTCATTCCAGCCCTTTTAATTACCAAAATTCTCGTTGCTTTCAAAATATCATAATCTCTTCCCTCCCTCCCTCTTGGGTATTTGGGAGAGCTGAAGATCACCATGGCAATAAGAAAATGATGCCAGCATTATCTTGGCACTGACTCCTTATGGATCTCAAGAGACACCAGCACAGGAGAAAATTGAATACATGTAAGAAAACAGGAACTCTTTCTATTTATTTATACACATGCACTTAAACAATCTCACACACACTTTTTATGTTGACTCACTCACCCCATGTTATAGACACTAAACATAAAAATCTTGGGACATATGCCTTTCTTAATTGACACAATTCAAACAATACCAATCATAGTCCAACTATTCAAAAAATCAGAAGTCAGTTTCTAAAAATAAGGCATCTCTAGGCTATGCTTAGGCTGTGTGTTCAAGCTTTCTCTAACGACCAGAAACTTGCCTTTATTTCAAAATGAAAGCTGCAATTAGGATGTAATCACATGACTTCAGAGACCTGGCTGGAAAAAAAAATCACCAAATACTGCAGAACTCGCAATAAACTGGGTGAATTAGCAACACTGGGTGAATTAGCAACACTGGGTTGGTAGACTGGACAGATGACATATATCCTCTCTCATAATTTAGGACTATGTTATAGGGATGTAGCATAAATTCTGCAGGGCAGCTGCTCTACCCCATGGACTGGAGGAGAAGCTGCAGCACCTTGGCACTTAGATGAAGAGGATCTATAATATACAACCATCAATTTTGAAACAACGGACCACTAGAGGATCAATCATACCTTTAAGGCATGGACGAACCCGAGAAGTGGCACAGAGGCAAGCCACCTCAGAGATACATGAGGAGACATTCTCAGAATTCCTGGACATGGTACTACAGGCAGTCCCCGGGTTACGTACAAGATAGGGACTGTAGGTTTGTTCTTAAGTTGAATTTGTATGTAAGTCGGAACTGGTACATATTGTAGGGGAAACTCTAGCCAAACATTTCTCCAGAGCTCAGTTTTATTCTCCCACACCTCACTTCCCTCAGTCCTTTATTCTCAAGCTGAGGTGTCTGCTGAGAAAAGCAGCTCCGCGTCTCCCTGGTCTGCTGGGGGGGGGCGCTAGCTTCATGTCTCCCTGGTCTACTGGGGGGAAGCAGCTAGTGTGGGGTTGTCTCACCCCGTTTGTAAGTAGGGATCCGATGTAAGTCGGATCCATGTAACCCGGGGACTGCCTGTACATCCCTTTTCAGGCATCCCCTATTGGCCCAATCTCCTCCTCATCCCTCAGTTTCAACAGAGTGTTTGTCCAAAATGTCATTTTGCATGAGATGGGGACAAAGGGAGAAAGACCCAGACTCTGTCTCACATGGTTGAAAGGAGTAGATTTTTATCAGTAAATATTGCTAACTGTTAATTTCACTGTAGATACCTAAAGCAATGAACAAATACTTTCACAGATAATAATAGCAATTTACAGATAGGCAACATATGAAAAACACTGCTTCCGAACTTACTGGATTTTGATTTAAGGTTATTTGACTTAAGACTATTTATAACCATTAAGACACAAATGGTCAATATCACACATCAAAGTATATGTGATGATGCTGACCATTTGTATTTTAATGGTTATAAAGCTTTAACTTTTGTATTTCAATGTCTACTTCCATTAAGCATTTTTGGCTCCCATATCATCTGATCCCTCTTTGCCTCCCACAGCTCTGAAAATTTAAACTGATAAAGAAATAAAAAATCTTTAAAATAATCAATATTATCCATCAAAATTATGTAAAAATAAATTTTGAATTCTGCCACGCCTATCTAGGGCCTCACAGTTATGGCTGGAATATGGGAGGTCCAAATTCATGTCTCTGCTATGCCAGATTCAGAGGCTATGTCTACATTACAGAGTTTTTTCGGAAAAATGGCTGTTGTTCCGAAAAAAAGTTCAATTACGTCCACACAGCAATCACGTTCTTTCGTAAAAAATTGAAAGATCAGAGGGGGTTTTCCGACATTGGTAAATCTCTTTCTATGAAGAAGAAGCCTTTTTCTGAAAGAGCTCTTTCGGAAAAAGGCATGTGTGGATGGGGAAGAGAGAGTTATTTCAAAAGAAGAGGAAAGAAGAAGCACAGGTGCCCTGGTGGCCACTCTGTAATCTAGACATGGCCGGAATGATCTAATATGAAAAACTCAGCTTTGAAAGACATATGAATCTGACCTCACCATCAGGTTATCAAGTCTCTCATACACACCCCTTTTCAAATTGAATAGCTTAGGTTTCAATGCAAAAACAAACACTTCAACACCAATCCATTTTCATCCAAATGTTTGAAAGATATTGCTTTCACTCCAATGTGCAATAAAAACAAATTTTAAAATCTCCACAGGAGCTGCGAAAAGGAATGTTGTCTTCCAGACAGGTCTAGAATTAAACTAGTATCTGTGCACAACAAAGAATTTGTGCAAAAACTCCGGCCAATTTAGTACAGTTTTGAAATTCAATCTCAGGACTGCCCAGAGAGTATGCCTATTTTGGAGAAAGGAAGATGCATTCCACTGCATTAAATGAATTCACAGTGTCTGAAGAAACACCAATACCACGGAAGAGGTCAAAAAGGGCTCACTATTTATTCACGCTAATGAGAACACTTAAGCAAGAAATATAACAAAGTGCACTTGGGGGATATATTTAGAAAGTAAATCATGTTGTAAAGGCAGCAGTCCTGTTACTCCCATAATGAATTATGAGGAATTGGTGTTTGATGCAGAATAGCACAGACAGAGTGTGACACGTTGAAAGCATAGAACAGATTTTGATTATCTGAAAGGTCCAACCATATTGCTAAGATAAGTTGCAATTAACAGACTATAGTTTGCAAATTACTCTAACAAGGATGTTTACGTTTGGCCATCAGCATGAAAATATCAGGAGCAAAGAACACATGAATGATGAAAAGCAGTGCAATGATTTTTTCTCTTTAATGTACACAATGAATGCCTGATTCTGCAAAGCAATGAGCACTCAATTCCCAACACTATCAATACTAGTTTAAGGTGTTCAATATCTCAAAGGGCATGGCCCTTAGAGTTTTGTTTTGGAATAATTTTCTCATCTTCAGCATATGGTGATGCTGTGTTTGATGTTAAATAATATAATATGTGATTTCTTTGATAGTTTATGAAACAAAACTTTCAAACTGTTGATTTTCTAGGACATCAGTAAGTTCCTAGACTTGAAGAAGAGCTCAATATAAACCCAAAAGCTTCTCTCCCTCCCACCAATAAAAGTGGGTCCAATAAAAGATATTACCTCACCCATCTTGTCTCTCAAGTTGTTCTGGAATAAGTGGACTGGTTAGGGATTTTTTTTTTGGACCATGATTTCCCAGCATCAGCAATGAAGATCATGACATTGTGGTAGCCTGCTAGTTCATTTAGGGGTGCATCAAGCTTTCAGGCTCAATCCTTCATAAGGAAGGTATCAGATGAGAGCAGCCCTGAGAAGAAATTGTGACTCCCCGCTTCCTATAAATAAGGAGAGAAGATAAGTGATTGCAGCCTTTGTAAAGGCTATAAATTACTTCTCCTTTATGTCAAGGCTTCACCCCTCTTTACTGTCTCCTCCCTCAATAGTTCTCAGGAGGCGATAACAAAAGTGCTGAGGCTGTGCCCCAAGATTCAAGCAGGCTAAGCAAGAAGCCCCAATTTAATTCCCCTGTTCTGCCAAGACACAAAAGGATACAATCTGATCTCTGTAAAGGAGGCTTCAGTTCATATCCTTTTGTATGTATTGTGCATACATTTTAGGTTTCAATCCTCCAGTCAAAACTGCAAACTAGTGCATATTTTCCGGATAGGAATAATTTACTGCAAAATAACAGAAATGTATGGAGAAGTAGGATTAGTGACAAAAAAAATTGCTCTTTGGTGTGCAAAACTGTATATTCGGGAAGAGCTATGTTCTTTGGATTTACTTCACTTTTATCTCTATGTAGGGCATAATTTTGCTTCTACTGAATGGGAATTTTGCCATTGATTTAAATGAAAAAGAGGACTGGTTCCTTAATTCATAAGGGTAATTATTAAGGTGAAACTATGACCTTTTGGTACTGAAATAAGACCATGTCACTTTATTATAAACTGGTAACAAGATTTGAACATTATTCTTAAACTGCTAGCACAGTGGACATAATCAAACTTCAAATCTGTATAACAGATGCCATACAGGACTACATAATTCTTCATGTCCAGGTTTAGTTGCTTCAAAGTCCCTTGAGTATCTCCTTAAGCATTATATTTTTATTTCATAGATGAAAATGAAAATACTATGTGGCTGATTAAATTCAGATTCCTTATAATTATATTTAGGGTAAGAGGCTGATGTTTGTCAATGGGAAATGCAGTTCTTTGGCATCAGAAAAAATATCCTCCCCACCCGCCCAGGCACACGTAAAACACTGACATGATTCAAGCTTGGTTTAATTTTAACAAAAAGTAAGCCTTTCAATCCTCTTTATAAAAATTGTATTGCCTTAGTGCCTAGGAGACCCAGTCATGGATCAGGACGTCTGATGGTGCTGTGCAAGGTGCTGTACAAACACAAATCAGTAAAATGGCTCATATCCCCAAAGAGATTACAAATAAAAATTTTAATTTTAAACTGAAATGCTACCATAGACTGAGCCTTCTGTAGAATGCTAGGCAGCCAGTTCTACAAAGGAACATGGTTTCAACAGAGCTCTGATTCTATTACATCAAGGTTATGATTAGGACACACAAAATGATTACTCAATCTATGCAGTGTGGGTGAAATTCTTCACTATTGCAATCCTCAAAATAGGCTCATGTGGTGAATAGGCCTTGAGAGGGGCCTCTGCATGGGGCTGAATTTTACTCAGCAGGAGTAGAAAAAAATTTAAATTATGGGGCATGGCACAATTCACAACCAGCAGCATGGGATTTGAAGAGAGGTTTTAAATACTCAGAGACAAGTGAATGCCTGTAAAACTCTGGGCAGCCGCATTCTATATAGTCTGCATTCTATAACAGTACTATTTAGAAACTGACCAACGTAGAGTTTCTAGTCTAGCCATGAAATAATAAAAGCTTTTATTAAAATGTATGTATTGTTATGAGCAGAAGCCTTAGTCCAGATATATTTTGAAGAGATAACAAGGCACCTACTAGTAATCCTGTGAGCTTATCATTAAATCAGGTGTCAATGCAACCCAAAGACTCTCAACACTCAAGCATAGTGTAACATGAGTATTATACAAAAGAAAGTACATAGAGCCTGATTCAGCAGAACAACTCTATACATTGGATTTATTTTCATAAAACAATATGACATCCATATCTTGATCTGACATAGACAGCAAGTGATAGTGACATGAAAGAAAGAAACCAAAACAGTTGATTCATTTACAAAACCAAATCCCGGGGTCTGAGACATATAGGCTATGTTTAGACTGGCACGATTATCTGCAAATGCTTTTAACGGAAAAGTTTTCTGTTAAAAGCATTTGCGGAAAAGAGCATCTAGATTGGCATGGACGCTTTTGCGCAAAAGCACTTTTTGCAGAAAAGCGTCCGTGCCAATCTAGATGCGCTTTTCCGCAAAAAAGCCCCGATCGACATTTTCGCGATTGGGGCTTTTTTGCGCAAAACAAATCTGAGCTGTCTACACTGGCCCTTTTGCGCAAAAGCTTTGCGCAAAATGACTTTTGCCCGAACGGGAGCAGCATAGTATTTCCGCAAGAAGCACCGATTTCAGACAGTAGGAAGTCAGTGTTCTTGCAGAAATTCAAGCGGCTAGTGTAGACAGCTGGCAAGATTTTCCGCAAAAGCAGCTGCTTTTGTGAAAAAACTTGCCAGTCTAGACACAGCCATACTGAAGAGTAGGGTCCCAAAATAAAGATGGCATTGCATCAGAGGAAAATGAAACCATATTTCATTTGAACCATCCCATCACTGACCACTGAGAATGCAATAGCTTGATCCGCTCAGTTCACAGAAGACCAGAGCAGCATTAACTATGTGACGTGCTCTTGAAAGGTCCAGAAAGTCACACAGGGTAGTCATGAATTGGCTTCCATTAATAAATCATTAAACACTTTAAAAATGCCAGCTCTCTGCAGGGTCACGTTCCCTTGCTCTCACTTGCACTTCTATGCTGAACACTTAGCACCTGCACAATGCAGGATCAAGCTATGTGTAATTACCTTGTGATGGTTGCCATGCATACTCACTTTCATTGACATAAAGTTTTGAGGAAAGCCAGGCTATTGTCATGTTCTATTTCCCTATGATTTCTCAAGCTAAAAAGGAGAGACCATTGCTAAATTGAGCTTATTGACTTGAATCATTTTGAAAAAAAATATCCATATTAATAAAGTGGTGGTATTAGGATTTTACTGGAGTTTAGTTTCGCTAATTGCTCTCCTAAGGCATAAAACAAAATGATGCAATTGTGACATTTGAGCTAAGAAACAATATTGATATCTGAAATCAAGTAATCCATGCCAATTAGTAAGAAATTCAAACTAACAAACACAACACACTCTTTCTCTTACTCTAACATAATTATCTGGATCCTGGCAATTGAAACCAAGTGGCTATCAAGCAATTTAAGCAAGTTACAGGAGTCGGCTTCTTTTCATAAGATGAGTCCTCTCATATTAGCTAGTTATGGCACAGCTGCAGCTTGCAATCATCAGATAACACAACTTTATGTAATTGTAAGTTATATTCATCGGGTTCCTGGGGGTGCTGTCTCACCTCCTGCCTTGGTTTCCATTATATACAGGGTTTACTGTTTGGTTCAGTGGCTCCAAAACCCCACTATAGAAATTGTTCCAGCCCCTCTGATGAGATTGCAAGCTCTTCAGTACAGAGACCACATCTTTCTATGGGTTTGTGCAGCACTTAGTACAATAGAATCCTGACCTGAGAGGACACTTGCACAACACACCTAAATAAGTGATAATGGGAAGGAAGGTGTGGTCTAAGCACAGGGCTAGTTTCCAGGAGGCCTATAAGAATAGCCCTGGCTACAACACTCACTCAAGACCGTCTCTGATAAGTCACATAGGCCGTGTCCAGACTCAGGGTTTTTTTTGGGAAAAGTAGCCTTTTCCCGAAAAAACTTCCCCTGCGTCCAGACTCAAGCCGTGTTCTTTCGAAATTATTTCGAAAGAACGCGGCTTTTCTTTCGATGGCGGTAAACCTCGTTTCACGAGGAAGAACGCCTTCTTTCGAAAGTTCCTCTTTCGAAAGAAGGCGTTCTTCAATGTAAATAGGGCTTCTTCAAAAGAGAGCATCCAGACTCGCTGGGTGCTCTCTTTCGAAAAAGCGGATTGCTCTTTCGAAAGATCCACCTGCAGTCTAGACGCGATCTTTCGAAAGAGGCTCTTTCGAAAGATGCTTTCGAAAGAGCCTCTTTCGAAAGAAGCCTGCAGTCTAGACATAGCCCTAGTTCCTCCCTGTTTGTGACTTTCCCAAGGGCATGTTTTAAAACCCATGTGCGCAGTCTCTATGGTTCTGCTCAATCATTTCTTCTTCAGCTCTCTCTGTTGACCTCCTCTGTTCTCATTCAATGTCACCTCCTCTACACCACTCAGTCTCTGCCTTTCTATCACTTGTCTCCTACACTTGCTCTCTCCATCCCACACAGTATCTCCCTCCTTTTCCATGGGTTAGAGTAAGAGTAGGAGACACAGAAGGGAGAGAAAGGGAGAGAAAGCTCTAAAGCTCTACCCTCTCCAAACCAGCAGCACCCGTGGAAGAGGAAATCCTTGAGTCCCTTTCACCCAGCCCTGAAGTAGTGGCCTGGAAGAGGATAAGGAAGGAGGAGTTCAAAATCTTTCTACAGGGAAAGGGAAAGCTTTGAATCCCTTTCATCACAAAGTGAAATGGTTACATTAGCAACTCGGGAAATCTTAGATCTCAGTGCCCTGAACGCTACGTGTGTGGCAATCACTTCCGTGCTTGCAGTGCCCTACAGCAGTGGACTTGGCCATGTCAGAACAGCTGGTAGAGGATCCTTGTTCAAAGGGGTGTTGTAAGAATTAAGTTGTTATTATTTGCATAGTGCTTTGACTAGTTAAATTTAGAATTGGTCTATTTTGCCTTCACATATTTTGTGATCAAACATGTGGGTATATCATTATATTATAATGTGTGACCAACACATTATATGTTCCTATGAACATCACTGATTGGGTTTCTGAAGACCATCTTTTTTCAATTTCCTGTCATCAGTGTTTATGAGTTTGGCAGAAGTTAATCACACAGCAGACGGAGCAGTTGTAGCTACAGGTGGTGCATCGAACCCAGATATTTTAATCCATTACTAAACCTGAGAAAAACAAGTTATGAACTTTCCAGCCTTTGTAATGCTTTCTTACTTCCAATTAAGGGAAATAGTTACACCTTTCAGAGCTTCTCTGCGGGAAACTAATTTGTTTTGCAAAGTAATCTCTGCTGTTTGTATTTTTAATAGAAAAATGTTATTAACTAGAAACATTTTCCATGAATAAAACTTCTGATGCCAACTCAGCCTGACATCCACATCAGCATCAGATAAAGCACATATTAAAAGTTGCATTGACAACCCTCTCTTTTAAGTGATCTAACAATGTCAGCTTGAAATCTCCCAATTTTGATTCTGTTCTAACATTAGAAGCAATCCCCTCTGGCATTTGGAACTCAGCTGTCAAAGAATCTCCACAAAGCGCATGGAAATATTATATCAGTTTCCTATGCAGTTGTTGCAGTTGGTTCCATTCTCTTTGGGAAAATGACAACGGCTTCTACACATAGCATTCTCTTCCTGAGCTAATGCTGCCTCAATCAAATCCCTCCTTAAGGTGTGTGTCTGCTGTGAAGCCTACAAGAAATTAGCTAGTTAATAAATGCAAGGTAGGAAAGGCAGTTGTGGGTACTTTTTGCAAAACCAAAATAAAATGTGCAACTAGCTGTGCCCCTTCCTGCACCCTCTGTCTTTTTTCTCTTTCAGGCTGTTAAATTCTTTGGGGGAAGGTATGATACCCTCCTGTGTACCTAGAAACCAATTAGAACGTTATCAGCGTCACCACAATCTAAATAAATAATAATATAATAATGATCTTGACAGAAGAGGTATTTTAAAACTGCTCTTGGCATAATGACAGTAATTGAAAACCCTGCTACACTGAAGCATACCAACATGTTTACATACCAACTTATTCATTCCTCTTCTGTTTACAAAATGGAGATAACTAAGGAAATCTCAAGTTCTTTATTTTATTTTTTTTATTTTGAGGTGCTTGAAGAAACTCTCTTGGCATTTAAAAAAGAAACCTAATGAAACACCATGGAGTGATAAGGGACTCAGAGTTACAAGTATTAAAAGAGATGAATTGCATTAACCCCTGCCCTTCCCCATTATAGTCACTGCCCACTGGAAACAACAACAGAATTACTAAAATCCCACACTCTCTAATGGGATGGTAATAGGATTCAGAGGCCATTAGGGTAAAGGCAATCCATATTTTACAGTTTAATAAGCTCTTGCTGAAGATGCTGCATCCCTCTTCAAAGCCCAACAATTACCAATTTTGCATTAAGAAATCCACAACCACAATCGGGATTGTAAAATGCATTCAGATCAATACTGCATTGTGGGGGGGGGGTGCTCTTAATACGTGTGTGTGTGTGTGTGTGTGTGTGTGTGTGTGTGTGTGTGTGTGAGAGAGAGAGAGAGAGAGAGAGAGAGAGAGAGAGAGAGAATTAAATAATTTAATTGAAACAATATATTATTTGATAGTGATATTGGTTATTAGAGTCATTTCAGAACACTTTGGATATGAAGGATGCCATGGTTACTGCAGTATGGATTTAATTCTGTGAGTGAACTGGTATTTTTTTTGTATAAGACAAGCACTTTTGTCTTTCCGTTTTCTAAAAATACCATTTCTCTTGTTAAGAAGAAACATAGTAACCAACTATTCTTATCTCAGTGGAAGACATGATGGCACAGATAGTGCTGGATTTACATATATATATATTCTCTACATGCAGATAGGAGTACACAACTCTTCATTACTAATATTTCTTCCTATACAATTTAAAAGGGTGAAAGTAAAAATGGCAATTACCCCTGATGATTTTTTTAAAACTAGTGTGAGATTTGAGATTAATTTCTGCCCTTTAATGCATTCACTTAGTTCTCAGGAAGGTCACTAAGAGCTCTGTATGCCTATATCTAAAACAAAATGTAGTCTACTGAAGTTAAATTACAATCGTTTGTTTGCTGGCTGCTCCAAAACTTATCAGTGTAGCTATGTCAACTCTAAGTAAGCAAAAATATATACTTGAGTGTTTAGAAAAAAAACACCTTGAAAGTATATGACTCAAAGGAAGACAATCCTTTGCTGGATTAGTTGATATTGCTAGTTAACATGGTTTAACAGAAAATTTGCCAGAATATGCTAATAATTATACTTAAATTAAGGGTTCCACCTATTCACATGATCATGAATGCATGATCAGAGGCCATAGACACCAATTCCAGCTTCATATAGGCATGAGTGTTGAATTTTATAACATGAATTGTCTCTATGCATTAAATTCTGCACTTGCAAATTCTGCGATTCTTTTCTTCATACTCAAAACAAGCTAGAATAGGAGTGCAGGCCTCCCCAAAGACATGTGACTCTCAAAGCATTAACTATCCAGTCAATCTGTCTCTTAGGATCAGTGGGCACAGGCCTGAGATCTGATCCCTGTCCTCATCCCACACATCGGTGCTGTCTGTGGTTGAGAACCTGCCAAATTCCTGACCAATTTTTGGAAGGTACAGCAGAGGAGTAACTAATATCCACGGAAGCAGTGACTAATAGTGAAAGTTTGTTTGCAAGCTACACTTCATAGAATGGGCAACACGTGCCATACAAAGCGCTTGTTACCACAGCTTTCAAATCTACTAAACAGTTTGCCTCAGGGACACAAAGAGCAAAGATGCAAACCGAGCGGGGAAGAGAAGTAGCTATTCAAAGCAGATATGAGAATACTGTACCTAGCCACCTTTCCCATCCATACAGCATCTCCAACTATCTTCTGTAGTATTGTGTGTATGTGCAAATTTTATTGGCATTTTTCCACAGATGTAGCTAATATGGCCCAGATTCTACCATGGATTTACAGAGCAAACTCCAAAGCCCTTCAATGAAAATACAGGGACATAAATCTGCCATGCTGGGTCAGACCAGAGTTTTAATCTAAGCCCGGGAAGGATAATGTATGGAACAGAGTAATTTGGGAGTGATCCACTCTGTTCCCCTCCCAGCCTTCAGCAATCAGCGATTTAGAATAGCCCAAATATCTACCTTGACCAATAGCCATTGATAGATCTATCATTTATGAACTTATCTAGGGTTTTGTACATAGTTATATTTTTAACCCTCAGAACATCCTACGACAATTAGTTTCACAGGTTAACTGTGTATTGTATGAAGAAATAATTCCTCTCGTCTTACATGCATTTATCTGACTGGCAAAATCTGATCTAATATATACAGAACTGTGGATGTATTTGCATGCAGAAAAATAAAGACGGAATCCTATGAGATGTGGATCATACTCAAATTGTTGATGTCACTGACCATTGATGGCATGCAGTATCTCTAAAGAGTGTTCAGCACTTTACATGACTGAACCCTATTTTGCAGAGTTCCAGTTTTGTTAGACAAGGCCCATAGAAGTTGTTAGTCCTGAATTATCTACAGTAAGGGATCCATAAACAAAAAATGACGCCGTTTAAAACTTTGATTTTATAAACCACTTTGGGTAGGGAAGCCAGAATGATATCTTCACAATTAACTTGATATCTAGCAAGAAAAATGCTTAGCAAACTATTTTGACTATTGAGCTCTTCAACCTTCTAGATAAGACTTTTAGTTTTTAAAGTACACCCCCTGGACATCCTAAGAAAAATAATTTAAAAAGCCAGCAAAATGGAAAGCGGCAGCTTGCCTAAGTCCAAATACAAGAGCTATACAATATCAACATCTTATATTACAGCATACAAATACAGAAATGGGAAATAAAAAAGGTCTTAACTGTCACCAGAAGAATGAGAAACTAAAAGAGGAGGGAAGAGAGAGAGGGGGTAAAAAATGAAGAGACAAAAAAAGCAGTGAATTATTTCTAATGATTTGCCTAAATTTGCAAACATGACTCTAACAATAGTAATAATAAATTATAATTATTCCACTGTAGTTCCATTGCTGTAACTCCACTGGTATAACTATTTTTACCAAATAAGAGCATCCACACAATTATAATAGTATAATTACACCAATAATTATACTGTGAAATTCCTCATATAGACATGCAAGTGTGTTATAGCACTGTTATCAATAAATATTTAACTTTATGTTTCCATGTTATTGATGTATCCTGAACAGATTCACTATTTATTCTAAAAAGAAACAAAAACTCTCTTGCAGTGGTGGTAGAGGAAATGTAACGCCTATGGAAACAAATGACTAAACAGCACTGATGCAAGTAAAGTACAGTGCAGATAGATACTAAGTTTATTTTCAAAGTTCAACCACTGAAGAATGTGTAACAACTCTACTTTTTCTTCAAAAATATTAGAAGAAAATACAATACTATTGTAGCAAAATAGAAGTGCTCTTCCACAGGCAAAGAGCCTCTTTGTCTGTCAGAATACCGAATGGGGTTTTGAACTAACAGCCACTGAAGATTGATCACTTGACTGCTGAGCAACAGAAATGGTATTTTAGGTAAAAATGCCCCACAGGTAGTCCTGCATAAAGTGCACCTTGTGCATCTAGTATATATTTGAATTGCTGATGCAGAATGCCACCAAGTTCCACAAAGTTAATTTTCCCAATTTTTGTATAATGTGCTTTGCCATTAGTCACCTTTTTGCTCCCAGGTAGGCCTGATTAATAAGAATGAAATACCATAATGAGATAAGGCGTGCTATGTGTGTCCTACGGACGGAACAGGACCATGACAAGGCACTTACATGTGTTCCAGCCTTAGTCAAGTTTATTTAAATGTTTATTCCTTCTTGTCAGAGCATTATATATATTTCTATGTTGATCAGAATTTCAGTCCTCCCCCCCCCCCCCGCAAAAAAATAAATCTTACAATGCAAGGACTTCTGTAAACTCTACTTTCCCCTGTTAGAATTTGAATGCAAAACCTTTCTTGCAGTGCCTTATCAATATAACCCAAACTTGAACTGCATCCATCTAAACATTCCACTCCTTCACCACATTTGGGCAGAGAATTACAATTGTGTCAAATTGTGTGATGTTTTTAAGGTATGGACAAAATTTCACTAGGGACCAAACTCATTTTCCACCTGTGACTCAAATTATAATTTGAACCAACTCCTTCAGAGAGGAGAGCCTTGAGCATTAATCACTGCATTGCAAACCCTCTCTGAGGAAATTTAACTTAACATAATGAAACCAAACCACTGTACAAAACAGGTTAAAAATCTTGAAAGCAGAGAAAAAGTCCAACAAAAATTGGACTTTTTCCCAAAAAAGGAAATATGAATGACCACTCCATCCACCTCAAAGCACCACAGATTTGTGTCATTTAGAATATTTAATTTGAGTAGGAGGTGAATAAGGTTAAAACAATTTCTGAAGAATGGGTGAAAATGAAGGGATAAATATGAAAAGAAATTATACTGTCAGCATTGTGTTCCTGCTATGCTTAGAATATTTTGATTTTTATTCCTGTCATTCCAAATACCATTTCAGAAAAAGGTGGTAAGGAGATACACCATAATGAACTATTATACAATAATTATAGCTTGGATTTCTGTCAAGGTTCTTGCCATATAAATGAACATTTATCAGGAATTTGCCTAAAATAAATAGATTAAACTAATTTCCCCAACAAGACAGACACGATTCCCTTTCATTTGGGTCTTTGTTAACTGTGACTAATTATTTCACTTTGAAATTTCATTAACAGAATATTTATCTTTTCTCGCTGGTGACAACTGATATACTGTGTGTCTGGGTCTCATATTAGAGAGCTGAACATTTGCCCATTCCTTACATTCTACTGACCTCTAGAGACTATATGTGTATATGTATGTGTGTGTGTGTATATACATGCATTTATTTATTTATTTATTTATTTATTTATATGTTTGAATTTGGTGCTAGATCTAGATATCACTACTTACTATAATAAATCTGTGTAAGTAGACACACACCCTTCATGAGTTGCTTTACCCACTTTGCATTCAATTCAGAATGGTTTTATTTTGCATATATTTACTATATGCATAAAATCTTTTACTACATTTATTTAGGTCCGTTTTTCCTTAGCGTCCCCTCCCCATACACACTGGTAATATAATTTTCAGCCTCACGTAAGGTATTTAGCTTTGTACGGGATTCTAAATATAAACACTATAATATATCATACTTCTAAGAATCAAAACCTGCTCATTTCATGAGGAAGGTAAAGTTCTAGTTTTCCCTACTCTATTTGACCACTATTGAGTACACTAATGGGGCAGGCAGCATCACTCAAAACTTGGCGTCAACATGTTTTAGAAAAGGCAACATTTAGTGCAGTTTGCTTGCCTCTGTTCAGCTGCCCAAATGGAATTTGTCTAAAAGCCTATTTTGAACCTGACATCCAGACCTAAGAGAAAGGGTCAAGAGAAAGAGCTAAATTTTGGCAATAATAAAGCCTAGTTAAAATAGACATTACTCCAATAATAAAGGAGAATGTATGGGACTGCTTTTCCTTCTTGCCCGTGTTAGCACCAAAAGAGTCACCATTAATTGAAACCCGATAATGCAGGTTAGTCATATATAAATAATCAAAACGGTATCACAAATAAATAAATGATTATACATCCATCTTGTAAAATGCACATTTTTCTCCCTACTCTGTCAAGGCACACTGATGAAATCCTACAACATAGCACTGAAAATGTATTCATTAATGTTTGTTTCCAACACTGGTAACACATGCCATGAAAAAATGCCATTTGTCAAATCCTTTCATACCACATTATCCCACGGTATGAAATAGGCACAAAGATATTTTTGTATGAACAATCAGAATATGACCTACCAGAGGTTTTAATTTTTGCATTCGGTTATTACAAAATTTTACATCATACTGCACATCATAATACATGATGTAAATTTTACGTGATCTGGGAAAAGCTGCAAAGTGCAGTTCAAGTAAGAGTTTTTAATAAATATAATACAAACTAGATATAGAAATGGACGTTTATGGCTTTGGAGCTCTTCACAAATTATACTTAAAGGATTAAAAAAAAAACCCTGTTGAATACAATGCATTTTATATAATGTCTCAAATTGGACCTAACTCCATTCTATGGAGTTTCTCAAGATTTACATTGGTGTGAAATTTGTATCTAACCTTTTCCATTAATTCTCAAAGAGGACATCATGTGCAAAACCTAGGTTCTGTTTTTGTTATTTACCTTATGTATTTAATTATGCATTTTGCCCTTGTACTAAATTAAAGGATGGTATGGGTTATATCGAAGCATTCAGTCCAGCTTCACAAATACTCTATGCACTGTATTCAACAGCACATTTTCAGTGTACGATAGAGCTGTGTATAACCGATTTCTGTTCAAATAAATGCAGAAAGAGAAATACCCAGAAATTTAACTCTAACCTGAATTAAACCACTAATCACAATAATTCTCCCTGTACTTTGCTTCCACAAAAACAGTCATGTGTGATGAGTGATGTCTATAATGTCTGATAGTGTCAAGAGCGAATGGCAAAAGCGGGACACTGTCTTTGAAGGTATTACAATAGCGAGCAGATGAAAGCATTGGACAAGTAAATGGAAATAATTAAATTATCACATGCAAGAGAGGAAACAGTTTGTATTTTCATCCTATTCTGAAGTGACATGAGGTAACCTACCTATATATACATTTGAAAAATTTGTTGTTATTTATATATCTTAAATATTCATATTTTCATATGTGTGTTATACAGATACACAACTGCACAATCGCACAGACTAGGTATTAACTATTGTTGACAGATGTGGCATTTGACTCGAATGGTATCCATAATAATGTATGCACTGTTTTAAGTTCTTTATAGTATATTCAGAAATAGAATACCACTAACAGATTAATGCTATTTTTGCCAGAGACCTTTGTGAAAATATTAAGAATTTTCCAGTAAATTCTATCAGCCTCCCAAGTAAAGTAGAAACTGTTTAGCATGGGCTGATTTTTTTCCTTATGAGTTTGAGAACACAGAAAAATAGAAAGAATAAAAGTTTATTCCTTAGGGCTATCGTGTGTCATCAGCTTTTAAAAGAATTCCCTATTGTTTTCAATAGAGAATTCTCTTAACTTATGACACATTGTGGCCTTTTAAAGTGGATTATGTACCATTTCATGGAACTGACATAAATGAAATAAAACAAAATATAGAAGACACAAGTACATGACAACTCAGTTTGCCATCTACTCTTGTAGCATTCACAGATGTAATGGCATGCATTTAAAAAGAGGTAAGACCAAAAGTGCCTATGCACTTTTCCACATGCCCAACTTAGGTGCACAGCTTCTCCACTGCATGCGTGCAGACTGAGTTTGTGCACATTGAGGGATCTGCAAGTTTAAAATGGACATATACAAAAATACGTACAAAAATTCAGGTTAATATGTGCAGCATTCTCATGGTTCCACAACTACTGCATGCGACACAAGATGAGGATTTCAGTTATGTAATGCAAAACTAAAAAGCATGAATACATTTCATTTAAGATTAATGAGTATTCTGTGTGTATGTCTGTGTGCGTGTTTAAATACACTAAAGAAACAAAAGGAACAAAAAGCATAGTCTGAAGGGGGAAAAAAACATTGGCTATGTTAAATGTGTCCATTTAAGAAAAATGCCATACAAAAATATCTCAGACAAAGGGAATTGTTCAGACTGCATCTGTGAAAACCAAAGTATGTTCACCAAAACAAACAAAATAATTGGCAATCCCTGAATATATTTGATTTAGAGTGTTAATTATAAAATATGCAAAATGTAAAGATCTGCCATACATATCTCTTCTAACTATACAATTCTTGCTCACATAAGCAAAAGTACAAAATACTAGCACAGATAATTATAGGGTATTAAATCAAACCACCCTACAATATATTTTGTATTAAATTCAACATATTATTGATTCTAATGCAAAGGGATCTCACCCAAGTCTCTGTCTCCACCCCAAACTAATCTTTCCAGCTAAGGTACTGAGTGATATACAACATAAGTGTATGTCAACCCTCTATTATTACCCAGGCAAAAAAGGTTTTTGCAGAACACACAAATGTTTTTAAAAATGCATTACTGTTTTGAATTTGAAATCAGTTAGTTGATGATCATCTCCAAAAATAAATATTCCCACAGATAGAGGTCAGTGGTTGCCTGAAATTGCATCAGTTAATGTCTGTATAGGAGAATCCACAGTTCCTCTGGGACTGCTTTGTCATTTTAGCAGAGTGATTACTAACATAGTAGTTTCAGCATACGACACCACAGCTTTCAGTGATGAAATTTGCCATCAGCTATTCTATTTCTACCTGTTTTGTTCTGCACATTACCTTTTGCTATGGAAATTTTGCTCATAATTTCTCTTTTTAATTATCTTTTCTATTTGGGGGCAATGGTTATTTTTCAAACTTATATAATGATAGACTCTTACTAGCAAGTCATTGAATCCTTTTGATTGTTAATACATTGCTCTGTTCGGTGGTTAACATCCACTAGGAAATCAGCCTCAGTGCATTGAAATTAGTTTAGAGGTTGCGTGATTTTAATGAATTCATATTTCATTACATATTAGCAACTTGTGCACATTTTTATATATTTGATTATTACTCTAACGGGTATACTTTTCATCTCTTCTGGAAAAAAATCTGCATTCTAAATAGCAATTTACAGTAAACTTAATTTTATTTCAAATAACAAACATCTATCATGTGTCAAAAAAACTGGAATAAAGCCACTATATGCATCTTCAGTTTTAAAAGCACCCTGTAGAATGGTGTATTAATGCAATGATCTCATATAATTAATCAATCAGCAACCTGCATAAATAGCATCAGCATTGTTTAAGATTTTTACATTGCTTTTTGAACCTCACTGCATGTCTTTTCCTCTATAAAAATGATCTTCCTTTGCTCTCCAGCAACATCTACTGGAACATCAGTAAAATGCTACTATTTATATATTAATCACACCGTTAACGTTTAGTAGGGCAGAGTTAGCATCTGCCAAAATGAGAGAGAAATGACCTGCAATTTAGGTTAAAGCTGAGTTACTACTAGTGGCTTAAGCTGACAGATTTGCATCAAGCCTTTGACCTCCCAGATCTTCTGTTTTATGAGGATGTATAAGAAATGACTAATGGTATGGAAAGCTCACCTATTATCAATATTATTATATAATTAACATCATTAAGATGGTATGAAGGCATCCTTTTAAACCACTACAAAAGGAATAGCCAGATTCTTTCAAGTTTGAGATACAAAAACTATATCCTTCGCTTTAAACTTAGAAATAATAAGCATAGCAGAGGTTGATTGGACACGTGAAAGTAGCTTTAGTTGAAAGAACTTAAATGAACATTTTGAAAAAATCCTGCTATGGTCTTAGTACTTGCAAAGTTTTAAACTACATTAACTGCACATATGAATCAAGGCATATCCCAGACACATCCCAAAGAAAGTTTATTTTTATATTTTGCCTCATTTGGAGTTTCCTACAATGTGCTATGCAGTCCAATGCACCCCTTCAAATATGGGATGATTTGCCTGGATAACTCCCACTGAAGGTAAAGAGAACAATGCATATGAATCCTTGTACATTAATGGAAGGGAGACTAGACTTCCCCGGGGACTCGATCCCACTCATAAATACATGGTGGCTTGTCACTGCCTATCTTGTAAAATCAGCTATGTGAATGTGCGCACAAAGCATCACCGCTGATTTTTACAAAATATATAGCAATGGGCACCTGTGCATGACAACATTAGTGTAAACTTGCATAAAGATAAATAACTTGTCTACCAAATTTATTAATTTACTTCTGCATTGTGCCTATCTATTTTTTCAGTAATGCTACAATCTAGCTGTCAAATAATGTTTCCTCCACCGGAACTTATAAAGTTATCTTTTTTTACCTTTCCATCAGAGGCAGTTTAATTTATTAATATACCTTTACAAATAGGCGACCCTGACAATTGCATGCTGTTTGTTATTTTAAATCACTTATAAAGGTCTGACTGTCAAGAGAGGTTCATGGAATTTTTGCATAATGATGGAGAAATGAAGACTAATTCTGGTGTTTATAGAATTCTATTCCTCCTATTTAAAAGTCTTAGGTCACACACACTGACAATGGCTATAAAATGCAGGAATACAGGATTTCAAAAAATTAATGAGGAATTGAAACAAAGATCCCAATAATTGTACATTTTAGTCTTCGTGAACAGAGATTGCTTTAGGTAACACATATATATAGTTATTTCTAGATACTGTAACTTAATTGTGAAATAACTTTTTGTCTTTAATTCCCTTTCAACCACTACATGAGTTTTGCAACGTAAGTCATGTTTCTGAAAACTAGAGACATGAAGGGTTATAATTTTATTTCAGACACACAGCTCAAAGTTCAGACTTTTTGTCTGATAATTAGTCCATCTCAGTACGGAAACCCCATTACAGTAATCCTGGTGCACTTGTGAACAGCACTTCCAGAGTTAACTCCATTTGACAACTGACTTAAATTCATCATTCTAATTTGGTGATTGCTTTACTGAACACGGGTTCAGTTTATGAGTTTTAGTTCCATATTTAATTCAGGATGTTACTTAATCTCTATTAACATAACATAAACATGAACTAGGTTTTACGATATGTCTAAAGGGGCAAAGCTGTTTTTCTGATGAAACGTCAGGCAAACAAATCACTATCACTTCAACAAACTCCAGTCTAGATTTTAATGTAAATATCAAATGGTAAATAACTATAATTAATTGTGTGTATTCAGTTGTTAAAAACAGAACGCCAGGTGCCTGCATGGTTGCAAGACTAAGCGCTGGAATTAGACACTGAACAGAACATAGAGATTCCCCCTTAAGCACTGAATTCAGCCTTATGCTAAGTCCTGCTTGCAGAAAAGCTGCATTTTCTACTTCTAGTCTCCCATGCATTGAAATAAAACAGAAGGACAAACATTCAGTGTAAATGCAGCTTCCAGACAAATCCCTTTGCAATTGAATTTACAATATGTTCCAATACATCACAATTATTACAGGTACTTTACATCTTGAATAGAAGGAAGCCGATACAAGATCCCTGCTGCTTTCTGCTGCAGTTGCTTTTCTCCGTTACAAAATGATGAAAATCTACCGATTTGACTAAGCCACTGTGTAAAACACTCAGATTCAGACACTTCTTACCTGCCTCAGTTGAAGGCTTCCTTCCCTTGTTAGCAGTATGAAGCATCTCTAGCCTTCCCAATCCTCACCACCAGCCTCAAATTGCACAGCTAAGTCCCTTTTTTGCAAGAAAATGCTTATTGAAAGTGATTAGTTTTTGTTGTCCCTTTTAAGTCCCTCCTGCAAGACGGAGCAGGGGAGCAATGTGACGCCACCTTTTAATCTTTTGCAAGAGTGAAAAGGCAGAAAAGGAGCGCTCGATCAAACTGAGCTTCACACATGACTAAAACTCGCCTGAGAGGCTGCAAGCTCTGGCTAAAGCACCACTAGGCGTGAGTGTAAGAACAGAGAAGAGGGGAGAGTCAATGAAATGTGACAACGTATGTGCATCAAAGGCAGGAAAAGAGAGAACAATAAGAGAGAGAACAAGAAAGCAATGAGAGAGAAGGAAGAATGAGAATATGAAGGAGAATAAACATACAGCAGAGATTGGGGAGTTTTCAAGCAAAGATTCTTAGAATAAAGCCAAAGTGTCTGGCAGCTTCTGTTTTTATCTCAGTGAGCATGACATACTGCCTCTCTCATTTAGCAACACATTCTTGTCTCTTCCAGGTTTGAAAACTGAGATAATCACAATGTGTGCCTGTTTCTGCCTGATTGGCATATGCATTTGCAGTATACCTGTGATTATTTTCTTCTTCCAGGGATGCATTATGTGCAATTTAGTTCACATATTCATTTGGACAGACAAAAATGTGAGTTGCTAATTCCTATAATATTTTACAATAGAGTTTAACTGGCAGATGGAACTCTATTTACAATAGCTGATAAACTATCATTGGTAAACAAAAAATTTAAAAAATGCTTAATGTTGATAATTTTTACAAAGTAACAAAAATAGCACTGCTGAACTTCTGTGTCAAAGAGGAAGTATTACAGATATTTTCTCTCCATTCACGCTATTAGTTTTACAAGAAATTAGAAGGTGGAAGGAAAGGAGGGAAATGTGATCTTGGACTAACAGAGTCAATCAATCAGTCAAACCTTAGATCAGGTTTAGGACTGGGAAATATGATTAGGAAAAGCGGCGAGGAGTCCTGTGGCACCTTATAGACTAACTGAAGTGTAGGAGCATAAGCTTTCGTGGTCAAAGACCATCTGACGAAGTGGGTCTTTGCCCACGAAAGCTTATGCTCCTACACTTCAGTTAGTCTATAAGGTGCCACAGGACTCCTCGCCGCTTTTGCAGATTCAGACTAACACGGCTACCCCTCTGATGATTAAGAAACTAAATTTATAATTTCAGATTTGACTGTGAACTTTCCCTCTCATTAGAAATCCACAAGTGACATTCTTGTTTAAAGTAGGATTAGTGTAGGATTTTAATACCTTTTTAAACATATTGTTAGAGCCTTTTATTTGATATACTTTATTTGTGCCTTTTTCAACATAAAGACAATGGGCAACTAGTCAACTTGCCAACAGTCATGTTTCCTGGGTGCAGAATGGACATTGGGTCACAGAAGGGTCATGTTGTTGTACAGGGAGGCAGGACTGAGGGGGCTGTGGAAAAGAGACAGTTACTCACAATGTGCAATAACTGAGGTTCTTTGAGATGTGTGTCCCAGTGGAGGCTCCATTCCAGGTGACACTGAAATCTGGCACTGTTGATGAGAGATCTTTGGTAGCAGTGTCTGGTCAGCTAGCACACACGCAGTTGCCCTGTTGGAAGTCTGTTTGGCACATGCACGTCCTGCCCCCTAACGTCCTTCTCTACCACAGAGTCCTCTAAGTCGAAATCCAAAGTAGAGGGAAAGCACCCACAAGACAAACATCTCGAAGAACCTCAGTTATTTCACAGGGTGAGTAACTTCTCTTTTTGAGTACTGCTCCTGTGGGCACACCACCTCAGGTGAATGTTGAGCAGCATTCATGATGGTTGGGGAGGAGATTGGACCTGCATGTTTGACAGTAGCATACAGTACCATTTGACCTACTATGGTGTCTGCTCTGGTGTTCTCTATGGCGGCACAGTGTTTGGTAACCATGGGGTCTGATGTCCATGCAGTGGCTTTGCGTATGTCAGTAACGGGTACGTTGTGAAGGAATGTTATTGCTGTTGACATAGCTCGAGTGGAGTGAGTTCTGATGCTGTCAGAAGGTTCAACATCATGAATCTGGCAGAAGGATTTAGTACAGACAGAGAACCACTTGGAAAGCCGCTGCTTAGAAATAACAGCATCTTTGGAATATTCGGCAGGAGATATGATGAAAAGTCTAGGGAAGGGCTAGGCAATAAATAACAGCAGCCCACCAGGGTTAGTCCATGGCAGTCCACCACTGCTATGTTTACCTCCACAGTATTGGGCATTCACCGCTCTCGTTTGCTGCGCATCGCCTTTCACAGCCAAACGGAGTGATGGGAAGTGGCACAGACCGGGATACTGCTTTCTGCCACTCCCATTGGCCATGAACAGCAATCTGAGGCCAACAACAGCTTCAATCACTCGATATCTGTAGAGGTGCAGATAAATATAGAGGTGGGGGCCCACCAAGGACTAGCCCTGTGGACTGAATTTAGCCTGTGGGCCAGAATTTGCCCACCCTTGGTATAGATGATGTATGGAATGGTTTAGTTCTGTCCAGATAGAAAGCAATTACCCTTCCGACATCAAAGGTATGTAGTGCCGCTTCCTGTGGGGTGTTGTGGGGTTTGGGGAAAAGCGTAGGGAGGTGTATTAGGTGATTAATATGGAGAGAGGGTGCCACCTTTGTTAGAAATTTTTGGTAGGATCACCTCATGACCTTGTCCTTAAGGAAATTAGCGTACAGAGTTTGGCCATTAATACCCTTATGTCTCTGATCCTTCTTGCTGATGTGATGGCCATTAGGAATGCTACCTTCATGGACATGTGTAATAGGGAGGAGGCAGCTATCGATTCAAAGGGTGATTTCATGAGGCCTTGGAGGATGAGGATGAAATTTCAGGTAGGCATGGCACAGTATACTTCAGAGTAAAAGGTTTGGAGACCAGGCAGGAAGCACTTTGTGGTAGTGTGGGTGAAAGCTGAGAAGCCGTCCAGTTTGCCTGGGAAGGCATGGAATGCTGCAAGAACTATGATGAAACTGAGTGATAGCCTAGATTACTTATTAAAACTCAAGGACAATAGCCTATCAGGAAGGGGTGTGAGGCTTTCCTACTAACACCACATCAAGAATCATTTACACTTTCGAAGGTAAGTATTTCTGATAGAATCTTGTTTACTATAAAACAGGTCTGACTTGCTTCAAACAGGCTAGCTCATGCACTTGGAACCAAAGAGGAGCCATGCGGTCAGTTGTGGATGGAAGATGTGACCGTTGCTCAGGGTGAGTTCTCTGAGAGCAGATCGATATGTAGATCAAGTAAGAGTACCAACTCTGTCTGGCCCATCCCAGAGCATTAAGTATGACCTTGTGTAGTGAGTTGACGTGGCCACCCACTGACCCTGAAGGCACCCCTCCCAGGGTATGCCTACACTAGCCACCCTAGCTTGAACTAGGGTGGCTAATGTAGTCATTCAAACTTGCAAATGAAGCCCAGGATTAAAATATCCTGGGCTTTATTTGAATGTTCCTGGGCGCTGCCATTTTTAAATGCCTGGTAGTTCGGACTCCCTGCCCACAGCTACATGCGGCACGGGCTAGGTAGTTCGCATTAAAGCTCCTCCTTCAAGGAGGAGTAACGGTAGATCAAATTAGGAGCTTTAATTCAAACTACCTAGCCCGTGCCGCATGTAGCTGTGGGCAGGGAGTCCGAACTACCAGGCATTTAAAAATGGCGGCACCTGGGAACATGCAAATAAAGCCTGGGATATTTTAATCCCGGGCTTCATTTGCAAGTTTGAATGACCCCATTAGCCACCCTAGTTCAAATTAGGGTGGCTAGTGTAGACATACCCCCAGAGCCCTAGTGGGCAGCACCTGGCCCTAATGAGCCACCTGTCCGGAAGCCAAGGGGGGGAGCAGAGAGCCAGTGAGGCCCTGAGCACTGAAGAGGCCAGAAGACTCCTCTGCACATCAAGAAAGGGACCTAAGGCATGGGGAGGTGAAGAGCTGGTGTGGACTGCCAGGGCCCCTGCTGCACAGAGGCCAGAAGGAGCAGCTGATGCCAGAGGGCTCCCCTGCATATCACAGAGTGGAGCAAATGCCTGTGGAGGTAGTGAGCTGACGTGGACCGCCGGGGCCCCTGCTACACAGCAGCCCAGAGGAACACCAGCCTTCCTGAACAGCCTGCAAGCCACTGAGGAGTGGCCTATGGACCTCGACCTCACTGACACTGCGGGAGGCCTACGGGACTACCAGGTACATGATGAGGGGGAGGAGGGAAGTGGTCCAAGGGACAGCATGGACATAGACATGCCAAGATCAGCATGTTTCAGGCTGGAGCCCCTGCTGATCCAGCAGCAATAACCAGCTGCCTCTAGGGCCCAGGGCCGGGGCACAGTGGAGTGGGTGGCCCTGTGCCCGCCCCCTGCCACCCACTGCTTGGTGGTAGCCTCTACCTCTCTGCCAATGCCGACAAGCTGCCTGCAACCCTCCTGAGCAAGGAGACTCAATTGTATATGTTGCTTACAAACTGTTTTCTTACAGCCCCACCCTGAACCAAGGCTGGACCTTAATTAGCTCCTGGGCTTATAAACTGTTACCTGCTGCCCTGCCCCGACTGAAGGCTGGGCTACAAACTGTTTACCAGCGGCCCTCTTCACCATAGTCTTGGCAGCCCTCCCTCAACTAAGGCCGGGCCTCTGCCTATCATTTACTGGCCTGCCGAAACCCAGGACGCCCTTGTTATTATTTACCTTTTGTCTACCCACCTTGAGGTAAGGGCAGGGGAACCCCAAACTGCTTGTTTATTGTGTTAATTCCCCCCAGAGACTGATCCAGGTGTAGTGGGTTGGAGTGGCCACCCACTAACCCCTCCCAGAGCTGACCAGCTTACACCTTGGTATGGTCATCCTTGATCTTACAAAGAAATCTGTGTATTAGAGGAAGTGGAAGGAAGGAATATATGAGTGTCCTACTCCATGGGATTAGGAATAATCTCCGAGGGTATCGCTACACTACCACCCTAGTTCGAACTAGGGTGGTTAATGTAGTCATACGAACTTGCAAATGAAGCCCGGGATTTGAATTTCCCGGGCTTCATTTGCATGTTGCCGGGCGCCGCCATTTTTAAATGTCCGCTAGTGCGGACTCCATGCCCGCAGCTACACGCGGCACAAACTAGATAGTTCGGACTAGGCTTCCTATTCCGAACTATCTGTAATAGGAAGCCTAATCCTAACTATCTAGTTCGTGCTGCGTGTAGCCGCGGGCACGGAGTCCGCATTAGCGGACATTTAAAAATGGCGGCGCCCGGTAACATGCAAATGAAGCCCGGGAAATTCAAATCCCAGGCTTCATTTGCAAGTTCGTATGACTACATTAACCACCCTAGTTCGAACTAGGGTGGTAGTGTAGACATACCCTTAGGGATCTGATCCTCAGTCCCATCCTGGTGAAGAACAAGTGGCATTTGAAGTTCTTTGATGTGGCAAATACACTATCAAAATGGACCCCACAGTGAGAATATGTAGGATAAGATTGTAGAGGTTAATTCCCATTCATGTTCCTGTGACAAATATCTACCAAGAGTGTTGGCAGTAGTGTTCTCACAGGTAGGAAGATGTTGTATGCACCAGTTCCAGGATTTGATGGCTTCCATGCACAACAAGTATGATTGTGCTCCTCCTTGTCTGTTGAAAATGTGGCCCGCAAGCCAGTTCCTATCCACCAAGCTGCTGGATCCATCCCAGAGCCCAGTGGCAGCCTCAGGCAGGCTCTCTGTCTGCCTCGTCCCCACACGCCACTCAGTATGGTGGCCAGCTGTAGAGGCCATGTGTTTATCTGAGCACTGCTGCAAGCTAAAGTGCAGGAGAGGCTTCACAAGCTGCTCCTGCCCTCAACACAGTCTTGGATACTGGCCAACAGGAGCGGCCTGGGCCATATTTACAGTGTAGGCAGAGTGCAAAGTACTTCCCCCAGGGCTCGCTGTGATCACAGAGCTCATGGGCCCTGCAGCCAGCCACTTTGAGCAGCATGTGGGGTCAGGGCAGGCAGGGAGCCTGACTGAGGGATCTGCTGAGCTGCTGGACAGGAGCTGCCTAGATATGCGCCTCCTAGTTAGAGCCTGCCTCTGGCACCCCAGCCCCTCTTTCCCCTAACCTTCTGCCCCCTCTCTCGCCCACATGAGATCAAGGTGTTTGATGTCCTTTTCCTGAGGTGTGGACTGGTAATGGGATTATTTAGACCTATGGTTAGCTGCTTCAATCACAAGAGAATTGAGTTGCAGATGTGAAAATTAGAAGTCCATGTCATTAGCTGGGATATAATATTTACAGTGCACCACCCTCTTACAAGATGACAGGACAGAGGCTGGTGTCTGCCATATAGTGTCATCTATGGGGAGCACAATCTTTGAGAATGCTGAGGATTGGAGAATCTTCAAGAATTTTTGTTGTTTCCCCTGTATATCCTCTATAGGAATGTCTCGGATGATTGCCATCTTGATAATAACTGCTGAAATTACTTGAAGTTGATGGAGGTAGCATTATGGCTTCACCAGGAGAAGAAGAAAAGTTGTGTGTGGTTGACTCCGTGTTGGGTGCATACTTCTCCTCCGCTTCCTCATGTGGATGCTCGAAGGTTCTAAATGCAGATGATATTGGGGATCCTGGTGGAGAACGAATCTGTGCTCTGCAGGGTGAGGAGGTGCTGGAGTAGTGGGCCTTATAGGATGCCTCTGGGTCCCATACCATGCAGTATGGTAGCTGAAGTTCCCATCCATGAGGGAGCAAACCAAGGGAATTGAGGTTGGCCATTCTGAGTCATGTTCCTGTTAGGTGGTCTTTGTTGTGGTGAAGGAGAGTCAAGTAGAAAAAAGTCTGCCTTGTGATTATTTCAATCTCTAACTGACAACAGAGCATTCAGAAGGAGAGTTGCTTCAATCACAAGGGAATTGGGTTGGATGAGTTAAAGATGAGCCCTCAGTACCGAGTAGAAGTGATTTTGACATAGGGACAAAGGAGATGTTGTGATGCATTAGAAATTGCAACTGTACCGAGGGGTATGTCTCGGAAGATTTAAAGTGAGACCCAGTTTGCACTTGACCTGAGGTGGTGCCAGCAGCCCCATGATGGTGCTGGATGGTGTATCATTGCCAGTAGAGTTGTTGGTGCAGAGTTTGGTGAATGGACAGCACTGGCTCCAGCATGGATGTTGATGCCTTCAGTACTGAGGAGATCTGTCCGTAATGAGGTCTCAACTCTTTACTTTTCTGCACCATTTGCCCAGTGTCAGAAGTGCTAGGTAGGTCAAGGGTCCTGACCATTACAGACCCTCATTGAGGTTACAGACCACACTTGATCCATTCTAATCTGGTCAGAGAACACCTCGAAAAAGGTTTGTTCTTCCTGTCTCCAAATCAAGTTGGAAGAATTTCTTCGTAAAAATTATCATTAAAATGAAAATCTTAGTCATGGTGAGCCCGGGCTTTTAGATTACTGTAGTGGACAGACTTCGCTGGGATGTGCATTTCACTGAGGGATTTGATACACAGGGAGTATCTTTCTGAGCGTGGCATGGGGGTCCTTGAAGGCGTCACATTTTTTAAATGCAGGTGGCTCATGCAGAAATGTCCATGAAGGAAACCTTAGTGGGGTTAACTCCCAAAGATGGAAAAGGATTAAGAAGGCAGGATTAAAATGAATTATACGTAGCTCTATCTAAAGGCAGGGTAGTAATTCGCAATTTTCAATCTAACTACCACTAATTTTTTCTCAAAATAGGAGTAGAGGCTCAACATTACCCTGAGCTCCATCTTTATTCAAGGATAGTTGAAAGAAACAGAGGGGGTTGGGATATGCATGTGCCAAATAGACTTCAATGACACTGAGAAAAAATAACTGTAAATGAGTGTCATGACCAGGCAATGCAAATCGAAATCTCCAATCAATGGTGCCAGGATCCACCATCACCAAAAGTGGAGAAACCACAGGGACCGCACTGGAAGAAGTAGTCAACAAACCCTGTCCGTGTTGCTCTGTGTCTCACACAAGGTCTAGCACTCTATCTCTATGGAAGCTAGGGACGATGGAGCCAATAAATTGGAATTCAAGATATCTGGGTCCAGTCCCCAGCTGTGCAACAGTCTTTTGTGTGACCATGAGCTAATCACATAGGACCAGATTTTTAAAATTATTTAGGGGGTGTCTAGCTGCAATTGATTTTAGTGGGAATAAAGTATCCAAATACCTGTACAAATATGGCCCCTAGTCTCCACACCTCAGCTTCCCCATCTAAATTATTTATTGACCACACAGAAGAAGATATGCAGGTGAATTAATTGTTATGGGGGTTAACACGCTTTGCTGATAGGAGCCATATAAATACTTGGGCTATGTCTAGACTGCAGGCTTCTTTCGAAAGAGGCTCTTTCGAAAGATGCTTTCGAAAGAGCCTCTTTCAAAAGATCGCGTCTAGACTGCAGGCGGATCTTTCGAAAGAGAAATCCGCTTTTTCGAAAGAGAGCACCCAGCGAGTCTGGATGCTCTCTTTCGAAGACGGCCTCTTTACATTGAAGAATGCCTTCTTTCGAAAGAGGAACTTTCGAAAGAAGGCGTTCTTCCTCGTGAAATGAGGTTTACCGCCATCGAAAGAAATGCCGCGTTCTTTCGAAATAATTTCGAAAGAACGCGGCTTGAGTCTGGACGCAGGGGAAGTTTTTTCGGGAAAAGGCTACTTTTCCCGAAAAAATCCCTGAGTCTGGACACGGCCCTATGGATGACCAACCTCGTGATTTCAGAGTGAGCTTTACAATGTTTGGTGTTTCTCTTACTGCCCTAGCTCTTGGAGTTTTATGGCTATGTGAGAATCTCAGATTAAATAATAGTAAAAGTTTCTAGCACCCATTGTTGCAGAAACATTAACTCTAATGGTTCACAAACTTTCAAGATAGAGACTCCAAATTTATTTTAATTCTTCCGTGCTTTGTAAATTCATCTAGCTTTTTAATGCCATTGTTTGGCAGTACCAGATGCCTGAATTAGAAAGAGAATGAAGCGAGAGTCACTTCACTGCCCCTTGAACAGCCACATGAAATTCACTGTGGGCTATATATATATATGGCCTACCGGGCAGTTCTATTGACATCTCTTTCTGGCTCTAAGCCTGTGAGCCTAGCTCAGCCCAACATATTTATGTTCTTTCTGGTGGCCTACAAGAAATATTTCCCTATATTTTACACCCCTGCAGGGAAGCTATCTAGGAAATGATTGTTTCCTAGAAGAATGGAAGAGGAAGGGGGAGGAAGGGGAGACTGCTAGGAAAGCACATGGAAAAGAGGAGGACCATAACTGTACAGGGTGCTGTACATGAATTCTGTAAACTGTGCCAGAAAATAAATCCTTAACAGAAGAGCTCACAGTCTAAAGGCAATCACACTGACTCTCCATTTCATCATTATTAGAGATGAAAAATGTTAAGAAGGGAGAGATTTTCTGCATGGGATGTTTATTTCCCACTTTTACTTCCTGTCCCATCAAACTGCACTGATACATTAGTAAACTGACCCAGTCAGAGAAGTCTGCAGTGTTGTAGCTGTATTAGTGCCAGGATCGGAAAGATACCTTGTGCCTGTCAGGGAACCCTTTTATCCTTAGATCAGAATGAGCATTTTATATAGATCTTGGAACACACCAGATTGTACTAAATGGGAAACATTTCAAAAAATTAATCTTGGAGAATATAATCCTGGCACCCTTACCCATTCCTGCTTCCCTGACAAATCTCTTGGGTCCAAATTCAGCAAGGCACTTATATAAGTATGTGTTTAATGTCAATCATGTGAAGTCAATGGGGTTACTCACATACACAGAGCTAGATATGTGCTCAAGTACCTTGCCAAATCAGGGCCTTTCCCAAAGGTTCCAATCAAGTTACTTAAAAGGGTTTGTCTAGCACTGCTAAAACTGAAAGGGCCAAATCCTGGAAGGTTTGATTATGCAATTAGGATGTTCTTCAGAGCAAGACAAGCACACATTGGCCCAAGGAGTTTAAGACTGGCTACATGTTTAGAGTTCCACGAATGCAAAAGGTTTCTTTTCTCTTTCTTAAACGTGCTTTTAGTTAAAAACTCTCTCAACCATTATTACAGTAGAACACAGAAACCATCCAATATCACATTAGAATAAGTACTGCAGAGCAAAATTTATTAGTACTGACATTTTGCACGGAGATGTAAATAACTGATTTCAAGCCCAAGTCTTGTAGAAGTTTTCTTAGCTCTAGGGAAAACAGCTAATCAAAGCTTTCTCTGAGCATTACCTTAGCAAAGCAAATTACACATCAAGTTTAACACTAAGAGGAAGACCTCCCACTTCCTTCCCTCTCTACTGTCTTTGCAAATCCAGACTTTCTCGTTCTTTGCTCCAATTCTAGGCTTTCAACAGTCAACAAGTAAGTGCTGATGCTGTGATTTGCAAACTCAAACTTACTTGAACCATGGGGGGCTTTAGGCTCACAAAACATTTAATTTCCCAGGTGTAAAGGAAGATTTACTGGCATTAACATCCCTGGCATTCACCCACATCTTCTCCTAGTTACCGCAGCTTCGCTGTTCTATTGCTGCTGAATTATTTTCTTCTGGGCAAAATGCATTTCCAGTGCTGCCTGCATATGAAGTATCACCACAGTGTATTATGATTTAAGTGGAATGTAGATTACAATGTGGCAAAGCCTGGCATTATTTTGGGCCCAATTCAATCTACAGGCTGTACATAGGTTTGTACCTTAAAACCAAGCATGAGAGTAGTAATGTGGGTGCAACTTGAGCATATTACTTCAATTTCCCCCACACCAAATAATTGCAGAATCCACTGATCTTAAGGAAAGTGCAGTTCTCAGGGACAGGCTCTGAGACGGGGGGAGGCTCCTGGGTAGGATGCCTCCTTTTTTTGTGTGCAGTATATATTTTTAAGCCCTCAAAGGGGAAGGAGAGTGGCAAAATGTGGAAAGAGAGCTAGTTTGAATCCAGGCCCATATTAATACTGTCAATGCAGTATAACTGAACCTGTGTGTCCAAGTTAAAAGTGCTCAGGGCACACATTTGGCTTGAAGAATGTAGCTTTATTTAAAATGTGTAATTAATAAGCAAATATGAACAATTTATTTATGTCCTGCTGATCAACCTGTACCCATGGAAGCAGCATTTTAGGATATGTCTACATAGCAGTTAAAAACCCTCAGCTGGCCTGTGTCAGCTGACTCAGGTTTTTGGGGCTTGGGCTAAGGGGTTATTTAACTGCAGTGGAGGCATTCAGAGTTGGGCTGTAGACTGAGTGCTGGGACTCTTCCACCACACAGGATCCTGGGGCTCAGGGCCAAACCAAACCCAAATCTCTACACTACAATAAAACAGCCTCTTAGCCCAAACTCCACAAGTCTGAATCAGCTGGCACTGGCCAGACACAAGTTTTTAATTGCAGTGTAGTCATACCATGGATGTACCCCCTTTGATTACTGTAGTTCCTCCACGTGAAACTGCAGACATTCTTATATTCTAATTAACCCTTCAGTGTAGAAGCTGAATTAAAAGAACAGTTATAATTTTTTTAAGGAAATGGGAGTACAGATCTGCGCATATCTTCCTTCAGTTCAGGGCCTGGTCCAAAGTCCACTGAAGTCAATGTAAAGATTTCCATTGGCTTCATGGGGTTTGGATCGGATCTTTATGGAGCAAACAACATGGCTGTCTGACAGAACAGTCACCAATAAAACATTAACACTTACCTCTTTAAAGATTTGGCTTTATCATACTATCGGGAATATCTGGCATGTGGATTGCTGTCTAATGAAATATTGTCAACATTTGAATGGTGAGGACAGTATGAGGCCAAAACTGATATCAAACCCCTGGCTGGTACCTGGCATGGGGGGAAGTTAGTATTTGAATCAAGATTTGACTTTTCCTACTTGGTATTTTATCCATGATAGGCCTAATTCAGAGGCCTGAAATAGAGCTCTGCCCTGAGCTTTTGGGAAAGTTTGGTCTTTGTGGCTCAGAGGAGCCATATTTCCACTGAGGAGTCCTGATTTATTCATAGTAAGGTATCCTTTTTATCTTGATCTCTGCCATATTGGAAAGAGATATACTGCATAGAAGAAAGAGGAAGTCAGAATACTCACAAGTAGGGTTGCCAGATGGTTGAAACAAAAATACTGAATACCCCTCTCCCTCCCCAAAAAAAAACTTCTGGGAAAAAATTCTGTTGAAGGGGGAAAAAAAGGGGGGGAGACCAGAGTTGTAACAAAAAAGGGACTCCAAGGACTTAAGCCAACAAAATAAAAATAAAAATAAAACAATATTAAAACAGCATGTTCCCTTTAAGAGTGAGTGCAGGGACAGGAACTGGGGAGCGGTTGAGCACTAAGACCCAGGGGAAGCATTGCTTCCCCTAGATCTTTTGGCCGGCAGCCTTGGGGAACCAGGTAACCATGGGAGTTGGGGGGGGGCAGGCAATGAGTGTTTGTAGGGTTGCCAGGTGCCTATCATTTTCGCCTCTTGGCCTGAAAAATTCAGAAAATACCGGACATCTCAGGTGTCTGGTATTCACTGAATTTTTTTTACCAGACAGGTGGTGAAAATACCGGATTGTCCAGGTGAATACCTGACACCTGGCAACCCTACTCACAAGTGAGGTTCTATATTAGAACTCAGGCCTGTGAGGGGCTGCTCATGGGAATTGAGGGTACTCAGAGTTTTCCACAATTGGGTTCTAAAGCTATTCATACATGTCTACAGTCTCTGATGACATCATGTCAGCTATGAGACAATATCTTAGTTATCTGGAAGGTCATCAGAGATGCAAAATTAAAATGCATGTAGACTTACCCTGTACTTGGCAAACTAAAGGAAGGGGAATGAAGAGGGACAACTTTTTATAAATTAATTTGTGGTGTTAAGGGTTCATCTTCCATTGCACATTTTTGTTTGTATTTTTGTAAGACTCTGGCAAGACCGGAAAAATAAGCTGAACATTTTATAAGAGTTTGCAACTGAGTGGAGGATTGTAACATTAAAGATGATTCAACCAATCAAAAAGAAGGAGGTTATTTCCACACTATATTTTGGTTAACATTTTATGCTGCAGCAATGAAATATAACTAGTTAAGATCAAAAAAGTAAGACATGATCAAAAGCTTATAAAAATAACCAGTAGGGTCTAAAATTAGATACAGAATAGCATTAAATAAAAAAATGTTTTTGCTTCTTTAAATATTTATTTTCCTCTCTGGAATAAAGGGATTTGGCTCCACTAAAATTAGATGACTAAGCATATGCTATCATTTCCACTCAGTTGGATACAAGCATTGGTGAACTGTTTGGTAGTTATTCTGAATGTTTTCCAGCACTGTAAACATGGAGGAGAAGTTTTATAATAAAAACACATTCTGACATGTTCCTAAGCAAAGAAATTCAGTGTTACAGATTTTAGTCTAAATATTTTTTCAAACCAGTTTTTGCTACAGCAGTTGCCATTTTCTAACATACTTTCCTATAACAATTGAGAAGCAATTCAAAACCTTACTTATCAGCCAGCTCTTTTACAATAATCTGACTGTTATTTGTGAAATCTGGGATAAAACAGTGCAATTTCAGATACTGAATATCTTAAAAACCTCTGGAAGCTGCCAGGAAGAGATATGAACTACACTGTATATAATATGACAGAGTTGCAACAAATACAGATATATCTATATCCTGGGAAGTGCTTGTCTTAATGTGCAACACCAAGTGTATGACATTTAAGAGTTCTAATCTTGCAGAAAGAAAAAAAAATGTCCCAACCTGCTGGAGAGATTCTATATACTCCTCCTTCCATCTTACTGATTTTAATTTTAGCCTTTTAAAACATAAAAATAAATACAACTAATTTCAAAACTCATTAAGTGCCCAGTCCTTCTCTTTGAATTTAATATGAGGTTACTGACTTCCATGGGAGCAGTCATGGAAATCATACACCCGTTAAAAGCAATATGCTGCAGACAAACTTGAGCCTGCAACCCTTATTTATGTAAGTTGTACTACTGACAAAGACGATGACTCACATGCGTAAAATATTATTCTTTTGTAACTATTATATTTTTTATGCCAGAGGAAATAGATGTGTTAGTCCAAAGTAGCATGAGCGTTTAAGTCACTAGTCTACTTGGGAATGCTTAATATCTTTGTTTTTGGTTTTTTTTTTGCCCCTCTTTTATCCAGTATATTGTACTGCCCTGTGTTGGCCATCCCAGTTGCCTATAGAATTTTACCATCTTTGTGAAGCATTAATGACTAATGAGACCCTGATGTATGCTCATGGGGAAAAATATGATAAATCATGCAATGCTATAAATTAAAAGTGCTGCACATGATGGTTTTATATGATAATTGGAAAAATACTCTCATGGTAAATGTTCTGGCATGCACTAAAAAGACATTTTCTTAGGCTTGTTTACTCCACATGAAAAGTACTTAAAGAACAATAAGAGAGGACGACTGTACTATTTCCAACATCTGCTGACATTTAAAGCACAGAAGATGACATCAAAAATTTCTAAGCACATAAAGGCTAAGAGGAATGGTAGTTCAAAGGATTCACAACAGGCTAGATGCTTTCACCTTTAAGTCACAAGTTCAAATCTAACATAGAAAGCAAAGACTTGATGACATGCTGGATAGACCACTAGATGTAAACACAAAATGTTTTTCCCCCTAG
Organism: Pelodiscus sinensis; assembly: GCF_052426305.1. Classification (NCBI taxonomy): domain Eukaryota; kingdom Metazoa; phylum Chordata; order Testudines; family Trionychidae; genus Pelodiscus; species Pelodiscus sinensis. Next base: position 33,687,804 of record NC_143067.1, on the reverse strand, counting down.
TGGACAGGTGTTCATGTTACATATAGAACTAAATAACAGTGTCAACACACCGTTGCTAGTCTGGATACAGAAACCAAGGACTGAGGTCCAGATTCAGTAGGATTAACTTTATGAATATGATTTACAGCACCACTGAATTAAATAGGATTACTCATGTTCATTATGTCAGAAATCTTGCAGAATGGAGGCCTGAACAAATAGAGACTGTTCTATCTTTTGTTCCCTGACAGAAGTACTTTGACGGGGTAAAATGGAAAGCATATATTATACCTGTCCTGTGGATAAGACTTTAGTTACTAGAATGGTCAATCTGTCATCTTTAAATCAGCACTATATTACTCCTTTTTCAGGGTGGAATATGTTCATTAATATTACAAATAATATTAATTATTATTTGTATTAGAGCAGTAACTAGAGAAACAGCCCACTTAGGATCAGAGCCCTATATTGAAGAATGCCATAGAGATGTACTATAACACTCAATTCCCTACCACAAAAAGTTTTTAAATTAATTGAAAGAGATGCAACAGGTGGGTGGATGACACATATTTAAATGGTCAGGAGTCTGAATGCCTATGCTGCTCACATTTACTCACTTACACAAAGAGCCTCCTCCTCTCTGAAATCAGTGAAACTTCCGATGGGAATAAGTTTTGCGGCATTGGGTCATGAGTGGCCTACTGTAGCGCAGTGGAATAATTTGTCATTTGCCAATGAGCTATTCAGGCCAAATGAAACTGAAATTCCAACCTCTGAAAGTCCCTCCCTCCCGCCTACACACATAGTATCAATTAGTCAGTTGTTATTCTAATTTGTGAAACAAAACATTTCATGGAAACAGGAATGACTAAAGTTCCAGTGCAGAAGATAGAAACACGCTCTGTTTTGTTTTTTTCCTCTCTCAGAACTGATGAATGTTTTAGCATTTGAAGTAATTTTTTAAATATTTGCTTCATGATTTGCAGTGAAATATTTTTTCCTCCTTTGGTTTAATTACAAAAGATGTAAATGTGGTCTCACTTTTGGAAAAATCAGCTACTCTTAACAATGAGGTGTAAATTGGTGTCTACTTAATTCTGAAAACAGTAGAAATAATGCATAATAGAGTCCTCAACTCCTTAATTTTAGCAGGTGAACTATAGATACTGCACAGAAATTTACACTTTTCATGGTGCATAGAGCTATTGTCTGAAACTCCTTCAGTGCAGATTGACTATATTTAACTGCATGACACATACATATGTGTATGTTTATACACATGTACACTACCCTAAATAATGTAAACCAAATTAAGAAAGGAAGATTTTCAGCTATATTAGAGCATCCTGGTTCCACAAAGTTTTCCCAAAGTCTCCTTATATGGACAATAGAGATCTTGTCTAATATAAGGGAATGTCTAAAGTGGTGTCAGCTCTCATGTCACCATCTCCAAGGCACTGGCATAGGAAATGTGCTTAGAGGCAGGGAAGGGTGGCCAATGCTCTATCACACCAGGTAATCTCTCCGCTGCCAATGGCCCACTACAAATTCTGGAAAGTAATAGCTGCTCTCACATCAGAACATGGGCATCTCTTCACCTTAAAAATATCCTAGAGATGGTGTCAAGGGGTCTACAGCCCCTCCAAGTTGTATTCAGGGTTTATTAGCCTTTAGTTTTCTGCAGACTTCATGACATTTCAGTGGCTGGTTTGTTGATGCTAGATATGACTCAATAATACAAAACAAGGAAAGGATATGTGTGGGATGAAATGGAGTTCTCAATTTCTAATCCAATAGATCATGTAATTAAAACTGTAGACATAAGAACAGCAAATTACATTGTCACTTATTTAGTTATGCTAAGATAGTATCAGAAATCTAGGGCTGTAATAAACATTAATGAAGAAAGGGGTTGGGAACAAGTCTTCACTAATGGCTATGTACTCTTCAACCCACAAATTATTCTGCAACATCTGTTTTTGGCTGCAGGATCAGACTGGAAATTATGCCTTTTCTTACAACTCAGTACATTTTCTTTCTTCTATTACCACAGAGGTTGCTCCTCTCTAACCGTATCTCAACATTCCAACCTGCTGCCAATATTTGACCCACTTCATCAAAATGGATGACAAATAACCAGAATATTGGACTCCCATTCTTTGATCAGCAGTACACACTTCACAGATTTTTAGTTCACAGTTTACAGATTACAGTGTGGTTTTTTTAAGTATAAAAGCTATTTTTAAGGATTTTTTCCACACCATGTGAATAAAATTAACAGTTTTGGTGGTCAACTTCAGGACATAGAGGGATCCCCCAATTAATTTCATATCTCCCACTCCACATTATACATTTAAGTCAGCTCTGTCACCTTACTTCATCCCCAACCCTTCCCAATCCAGCTGCAAACAGTGCAATTAAATCTGTCCCCACCCCTGCAGACACACCCATACACTTTCCCACCACCCTTCTATTAAGGCCATTCAGTTCGCACCTGGTGTGCATTCCCAATCCATCTGGTGATACCAATACAATGAAGGACCTAGCAGTTCAATCAACCCAGCCACATGTAACCAGACTTTTCCCCAATAAAATTAATTTAGACTAGGCCCTAACTATCTGCAGGGCTCCACTCCTGCTGCCTCCAAGGCCCCTGCTGCTTTTCCCCTCCCCCATCACTATAGGGAGTACAGAGCAGGATCCCAGTGCCCCAGGAGCAAACAGATATGTCCATGAGGTAGGGGGAAGGCATAGTGTCCAGGATTGGAGAGTACACTTTTCCTGGGGTGAGGAAAGTGGAACCTGTGAAGAGTCCAACAGCTGAGAGTCAACTTTACTTCCTTCTCCCACCACTGGGGAACCCTGCTGTTTCTGTCCCCACCCCATTGCACCCAGAAAAGCCTGTTGGTTTCCATAATCTCCTGGGAAAAGGGAATAAATGGGGGAGGGTAAGAGGAAAGGGGAAGCTAGACCTGCTAGAACAGAGCCATCTTCCTGAGCCCTGTGACTGCCCCTCCCTTTCCCACCAAAACCCACCTCAGTGGCAGGAAGAGAGGGGTGAGGTGGAGCATGGAATTCGAGGAGTCTGTACCCACTCAGGAGCCTGATACATCCTCCAAAATTAGATTATATGACCTACCCTCTGATGATGGGTATGTCCCCATTTCCACTCCCTCCTGTTTCCATATCAACTTCAAGAGAGTGTAGAAGAGACTCTGTGCTGCTGCCCACTAAACAGGGAAGATAAAGAGGGTGCGCTTGCTTTTCCCAAAGACTGAAGAGTGAACGGAAGAGTGGTGGCCTCTAAAGTGGAAATTTTATAAAGGGTCACCATTTTCACACAGCTCTAGGAAAGAAATTAGAGTACAAGACAGGTTCTGCATAATAGGCTGTCTCTCTATACCAAATTAAAAGCCAAAAAAGTCTCCAACAAATTCAGTCATCAGTCATGCCATGAAGAAGCAATTTGAATAGTGGGCTCCTCAGCTGGCCAATATTCCATTTTACTTGGAGTTATGCAAATTTCACTTTGGAGGACAGAAACAGAGATGTATGGCATACTGAGGCAAGATCCAAAGAGATATGGAACACAGTTTGACTTACAAAATACCCTTTCTAAGGCTAGAGAAAAGAGCAATCTTTGATGTAAACCAGAAATTGGCAATGTCTGAACTGAAAAGGAGCTCCAGAAAGGATAGATATCAGCAAGTTCATCTGGATACCCATTGTGTCACTGATGCAAAGCTCAATGATCAAAAACAGATGCCAAAGAGTCAATGCTAATGGTAATCCAGTAACCACAGTCAACAGCATGACAACATGGCAGGTGTCTGAAGAAACAGTTTCTTTTCTTCAAGAGTTAAAAATTATCTGTTAGCTCTGCTGCTGCATGAAAAGAAAAATTAACACAACCAGACAGCAGAGAGCAACGTGTTCACAAATAAGGTTATGCAATATATTGTTAAATGGCAAACGTATTGGAATACAAGAAATTAAATCCATTTAAACAAAACCAATAGATCACATCATTTCCTCTCTCCTCCCTTTAGAATATAATTTCAAATATCTGGGATTATACTGACTTCAATGTATCATTTTTTAACATAACATTTGAATTTATTTTATTTTTGACTCAAAGCCAATCAAAACATGAAAGATTCAATTTAAATCACTAAACCAGTGAAAATCAACTCTCTCATTAAAATCTAATCGTTCTGCTAGATGGCTAGTTGCAATGGTTCTGGCCTTAAAGCAGATGAAAAGGAAAAAAAACTCTCAGAGTATGAACAACAGAGGGAGACAGAAACAGAGAATCTATATAAATGTAGCAGCACAAAATGCAAACAAGTAAAAAAAAATTAAAAAAAATTAAAAGTAAAAAATTAAAACATATCTCCTCTTAAAGGCTACATACACAGCACAATAGTACACAAAAATTTGTATAGTGGCATGAATGGCCATAAACAAACATGGACTAAGTTTCTCTAATTTTGGGATCCAATTTTCAAGGAGACATTAACCCGGCTTCTCAATGTTCCAGAAAATGTTTTGATTTTTTAAATTTAATTTGAGGGCAGAAAGAGTTAGACATCTTTACTAATGTTCAAGCCCATGATTCATTTTTGCATGCAAAGATATAGGTGTAGTCATTTACAGATACAAAACTGTATTAAAAAACCCAGAGACCAAATACTGAAAGCTGAGCTCTCAAAATTCAGCATGACATGTTTAAAATAAGTATTTTTATTCAGCCCAGCTTCATTCAGTTCTTAGGAGGCAATCTATTTTAGGTGGCAGGAATTTGAGTTCTAATCGCATCTCTGATTCACTGTAGGAATTTGGAGAAGTCAATTAAGTGCTATATGCTGTAAAAAATAGTGATACAATATTTACCTACCTCACAGCCTTAATTGTGACATTTTACTAGTTAACATTTGCACAGAACTTTGATGTTACTAATTATTTGGCTAAATTGTCACTTACCTCATTACATATTTTTTAAATCACAAATAAACCAATGTGACTTGTCCCAGTGTGATTGTTAAAAAAATATTATTAATGCCTTGTGCACGAGAGTGCCCCCTCAATAAGAAAAGCTCTGACCACAATGAGTGAGGTTTTATTGCAGGTATATGAATACACTGAGGAAGTTAGACATTCAAATGATACTTCACAGGAAAGCTGAAAGGAGATGCTGATAACAAAAGCACACAACAATTGTTTGAAAGGACCTTTTTGCACTCTGTGAGATAGCGTCTGCCCTGCACTGGCCCTTTAAGAGCAAAACCCAGCCCAGAGCTCTGTGAGACAGTGAAGCCCCAGCTGAGGTGGTTATAGCTAATATGGGCCCAGCTGGGGGCTATATAAAGAAGGGCTCCTGGAGGGAAAGAGGGGGACTTCTGGCTGGACAGCCAGCATGGAATGAGAGTTGGGACATGAAGCAATACAACATGCTAAGGATAGGATGATAGTTTCCATCACTTTAACTATTAGTATGCTGCTAAGACTTTCTGGTTATGAATCAGGATGGCTTATCACTTCAGAGATTTGCTTTTAAACAGTGATGCTGAAAAACTGAATGTTCCCATATGTTCTCAATCTTCAAATGCTCTGTTTTTCTGAAAATTTTACAGGTCTAGAAATTTTCTTTTTTTTTTCTTTTGGCCACTTGAGACATTTCTGTTAATAGCTAATGGAATACAGTGATTTATTGAAAAGTTTATATATTGCTCTCCGTGCTTTAAAACCACACTGAGGCACCTCTGAGAATGAGCAAATAATGGATATTCTCTGAAGGTCTATATTGGCATGGGTGACACTTTTTTGTGTTCCCAGTGGCGAAGCGCACTATATCCTTAATATTTTCAGTTTCCACCAGCCTATTTTCAGAGAAGGATCTCTCACATTCACACGTGGTTCCTATGTGCGCTGAGTCTGACTCTCCCACAAAGAACACCTCCCTCTCCTTTCCCCTCTCCCCAAAGTTTATATCAAACAAAAACAGAGTACAAAGAACACGTATACTCAATAAATTCATCCCTAAGTAATAATTAAAACTGCTCAGCCTGCAATTTTTGTGAGTTTATAACTCAGAAAAGCAACCGCATTCAAGAACTGTTCCTAGAATACACAATTAGAACAACATCTTGGCCTCATTGAATTCAATGGCAAAAGTCTTTTTGATTCCATGGAGAAAGGTTTTCACCTTCGGTCCCTACTTAGGCAAAACCACCTGTGATGTTGGTGTTACTTTTGTCTGACTAGAGCTCAGGCCATTGTTGAAAAGGCTATGTTGAATGTGTACTGAACATGCCACAAAGCCACATACACTGAATCAATGGAATGAGAAGACGTTTTTGATAAATAGTCTGAACACCACAATACTGTTTAAGCCTTCATTGCTTTGAAGACATTGTTTTGGTCATTACTGAGATTTTTAACTACTATATTTTCTCTCTGAACAAGAGAATTGAATGACCACAGAATATACTGAAACTAAATGAATCTTAAATTGCTCTCAGTTGGGATGAGCGTAGGGACAGTCTCAGCATATGACATGTTATAATGGAGTATTTACATAGTTATCTTAGGCATGTGTATGCTTGAAATGCTACAGCAACACAGATGCATTCACACCACAAAAGTGCTTCAGTTTAAACACTACTGCCACCAAAATTAGGAGTTTTTCCATTGGCAAGGTAATCCACTTCCCTGAAAGGGGATTGTTAGGGGATAGATAGAATTCTTCTGTTGACCTAGTGTAGTCTACAATGAGATTTAGACTTAACTGCATCACTCAGGGGTGTGGGTTTTTTTTTTACACCTTTGAGAGAAACAGTTAAGTGAATTTAATTTTCTAGTGTAGACCAGGCCTTATTTTTATTAGACAAAAAAATTAATAGATTAAAAGGCAGAAAGCACTATACAACTAAGATTCTCACCAAGAAGAACAGATTGTGTAACAGATTAAAAAAGAGATGCAGAGGTCAAAGAAAATGTATGGCTGCATTTTGTTTATTTTAAAATAAAAGTGATCACACAGTATGTATATTTTCCAGTAGTTTATAGGCAGTACAGATCTGCACTAAAACTGTAGTGTAGGTGCAGTTCGCTGAACCATATGCTGCATTTCTTAAGTAACCCATTATACAAAAAATAAATATCTTGTGACAGATTGTCTTGACAGATAAAAAGGATTTAATTTTTTTAATACATTTGACTGAAAGGCAAATATGTTAGGTAGATGTTAATTTAACAGATGTCAAGTTTTGCATCATCATGCTGAAACACGCCATTTCTGGCAAGCCTTCTTGCTTCATTACAACATGGAATCCTATGAATTCCACATAGCTATGCTTTTCACAAACTTCTAATATTCATTTTCATTCAAACAAAAATATTTGAACTTTCTATGGGAAGATGCTAAGATATTGCTATAGTTCTGAGAGAGCAAATAAATGCTTTCAGAGATAATGCAACTGATATCTAGGTTAACTTTCTTTTTAAAAAAGATCACAATGCACTTTGGAATTTTACTTCACAATTGTGTCTTTCATCTTGGAATGAGGAGCCTGAATGCAAGTTAGGTGTAACTGGCCATGTGCAGACATACCAGGAATGTGTGGTACTTGCAAATGTCTGTATAAACTGAAGTTGAAAAATCTGGTCCCATGCATTCAATTTCATTCAGATGATTAGATGAAAAAAGTTACAAAGTTGTACTACTGTAGCAATTTTATTATACATTTCCATTATTATTTCAGAGCGTGCCTTGGTTCAGCTATCAAAAAGAGTTAACAAACTCACTAATCATTTTTAGTTTGCTTGTTATTCTGCAGTATAGAATGGGTATGGCATAGCACATGTGCTTATTAGCAGCCCTTTTCTAAATGTTGGTCTACTAATAAAAGTAGGCTTAAGTTTAAAAAGACTTGCCACTAGAAGTGGCACTGCGCCTAAAGAACAGGCATACAGCAGCAGATCAATTCAACACATTGTTCGAGATCCTGTGAAAGGAAAATAACAGCAGTGGCTCAGTACCCCCATTACCCATGGGGTGGAGGGTTGCTCTTGCATTCTCATTGACATGTCAATTACTGGAAAGGGGGCAGAAATATAGCCTAAGGTGCTGAGTTATAAATTAGGACACTCAAGTTGACAGAGAGATTAGCTCAGCCTTTGAGGAAAGAAGAAAGAAACAGTGCTATAGAATACCGATACCAGCTGATCCTTATCGCAACTCTGAAGTTGCACTCAAACACAGAAAAATCCCTGCCGTAATACCTTCTGCTCTGACAAAATTGTGTTGGTGGTGGGAATTTAAAATATACACAAATAAAAGGAAAAACAAAACAAAACCCAACTCTCTAAGGGTACGTCTACCCTTGCTCCCTAGTTCAAACTAGGGATGCAAATGTAGGTGACCAAAATTGCTAATGAAGCGGGGATTTAAATATCCTACACTTCATTAGCATGATCTTGCCCGTGCGTTACTCCGCTCAATAGCTGTTTCGAAAGTGAAAGTGCACGCCGGGACACGTTAGTTCAAACCAAACCCCTTAGTTTGAACTAACATTACTCCTCATTACTTACTCAATGATATTTAAATCCCCGCTTCATTAGCAATTTCGGTCACCTACATTTGCATTCCTAGTTCGAACTAGAGAGCAAGTGTAGACGTACCCTAAAAGACTGATAATATCAGTGTTCTTTCTGTACAAACTTTCATCTTGGACCTAAATTGACCTAAGTGAAGCCTACAGGGTTGTTTATTATTATAAACATATAAATATATATGCTTAAAATAGGAAGTACTCTACCACTAAATTTCTTAAAGCCATTTTACTTCTGAAAAAATTCTCAAACTTTATATTGTCCATATTGCTGTCCTCAAACATTTCTGCTTTACTGGCTATAGATTTATGTATTATACTGTAGGATCATTTCAGATTTAAAATTATTTTCACAGGGACAGCATATATAAATAAATGTATTTTCATAACTAGATTCTAGTTGATATTTCTCCAGGATGAACTTACTAATTTTGCCACAAACCATGAAGCAAAAGTAGTGAAACCCAGTTTCTCTTTATTTCCACTGTTTTAACAGCAGTTCTTTGTGGCTAGTAGTTCTGTTGCCCAGGCAAGCATGATGCTATTTATTGGGCATCAACCACATTTCCTCTTATATGCATCAATCCACTCTGTCCTAACACAATTAACAAAGTATAGTTTTCTTATATAATATTAATGCTCCTCTTGTTAAAAAGAAACACAATGACCTGCAAGATTATTAATTTACCCCCATTAGGTACCTAAACTATAAAACTTTAACATACTGTACTTTAAAACATTTCAGCTCAATAGTACTGCTCAACTTGCTCTACCATTAACTGTGTTGGTTTAGATGATTTAGAATCTCAAGAGCTATCTACAAGATTTGACAGTTCATATAGTACATTGTAAATATGAATTTGCAAATAATTTGCCCCCAGAAAAAGTAAAAACAAATACTGTTAAATCTCATTGTGGCCCTGTAATCTTACCAACTTCTTTGATAGATTTAAAGTACTTTAGCCATTCTTTTACAGAGTGTTTTCCTTTGTAAATGCAGTTTTCGTTCCCATTTACTTGAGCTTAATTTTACTTTTTATTGCAATTTACACAATTTCAGAGAAACATAAAAAAGTTATAGCATTTAAAGTTACTGTACCTTAACAAATGCACCTAAAGTGGCACTATTTTTGCATGCATGAAAGCTCAAAGCCTCAACAACTCCCATGAGCGATTAATCTTCTAACACTAATTAGATATTTGCTAATTAGTGTCTGATGTGTGAAATGAAAAACATTTTGAAGCTGAAATGAATAGGGTCTATTAAGATAGTGCCTGTGTCCCAGTTCTCCTTTTTACTATGTTATCATATTTCATAAATATTAATGAGATCACATGATACTACCCGTTCTATAAGATTATCTTTCTGAACAAATCCTTTTGTTTAGTATAATAGGGATGTGTCAATATTTTGCATTTAGTGCCAAGCACTCAAAGGAAATAAGTGTTTTCCCTCAATGTTAAAGAGATGTCACATTTTATGCATCACTTTTATGCTGCATTAACTGGTCCTAATTTTTAACTTAGTTCACCTTTTATTCCTCTGGAATATCAAAACCAAAACCAGTAGTGAACCATCATGTTAAGTTATCTTATTTTAAATATAACTAGCACAGAATATAAGTGACATGGTAAAAAATTTTTTCATAAATATAGAAAATAGAAGTTTTTTTTCTAGTTTGGTAGATTCCAAAGGTTTGAGGCATTAGAAATGTACACTTTGAAAATCATTAATTACACACACAAAGTGAATCTGATTTTTTAAAGGAAAAAAGCTATTATGACTATATAGAATGTCTACCTGTGATGACACATACAGAATGATTCCACATTAGTGAAATCATTCATAAATGTCATTTAGTCATTAGACCGTAAGATTTAATCCTCCACCAAAATATAGTATTTGCTTCCAAGAATATTTTTCAAAGATTTGTATTAAGGGGGCACATGTGAATAACCAAAGAGGAAAGAGTTAGTACCATACAAGTTGTAATATTTTAAACTACTCATCTATGAATTCTGGTCATATCACAAATTATATCTAATCACAGGATTGATATAGCAATTTCAAATGATAGCTAAGCTTGAATTTACAAAGGTGACATTGAAACATAATGACTAGATTATCATTTTCACAAGCTGATGTTTTGTGATTATAATAATGCTGATCAAGATGATTAAAACAATAATAAAGATAAAGTTCCAAGAACCAGAACAAAACAGACCTAGGTGAGCTACTGTATGGGAAGCAAAGCTACAAAACTGCTTCATGCTTTTTCAATAAGACTTTTTCAATTCAGCTTAAAGTCAGACAGTTTATTAGTCTCAGAGGGCTCTCCGTAAACTGAAATTGATACAGTATTTTCTACCAATTCAATGTGCTTTCAGTTTTTCATACATTTGATATGAGAATAAGGTCACCTGTGCCAATTTATCATGTGCCACTATAGTTCATACTTCAGGATAGCTTTGAGATCTCTATCCAAACCCCAGGAGTAAAACAGCAGGTAACTATTTACAGTTATTCAGGGCCAGATTCTGATCTTAGTTGTGTTTGTTTTGTACCAAGGAAACTGCAACCGTTTCGTTGCCATTACTCGTGACTTACAAGTGTAATAATAATGCAATGAGATCAGAATCCCTCAGTTACCAGATATTATAGTTTAACTTCCAAAACATTCCAAAGCTTTGTTCCACAATACAAACAAAACAGCAAGACAGTTAAAAACCCACTGGATATGACCTATTCATGTATGAAAACAAACAAAATAAGACAACTTCTAATTACCAACAGATAAATGAGTCAAGGGTAATTCAAACTAAAACGTCAGATAGACGCAGGTTTATTGCCCTACAATTTGCTAGGGTAAATCAATTTAAATTGTGCTAAATTCAAAGGCTTTATGAATTTGTTAATGATAACTACTCAATTTACTATTTGAAAGCACCACATCTCTATTTTTGTTTTGTTTTCATTTACTTCCATTCTTAGAAGTTTTCTTTTTAATTAAGGTGATTTCAACTTATTCATTTTGCTATAATCACATCACATTCATTAATGGATAGCACTGATATTCACATGCGAAAGACAAAGCAAAATCACATTCCTAAGAAGACTAATGATGACAATCGTGATGATCACATCTGTCTATGTGTTTAAAATTCAACAAACTGTTCTTATGCCAAACATTGTTCTGGCACTTAAATGGGATCAGTACCTCATAAGTGAACATTCTGGGGCAGATTTAGTCAAGAATTAAAGCTGCCAATAGGATTTTTTCATCCATGTGACTTGTTGACTGTGATGCTGTTAGACATGTAGCTACTCTTTACTAAAACTGTTCAGACGGTATGTTATCCAAACATCACATCACCCCTAGTTCGAGAGCGTGTACTCTCTGCAAATGACAAGTTGTTTTGCTCAGAAAAGTACAAGCTGATGCCATTTAACCTGAAGATGATGTGATATCTTGATTGCATGCTATTTAAATGGCATAAAATTTCTAAACAAATTGCAGGAATAGAGTTCAGAGGAGAATCATGCTAAATAACAGGCAGGCAGGTTTGTTTCATGGCCAAAGGCCACAGTGCACAGAGCACATGCAACACTGGCTTTCTACTTTATGATATAACTGTATTGATGATCTTCATAACATCTTGGGAAAATTAAGCAAAATGATATAGCTAAATAAGGCTGTAAGTAAATAGACAAATAAAGAAAAATCAACCACTTACAGTTCACTCACTAAAAGCAGCCTATTATATAAAGGACACAGTACTATTCACACACATAATGTGTTCCCCTTATTACCAAGTTTGCTGACACAAATTGTTTAATTGTACATGTGAGCTTGCATGTGAAATTGCTTGTGCAATAAGAAGCACGAAATCTATCACATATTTTTCACACATCTTAAACTTCAGACTGTATCTTTTATTTGTCTATATTCTGCATGATAGATACACTGCTTTCCTCACACAAGGAAGAAACAAAAACCTGATGAAGGAATGACTTATCCTTCCCATCATCTAGTTTTCTGCTCTTAGCTATCTTCTTGGAAGAAGGCAGACTACAGCAAACTCAATGTGTTGGTAGGAAAGATCCAAGGGAAGCAAGTCGATGGGGGAAAAACAGCTCAAGAGCATGGGCGGTGGGTGAAGCTGCTGCTTTGGCAGGCAGTCTCTGCAGCCTGTGACCTACCCATACTCCACTCCTGCTCCACTTAGCACCACCCTTACTCTACCCAGGTCCAGGCTCCTTCCCACTGTTCCCCTCTTCTTTTCCCTCCAACTCTCTGCTCACTTCTCCAGCCAAATCCCTAAATCCAAATATAGAAAATGACATTTGGAAAATTAAAAAAAACACCTCTTTTAAAATTTGTTTCTAAAGAAAATAGAGGATGATTTCCACTGCATGCCAGATTGTGATTACTGGATATGCATAAAGTACCTAGTTAAACATGTAAGCAGGGTCTGAATCAATGCTTCTATAGTTCCCAGGGCTGCTGCAGAAGCACACTAGATCTTGGACTACACCAGCTACATTACAACCAGCTGGAATTGGAAAGAAATTCTGGGTGTGTTTATGTAACTACAGTTTGCCCCTGATTTGCTTAGATGTATTAGCTATTCGGCTGTTACAATGGTATTTTGCTCATTGTAATAAACTTGGCTGCTGTTGGGTCACAAATTGTGTTAATACTAATTGCAATGTTTGTAATTATTGGGGAAATACAAAAGAAGAAAGTCTGTGCTTAACCAAGCATAAAGGAAGGAAACAGTCTCAGTTTAAAGAATGAGATTCTGGGTGTGTGCATGTAAACACAGTTGACTCGGTTTGCTTAGGCCTGCTACATATTCAACTGTTACAATGGTGTTTTGCCCATTGTAACTAATTTGGCTGTTGTAGGGTCACAAATTGTATTAACACTAAATGCAAGAGTTGTGAGATATGATCAGCAATGCTTGCAGTTATTGTGGGAATGCAGAAAAGTCAGACTGAGCTTAACTCAGTTCTAAAGGAGAGATGCTGTTTGTGTAAAGGACCTTGTATGGACAAGGGCTCCTTTGCCAAAGCTCTGTGAAGTTAAGTGGGGGAGGGTAGGACTCTGAATCGGGAGGTTGCATGTCCTCCATGCATGAGCAGGAAGACTGGCTCAATCTGTTTCTTCCTCCTGTTCTAATGAAAGAATTATTTTAAATTTACTTCAGTGGATGCTGTAATTTCTTGTGGTTGGATTGTGCTTTGAGCCAAGAGCTGAAATCACTAGGAGGTGACATCAGCATGTTTGGCCTACCGCGAAATCCATCACAAGCCAGTGGAAGATGCGACAGGGGTTGGACATGGGAAGGGGACTTCTACATTGCTGGACTTAAGAACCCAAGGGGAAAAGGACATTGGCCAACCCAGTTGGGGTGGGACTGTTACTCATGGTTTTGGTTATGAACTCTGTTTGTGGTGTTTTCCCAAATTAATGACACGTTACTTCCTTCCATTCTTATTAAAAGTTTATTTTCTACACTCAGACTCTGTGATTGCGAGTGGGGAAGCATTGTGTTTTGTGAATTTCCTAGGTTATTGGGAGCTTGAGCCAGATCTGTATTGGATGGATGGAGAGGAACGCCTAGATATTGATCAGAAGGGTTACAAAACCACTACATTTGGAAATAAAAAATATCAATCACGGGTTTTTTGAAGTTAGAGCTTTATTTGCAAAAAGTTGATAAGTAAGGGCACGTCAGCTGTCCTGCTTAATGCATCATTAAATATTATGGGATCCAGAATGTAGCTCTTCTCAGTTTTACAGTATCTCAATCAGTATTTCTAGTGTGTCCATAACAAAGTTCATTGCTTTTAGAAAAAAGGGAACATTAAGCTGTGTGATCTCCTTAACAACAGACATTGAAATGTCATTTTGTGTTTATATTAAAAACATATTTCTAAAGATTTTAGGAATAACAAAGGATTGTATGTTTTACTAAGGTGGAGAGTTCTCTTAAAACTAGTTAATCAAATAGTCAGAAGTAAAGAACGGGAAACTCATTTGTCCAGCTATCTGGAAGAAAAGGGATGTTGTCCCTTTAAGGCTCTCTTTAAAGGAGAGCAGAGATGGACAGAAAAGCTTTGGAAGCAAGTTTTTGTACTATCGTAATTAAAATGTGCATTTTAAATGTATTTTATTTTTAACTACATGTCTGAAAATCCTAGTATTTAAGTCTAAAGATGAATACTCAGATTGTGCATCTAAAAATTTTGAGAGATGTGATTTAGATAATCTTCAGCAACAAACAAATTAAGAATTCAATTTTTTTTAAAACAATTATAGAACCGCACAACTTTTTTCACTAAGTTCAGAAACTGACAGTATATACCTTGGGACTGGCACATGCCTGTTAAATGGCTTCATTACCACTTAATGGCTTTTTCACAGGTTCAATGTTATGCTAAAAGGTCTGTGAGGTGGAAGGAAGGCTTTTAAATTAATAGATCCACATGAGGGCGGGCAGGGGTGGGGGAGAGACTCACAAGGTAGCATGAGCCTGTTGTGGGAGACTGCAGGAACTGTTAGAATAGGACTGGGAAGAGGAGAGAGGTTGAGCACTAAAACCCAGGGAAGGCATTGCCTTCCATTGCCTCTTATACCCACTGCACATGTTGAAAAGAGTTGGATATTTCTTAAAGAGACATTATTAAAGGAACAAGAGACAACTATCCCAGTGTATAAGAAAGATAGGAAGCATGGCAAGAGACCAGCCTGGCTTAAACAGGAGATCTTCAATGATATGAAACTCAAAAAGGAATCCTACAGAAAGTGGATGAATGTAAACAAGCAGCCATGTATGGACAACATTAGAAAGATCAAGGCACAAAAGATTAAATTAACTAGAAACATAAAAGATAACAAGAAAAAAAATCTATAAATAACAAGACAAATCAAAATAAAAAGCAAGACAAAGACCTAGAACAGGATAGGCCTGTTACTGAATGAAGAAGGAAAACAATAGAAAATGTGGAAGTGGCAGAAGTGCTAAATGACTTTTTGTTTGTTTGTTTTCACCATAAAGGTTAGTAGCAATTGGGCATCTAACATAGTGAATATTATGAAAATCAAGGAGGATCAGAGGCTAACACAGGAAAAGAACAAATTAAATATTATTTAGACAAGTTAGATGTCTTCAAATCTTGAGGGCCTAATGAAATACATTCCACAATGCTCAAGGAGCTTACTGAGGAAGTATCTGAGTCATTAGCAATTATCTTCAAAAATTCATGAAAGACAGCAGAGATTCCAGAGAATTGGAAAAGAGCAAATATAGTGCCCATCTATAAAAAGGAAAATAAGGACAACCCGGGGAATTGCAGACATGTCAACTTACCTTCAGTACCCAGAAAAATAATAGAGCAAATAATTAAGCAATCAATTTGCAAACACCTAGAAGATAATAAAGTGGTACGGAACAGTCAGCATGGATTTGTGAAGAACAAATCATGTCAAACCAACCTAATAACTTTGACAGAGTAATAACCCTTGTGGATAGAGGGAAACAGTGGATGTGGTACATCTTGACTTTAGTAAGGTTTTTGATATTGTCTAGCATGAACTTTTTATCAACCAGGGAAATGCAATCTAAATCGAGCTATTATAATGGGGGGGGGGGAGTGAGCAGGGGTGCATAACTGTCTGGAATACCATTCTCAGAGAGTAATCATCTGTAGTTCACAGTCAAGCTAGAAGGACATATTAAGTGATGTCCCTGAAGAATTTGTTTTAGGTCCAGTTCTGTTCAATGTCTTCATCAATGATTTAGATATTGGCATAGAGACTACACTTTTAAAGTTTGCAGATGATAGCATGCTGCGAAGCAAGTGCTTTGGAAGATAGGATTAACATTCAAAATGATCAGGACAATATGAAGAAATGGTTTAAAGAAACAAAATGGAAAATGACTATTTAAAGAAGGAGTTCCACAGAAATGGATGTGGGGGGGGGGGGGGTCATAGTTGATCACAAGCTATGGCTCAACAGTTCATAAAAAAATTCTTGGAGTGTTGTAAGAAAGACAGGAGAAGTAATTCTTTCACTCTACTCTGCTCTGATTAGGCCTCAAGAGGAGTATTGTGTCCTGTTCTGGATGCCACATTTCACGAAAGACTTGGAGAAAGACCAGAGAAGAAGAACAACAAAAATTAAATATCTAGGAAATGTGATGTATGACAGAAGACTGACGAAATTGGTTGTTTAATCTAGAAAGAAGTGAAGACTGACAAGGGACATGACAACAGTTTTCAAGCAGATAAAAAGGTTGTTACAAGGAAAAGGGAGAAAAATTATTCTCCTTAACCATGGATAACTGAACAGGAAGCAATGGGTTTAAATTGCAGCAATGATGGTTTAGGTTGGACATTAAGAAAAACTTCCCAAAGGTCACAGTGGTTAACCACTGGAATAAAATGCCTAGAGAGGTAGTGGAATGTCCATCTTTGGAAACTGTTAAGATCAGGTTAGAAAACACTTACCAGGGATGGTCAAGATGGTTCTTGGTCCTGCCAGGAGTGCAGGAACTGGACTTGATGACCTCTTAAATCCCTTCCAATCCTATGATTCCATGATTCTCTGTTAATTCAGCTCAGTCTTGTACTCTGTGTAGCTTTCTCCATTTAAAGGGAAGGGTTAATTCAGTAAGGTTAATTTGTAGGCCTCAAATGGGCCTTTTTCACACAATAGTACTTCAATTTATGATGCATGTTCTCATTAAGTGGCGTCACCCAATAATCTTTTTAATCTGTCTTACCACTTCTTCAAATAAACTAAGCAGTTCTTTTCATGTATAAAGGGAATAATGCTACTGTAGCGGTCTCCTTTACCAAAACAGGACAGAAGCAGTGGGCAGATCTCTACAAAAATAAAGTATTATATAATCAATCAAGAAAACTATGTGCCAGGATTTTAATGAAAGTTTTGCCACTACATTGAAATTTCAGTTGTATATTGTGTGTCTCATTAAATAAGCAGAGTTAAGCTAAAAGTGTGTAGATTTAGTAAGCACATGCTTCTTTTTGGCACAGAAATCAAATATGGTCTTAAAAGAAGTGATCACATGCTCATTGCTAGAATTTGCACAGACTCTACCTTCAATAAAGTGGCAGTGACTACTGACTTGATGCAGTCTGTAACGCAAATTTCCATCTGGGATGGCAAAGGTGCATAGCACCTCGGGCAATTTTAACTTGTATATCTACAGAACTTTTCCTATTTTTATTTATCTATTTTCAGAATACATATAGTTCAGGCAACAAGCTGTTTTATTTTTAATAGGTGAGTTCATACAAATTCTATGTGAATAAGATATAAAACATTAATAAGTGGAATCTTTGTATTCCTGTGAATTCTCTCTCTCAAAACCTCTTGAAGATATTATGTTAATATACGAGGACACTGATACAGTATTGCTCAGGCTGTTCTTGACAGCAGGTAGCGGTGTAGGAGTCAGAGCAGGGTTTTCAGGATGTGAGAGGCTCAGGGTAGGGGGTGAGAGGCTCAGGGTAGGGGGTGAAGGGGGCGAGGGTTCAGGACAGGTAGTCGGGGTACAAAAGTCAGGACAATGGGTTGGGAAGTGTGGGAGGCCTTAGGGCAGGCATGGGGGCTCAGGGCAGGAGGTGGGGGCTAGCATAGGGCGGCATGGATGGCATGGCCCAGCCAGTGGCTCCTCTCTGGAGGGGCAGGGGATATGCTGCCAGTCAGCCGCTGTTCCCTGAGGCTGGGGTGCTTGTTGTCATTCTGGGGTATAACTGTCCCAGTGTTTGCTGCCCCCCTGAGATCATTCATAAGTATTACTATCCCTGCTTTCACACCCATCTTTCTGTTTGATGAGACAATCACAAGGCATAGCCCACTGTCCTGGCACAACCAAACCCTGACCTTGCTTTAAGGTATGATAAGAGGAAGCCACCTACCAAATTTGGCCTTGATAAGAAGTAGTTGATTTAGCTCACACCATTTAGGAGAGTTCTTGAACAAATGGACTCATGGATAGGTAGACAGATACAGAGAGAGATTCAAAATGCTCTCAAATATATAATAGATAAAAACCCTCTAATTTTCATTATTTTAACTTCAACTCCTATTCACAAACTCACATGCTTTGCATTATGGTACTAATCAACTTCCACTGTATGACTTAAGGAAAATATTCTACTAATTAAAATGCAATCCTGATAGGGTCTAATGACCAAACGTTTCTTCTTAACTGATCATTGTGTTGTATGATATTTGTCACCTCTTGCAGAATACTGTTACCTGGGACACAAGATAGGCCGATCTTTCATTCAAAACTCATCTGTCCAGGAAGATAGTGACCTTACTTAAAATAATTTTTTTTAAAAAAATAAACAAAGTATTTGGGCTATGGCCAAGGAATTATTTAAATGTGTGCAGAGTAAAGGTCTAAATTTTGTTTAAGATAATGAAACACACTTTCTATTATAAGGCAACTGTATTACTGTGT
This sequence comes from Pelodiscus sinensis, assembly GCF_052426305.1. Classification (NCBI taxonomy): domain Eukaryota; kingdom Metazoa; phylum Chordata; order Testudines; family Trionychidae; genus Pelodiscus; species Pelodiscus sinensis. Next base: position 33,668,707 of record NC_143067.1, on the reverse strand, counting down.
GTTATACAAGATTGTTTCTGCATTTTTACTCATTCTCTCACTTACTAGAATTTGACATTCAGTGACAAAGTTTAATTATTGAAGTTTTTTATCTAAATAAAAATGGAAAAGAGGAATTTGTCAGAAGAGTGACTTTAGGCAGCTATCAAAGAATAATGGAGAACACATTTCAAGGTGTTATTAAAAGTATTTAATGAACTTGGATTCATATAGTCTCACATTCTTGATATATCTTGGCTAACAGCCTAAACTCCCAATCCCAATTAGATGCTACCCTAAATGTTTCATAGCAGAAGGAATACAATGTTTTATAACACAGCTTCTTGTTTTTGTACAGTTTCATAGTACCTCAGAGTTGGATGTGTTTTGAGCTCTGCAAAGGGTCCATCTGCACAGACTCTTCCCTGAGAAATAGTGGGTGGAAGCGATAGAAGAGAAGCTATCTGAATGCCATGAACCTAAAGTGGAAGAGCCAATTACTCTCTTTGGATAGGTTTATGCACTATCTTGTGGGTCAAATTACCATTAGACCTTGGACGTATTAGGGACAAAAAAATAACCAATGAATGGAGGAACTGTTTGTCAAAACTGTTGTGCCTTTATGTTACCACAGAACTCCACAAAACCAGTAAAGACAGGTCCAAATCTTTCAGGGGGTAGCTGAATTAGATTGTAACTGGAAAAACTTAAAAAACAATGACAAATAGTCTAGCAGCACCTTAAAGACTAACAAACATGTAGATGGTATCATGAGCTTTCGTGGGTACAACCCACTTTCAGATTCATCTGAAGAAGTGGGCTGTACCCACGAAAGCTCATGATACCATCTACATGTTTTGTCAGTCTTTAAGATGTTGCTAGACTATTCGTGGTTTTTTAAGGTCCAAATCCATCAGTTTTATCTCTTTTGTGCCATGTGGAATTAAGCAAGAAAATCTGCCATCCTTCTACAAAGGAATTTCACAAGGCAATTATGGAGAGAGAGGGAGGAATTCATCTTTGTATGCAAATTTAACACTGTTTCCCTGGGCTTGAACAAGGACATTAACTGGCTGACCCATTATAAAACCAGCCTTCCATACATTTAATACCTCATTTACATCAAAAGCTAAGTAAGGGGCACTTCCAGACCACTCAATTAGCCTCACTTCTAGCACTGCAATTGACAAGTATTTTTCCTCCTTCTCTCTCCCTTCTTTTGCTGCTATAAATTCTGGGTTCCCCTTTTTCCCCATTCCAGCTCATCTGAAGAAGAAGATTTTGCCCATGAAAGCTCATAATACTATACCTACTCTTTGTGTTAGTGTCTAAAGTGCCATAGGACTATTCATTTTTAAAGTTACAGACTAATTCAGCTATCCCTCTGAGACTTTGTATCTGCTGGTGGGATAACTAAAAAGAGCTATGGCTTATCTACTGGCTTTATTCAATTTCACTCAGCATATGAATCTGAAATTGGCTCTACAAGATTTGTATCACACAACTGAACAGTTTTTCATTCAAAAAAGTACTTATTTCTGTATTTAAACTCAGGATACAGCGGAAATATATATGACGTGACAGGAAGAAGAGCTAATAAAAATCTAAATTAGAGAAGAGTTTACTGATGTGTGAAATATTAAAAATTAAGCAAAATAATGAGAATAAAGCATGAGTAGCTAAGAGGAACTATCTCATTATTAGACCTTCCTTTCACAGGGAGAAGGTGAATGCCTGCCTGTGAATTCAATGGGAGTTGAGGATACTTTGCAATATGTGTCTCATATAGATCCTTGTTCAAGGAATGAAACTCATGTTACCTTCATAGCCAGGGTTATTTCTGAATCTAAATATCAACTAGCTTAATTCTATCAATCTGTGAGATCCTCTCTAGTCCGGCACTCTGGTCTAGCAACATCTGTAGTTCAACAAGTTTTTAATTATCCAGATGTTCACTTATCTTGGGTATGGCCAAATTTACTGTGGTTAAGTCCCAAGGATGCTGGACTAGAGAATTTTCAACTTTGAGTGTGAATATTTAATGAAGATTCTGTTATGGGAACAATTCTAATCAAAAGGAGGAAAAAATAACCATAAACTATACTTGTATAGGTCAGACTGAATAAAGTAAAAAATGGTCTGAAGCATAACTAAAATAATGTTAATGTGGTTATTTAGACAATAAATATTCTTTTCAGATAATGCAAGAGTTTTATTAAACATATAGATCAGGCACATATAAAATTCAGAGAGTCTTCATACGTCAGTTGTTCATTGCATTGAACCTTTTCAGTGTACTGCAAATGAATTCATTTATGTGTATGTGTGTGTGATGCAAGAAAAAAATTAATGTACAGTATAATCTATTCAGTAATTATCTTTTTAAGAATTATCTAAACACAGGCAACAGTACATCATGAATAGAATGGATATGATAGAGGCTTGAAGAGGGGAACATAGAGGGTTATTTGTAAACACCTTTTTTTCCAGTTTTCATATCAGAAATAAGGGACATAGGGACATTCAATTAAATTGAAAGACAACTTTTTTTCCACATGATACATACAAAACCAGTGGAACTCATTGTCACAAAATAGCATGAGGTCAAAACTAGGAATAAAAAAATGCATTTGGATATTTATAGAATAATGGGAATCACCAAACTATTTTTTTAAAAAACATAAACACTGCAGTTAACTTAAATCCTTATGCCGTAAGGCATAAGTCAATCAATAAGTGTCTGGGATTAAAAATAAATTCCCCCTTTTGTAGGGTGTGCAAACAAATTCTTTAACAAGGTTTGCTAAACCTTTCTATGACCTTATGCAATCAGACATTAGTTAAAAGTGAGTGCTTGACTAGATGCACCACTAGTTTGACTCGTATTGCAGTTCCCAAAACAACAATCTAGAACCCAAAGATATCCATCTTGAACATCTTATGGGTTATTAAATAATCATGTCCTTCTTTAATCTTTCTGTGATTTTTCATTGAAGCCAAATTTGTCATGTGCTCTAGCTGCTATCACCACTAGTGGGTGTTTCTCTTATACTGAAATTAGCCTTGTTTAAAGAGATGCTATACAGACTGTCCCATGCTATTGAACAGAGATACTGGAGCAACTCTGTGGAACCATTCATCTGGTATCTAGAAGAACTAAAGAAGTAAAGTTATCTTTTCTGGCTGCTCTTTACTCTACAAGTACAAATTCCTGTTCTAGCATCTGTGAACACCAAAGTACCCATATTAACACAATGTTTGTTGTCTTCTGGGTGATCATGATTTATCTTACAAAATAAAATTTATGAGATTGTCTGGAGGGCTTTGGCAATTTTAAAGACACATGCATAATTTTATCTATTATCCCCCACAATATTCTTATTATACTCATTATTCAAACAACACCAAACTCAAACTTTATTTATAAATTGCATGAATATTTAAAAAAATTTAAAAAAAGAGTCAACCATCTATTTATAATTCTCCTTTTCTACAGTATCTATGGATATATATAGCTCAACCATATTGCTACTGGTAGTGGTCTGAGTCGGGTATGATTAAAAAAGATAATGACCAGAGCATTAAATCATGATCCACTGAAGTCAACAGCAAGACTCCCATGACTTCTGTGTTATTAGAATTTGGCCCTTTAACACATAGTTTTAGTGGTGGATAAGACCTTATCCAGGAGCCATACGTGGATATGAATGTCACCTACAGCTGTAAATACCCCAAGATCCCACCTTCAGTGCTTCAGAAGGAAGTTGTGGTGGAAGAAGTAGAGTATGATTTTGAAATTACTCATTTTCTAACGTATATATTATTGAAAGGATAACAGAGTAAAAGACTGTACCTTAGTTAAGTGGGGGAGTGCTGGCCAGGGCTTACCCGAGCTCTGCATTACAGCCAGGGCGGGGTGTGGGTGTGTGGGGAATGAAGGCAGAGATGAAGGCAGCAACTGCTACAAAGAGGTGGATGGTAGGCAGCTTTGCAGCACTGACTCACCCCCTCAGCAATGTGAGGTCCAAAAAGGTATCAAAGTACATGCCCTAGACAAGGGAAGCCTCTTTGTTCCATGCAGCAAACAAACACTTGCCCTCCCTCCCCTAGTGGAGACAAACATCAGATTGAGTTAGGAACTGCTATGGGCCTGGTGCTAGTTGCTCCTTTTTAAAGAGGGCTGGAAAGGAATTATTCCTCTACCACCAAATTGGCTTTGGTGGCAGCAAGGTTTTATTGCCTTCCCCACAGCAAGTGTTCAGTGGACGTACTTCATAGGAAGTCATCCAGGGACCAGATAAATGACCTGGAAAGGGACTTAAAAAGAGGTACTGGATAAAGGAACAGGATGGGGGAGGGAGGGTTTCGGATCTCCTCTGTTCGGGATAGTTGGGAACCAACCTTCCTCTCCCCCCATTCTCATAGCCTACCTTAGCCCTCCTTCAAGGTTGGTAAGGTCCAAGACATGGGTTGGCTGGATAAAGTGGAGCCTTGGAAAATGATTAGAAGAAACTTGGATTTGCTTGCACTGTACATTTTATCCACCAGACATCTATATTATAAAGCTGCGGCCTGATTGACACTCATACAGAGCGTCTCCCTGTCCTCCTTTTGGCATACCCGGACAATGAAGAGGGAGAAGTACAATCTGTGTCTAAAAAGGACTGATAAAAACAGAAATAACTTTGTAGTGGTCAACTGCGGAAGAACTTTGCACATGATAGTTTAGGGGTGGTGAGGCCTGCATTCTTTCCCCCCTTTCCCTTTTCCCTATATCTGATGAGCCAGAAGCACGTCTTTGGGAACATACGCCACTGTAGCCAGACAGGAACCCCCCCTTGTAACATTCATTTTTGCTTGCCTGGAGCATACAGGGCACACAGAGCAGAAGGCCCAGGCTGCTGTGACCGTGAATGGCTGTAAACAGAGATACGCCAATTGCTGACCAAGAGGCTGCCAAGGAGTGCCCTTGACTGAAACCCATATTGATACGAACACACATCCATCCGCGGGGGGAGGAATCTCTCGCCCAGTAAAAAAATGTCTAGTGCTCACAATTTAGTTATCTCTCTTGCAAGTGTAAATTAACTTGAAACTTGCTTGTAAGAACTGGCGCCACAAAACGGACCAGTACAATTCGGCATCTTAGATAAGAAAGAGCCCCCAGGGGTATAAAGATAGGTCCAGCAGCGCATTTTCTCTGAGTGTCAATCTACCATCTATCTGCTGGTCGGGTTAGGTGTTTGATCTCCCGAGGTTCCAAGGGGACGCCCACCTCGTATTCGTCTTTCCTAGGAATTGAGAGACCGGCCCTGGCCTGACACGCTGAAGTCGAGAGGCACAGAAAGGGGTAAAAATTGTACCTGGATGTGGTCCTTTGTTTAAGTATATATATACATAGACTTAGAGCTCTTTAAAGATTAAGCTGTCACTTGGTACCATTATTTCTATTTTCTATCTTTATTTTCTTTGTAACCATTTTTAAAATCTGTATTTGTTAGCATTTAAGAAATAGAGCAATAGCCATTGTAACCATATGCTTTTATAAGTCTTTTAATAAACCTGTAACTGTTTAAGCTTTAACCTGACTCCTTCAGTTGCTGTAACAGAACCAAGCACAATTTAAAAGAACTTCAGCCGGTCATAAAGGGACAGACATAGGGAGAGCTTGGGCATTTGGATCTGTGTCACTCCCAGGTGACAAGATCCGTTGGGGCACCTTTCCAGCCTTTCCCAGGCTGCCCGCTGCGAAGGAACCCGTGTTCTAGCAGTTAAAATCTAAGGTGTAATAAGCTCTTCCTATATAACGAGGCGTCTGTTGGCCTGCTGGCCACCCTCTGCGACGGGACCCCGGTCCTAGCAGTAAAGACACGGACGTTAAACCTTTTCTCGGAAGCATACACACACACACTGCCCTGACCGTCGGCTGACAGCCACTTAAGATAAGCATTGTTGCCAGGATAGCAAGAACAAGTATAAGATAAGGATAAAGCACAAGAACACAGAAACAATTCTGTTTACCCTAACGTACTGATCATGTAAACAGGGCCAAAGGACAAAAAGATCCAGATCAGAACCAGATCGATAACTAGCAGCTAAGCTCTACATCAGCACTAATGAGTAAGCCCTGGAAATTTCCAAACTGCCAAACAGGGCAGGAAAACTGTATTTAAGGCTGCCTCAGAGCCTAGCAAATCAGACCTCACCGATGGGCTTTGGGTACCAGCGCCTTGGAAGCTGAGACAACCTCCCACTTCATCCACAGCCTACCCTGGGTCCCTGGCTTGCAGGAAGGAATGTAAGATATGCTGCTTCTTTGTTATGTTGATCTTCCAGTAATTGGGCACAGCTGTTAGCTATCAAGAAATAAACTACTTGTGTTTGACAGATACCTGTGTAGCATCCTTTGTACTTTGGGAACCCAGTGTTGGACCTGAGACTTACTCTTGCTGGCTACAGAAAAGTAGATAATTGCCTAAAATTTCCTCATCGCTTCAAGAGCTACAAGCTAGATATTTGCGTACAACTAAAGGGGGAAAATGATGGACTCTCTCCAAACAAGTGAGAACTGGCAGGTCTGCAGAGCTCAGCACTGTCTCCATTGCCAAGCAGCATGCTTGATACAGAAGACTCATGCGTCAGGTGTCCAAATCGCACTTGTATTTCGCTCTGCATAAATCTCACACAGAGAGATATTGACAAGGTTTGTTTTATGCCAGTACAAGAGCTCCAGAAATATTGCTCTGATGGCAACTGAGAAGACAATGTTGGCAGCTAGAACAGCATGGACGTGGTTCTAATTTTTGCACCAGATATTCAGCTCCTACAATAAACCACCCTGCCTCACATCTTATCCAGCAGCATTTCTGTGGGATGTCCCAAGAGCTTCAACAGCCTAAGCAGTCTTTTCTGTGCTGTACTAGCAAATCTAATGCATGTTGACCTAGGCATTACTGCTGCTTTTCGGCTCTAGAGCAGCTCCCTTGTTTTTATAAAATGATCAATATAATGAAACCTGTCACATGCCAAGCCATGTTCAAATATGTTTTAATATGCCATATGTCTAGTGTGTTATGCACTTTTATTCTGTTTCATGTTCTGCATTCACTTGTATACAAATGTTTTGTTGTATTCAATTCTGCTACAGTTTAATTGATTTTGTCATGTCTGGATAACTTCCATTCAGAAATTTATTTTGCTGAGATCCTCTGACTCCATTCAGAGCTACTTGGCGATGTAGGGATAAATCATGTGCCCAGAGAAGATCCTGAGTAACCAGATAGTGTGCTGAGAAAATGAGGGCAGTGGAGCAGCTTGCACCTATATAACTCATGCATCCCTGCACTCCAGGTTTGGAAACAATCTGTAAGTCTAGATCTTGCCTCTGCCTGACCCAGAAGAACTATATCAGAACTTTCAGGGCCATACCTGCCCACAGGATTGGCCATGATGTGTGGATCTGCCCCAAGTGAAAGTATATCTTCTTGCAAAAGATTTGTCCCTACATTCAGTGTCATCTTCCATTGTCAGCTACACCAGTTCACCTATTTATTGAGTAAAAGGATTCCTCATTGTATCAGAGAATGGAATTGGGCCTGTACTATTGTACCTCAATTAATCATGATCTCCATTTAATTTTTATCATCTGTTCTCCAAACAAGTGTGTGTATACAGTGACAGGGGAAGGAATGTCTACGTATTTAAAGTATAAACTTAAAAAACAACAAATAGTCTGGCAGCACTTTATAGACTAACAAAACATGTAGATGGTATCATGAGCTTTTGTGGGCACAGCCCACTTCTTCAGATGACCGGAGTTTTAAAGTAGTTCCACTCAGGAGCGGCCTGAGGCCGGCTGCGGCAGCTGGTGCCCCAGGTGGAACGCGCGATTGGCGCCCCCGGGTGCCCCATTGAAGGCATAACATAATCGGGCGCCCCAGTGTCCTGTGATATCATCATCGGGCGCCCTGGGTGCCCCATTGAAGGCGGCACCCTAGGCGACTGCCGAGTCTGCCTATGCTCACGGGCTGCCCCTGGTTCCACTGTACCTTTGCATCTTGACCATGCCCTCTATGAGTCATTCTCCAGCACTGACCCTACCCTATGCAATTTTTTTAAAATAAACATTCAGAATTCATCCCAGAAGGGAGAGAAATCAGTTTTGAGAATTAATGAGGACTTATCTGTCATGGAGTTGGACTGTTTATCCACTTGGAAAATCCCTACAGCATATTACTGAGTGACCTATGCTACAGGGCTAGACTCGAGAATCTTTTGCATTAGTGCCTCCAAGTCCTTTTCATTGATCCTATGGTTGCTTGCTTCCCTGTTGCATTAGTGGCCTCTCCAATCTGCCACCACTATGGTGCCACATCCACTTTGGCTGCAGATTCACTGCATGGAAAAGCTTTGCCATAAAATGTGCACTGCAATCACTTCTTTCAGGCAAAAAGGCTTCTCCTTGGCAATAAATTTTGAAAAGAACAACTTTTCACACAGAAAAAAATGCGTACTTGAAATTGTTTTCTGACATTTCTTGACAAATGTGCTAGGGAGGCAACTAAAAATCACTCTACTTTTTTTTAAAGCAAAGAATCCTTGGGGGAAAAAACCCCACATTTTCCAACATATTGCACATCAAAACATTTTCCCTACTACAGGCAGTCCCCGACTTACGTGGATCCGACTTACGTCGGATCCCTAGATACGAACGGGGTGAGGCAACTCCCGCACATGCGCAGCAGCATTCCCGGGGCTCGCTCACCTGGGTCCTAGGATCCTCCTCCTCCTCGGGCCGGCTCCGACTGGGGTCCCGCAGAGCTGCCGGCAGAGGAAAAGTGCCTCCCCACGCCCGCTGCCCCCCCCCCCCGCCAGCAACAGGCTGCCCCCTCCCCTGAGCAACAGGCTGCCGAACAGACAAAAGCAGCCTCTCTGCCCCTCCTCCCCTCTATACATGCCGGGCTCCCGGAGCGCAGCAGCATCCCCGGGGCTCGCTCACCTGGGTCCTAGAATCCACCACCTCCTCCTCTTCGGCCGGCTCCAACTGGCCTCTGCCTGCAGCAGCTGGCCACAGGGACAGGGATCCCGCAGAGCTGCCGGGCAGAGGAAAAGTGCCTCCCCACGCCCGCTGCCCCCCCCCCACGGCCTCGCATCCTGCACGCCTCCCCCCTCCCCCCCTGCCAGCAACAGGCTGCCCCCTCCCCTGAGCAACAAGCTGCCGAACAGCAGACAAAAGCAGCCTCTCCGCCCCTCCTCCCCCTATACATGCTGGGCTCCCTGGGCAAACAAAGACTCCACCAAAACAAACAAAGTGAGTGGCCTCATTGTGTTAGCAAAAAAAGGACCCTCCTCCTAGAACCCTGGGTGGTGTGTGGAAATAAAGCTATTAGCTCAAAGCATGGTGCAGAGCTGTTTGGTATTTGATGAGTTACTCCTTTAGTCCTGAGTTTGTCACAGGGACAGAAATAGATGTGAAATCTTCTGAACAGGGGAACAGACAGCAAAACAAACATTAGAGGGGAGTTAACCTTTCCCTATGCTATTCAAAACTAAAAAAAATGTTTGGCTAGAGTTTCCCCTACAATATGTACCAGTTCCGACTTACATACAAATTCAACTTAAGAACAAACCTACAGTCCCTATCTTGTACGTAACCCGGGGACTGCCTGTATGAAGTTCACTATATCATCGTACTTTTTGATTATACCATAAAAGATTTTCCCCTTAAACAGCTAAATGATATACAACATATTGCAGCTAAATCTGAATTCTACCGAATCAACTGGCATAGTTAATCAAAGAAACGTATATTCCTTTCCAAATAAAATGGTGGATATTTTCTTCTTTCTGATTATACAGTTGCATGAAGTTTGATTCAGTGTGTATTTTCATGATCATGTGCAGCAGCCAAGAGAAGCCTAGCTGCTCTACTCCTATAATTTTGTTTACAGTATGCTTTAAAATGTTCCTAGATAACACCTCTATTTGTCAGTGACACAGCAGGAAGTAAATGAAAATGTTTATTCAGACCCCTCAGCAGAAAGAACTTCCTTAATCCACTCACTGATGAGATAACACTGTCGGATTACAATAATCAACTAGCAACATGTCCTCTATTAGGGCATTAAAGCCATAGCATTTCATACCCACTAGGAAATGTTCCTTTGCTTACATAATATGGTGACAGACTTTCACTCCTTTGAGATCATATTTTGCAACCCACACAGATCCCTCAAATGGTTTCTGTACCAAATAGCTAATAAAACAAGTAGTTCTGTGGCACCTTGGAGACCAACAAATATATAGATTCATAAGCTTTCATGGATAAAAACCACTTCATCTGATGTTCATGATTCTATATATTTTTGTTAGTTTCTAAGGTGCCACAGGACTACTCATTGTTTTTAAAGTTACAGACTAATATGGCTACCTCTCTGAGACCAAAGCTAACATTAGATTAAATATTGCAATTTAGAAAAACTATAACTAAAAGAAAAAATTGTTTGCAGTGGCCACCATTGATTTAAATAGTGGAACAATGAAGAAGCAGATGTTAACAACACAGTAAAGCTTCTAAGCTTCCTCATAGGGAAAGTATTACAAGGAGCAGCTTGTGAAGAACTCTTATTTAAATGTAGATGCAAATCTCCAATAATTCCTCCTAAAATCTTTTAAAATAGCTATTAATGTATAATGACCCTTTAAAGTGACCGGTGTGAGAATTCCACCCCTGAGCTAAGGAAGGTAATGTCCACTGACTAAGACAGTGGAGGATTTCTCTTTCGGTTATGGAATTTTAAACTTTTGTTATAACAAATGCAATGAAGACCAGGGAGGGGGAGGGGGAAAGTTTAGATAATTCATTCAAACTTGGCTTTTTTCCATGCACTTTTCTAAAGAAAATCTGAAGTGTCAAAAATACATATCTGGTGCTCATTATTAAATGCTAAATACCACAGTGTTTTGAGCTGCCTTGTGGCCATTGTAAAGAAAACAGGTGTTCTGATAGATTATAAAGTGTGAGTCAGATGATGTGTAGAACAGAATTTTAATGAAGCTGCTAGCACAGTAGTCTGACTAGCCTTTTGAACATGATGCTAAAACACTGAAAGTAGTCTTAAAAAGAGACAAATAGCAGTAACACAACTCAAAAATCCTTACCAGCATATACCAAGGGAATGTGACATAGGAAATCATTAAGCAAGGTATAACCACCACCACCACCACTGAAATGGATTATGGTATGGTCTGTAGTAGATACAGGCATGAGTTAAACATTATGGACAATATTCTCAACTAAGGCTATGAAGACAAAAAAATTAGGGGGGATGATTTGGGTATGATTCAAAGGTGATGTAAAATTCACCTTTGCTTTCTCTTAATCCTTGAGTTATTCTCTGCAAGGCTCTTCTCTGGAGCAGCCTAAGTGGTGGTCTACTTTAGGGGCCAAAACAGATGAACATAGAGAAGAGACATCCTGGGTAAGTCACTTTCTTGCAGCTTCCCCATACAAGCTGGTATAGGAGACTGTAAATTGACATATGATTCCCACATGTAGCAGTGAACCTCCCCAAAGCCAGACATGATAATTTTGCAGTGTAAAACAGCCTCAACATACCAAAATAGTTGGCTGTACAACCATCCAAATCACCCCTATGTATTAATTTTCAGCAAAGACTCAAAACAATTTTGAAAGTTTAAACAGCACCATTTCATAACTGACTTTAAAAAATAAAACCCTGAAAAAGTAAATATCCTCTTTTAAGTTTTGCATCTCAGAAAACTTTCTCTCATTCACAGCAACTTTTTCTTCAACAACATCAAAAATACCAAAGGAACATAGTGTTTCCAAGAGATAAACTGTGCTTGAAATGGAAATCTAGGCCATCACCCTTCAAACACACCACTGAGCTACTTTACTCACATGAGTTGGCAAAGGGACAGAGTAAACTTTCACACATGAATAAATGTTTGCAGGATCAGGGACTGAGTTATATCCTTAAGCAGTGATCCTGCAAAGATTTACCTGGATACTTACTATAAAGCATTTGAGCACACTCACTGACTTTTTCTATGAACTAAAAATGCCGGATAGTTTCAACAAAAATACTGGACACACTTGGCACTACATCACAATCTACATTACATCTTATTTAGAAAATACCGGACATTTATATTTTCTCATTTATATTTTTTCAATTTGTTTCCCAAACAGAAGGCTCAAATACTGGACTGTCTGATTCAAAATCGGACACCTGGCAACCCTAAAACTTAAGTATGTATCTAAATCTATACCTTTACTGACTTTTACTATTGTTTCACGCCTGAATCTGATAACTTAGGGTTATCAGATAACTAGTTAACAGGAGTACCAGTTAATTCAAGTTAGGGTTTTTTTCTCGGAGTACCGCGTCTATATGTGGCAAGTTAAATCGGGCTAGTCAATTTCCAAAATGGTGACCGGCCGCGACTATGCTAATCAAGCGCGGGATATTTAAATCCTGTGCTTCATTAGCAACTTCAGTCGCCTTCATTTCCCTCCCTAGTTTGAACTAGGGGGCAAGAGTAGACGTATCCATACATATTATGCTATGATTAAAAACATAGTTCCTCTTTATATGTACTCATTATTTTAATATAATTTCTTTTCTTACCCTGTTAATTACACAATTTATCAATGGTTATTTCCCCCCTATGAATCAAGAATACCCCATCAATCGCAATGCAGTGTTTCTGAAAATATCTATTGTGTGCTTTGATTAACACAGAAGTTAAGTGCTCCCATTTTTTACTTCCCACACATCCTCAGACATATGTTGTTTATTTTTTAAACTTTAAAAAGTGAGCATTGAAATTACTTCTGTTACTTGTAAGTGAGGATTTCTGTAACTTGCTTTTAGAGACAACATGCATTTGGGCTTCTGCCTTTCAGAGATCATTAGTGAGAGATGACACAGCATTATGGGAAAAGAAAATCTGCTCATCATCACAACTGCCAAACTAAAAACTTCATGAATACCGTTAAAACAGGAGTGTGTCACAATGTGCTATTCAAATGTAAGCCTTTCTTTAAGTCACTCATGGAGAGTTTGTTTACACAGAAATTAAGGACACAAGATTGTAACAGGTTTTCAGGCCCTAGAATCTAGTACAGAAAGGAAGAATTATTCTGCTGATTTTCCTTGGCAGGCAGATCAATTAAGGTCTATTACTTCTAATCTAGGTATACAGAAAGTTTTGATTATCTCTTCCTAGTTCGAACTAGGGGGGTAATGTATGCATACCGAACTTGCTAATGAAGCCCGGGATTTGAATTTCCCGGGCTTCATTAGCATAAAGCCGGCACCGCCATTTTTAAAAGCCGGCTAGTGCGAACCCCGTGCCGCGCGGCTACACGCGGCACGGACTAGATAGTTCGGATTAGCAAGTTCGGTATGCATACATTACCCCCCTAGTTCGAACTAGGGGGGTAGTGTAGACATACCCAGAGAGATTCTGGAATAGCTTCAAATAGGAATAGTAAGTATGAACAACCTAACTAACTTTTAAAATAGGGCTTGATAAATTCATAATGGGTATTATATGACCTGTTTGCCTGTAATAGCAGGGGGCTGGAGTTGATGGTCTCCAGTCCTATGTTCCTATTACGGAGAAGAAAACAGGCTGGGAAAGAGCCCTCCCACCCCATTTAGAAGCACAACCCGTGATAATCCCAAAGAGGAGAGATTCTAAAGGGAACCGTGTTCAGTCAGACTGCTATCCATTTTACCCAGTTCAGCTGACCAGAGCTTCCTTCAGGTGGGAGAGTCTGCAGGTTTTTGCAAAAAGAGTAAAACCAAACAGACTTGCAAAGCCAGGGCACGGAGCCAGGTTTTGAAAACCAAAATGGTCCACGTGTGCAGCAATATTAGGTCACTCTATCTGGTAGGGAACTGAGTAGAAGTTTACCGTGACACTGCTCTTGCTCTGTTTGTACTATGCATAAGTAGAGACAGCTTCAGCTTCCTTGAATGTCTATGATCTCCTCTACTAGGTGTAGACAGATGACTAGACTTACTGAGAACAATTTCTTCTTAGTACAACCCATAAAACATAGGACTTTTTTTTAAAATGAAAGACTTCTATTTTAAAAAAAAGATTACATCATTGAATAGGTATATTTTTGTCTCTTAGTTTTACTGTTGTTTTCTTTGGGTTTAATTTTTCTTTTGGATTTAGAGGTTCTGGTTGGGTTTAGGAGTTAAAAGGAAAATGTCAACTCAAATTTGGCGCCAAACAAGATTTTAGGACATTTAACAGAAATCTTTCCATGATTACTCTTGTTTCCAACTCATTGTTTTAAAACAATTAAAAGAGTCCCCTGAAGTGTTACAACCTCATCGTTGGAGCATGAAGACTCTGAAATTGAAACTGGTTATCAGCAACGTAAAATTGATTTCCAAACTGAAAAAAGGACAAAAAAAAAACCCCAACAAAAAACGGAAAACCAGATTGTTAAGATGCTTTCAGTTTTTGTAATTCAAGGTAGTAACCAAGGGAAGGATCTGTGTGTAAAATATAAGGAGCAGCTCCAAAGACTACAATGGAGCTAAAATGATTTACGCCAGTTGAGTATCTATTCCATCACGGAACGTGAATGTTTAGTGATAAGGTTAAAAATATCACTTTTAGGTAATAGAACTTAGTTATATTTTTAAGGACAAAAAATTGAACAAGTAGGATAAATTGAGTTAATACACAAACAAATTTGCCGCACCCGCACACTTTCCAGTCACATTCTAATTAACTCATGTGACCCATGCCTGTGATTTGAACATACTACAATCCAAATGAAAACTATGAATTGTTCCATCAATTATATGAAGAAAACTCCCATGCACTTTGAACTTCAGTATTTTGTGCCCTCTGCTGCAAATAAGGAGCACTTCCCAAGAGGTATTTAGCACTCTCCAGTTCCCTTCAAGTCAACTGGAGTCAATAGGAACTGAAGGTGCTAACTCAGCAAAACAAAGGAGACAACCAGCACTTTGCAAATTGAGCCACTAATCAATCACTGTTTTGTTTTTTCTAAGGACTTCAGGGTTTGGTATTTCAGCACAAAATGGACATTTGAGGCACTTTACAGTCAGGGGTGTAAAATATATATATTCTGCAGAAAATATTGTTAGAAATACTCTGAATAGTCAGTCTGGTGGATTTAGCAAACAGCAGAGAGCCACAGGAAGTTATCTTAAGAGGTTCTGAGATACTTTTCCTACATAGTGTATATGAGATCAGAGGATAGATCTCTTAGAAGAGGAAAAGAACCCTAAATATGAAACATTTCTCCCTATGTTATCTTAAGGCTAGCAAGAATTCAGCAGATATTCTAGGAACCTCCTTTAACTGAGACATTCATTTTGACAATAATTTTCTATACCAAGATTTTTATTATTTTTTCCAAGAATAAAAATCCCTTGCTTCTAAACCAGTTAAATTTAACCACATTTTTTCCTCAAAATCCATACTTTTCTGCTTGTTTCCATAGTAATTTGTTCAAGTGTGTGGTCACTTTTGTGACATTCTATGCCATGGGTGGGGAATCATTTTTGGGTTGAGGGGCTGTTGAACCACAGAAAAATCAGTCAGGGGCTGCACACAAGAAGCACAAAAAATCCCGAAACCCCTCATTCCCCACATTCTCCTCCCTAGGGGGGGCCCAGCCAAGTAGATTTTGTGTGCTCCGATCCCGTGGTGGGGCGGCGGAGGGGCTGGAGTGCCAGTGCAGGTGCCCCAATGCTGGGGGGGGGGGGGTGGATCCTGGCAAGCAGGAGAACACATCTGGCCCCTGGGCCTGAGGTTCCCCGCCCCTGTTCTATGCCTTGGGGGAACACTCTGTAAGCTCCATTATTCCTCACTTACATGTAATTGCGATATTGCAAATTAATAAGACTATGATTTAGTTATGGGTATTTTTAGAAAAATCATGGACAGGTCACAAGCAATAAATAAAAATTCACGGCCTCTGACCTATCCATGATTTAATCATGTTATGTTTAGTATACATCTTGGGGTGGCAATGCTGAAAGGGGAGGGACATTAGCAGACCCATTGCTGGGGGAACAGAGGTCAGTGGCAATAGCAGCCAGAAGATACAGACCATAGTTGCCCAACCTGCCCTGGGGCCACAGACAAGGGCTGCCAGATCAGCGAGTGGTAGTTCCAGGGACCACCTGAACAGTGGGCCCCAGAACTACATTGGCTCCTGAAGAAATCACAGAGGTCATGAAAAGTCATGGAATCTATGACTTCTGTGACCTCCGTGACACACATGGAGCACTATATGAAAAACATGCCGTATAAAGTAACAGAAGGGTCTAAAAGAGAACCCAGTGACTCCATGCTTCATTTTTTTCTCCTTCCCCCATCCCACCTATGCTGCAAGCAACAAGAACATTCAGAAGATGATAGATTCCAACACAGAAGAGTTGCACAGGTTTAAGAGACAAACCTATGTACTAAGGACTGTAAGATCTAGGATGATGATGTTTGATCTAAGTACTGTCTAGTGTGATAAGGGTTAAAGTTTAAACCGAATGCTTATATTGTATTTTCCTTGGTAACTATCTCTAACATTTTGCCTATCATTTAAAACCCATCTTTTGTAATCAATGTACTGTTTATCTTTACCAGTAAGGTTGTCTGAAGGACATAGTAAATCTGCTCAAGTTTAGAAAGGCTGGTGTATATCCACTTTCCAAGGATGAAACAGTGAAGCCATTAAACTTACATTGCTCAGGAATGGGTCTTGAGAAGTGCAAATCAGTATATTCCTGAGGTACAAGGGTTGGCACTGGGGGGATTTAGCAGGTGCTCTTCTATGTGTGTTTTGTGAGCGGCTCTGGGAGGATTCATGCAATTTAGCTGGGTGTGGAGCTCCGTGTGGAGTTATGCTGAGTGACAACAGCACTTGGTAGAGTTTGCTGTTCCTCACTAGCAAGGCACCATGAGAGACAGTTCAGACTGGAGATAAGGGGACACATCAATTCCACAGACCCAAGCTGCACCCCGGATATCTCCTCACAATTCCCTCAAAGACATTTTTTATTTTCACATGACTGTGTTATGTGTACTTATACACCCATCCTTCTATTCTGAGGATGGCCAGTCTTTCTGTTTTTGTCAAGATTAATAATGATGAGGAGATTTGGCATGATAAATTAAAACATATGCTCTCAAAGGGCCTGATCTTATTTAATTCAGTGAAAACAATTCCCAATAGTGCAGGATCAGGTCCAGAGTGTGTTCATGTTCTGAAGTCTAAGCATTAGTGCAGCTTAGATATAGTTACATTATATTTTGAAATAACTTTATTATAAATGTTGCACACTAATCACTTGCCTACAGAGAGTAAGTAGGAGTTTGACAGTGTTGCCAAAGAAATGTCAGTGAATGAAACCTAAGTGCCTACATTTACTATTGAAGAACAATAACCTCTTCTAATTACTGTGCAGAAGTTATCGCTCTCATGTTGTAAACACCTAACAAGCAGTTAACCCTTTAGATGTGGTAAGTGTTCACTCAAAATTGAATGAAAATGCCAGTGGAATGGTGCCTGAAAAGAAAGATTTGCGGTTTAACAGTGATTATATTGCATAAAGAGTCAATTCTGTACTTTAGTAAGAAGTGCACAGATTTGCAAGGAAATAATCTTGTTATAGCATTTTCATTTTTGTTCACTTTTCATAACACATAAAAGACTAATCAAAGGAAAAGTCTTTATATACCTTTGATTTTATTTCACACGCAAAAAATCCTTTGGGGATATCTGCTTCATGCCCATTTCTTTAAAAATCAATTGCTTCACTTATATTTAAGTAAATAAAAGATGAATGCTAACTATCCCAAAGGAATGTTTATCTCCCCCCAGTAGTATCTAAGATAAAGATTTTTTAAAAAAATCATAGTTACATGCCTGATTTCAAGTACCAGTAAGTCTATAATAGGTCATGCAAAAACAGTATATCCAAACCTGAGGGAATCAATGTGCATTTGACCCATGACCTGCATTATCCTACTTTGGGTAGAGAACCCCCTGCAGTCACATTGTCATCAGCATGGCTATCTCTAATCTGTGCACGGTTTGTCTATTCCCAGCAGCTATGGAGACCAAGGAAAGGACAGAGTTTAGAATTAAACAGCCAATCAGGGAATGAGAAAGCAGCTGCCCTGCTATGTTAACTCATGGCAGAATAAGTAACCATTACCTTCTTGTTGCTCATTCAAACCCGCTGTCAATCTACACAATCTTAACCCCTGAATGAAACATTCCAGGAGATTTCATCATATGGCAATGTTTAATTAAAGATTAATCTTTAATTCCTGGAGACCCCAGGCCAATTCTGGAGGGTTAGTAACTGTAATCCAGAGAGCCAAGTGCTTGATCCCACTCTCACTTGAAGTCATAACTTCCTGGTAACATGGCAATTTCTCTCTGGATTACAGTCTCTTTGTCCTTCAGTGCCCTGTCTTAAGTGGCAGTCACTAGGAACACATTCACTGACATTGTGCCCCAGGACGGGGCTGAGTAGGCACCTAAGCTGCTCAGCTCCAGTCACTAGTGCACTAACTATATCCCTGCCAGCCCAGGTTTCACCCATACTATCAGAAGCCAGGAGGTAAATGAATTATCTGAACATCAAAGGCAGCTTTGTGGGGTTTTTTTGGACGCTAATAATTTCCAAAGGATTTCCTTAACTATAAGGCATTCAAAAAAATACAATAAGAAACAGCCATAACATAGCTTGTTTGATTGCTGAATTTTTGTTTCCTGAGCACCCGTTCAACAGCAAAAATGATATTTCCCACAGGTCCCTACTCTACACTAAAATACAATGGAAGCTCTATGAATTAGTGATGCGTTGCTTAGACATATTTTGTAAATTTAATAAATTCTTCATGAGACAACAGAATGACGTAAGAGCCTCCTACTCAGATGCCAAGTAACTACACAGAGTCTCATCTGAGCAGCTGAGAGTTACAGACTCTTTAGAGTGTATGCAAGGATATACTTGACTTTTAGTTAGGGGATAGAGTCGTTAAACAGAAAAGCTCAGACTTACTCCATTATACTTCAGTCCTGTTTGAAAGATATTCACAAAAGTACCAGTGAAAGACAATGAACATGCAAGATAGTTATAGCCATGTTGTTTCTAGCCTAGAGAGACAAGATGGGGATGGTAATATTTGTTGGCCCAATTAAAGATATTACCTAACCCGCCTTGTTGCCCCCAACAAATTATATACTAAATCACTTGCAAAATATGTAGGCCTGATTCTCCACTTTTACTCCAGTTTTATATGGGTGTTACTTCACTGAAGTCAATGGAGTCAGAGAGCACAAAACTGATGTAAAAAAGTGTAAAGCTAGAACTCATTTTTATTCACTGTTATACATATGAGAAAAATAGAGCACAGAGGCCTACCAGTAAAGACCTATCTCTACTCTGTCACCTTCCTTGGAAAACTGGATATTGAGCAGAAACTGGCTTTACAACACATGAAGCAGTGCATGTTGCATATCTAACAGCAGCCTCAAGATCTTTCATTACCAATTAAAAAAAAAAGCCACACAGATTACCACACATGTACTCTACTCAGAACAACTTCATTAAAATGTAAAGCTTTGCAGGCCTGGCTTATAAAACAAATGTAAGAAGAACAAAAAAGTAAACAATGTGAGATTCTAATACCTTTAGAAGCAGTTCCGATTATATTTATAGTAGGATCAGCACCACAACCTTTCAATAAGTTTTAACTAAACCCAAATGATCTTTTCTTCCTCTAAATATCAGATGATTGTTATAACTTCCCAATTTCAACTAAATATACAGGACAGAGCCTCTACTCTGACAATCAGGGTATGTCTACACTGCAGGCTTCTTGCGCAAGAACTTTTTGCGGAAGAGATCTTCCGCAATAAGTTCTTGCACAAGAGAGCGTCCACACTGCCATGGATGCTCTTGCACAAGAAAGCTCTAAAGGGCCATCAGAGTACCTGTGCTTTTTCTAATAGGGGTTTCTTGTGCAAGAAACCTCTGTTATCTGTCCACACACAGGCCTTTTTGTGCAAGAGTTCTTGTGTAAAAAGGCTTATTCCTCGTAGAAAAAGGAATAACTCTTGCACAAAAAGCCCTATCTTCTGATGATCTACTGTACTTTTTCTTGTGCAAAAATACACTTGTAGTGTGGACCCTCCATGAGTTTTTCCGCAAAACTCTGCAGTGTAGACATAGCCTCAGACACAGAATTAAACATGAACATTTTACAGGAAACAGGTGGAAAATGGTGCATGTATCTACAGAGTGGGTGTAGGAATAATAGGTGAAAATTAAGTGGACAGCAGGGCAAAATGAGTGAAATGGCAAGCAATTGACATAATGTGTGCATGAGTTATGTTATGAAAACTAACAATCACTTTCTGAATTCTTGGAAGATTCTACAGTTTTGGATAGGTGAAGGTTTCTATTCATTTGAAATATTATTTGGAGAATACTTAGAATGATTCCTAAATATGCTGGAAGCATAGACTGGATTTTTTCTGGATTTATGCTGGAATCATAGACTGTCTAGGATTTTTTTTTGGACCACTATAAAGCTTGACCCTGCAAGGTACTGTACATACAGGTCTATATCTAGGAAATCCCTTAAGCATGTGCTTATCATTAAACAAGCTCACAGTTACAATGACTTCAAAGTATTCAAAGTACACAGGTGCTTGAAGTTTTAGAACATGTTTAAGTGCTTTGCTGGATCAAGGCCAGCGTGCTCAGTAACTGGGATTCAAAACCCACAATGAACCAGGTTTGGGCATGGCTTCAGTCAATGGGATTACACACCTGAATAAAGCTAAGATCATGTGTTTGTTTGGGACACTGTTGAAATCTTGTTCTTTTAGTGGACTCAAGTCGGTGTCAATCAGAAGATCTTAAAAATCAAATGTAACATTGTGCTTTGTCTCCAAAGGTTAAAAAAATACATTGTCAATCTTCTTAGCAACAGGCTTATTTCAAATGATAGGCTCTATTTGTTCTCACAAGAGCTATTATTATTATTCCTACAATGCCATGAGTGTGCATAGCACTTACAGAAGGATTAGTCACCTTATGAGTATTTCTTAGATATGTAACTGTAATAGTGAGCTGTGCATGGTTATTAAGCCCTATAAATTCCTCTATCATTTCTAAGAACAACCAATTTCACACGTATAATATATCCACTCCACCTTAAATGGAAAAGCCACAGAAAATAATTTTATTCCTTAAAATGTGCATTAGTTATGGGACTGAGTACTGTTTTAAATGAGGTGTGCCACACTTGTAAATCTGCCAGATCTTGGGTGTGTATTTTATAAGAAAAACCACTAAAATAAAACAAATATTTGAGATGATGGGGACAAATCCAAGCATTAATTAGCCAGTGGTAATTTGCTTATTACAAAACAAAAACAAAAACAAAATCTGAAGGTTTGCTACCTGAAAACACTAAAACAGTAATATATGCTGCATCTGAGGCATCAAAATCACATTTATTAATGCAAATGTTTGATATTTGTTACATTTTGTGTTAATTATTTTCCAAAATAATTGAGGCCAAATTAACATGTCACCACAGAAAACAATAGATGAAAAAGCATATGCTGAATATGTCAAATTTGTCTGGGTAGAGGGCAAAATTATCATTTTAATTATGGTCTGTGGGACCCAGGATTATAGAAATAAAGTCACCTGCAACTCCCCTTGATCAAAAGTAACTCTTAACTCTTATAAACACTTACAAAGGATATATGCACAAAGATGGAGGCTAAAAAGATGGTTACTCACCTTGTCATAATTGTTGTTCTGTGAGGGTATGTCTACACTAGCCCCCTAGTTCGAACTAGGGAGGCTAATGTAGGCATTCGAAATTGCAAATGAAGCCCGGGATTTAAATATCCTGGGCTTTATTTGCATGGTCCCGTCTGGTTGCCATTTTGAAATTCCACTAGCCTGAAGTAACTGCCCGCGGCTACATGCAGCAGTGAAATGGTAATTCAAACTAAGTCCTTCATTACACTACACCTCATTCCAGGAGGAATAACAGTTAATTCAAACTAAGGACTTAGTTCGAATTACAGTTTCACTGCTGCGTGTAGCCGCGGACTGTTACTTTGGGCTAGTGGAATTTCAAAATGGCGACCAGACGGGAACACGCACATAAGCCCGGGATATTTAAATCTCGGGCTTCATTTGCAATTTCGAATGCCTACATTAGTCTCCCTAGTTCAAACTAGGAGGCTAGTGTAGACATACCCTGAGGGTGTATCTACACAGCATCCTAAACTCGAAATAAGATATGCAATTTGTACTACACAAATTGTGTATCTTATTTCAATTGAATTTCAAAATAGGCTATTTCAAAATTTGGTGCGTCTACAACAGTGCCAAATTTTGAAACAATGTACTATTTAGAGATATCCCTTAACCCGTGTAGAGCGAAGGTTACCAGGATGCCGAAACAATGCGCCCATTATTTCAAAATATTTTTGAAAATAACAGGTGGGTTTGTTAAGATGCAGGGTAGCTATTTCAGTATCCCAAAACAGCCGTGCAATGTAGATATACCCTGAGATATATTGTTCATATTTATTCTAGTTAAGTCCTGGAACTTTCATGTGCATAATTATTGGAAGTTTTCCCCTAGCAGCTGTCCATTATATCAGTTGTCCAGTCCCCAGAATGGCACTAGTATGGCACTATTTATATGACCCAGCCAACTCAACCGCCTTCCATTCCTTCTTGCTGGTTTCTCCAAAGAGGAAAGATGGGTGGGTATGGAATGGACATGAGCAACACGTCTCGAAGAACTAGAGTTATAAGAAGAAGGTGAGCAACCATTGATTCCTCTTCCAGAGCTTGCTCATATCAAGTCCAGTTAGGTAACTCTCAAGCCTCATATAGGAGGTAGGGTCAGAATCAAGGAATGGCTGACTCCAGCACTGCTAACCATAAGGCTGCATCCTCTCTGGCTCTGGTGAACGAAGGCATAGTGCAATGAAAACATGTGGACCAAGGACCATGTTGCCACTCTGCAGATTTCCTGCAGTGGTACCCGAGCCAGGAATGTAGCCTACGAGTGTGCCAAGTGTGCTGTGATGTTAGGTGGGGGAATCATGGCTATACTGTAGTATGTGTGGCTGCAAAAGAAAATGTACTAGGAGAAGACCAGAAGCCCCATCATTCATTTTGCTACTTTCACAAATGGTTGTGTTGACTTTCTGAAAGGTTTTGTGTGGTCAATGTAGAAGACGAGTGCCCATCTGACATTCAGGCTGTGCCATCCTTCTCTTGTTGGCTGTTGTGAGGTTTCAGGTAGAAAACAGGCAAGAAGATGTCCAGACTGGTATGGAAATGGGACTCCATCATGGGTAGGAAGGCTGGGTGCAGTCTGAGTTAAACATTATCTTTATGAAAGACAGTATCAGGCAGCTCCAATATAAGAGCTCATAGTTCTGATAAACGGAGAGCAGATGTGATTGCTACTAGAAATGACACTTTCCAGGAAAGGTACAGGAGCGAACAGGTTACCAGGGACTCAAATGGGCAGTAGTGTCCCAAAAGATGGGAGAGAACCAATTTAAGGTCCCATGTTGGGACCAGCTGCTGAAACAGAAATACAATCTGTCCAGACTTTTAGGAATTGCCTGCCGATAGGGGAACAGAGTAACCAGTGTTGCCTGGGTGGAAAGCTGAGATGGCTCCAAAGTGGACCTTAAGAGATGTCATTGTGAGCCCTTGATGCTTTGAGTGCATACGGTACTCCAGGTTGCAAGGGACAGAGGCTGGGAATGAGTATACCTGTCATTGAAAGCACCAGCAGAAAAATCTTTTCCACTTTACCAGGTACCTGGAAGTTTTGTAGCTACTAAGGAGCACCCATCTCATTTGCTCCAAGAAGCAAGCTCTTCCAGATTTAGCTACAAAGCCTTTAAGCTATGAGGTGGCGGGATTGAGGGTCCGGGCGAGGGAGATGACCATGGCTTTGCGTGGTCAGGTCAGGAAGAAGAGGCAGCTGTAGAAGCCATCAGCCTCATAGCTCTATGAGAGTGGAGAATCAGAGCTGGTGGGACAACGTTAGGGCTACAAGGATGATATCCACCCTGTTCCCTTGTATTTTTAGAAGCACCTTGTTCGCCAGCAGAATAGGCAGGAAGGCATACTGCAGATGCCTCCCCCCTAAAAAACCTATGAACATACCCATGATTGAGCCTGCGCCATGGTTCCTGAAGGAGCAGAATACCAGACACTTCCTGTTGGCCCAGGCTGTAAATATGCAGATCTGGGGATAACCCCACTTCTGGAAGATAGTGTATAATATGTCTGTGTGGATTGGCCACTTATGTGTAAAGAAACATCTACTGAGCCAATCTGCCAACTTATTCTGGGATCCTAGGAAGTAGTAGGCCTGCAGGTGGATGGAGTGGGCTATGCAGAACTCCCACACTTAGAGGGCTTCCTGACTGAAGAAACACTAGGGAGTAGTAGAGCTCTTGCTGTTCAAAGAATCACAACAACCCTCATGGACAGTAAGAAGGAGCTGAATTGACAGGCTCATATATTGTTCAATGAGGGGGTTCCGCAGCCAACCAGTTGGGCAGCAGCTAGGGAAGAACTTCCAATAGCTGTGCACGTCTGGTATGCATACTTAACTGGAATTGATATGAGCAAGCATTCAAATAAGAACATGGTTGTCATATATTAAACAAAACCTGTTCTCACAAAAACCTCTGCATGGACAGATCCTTGCTTGTGCCCAGACCCTCTCAGCATCCCTGTCTTTTGAGAGAGAGGGAGAGAGAAAGACCAGTTCAAATAAGTTCATAGTTGTAGCAAAGATTTGTGCATGCATAGGTAGGGGAAGGGAGAGTAAGTGAGGAGAAGAGAAAGACACATATCCAGCGAATATTTCTGTAATAATGCTCCACCAACCTGAATGACAAATATAACACTAAAGAGCTAAAAATTTAGTGTCAGCACAGGCAGAGAAAGTGTACGATGCACACACAGTATATATTAGTTAATGTACCAATCTGTTGTCACTATATTGTTCCTTTTCATGGCAATGACCTACATGTAGAAGCACATTTTAGAGTTACAAAGACAATCTCTTGTGCCGCAGAGAAGGTGACAATCCCAGATTAACCAGCTAGTAATGACAATAGCATCAACATGCATATTTTATCCAGAAGGATACTACAGCATTTAATGGAGAGTACCAAGCACCTCACCCATACCAGTAACACATCCACCTCCAAAGTGAATCATGATTAGATGAACACAGATTTAATTTAGAACAGAAAAATTCCCTCGCCAAATCAAATTAAAATAAAAAATGGGTTCTGAAAGCACATGCATGCGAGAGAGCAAAGAGCTCCGGGTACATTCCCACAGCTACATAATGGCCCCCTAAATCAAGATGGGGCACCAGTTCAGTACTGACTGAAAGGTAAGAGTGGTAATCTACTGAATAACCTACATCACCTCCTGCAGCATTTAGATCAGGGACATGAGAAGAAAGTCTAAGTATAGACCAGGCCAGATGCTAACTGATTGATAAGATCAAAGCCCAAGGTGCAATGGCTCCAGGCCAGAAATGATTTCTTAGCTCCAGAAATACATCCTGACCAACCTGAAGCCTAAAACCTGCTGGAATATATTTTTAAATGATACAAATTTTGAACCAAAGGAGGACTGGAAACAATGATGTTTAGATTTATAATAGGACATGACAAAATAAAAAGCAGACATGTGTTATGGAAAGGAAACAGCTGTCAAGACTCTTTGCATCATACTACCATACTCTGGAGGAGCAAAATATATTTCCATAGCATCCAATTCAATCGCATCCTCCTGATGATAAAGCAGTGAAGGATAGTTGAAGAACAGCCCTGTACAGATATAACACTATCTCTTCCTGGATGTTTTCCTCAAAGCCTACAAGTGTAGGCATCCATCAAAACATGCTTTATAATTTAATTGGCCTGCAATTTACACTCATAACGAAAGCTAAAGTAATGAGTTTTACTCACAGGACTCTAGCACATAGTTTAATTTACATAGATAACTAAAATCACCACCTTTATCATCCTTTCTGTGTATTTGGTGCTGTAATAGTAAACCTAGATGGTGGAATATTACCTATTTCCCAGAAGTAATATTATAAATGAATTTCAATGGAACTCTGCCAGACTTTCAAAAACTGAAAGTATGCACACCACTATTGGATTTTTAAAAAATCATTCAGAACATTAGAGTAGTTTGATCAAGTTTTCATATGATATTCAAAATAACTCATTCTTTTGTTACTTCCACCAGAAATATTTTCCAAATACTGTACATGTATTCTAAGTTTATCAGTATAGCCAGTATATCTTAAACCATTTTTGAGCCAGGTAACTCCAACTGAATATCTTTGTAAAGTCATTAATAGATCTCAGTGTCTCTTCATTCAACTATTCATTCATTATTAATGTATTTATTATTTATATCATTTTTGACCAAGACTTTAAAAAATGGAGGACTAGATTTGCTAAATGAGGGGCCTGATATTCAAAATCAATGAGAATCCTGAAGGCAGACACAGTTTTGAATACACTTTGAAAATCTTGGCTCTCTATGTGTCGATCCCAGTTCTCATGGAGCAATTGTAGTTGAGCTGTACAAAAATGTAGGGAGGCAGTGTTTCTGCACTCTAAGGGTACGTCTACACTGGCCCCTTTTCCGAAAGGGGCATGCTAATTTTCCAGGTCGTAATAGGGAAATCCGCGGGGAATTTAAATATCCCCCGCGGCATTTAAATAAAAATGTCCGCCGCTTTTTTCCGGCTTGTAGAAAAGCCGGAAAAGAGCATCTACACTGGCCCCGATCCTCCAGAAAAAAGCCCTTTTCTGGAGGATCTCTTATTCCTACTTCAAAGTAAGAATAAGAGATCCTCCGGAAAAGGGCTTTTTTCTGGAGGATCGGGGCCAGTGTAGACGCTCTTTTCCGGCTTTTCTACAAGCCGGAAAAAAGCGGCGGACATTTTTATTTAAATGCCGCGGGGGATATTTAAATCCCCCGCGGATTTCCCTATTACGACCTGGAAAATTAGCATGCCCCTTTCGGAAAAGGGGCCAGTGTAGACGTAGGCTAAGGGTGCATCTACACTGCACCCTTAGTTTGAAACAAGCTATGCAATTTGAGCGACACAAATTGTGTGTCTTATTTCAAGTTAATTTCAGAATAGCTAATTTCGTAGTTTGGCGCCAAATTTCAAAATAAACCACTATACTGAAATGTCCCTTCATCCTCGTGGAATGAGGTTTACAGGGATGTCAAAATAGCAAGCCCATTATATTTCAAAACAAGGGGCTTGTTTCAAAGACGCAGAATACCTATTTCGGGATACCGAAGTATCCCAAAATAGAGCTGCAGAGTAGACATACCCTAACTTCTTAAATTCTTCTCTTTAGAACTGGCTTGTTATAATTTTCCTGTTATACTGCCAAGTTCACACTTAGGTAAGCAGATAACCAGTCCTAGCTGTGCTATTAGCATTCAGCCATCTACAATTTCATAGTAACACCAGTAATTGTGATATTACTATGTTTCACTTTTGCATTATATTAAAAAAAAAAGGGTTCTGTGATATTGTTAATTCTTCTATACCTCAAAATAGTCACTGCAGTCTATAGCATTGTTTGGCAGGATGTGAAGAAAATCAGCTGTAATTAAAGCTGACACTAATTACTCGTGCTTACCAAGAACTGTATTGCCCAAGTAAATCCATAATTTCTTAGTTTAAAAATGGTGTAATTGATACCATTGCAACAATCCAAAATCTTATTTCCATATTTTTCAGAGGAACTATTCAAAGTACATTTTCATTTAAAAGTGTCAGTACATTACCAACTTTTCTTCTCCCCAACCGCATTATATATTTTTCTCATCCAAACTCACCTTTGCAGACATACAGCAACAGATTACTTCTCATGGAGTGAATGGGGGCTATGGAAACCAGGTTAGGCATTGTGATACCCATGATCTGTTCCTGGGGTGGTGGTCTTGAGCAAAGTTGCAATCATGCCCCCCAAAAACAATACTGGAGTATAGTAAAGATTAGGTCAAGCTGTTCACCTAACAGTAGTATAAACTTTTCCAGAGATGTATAATAATTTACCTGCTTGAAACAATATTAGGCTTCACTAAATTAAAATGAGTTCAGTAAAGCACAGTTAAGAATTCTTTCACTTCAGACCCTTTTAAAAGAAAGATCCAATTATAATTTTTGAAGTAGCCTCTAGCAACTTGTTTTGTTTTAATAATGTGCATTAATAATTAAATTACAATTTTAAGTTTAGAAAAAGACATATGTCTGCTGATTGAATAATTATCTGGAGACCCAAACCTACATACACAATTTAATTTGGATTTTATTTAATTTAGATTCAGAAGCATGCATCATTTTCAGAACATTAATTAGAAACATATAAAAATAAAAACTTTAAATCTTGAAACCGTTTTAAAAGAAAAACACTTAGAATGGTTTGTGTATAGCCTCAGCTAATCTCTTCTGACTCAGAAATTAAACAAGAATTCAATGAAGCAAAAGTGTTGATTTGGTGTTTTAAAGCTCTTTCCTTTTTTTTGCAGGCACCCAACACATACTTACATGATAACAATACTGGTCATTATTAACTAGCCATGTATTCAAGAAAATCCTTGAGTGGTGTTACATTATTCCAGATAACACCAGTGTTAGCTAATCTGTTATTTGATTACTCTTAATTATTAAAAATAGTTTAAAAAAATCATTCTAAACCATCAACCTACTTCACTAAAATAATAATTGAAAAAATTAAGGTTGCTGTTTGTTTTTTAAATTGTGAACTACAGATGTGTACTTACTGCTGCCTAATATGAGCATCCCATTCAGTTTCACAAAAGGAAAAGGTCTGTTTTCTTCTTTAGGACAGAGCTATCTCCAACAGAAGGAGGTTGCAAATCTAGTCCTACGTATGCAAACCAGGAATGGCTCAGAGTTAGTTGCACCCTTTATACAGCTATTTTTGGAGCACTAGCAGGAGTCCCACTAACACAAACATGTGGACCAAGCTGGGAGACTCATTCCAAGATGCAGAACAGACATTTCTGAGAGGACATACATAAATGAGGGAAAGAATCCAAAGGAAATTCTTTCTGACCAAAACCTAATAGTTGGAAGAAAAAGCCAAACCTGAATTTAATTAATGTAGAAAACATGGAAATGGCAGAGGTGCTTAACAACTTCTTGTCAGTTTCACCAAGAAGATTAATGGCGATTGGACCCCTACATCGTGAATGCCAGTGAAAATCAGGCAGGTTCAGAAGTTAAAACTGGAAAAGAACAAGTTAAAATTATTTAGAAAAGTTAGATGTCTTCAGGTCTCCAGGGTCTGATGAAATGCATCCTAGAATACTCAGGAAGCTGACTGAGCTACTACTTCAGCCATTAGCATAATCTTTGAAAAGTAATGGAAGTCAGAAGAGATTCCCGAAGTCGAAAAGGGCAAATATAGTGCCCATCTATAAAAAAAGGAAAATAAAGACAACCCAGAAAACTACAGACAAGTCATCTTAACTTCTGTGCTACATAATAAATTATTACAATAGTGTTTGGTGGTGTACAGTCATTTAAATAAGATTAATTTAGAAACTTTTAAATATCAATAAGTAATACATATCTTCATGGTGCTTGGTTCTTCTGTGAGGGCAATAGACTGGCCTTAATGACCTTTTGAGGTCCCTTCCAGTTTTAGTATTCTCTGATTCTATGATAATTAGGACAGATAACATATTTTACAAAGTTGTCAAACTGTAGGTATATCTACAATCCTGTGCTATGCTGGCTGAGCTGTTGGTCGCCATTTATCTCTAACAGAATGAAACAATATTTTTTCCTACACGATACATATAATTTTTCACAGTACAGTTTTAAATCAAGCTTCGGATGTAGGAAACAAAAAGAGCAAAATCAATATTATGAGGTATTATAGATTTTGCATATCTAAACAGTCATGATGAATTAGTTATAGCAACAATGAACAGTAAGAAAAATCTACAGGCAATATACTGCTCTAGCAAGTTTAACATTAAAGTAAAATGAAACCCTCAAGTTATGCTACATAATAAATTATTGTAATAGTGTTTGGTGGTGTACAGTCATTTAAATAAGATTAATTTAGCAACTTTTAAATATCAATAAGTAATAAACATCTTCATGCACAGGGCATGCTCATTCATTCATGTGCTACAGCATGTACTCCAAAGTCATTTCTTTAATTAATTACAGCTTCATAAACCAAGGGCCTGCTCCTTGTTAAGGATTATGTATTCATATGCAGAATCTGGAAGATTTCTTATCTATCTATCTATCTATCTATCTATCTATCTATCTATCTATCTATCTATCTATCTATCTATCTATCTATCTATCTATCTATCTATCTATCTATCTATCTTGTTTTAAAAATGCATTTCCTCCCTGCAATATTTACAGAAAGCTGGAAAGGTGTTTCCTTAAGCCCCAAAAGCCACTTTTTTGTTAACATTAAGTATGGAAAGTTTCAGTCCCAAAGGAGAATTTTTCAGAAAATGGCAAGTCAGGAAAAACAAAAGGTTATTGAAGTCTCAACCTAAACTTACCTATTGTATTCAGTACTGTGCAAGTCATAAGAGTAAAGGGGAAGAAAAACCCTACTCAGTAATACCAAAATCCACAGAAACAAAAAGTTATGGTCCTGCTGGCACATCTCAGCCCTGTCCTGAAACAGACTTGCTTTTCCAGTCTTTAGCATTCCAGTACTGTAATGTTTTATTAAGGTTTAATGACTTGGATTAAGATCCATTATAAACTAAGATAACAGCAACAAACTTATAAATTAAAAATATAACTCCAGTTTCCAGATATGAAAAGCTAGTGTAGTACAAGCAACACAGTCAATTGTCTTGAAATATATACAAGAATCATTTTATTATAAAAATGGTCTCTCTTGTAAATGAACATTTTTATTCCAAACATAAATACGTTGTTTCAAAGCTAGAGTTAAAGAAATAAAAATAGATTTCAACACATGTAATAACTTTTATAATTTTGAGTAGCTGAGATGAAGCAGCAAGTGTGAACAAATGCAATGAATGAATTTAGTTACACAGTTCCTTTCACAGTTCTTCCTTGTTCTCTTTCATTTTCCTATTAGATATTATGGGATTTCATCTCTCCATCAACTTCCCTCCTACACAATCTCCCTTGTCAATCTTCTCTCTCTACTACCTATTTTTTTGCATTCTTCCCATTCCTCTTCTGCATTCTATTTTCATCTCCACTGTCCTTTGCTGCACCCTTCCTATTACATCTCAGCTATAAATCTCCAATGCATCAGACCCAAGACTGGCACTAGATGCAAGACCACTTAAAAACTCTCTGTCACCATCCAAAACTAGAAATGCTAAGAGGCTACCTCCCCACTGCATTTCCAACAAGTGCCCATGATAAGTAATTCACTCTATATTCTGGACAAGAAACATTAAGGTTAGTTCACACATGTCCACTATGAATCTGTTTCTTCATCCTCCCTCTCACACAGGTAAAAAACATAATTAACACTAGCCTATGATACTCTGATCTTTTTACCAGAAAGTGTATCCAGGGCACTTTCTTCATGTACTCATAAGGTCAGTAGAAAACAAGTTATGTAGCCTACTTTTTAATTTGCAATTAATTCAATTTCAAACACGATGTTAATCAGCATTTCGAATCACGATCCTCTGTCACCATGAAATTTATGATGAAATGTGTACACTGACCATATAATATTCAGAAGAGATATCCAGGACACATAGTGACTGAGCTATCGCAAGTCCTCTTCAATGAGAGTTTTCACAGGTCAACTTACGTAATGTGATCAAATGGAGATAGCAATGACATTTAATAAGAGGCAAGATTTCAAACAGTTAATCCTTGCTCAGCCACCTGCTTCAGATGATGATTCAGCACAAGATACAGGGAGCAGCAGGGTTATGCAGTGGAAGATAGCTAGTCGGGGAACTGTTTCAGGAGGCCAGGTACTCCAAAAAGGAGAGTTCCTATCTGTACTTGGTGGAGGGGGGTCTTATGTTTAATTTTTTTGGTTTCATTGTCTTCTTTCTTCATCCCAGTAATGATATGACTTGTGTGGGAGGTTGTAGTGTCCCACATTGGGAAGAAGGCATGGGATGGCGGAGAAAGGGCAAACAGAATAAGCCTACTGTGACAGCTTCCTTATTCTCCACAATCCTATTATCTTCAGGTGGGAGGGAAGAGTCAGCCAAATTCCTTGTATAGTATCACCTCACTGTTTCACTGGTATTTTGTACACCATTATTTTCAAAAGACAGGAATCCAGAGTAAAAACCAGAATAAAAGAAAAAATTAAGAATAGATAGATACAAGGTAAAGAGAACACAAAGCTGGCATCCAGAAGTAGTCTACTAGAAATTTAGAGGTTGCGATTTTCAAACAAAAGTGTGTTTCATTGAGATGATACAAGATACCTACATGCACTGACAATTGTAAATGACAGAATAAAAGAGGGCAGAACTCACTCCATGTCCATAATTTTTCAGCTATTATATCACAGGTTGAAAGGACTATCCAGGGATAGACCAAAGACAGTTAAAAACAGCTACTACATGACCAGGGTTTTATTTCCCTTGGTGCAACTGCAGTCTCTATTACAGTGACGGCGCAGTAGCCGTGTTAGTCTGTAACTTTAAAATAATGAGTAGTCCTGTAGCACCTTAGGCTATGTCTAGACTGCAAGCCTCTTTCGAAAGAGGCTCTTTCGAAAGATACTTTAGAAAGAGCCTCTTTCGAAAGAGAGCGTCTAGACTGCACGCGGAACTTTCGAAAGAGCAAGCCGCTTTTTCAAAAGAAAGCACCCAGTGAGTCTGGATGCTCTCTTTCGAAGAAGCCCTATTTACATTCAAGAACGCCTTCTTTCGAAAGAAGCACTTTCGAAAGAAGGCGTTCTTCCTCGTGAAATGAGGCTTACCGCCGTCGAAAGAAAAGCCGCGTTCTTTCGATTTAATTTCGAAAGAACGCGGCTGCAGTCTAGACGCAGGTGAAGTTTTTTCGGAAAAAGGCTACTTTTCCCGAAAAAACCCCTGAGTCTGGACACAGCCTTAGAGACTAACCAATATATATTAGTATCATGAGCTTTCCTGGGCAAAACCCACTTCAAAAGCTCATGATATTATAAATATATTTTTGTTACTCTCTGTCTCCACTGTGCTCATCTGAGGAAGTGGGTTTTGCCCCGGAAAGCTCATGACTCTCTCTCTCTCTTTCTCTCTCTCTCTCTCTCTGTTAGGAGTCTCTAAGGCACTACAGGACTACTCATTGTTCTATTACAGTAAGTTACTTAGACTTCTTTTGCTTGTTTCTCATTTATAAGATAGGGGATGATGATTACCCAATGTTCCAACAGGCTTTAAGATCAGTCTGAAAAATCAAGTACCATTATTCCTTGCTTGTTTATTTGTCACATTAAAATAGAAGCACCCAGAGGCCCCAATGAAGATTGGTGTTCCATTGTGTTAGATTCTATATAAAGTCAGTGTGAAAAATGGTCTCCAGGGAGTTCCCAATCGAATAGTATTGTTAGTACTGTATTGCTGATGTTGATTAAAAGGCTTAAGCCAATGCCCTTAGAAGTCAATGGAAAAGCTCACATCAGTGGGATTTTGATTAAGCCCAAAATGGCACCAGAGATGCATAGAGTTGTCACACCATCTTCTGCCCTGTTTTGATGATTTAAAATAAATAAGTGTCCTTTCACGGCACAGGATCAGAAAAAATGGTTATGTGCCTGCAGTAAATTCTGGGATACATATTTTTTTGAAGATGCTTTATAGAATCAAAAAGTAGGTTCTAGTTTCCTTGACTGGTTTTGTCGTGGAGGGAAAAAGCTGAAGCAAAAGTATTTTAGCTTTCATTCAGTTTTTCAGTGATAAAAAATCTACACATAAACTTTCCCCATGTGTTTTGGGAAATTCTCTTTTGTGAGAGTTTAACCCTCAAATTGCTGCTGAAGTTCATAGCTAGTCATCTGATCTTCAAGGAGAGAGGAAGAGAAAAATATTCAATTTTGAAGAAAAATAGTTTAGTATTTTTATATTATGAACATTTAAAGATGGAATTTTGCATAATATGTTAGAATATTTCTATAGATCTTTTCAATTTCTACAGACATGTATATGGTATCTGGGCAGGTGTGCATTTCTTTGGTTGTGTAGCTGTGATGATGTGTGGTTCTAATTCTACACATCGATTTACAATATCAGTCTTTATAAAATTAAAATATATGTATTGATCTGTCATTTCCACAAATTACCAACCTTGGGAATTGTGAACTATAATGCCTTTTCTCATAGACAGAACAGAATTGTTCCACCAATGTTGCATTATGCATAACATTTATAGAGATGATGTGACATGAACAAATCAGGTTTTGTACGTCAAGAATAATATCTGACAAGTCATTAGGAAAAAAGAGAAAGTAACACAAATCCCCAATTTCTGTTCTCTAAGTTATATTTTACTAGCTGTCTTATTCACCTGCATTTGAAGCTTAAATTCACTTTGACCTATTCACCCTTTTATCATTCATCCATTTTTGAAAGCAGTATCAGCAAAACCCATTTATATACAGGCAGTCCCAGGGTTACATGGATCCGACTTACATCAGATCCCTACTTACAAACGGGGTGAAGCAACCCCGCACTAGCTGCTTCCCCCCAGCAGACCAGGGAGACGCAAAGCTAGCACCCCTCCCAGCAGACCAGGGAGACGTGGAGCGGCTTTTCTCAGCAGACACCTCAGCTTGAGAATAAAGGACTGAGGGAAATGAAGTGTGGGAGAATAAAACTGAGCTCTGGAGAAATGTTTGGCTAGAGTTTCCCCTACAATATGTACCAGTTCCGACTTACATACAAATTCAACTTAAGAACAAACCTACAGTCCCTATCTTGTACGTAACCCGGGGACTGCATGTACATACACAGAAGGAATATATGTAAATGGGTTTGGTGAAACAAATACTGTATCTATTCTGGTGCCTGAATTTTAAATGGGATGTTGAAAAATTGGAGAGGGTGTAGGAGAGAGCCATAAAGATAATTTGCGGACTAGAGAAAATTCTTTATCATGAGAGGCTCCATATGTTTAGTTTATCAAAAAGAAGACTGAGAGGTGACTTTATTATGGTGTAGAAGTATCTTCATGGGAAAATAATATCAGCTAGTATAAGGCTCCTTAATTTAACAGAGAAAGGAATGGAAGCTGAATCCAGAAAAAAAAATCAAATTAGAAAAAAGACACATTTTTATCAGTGAGACTGGTTAACAATTTAGATCTTTCAGTGAAAATGAGCACATGAACGCAGGTGGTGGTCTTTGAGACAGGGACGGAAAGAGCAGGGGTAGGGACAACAGGGAATGGGTGGGACTGGGACAGAGGCGGGAGAGAAGGGGGGGCTGCTTTTCTGGAATTGGAAAGTTGGCAACACTAACTAGGCCCTCAGCATTTGTCTCTATTTAGCTGCCCAGCTCTGAAGGCAACAGTGCAGAAGTAAGGGAAGCAATACCATGGACCTCCCCGCCTCCCCCAAATAATCAGGTGATCCCTTGCAACTCCCTTTTGAATCAGGCACCCCAATTTGCACAACTCTGGTCTCCCCTATGACATCTGTATAACATAGGATAAAATACATACAGGAGACCAAATTTTACAGTCTATGATGCATATTTATGACTGGGAATTTGGTAGGTCCTCACTCATAAGAACCCAATAACCTCAGATCTTCATGCTGAAGGATAGAATCTTTATTAGGCTCTCTATTACTTGGCATTTTTATCTGCTTCCTAACATCAACCCAAATTGTTTCATTTTGGGAGGTGGGAAAAGGGAATGGAAGCACAGATGGTAGGCATCTGTGGTTTGCTGTATTAACATGTACAATGATACATGGCTCTTAATTGAATACAAGAATGTAACTCAATCGAGGGCTGGTGCTAACATCATAAACCATGACAGTGCAGCTCAAGCCATTAATGAATCAAAGTAGAACATTGGGATTGAATTGCTATCTAAAGACTCTCTTTTTCTCTCCTAAGTTATACCTCAGAACCTAGAGAAAATGATGGTTATAATTTTACAACAACAAAACTGGGAACTAATTTTAACATGTCTAAGTGCCATTCTCTAATGAGGGACTAGCAAATAACTGACACTGACAGAGGAGGAATACAATTTGCGTGTGATGAGTTTCAGACTGCAATCCATTTAAAATCAAGGATACTCTGAACATTTATACAGAAATCATAAGTGGTTGAAAGGAAGAAATACAGTTAAACTCCTTACATAACCTGCTGGATATAGCTTATATTATGCTTGGCTCAAGTCAATATACCGATGGTTGGTACAATTCTGAAAAATGGAATGATGGACCAAGGAATGAGCCCTCAACTGAGCTCCACACCACCGGTGCTTTGTGCCTTTCAGGACTGAATCCTGAGCAAACATCAAACCAGTACTGTAGTTCAAGGATTAGACAAGAGAAGATCCACTATGAATTTGGGAATAAATCATGTCTTCCTCAATTTAATTTCTAATGCTCTATGGTAAAAAGAAGACATTGTCTATAGCTATTTTCACACATATTGCAATTGTATTAGTCGGGGAAGGGTTACTGCTTATTGAGGAGCAAACCTGATTTCCATATATACAATACATTAGTAATCCTCCTTACTGGGGGAGGAGGGGAGAGTGGTTATTTGATTCTTTACATAATCTTCAAGTCTCTATAAAAATCAAGAGACACTCACTTTTAAATACTGTAGTCATGATTTATTAATTTGACCAGTGTTTCAGCCAGCTACTTACATTTGACTTGATTTTGGAAAAGCATTACTCTAGGAGCTGAATGAAACTTAATCCTGGTCTTATGTTTCTTATTAAAATGCTAAGTGCTTCCCTAACAAGTATGTACTACTATCACTTAAGAGAGGGACGGCAACTACATTTTAGAAACAGCTGCATAAGATTTAGCATGAACAAATCCCTTCTTCTAACTATTGTGTAGTACAATCCAACTGCTGCTCATTATAGCCTGGCATTCTGAACTCTTTTGTAATAGAAACTTTATGGTCATTAGCCTCAGTATAATCTACAACCATATGAATGTTTTTTCTCACATAAATTTATCAGTCATACTTTATAACTAGCAGACTTGTATGGGCTCAGCTGCTCCTTCTTATAACAGAGTTATAGTTGGCAGCCACAGGAATGACATAATTGGATTTTTAAACCACTGGGTCTCCTGCACCTCTCCGCTTGCAGCAAAAATGTGCAAACCTTTTAATTAACAACAATTTTCATTTTAACAACAACATTCATGATCATTATTATACAGGTATAGTATATATGAATGAGTAAATAGTTGCTGAATCATTATAAACTTTGAGTGGTTAAAAAAAGAAATGGTAGGGTCAATCAACAAGCTAAAATCCATTGTGTTAGGAAAGTGTGTAATATAACAACAGTACCCTGAATGTTTTGTGGTTAACTCTTATCTGAGTAGATGGAACCAGAGTTTTCACTATCACTGGTTGGAAAACTGAATTTCTGTCTTGGGGAAATTCTGACATTTTGAAATTTCTTTTCATACTGTTCTGGGATAAATAGTTGAATGAACAGTCTGAACGTTTTTGAATCAGAACCATCAAAACTAACTTAACAAAACGTTGCTTTTCTATAATGTGGGAACAAAATCCAAAATACTTTAATACAAATAAAATTAATATTACAAAATATCATAAAAATAAAAAGAGAAAGTCAAAATGAGATACTTCATTTTGGTTTCCTATCATTTCAATTTTATCTCTAAAATTCTGTTGAAATTTACACATTTCAGTACAACATTTAAATTTAAATAAAATAGCATTTCCTACTAGAAAACGAATCCATCCATTTTTTATGACCATCTCCAAAGTCCATTACGTTTACTTGCCTAGTTAAAGGTCTACAAGGAGATTCTGAAATGTTCACTAACCCTTAATGTAAAGATCAGTTATAATATAGCCAGGAAAAAATAGGCTTTATGAGGAAGATTAGCCCCAACAATCCAGCAAAGAACAGTTTAGTGTAGCAGCAGGGAACTATGTAAATCATCCAGATGGAAAACAAAATGGATTTGAGAGAGATACATAGAATTCCAGTATAGGTTGCACCTCTATAAACCAGATCATGGATGTTCCAGAATTGGAGTCCCAGCATGCTGCCAGGGGAAGGGGGGGGGAGGGGTAGAGCAAGGAGCATGGCAGGATGGGGGGGGCCATGCACAGCCCAGCCAGGCTGCGTTGGAGGGGAAGAGGGAGAATCAGGAAGCCCGGTATGCAGTGCAGCTGAGCTGCGGTGGTGCCAGGAGCCAGCATGTGATTCAGCTGGGCTGTGAGGGAATGGGGGTGGGAGGAGAGAGCTGGTGCATGGTTCAGATGGGCTGCAGTGGGAGTCAGGAAGCTAGGTGGGGGTGGCAGGACAGGGGGTGGGGCCAGCAGCAAGGAGATCAGAAATGATCTCCTCTGGTCTGGTCTGTCTGTGACCAGTCAGTTCCTGAGGATGCAGGACCAGGGAGGTCCAACCTGCATGTGTACTTTGACATATACCGATTGAACATCTCTAATCCAGCAATCTCTGGTCCATCAACATCTGTGGTCTGGCATGATTTTAGTTAGCCAGATATCCACTTATCATGGATGTGGTCAAGTTTCCTGTGGTCCCATAAAGTTTGTGTACAGTCCCTATATCGGGCGCTCAGTTTTCTGTGCTGTTATTTAGCTCTAATTTATCCCGAAATGTCTTCTGAGAACCCAGTGGAAGGGTTGGTAATGCTGCTAGACAATATTTGTCATGTTTCATCAAATTCTCTGGTTTGGCACTGGTCAGATCCCAGGGTGCCAGACTAGAGAGTTTCAACCTTTATATTAATAACTGCACAAGAAGTTTAATGGTAAAGAAAGACTGTGCTAAATCCATCCATTTACAAAACACAACTTGTTTTAACAGACTATGCAAAAAAGAGGAACCAGGATTTTTGGCATTGGAAACGGGACCTACAATGGACAAGAATTTGGGCCACATTTTTTAAAACAGGGCATTTTTATCTAAAAGTTAGGATCTCTGATTTTTGGAGAGTAAGGGATGATGGTATTTACAAAACTAAGTTTATTAGGAAGATTTGTTACATATGTTTAATTTATAGTAAGTGCAAAGTTTTGAAAAACATTTCCTTCCTTCCAACACTTTATCTGTGATAATGTATGTAAAACAAAATCAGAGACTAGGGAAAAATAAATATATGAAATTGACCAGCCTAATATCTTTGTCCAACCTGAGTGAAATGCAAAGTGTAAGCTAATATATTGGTAAAAATTACTGTTTTAAAATCTCATTTAAAATCTATATATTAATCAATTAAAGTCAGTAAATATGTTTAGATGTCTTGATGTACCTAATACAGGGAGATACATTTAACACATTTAATTAGATAGCAGGGATTGTTGCAGTTGCATAAAGATGCATTTGGCTCATGTACTTTAGAAATATGATTTTTACCTGTTTTTCTAAATATCCTTTCTCAAAACTGAGGGCCTTTTTTCCAGTTGCATAAACCTTTTTCTTTCTTTTTTTTTTTTTTTGGCTCTGCTCCATTAACGCTATAATTATTTGTGGAAACTAATGATTAAGATTATATATTATTTTACAGCAGGAGTCACAGAATCCATTATTTTTTTGTTTTTTAAAAGCTCCCCATGATTTTTGACATTTTGGCATTAAGTGAGTGAGTGGGTGGGTAAAATGTGCAGGTGTACTAACTTGGCTGACAGCTTTAAAAAATGGTTCATGGAACTTTATAAGAGGCTGACCTCAAGTAAGACAGCTGTGATAGTACTGCAGGGAAAAAAAGAATCCAGACCAATGGATTTGCAATGGAGCTCAAGCATATTAAAGGACTAGTCAACAATTAAGGCAACCAAAGTTAAAGAAAAGAGGTAACAGAAAAGCTCATTTGCAACCTGATGTGTGGCTGTAATCACTAGCCTCAGGTTTTCAGAAAATAAGGGATCCAATTATCTAATATTAGGGTACTAGCCCTACACTGCACAGCTTTCTCCTTATCATGCTAATGCTCCAGTGGGAGGAGAAAAGGCCTGTAGTGCTTCTTCTGCTAAAAGCTTGTCTACACCACAGATGCTATAGTGGCAGAGCTGTAGCACAATTGGGTTTTCTTTTAATGAAGGTCTTCTAGTTCCCCAAAGGGCAGTAGCTACATCTACACCCTGGTTTAAGCTTGCTTTACAATGGAACTCTGGGATGTGAACATTTGAATGAAGTAGTCAGACTGATCTACATTGAAAGTATAGTTCAAAGCTAAGTAAGAGAAATGGTGCTTCTTTGGGGAGCCAGAGCAGCCGCAGTGACCTCTTGTGGTTCCTAGAAGTCCATGAGGTTTTGTAAAAAATGAAGTTTTACAAGATCCACACAAGTAATTCTGAAGGAATTAAACATTCCCTTGCAGTGTTTGCAATCTAAATAATGCAGACTTGCAACAATCCCTGAGAACTTGACAGTGAAATTAGTAAGAAAATATAATTCTCAAAAGCACCTAGGAGAACTGGGAGCATATCTCCCTTAGGCATTTGGAATTTTTCAGCGTATACATGTATGAAATAACCTGCCTAGTCCCTTTTAGCCAAACTGTCAGAATGCAAAAAGTAAACATGTAGCTTGAACAGTTCAATACATTTTGAAAAATATTTAAATTGAGATGATTTTAAACATTATTTTTAACACATGATTTTACACTCATAAATATCAGCTAGTATGCAAACCCCAGTCTGTGCATTAAAGATTATACTGAATGATGACACCCATGATTGCAGTTAAATACAGAATCATTTCTGAACTTGACAAGTGTGTCTTTATCCATAACTAGAGGTTTCATTGAGATTAATAAAACCCAGAACAATTTTTTTTAAATAATTGAGTTTATGACATGTCAGATATATTACATCATATTGTTAACTTTTATAAAACAAAATTATATTAAATATCTGTATTGCAGAAACAATGCAACATGGCTTTGTAGTTTGTTCATAATCATGACCTGTTAAATATAACACTGTTAGATATATGAGAAATTCCCACAAGCAGATTTGCATGGCCACAGCAAGATTTGTTATATTCTCTCTGCCTCTTTTTTGTATGTGTAATTTATTCATGAGATAAATAGGTGGTAAATTATCCACAAGTTAAATTTTAGCAACACAAAACTAGCAGTTTGGAAGTGTTTTGCAGATTACCTGCATGTGATATACTATGAGTAGTTCTCATCACTCATGTACATAATCACATGTGCTGATCGCACATTTCCTTGATAGACAGTATTAAGGATCAGCAAATAAAACCTAGTGATGGCATTAATCCAACAGAATAATTTACCAACACTGCCTTGTTATATTTATACTTAGAAAAGGGTGAAAAACAGTGTTTTTAACAAAGAGTATCCACCAGCTTGTGTTATATGCAGTCTACAAACTACTCTGTTGTCATCTACCCCAGGAAAACAGTTTTCTTCACCATTGGAGGAAAATGATAATAGGCAGTGTTACCAGATTGATTCAGCGAACCTGAAGGTTGCATAAAGACCTCCACGGTAACTAATATTCAAAGTGTTACCATTGTGAATTTCTGACATGAGGCCTCATCCGGCATTAATAGGTGCCAGAGGAGTAAAGGGGCTTGACCCTTTCTCAGGGCAGCACTGAAGCTAATGTTATTAATAAAAATGTTAGGAAACACATAAGAAGTGATCTTATTTAGAAATGGTAAACTGGAAATCAGCCCTTATAGTAGAACTAAGGTACCAGCCACCAAACAATTATTAGGATAAGGGTAAAATGTATGAGCCCTGGTCTGCTCCCATAGAAACACTGTGAGATTTACCTTTGATTTTAATGGAAGCAGATTTGGATCCCGTATAAATACATTAGTAAGCTAATCGGGGACACCTCAATTTCAATATTGCAGCAACAGAAAACCTATGTGTTGATTTCAGAATGTTACAGATGCAGAGAACATAAGAACAGTTGATGATTTCTAATATTAATCATTCCTCTCCTGTACACTATCCCTCACAATTAAGGCAAATACCATCATAAAAGTATTCAAACTGCACAACAACAAAAATAAGAAATTATTAAATGTAAACTAAAATACAATAAAAGAATGAGCAGCTTTTATCTGAGGTCACTATAAATCAAGGGAGACTCAAAATGTGTGCTGATTTTGTCAACATGAATGAGGTCCCACAGGCAGCAAGCGTCCATGCTATACGAAATTGGGAAGTTTATCTATGAAATGATCATGAAATGTAATATATTTTCTGCTATTTTTTGGAACACATGCCATGTATATTATAAGCAGATAGGTCTAATTAAGAAACACTGAATTATTACCATATGATAGGATGCTCTGATTATGAGACAAAGTTGGCCAGATAAATAAATTAGCATACCTCTGTTGGGTGAAGTCCTGCCCTGATGACAGTCAATGGGAATTTTGCTAATGACGTTCATGGGGCCAGGATTTTACTCATTGATTTTAATGGATTTACACTAGGGATGTAAGCGACTAGTTGAGTAGGTGTCTACCCAATAAGCCAAAGCTTGCTGCTTGGGCTGCTCTTCCTATATTTTAAATGCAGAGCCACAGCAGTACTGGCTCCATCTTGGCTCATGCTGGTCCGGGACCTACCGCCTCTGTAGCTCTGCAGTTTAATTGTACTAGGTGCCAGGCTTCCTGTGCCCCTGGCTCCTACTACATTTAAACTGCAGAGCCACAGCGGGGATAGCTCCTAGACCAGCACAAGCTGGGACAGAGCCCTGCCCTTATCGACTGTTCGTGTAATCAATACAATTTGTATTGAATACACGATTAGTCAATTACCTGCCTTTTAAAATCCTTAATTAATGCTAATTTTCATCAAATTAGAACTTGAACACTTATTTTATGAGATTCCTTATTCGCCTGACATTGAGGTGGCAAATAAATTAATTTTAACTTGCTTTAAGTTATGATAAGAGGAAGCTGCATACCAAATGTGATGGTCCTAGCTCTCATAATTTAGGAGAAGTTCTTGAACAAATGGACTCACAGATGGACTCTCAGACAGATGCGCATTTCTAAATATATAGTAAAATGTATACAAGCCATCCTCGCTTTAAGTCTAAGATACGTTCCAAAAACTTGGACTTATGGCAAAATAATTTAAAGCAGGGGATATTTTACTCACAGCTGACTTCCATTTGTGCAACTTGGGGTGGGTTTTTTAGAGCAACTTAAGAGTGGAGATTGGGATGACTTATAACGCCCCACCTCCTACAAGCATCAACAACTTTAGTATGGAATGGACATATACCAGGGCAACTTACAGCAGGGGCACCCTATATCACAAACCCCTTGGCTATTGTTAGATGCATCAGATGAAAATTTAATACAAATAATGTTTCCAACACCCATGTAACTACCTGAAAACATACTATTTCTAGAAGACTGACATTTTATTAATTGTGAGGAAATCCATTATATAAGGAAATAGTTATGCCAATAAATGTATACCTGAGAACTACAACATGTTTTAACTAGTTTTAATTCATCTGTAATATAAGCTGTGTACTTTTTTTTTATAAATTATATGTATGTAACCAGAGTAAAAATTAACTTTTTCCCAATGCAAACATGAAATGTCAAGTAAGTTGCTACACTTTCAGAAGTTGGTGTACAACCTTCCTGCCTTGGGGGAAATTTAGTATTCAATTTATTGTTAAATAAAGCAGCCATTGTGGCAGCAGAGATACATTAACAAATTGTAGTGGTTTTGTGTTTTGCTTTTTTAGGTGAATACACAATTGCACGGCTGTGCACTATGTGAGCATATGTGCTTACATATGCTCACAATGATAGTTATCAATGGATACTCCAGTGTCATCCAACCCCAATACTGTGGACCCAACTGCACTGAATCTACTCTATCAAAATTCCTAGAAAGGGATAGGAAAATTAAGATAATAGCATGTAAAGCACTTAAGTGATCTCAGGTGTTGTCATCTTTATTCAGTATAAGAGAGCTCTCCAGGTGAGCTCAGTGGGAGTTTTGCCTGAACAAAGGCTGCACCCAGTTGCTCATTCTATCACCTCCCACTCTTCCTCTTGAGAGAATAACGATGGGGAGAGATGGTTTTGCTATGTGCTGGAGGCTCCTAGGGTATGCATTGTACCTGCACAAATTAAGGGGAGAATAGTGACTGGCCTTCTGGTCTCAGAGTATGTCCAGAGATTGGGTGAGGGGTACTTCCTTATAACCTTAGCATCCTGGAGGACAGCATAGATGGCTATAGAGG
Source organism: Pelodiscus sinensis (assembly GCF_052426305.1). Taxonomy (NCBI): domain Eukaryota; kingdom Metazoa; phylum Chordata; order Testudines; family Trionychidae; genus Pelodiscus; species Pelodiscus sinensis. The sequence continues at coordinate 33,624,137 of NC_143067.1, read as the reverse complement.
GAGCTTCTTCTCCTAAGGCAGGGGATACTCCTGCTCTATGCCCACTACATTGGGTTGGAGCTGCCAATGTAGGTTAGTGCCCCCCTACGCCAGTCTCCACCAGTCCATGCCTGAGGCTACCTTAGGCAGGATGTCTTCATACTGCTTTCCTCCTTCCTGAGTGCATAGTTACTTCTTAATTCTGTGCAAATTCAGCTTAGATTCTGGAACTGCCAACAGCCTTACAATCAGCCCAGCCAGAAATCCCTGAACTTGATAGTAGCTGTTGGTGAGGCTATAGGCAGCTGCTAAAAAATGACAAGAAATAAGATTTGCAAGACTTGTAAACCAAGTAATTGACTTTTCTCTCCAAGAGTACATTTCTGCTTGCACTGAAGTCAATTGCAAAAACTCCCAATAGCTTCAGCAAGATGAGCCCGATACTGCACACTGAAAGCATTTTCAGTTCCCATTATTGCAGCCGGGGAAGTTCATCAAACAGGATTAACTTAGCCTTTAAATACCCAGCCCTGGATAGGCCTGAGTCTGAGAGGTTCTGAGCACTTGCATCTGCCACTGTCTTTAATGGGGTTTGAAAGTGCCCAGTGTCATGAAGGATCAGGCACATGTCAGTGTTATGCTGAGAAAGTTGCAACAGTGCAACCACTCGTGGGCATTTCTAACTTAACATCTGGAGCACCCGCCAGGATAGATGGCCTCCTTTTACAGTTTAGCTGCAAAGTAAAAATGCTTGTGCATTCTTCCTGAACTCATGATTAAGTACCTGGGGAAGCATAAATACATAAAAATACTGACTTACATTTATTTAGAATTTTGCAGCAGGCCATATCTTGCTTTCTCTGAGGTGTCTCTGATGGCGGATTAGTATCTAGTGTATTTGATAAAGCCTTGCTTATCAAAGATTTGTCAGCACAGCTATTTGTGAAGTCCAACACTTACTGCATGATCATGAGCTGTGAGAAAGAAGATTTTGAGGTAACTTGGCCATTGTTCTCATTTTGTGGAGGACCAGATATATTCAACATGAGAACGAAGCATCACACATGTGATTACTTGCTCAGCAATCTTGCTGAGGCCAAGACACAGAAAGGGATGGAAGGTCAAACCAAAATCAACTATCAAGAAAAACAATCTTTGGAACCAAGATTTTTTTTCTGAACGCTAACTATTGATTGCCATAACAGCTTTTTATTTTTTGGTAATTAGATAAGAGTCTGTTGCTGTTCCATTTACCATGGTGGTGATGCTCACATCTCGTTTACTGAATGGACTTCATTAGAGTGAGCACAGCAGAGAAAGGTTATTAGTGCTTCATCTGAACTCTGAAAATGTCAAGCCAAGGGGGAATGGTGGATGGTGAAATGAAACCTATTCCAGTTATCATGTGTTAATGAGGAAAACAATGCACAGACTTCAAGGGAAAACACAGCATCATGAGGTGTATTTATGACCAGTATATACCATTTTCTATATTCCCAGCCTCATTAAAATATGTAGATCTTACCATTAAGTGGTCAGTTTGCAGGCACTGCTTATATCACTAATCCACCATGTCAGATTCAGTATGTTATAGCTGCCAGTTAGCATAACCACAGAAGTAATAGCTATATCTTGGTAGTTGAAAATGGCCTTACTCTGAGGCATTAACAACAACAATGCTCAGAGATCACAGGAGAACTGGCTTCTGTATAGTTACTTTAATATTTTCTTGCTAGCAAAGTTAAGACTTGCCATTTTAATAACTTTTTCCATACATTTTTCTTGGCAATATATATTTATCCATTTATGTGTCAGCACACAGCACAGAGACTCTGCCCTTCTTCCTGGGCGATAGGTTGGAGGATGCACTGGGTGAGAATGTGTGGCAATGGGGCCGGGGAATGCAGGGGGTAAACAAGAAGTTTTGATGGAGCCCAGCCTCAGGCCAGGAATTTTTCTGGTGCTGGGCACAAGAGGCCATATAACTTACAGCCTATGCACATACTATATGATGTATGATACAGAGAGACACATTTTTGTTGATGTCAATTATATGAAGAGCATGTTTAAAAAAGATGTGAAAAGGAAAAAAAAAAGCAGTTATCTTCTCCCTACCCCAGTTTCATGATGTACAAAGATCTAAAAGGCTCCCCTCGGTTCAACCCCACTTAAAAAATTGTTCTTTCCCCCTTCTTGATTAAAATAGAACTTTACGCCTTGACTAGACTGGCAGACTAAAATGATCAGAGGACAAGTGAAATGATAAAATCACGAAAACCAGAAGAAACAAAAAACAGGACTGTGTAGCAGTTTTAAGACTAACAAGATGGTTTAATAGGTGATGAGCTTTCGTGGGCCAGACCCACTTCCTCAGATCAAATAGTGGAAGAAAATTGTCACAACCATACATACCAAAGGATACAAATTAAAAAAAAAAAAGTGAACACATATGAAAAGGACAAATCAAATTTCACAACAGAAGGGGGAAGGAGGGGGGGAGGTAAATGTCTGTGAGCTAATGATATTAGAGGTGATAATTGGGGAAGCTATCTTTGTAATGGGTAAGATAATTAGCGTCTTTATTCAAATTTGAGCATAAAGTGTCGAATTTAAGCATAAATGACAGTTCAGAGGATTCTCTTTGAAGTGAAGTTTTAAAAGGTCTTTGAAGCAGGATGCAGGTAATCCAGTCGTTGAGACAATGTCCTTTCTGGTTGAAATGGCAAGAAACTGTTTTTTCTTTGTGGTCCTGTCTGATATCTGTTTTGTGTGCATTGATCCTTTGGCGAAGTGTCTGAGACGTTTGTCCAATGTACATAGCAGTGGGGTTGAACTTTCGGCACATTATTGCATAAATAATATTTCTGGATGCGCAGGAATATGTGTTCTTGATCTTATAACTCACTTGGTTGGGTCCAATAATGGTATCAGCAGAGTGAATATGTGGACAAAGCTGGTAACGGGGTTTGTTGCCAGGGAAGGTACCAGGGTTGGTATTAGTGTGGTATGTCCTGCGGTTGTTGGTAAGAATCATTTTGAGGCTAGGTGGTTGTCTATAGGAGACTACGGGTCTGTCTCCCAGAATCTCTCGGAGTTTAGTATCCTGTTCCAGTATTTTTTTTTATTTGTATCCTTTGGTATATATGGTTGTGACAATTTTCTTCCACTATTTGATCTGAGGAAGAGGGTCTGGCCCACAAAAGCTCATCACCTATTAAACCATCTTCTTAGTCTTTAAACTGCTACACAGTCCTGTTTTTTGTTTCAGCTGCACTAGACTAACACGGCTACGTTTCTACCAAAAACCAGAAGAGTGAAAGTTTAGCAACTGAGAAGTAAAGGGAATTTTTGTCAAACTGCCTAGGCCAATTAGTTTGTTGTTAGTTTTGTTCACACCTATTTAACTTCAATGAACAATTATCATTTTGGATTGAGTTCCATAAAGCTCATTCCTTCAATAATTAAGATGTTAAGAGCTCATGGTGTAAATGTTCCAACATCTTCCAGTGGTCCTCCAGGGACAAACAAACAAACAAACAGAAGTAGGCAGACAAATAAAACAAGACAGACTATGCCTGACAATTCTAAAGAAAAGCACAAGAAGAAAAAACTTAAAACACAAAAAACAAACACTCCATACTTTTAGCCCTTCCTTATTACAAATAATCCATGAGAAAATCCCTTTTAAAAACCGTAATAGAAATTTGCCAATGACAAACAAAGGAGCAGCCTGAGGACAAACAATATTGATGTGATAATACTTACTACTCATTTCCTTTTTTGCGTCTATGTAAGGTCCCATTCCTGCAAAATCATGTATGTAAGGAACCTCTGCACCTTCCACAAAGCTTATGACCATACACATCACAATGCAGGATCAGGCCTACATTTGCTGTGGATTATGCTGCTGGCACCAGGCACTGGGTTCCACCGCAGACCCTGTCTGAGCTCTCTTTGCCTGGCCACGGGACTGGCTCTGTTCCCAACCTCCAGCCGAGTTCCTGTCACTAACTTGCCAGCTGTGGGACCAGCTCGGTTGCGAGCTCAGGCTTCTGGCTTTCCAACCATGGGCCACACTCCAATCCAAGCCCCATCTGTTGGCCCTCTTCTGTAAATTCTTCTGCACAAGCTTATCATTCAAGTCAATGAGACTAATCACTAAGGGTATGTCTACACTACCCCGCTAGTTCCATGAGGAGTACAGCTAGTTCGGATTAGAATCCTAATCCAAACTAGCTACTCCATGCCGCGTGTAGCCGCGCGGCACGGGGTTCGAACTAGCTGGCATTTAAAAATGGCGCCGGCCGGCTTCATGCAAATGAAGCCCGGGAAATTCAAATCCCGGGCTTCATTTGCAATTGCAGATGACTACATTACCCCCGCTAGTTCCAACTAGCGGGGTAGTGTAGACATACCCTTAGGGTACAGCTAGACTGCAAGGATCTATTGGAAAAAAATATGCAAAATGCGCTCCATCTAGACTGGGTCAAATTTTGGAAAAAAACCCTCTTTCGAAAGCTCCCTTCTTCCTCATGGAACAAGGAATACGGTGGCTTCTGAAAGGGCATGTTTGCTCTTCCACAAAAGAAAGCAAACCCCACCGTCTAGCCATACCCTTACTGAAAGTTAAGCAGACACATAAGCTTTTGCAGGAGTGAGCCCTTAATTTTTCCTTAATTCCCACCATCCTGATAATGCAATGAAACTCTTTAAGTCACAAGCTGGAGCCTGATAGTCCCAAATGTATCATTCTACCACAGAAACACCAAACAAATAAAAATAAGGATTGAGATGGGGAAGGAGAAAATGAAATAAACAAACTAACCAATACAATTTCTTTTTCTAGCTCTCTTGAAAATTAATGTTTCTGAACAATTGAAAGGAATATCTGCAAGCACCATGTGAAATTTCAAAAGCTACACTTCCATATTAAGAAGAGTTATCTTGATCTATAATTAAATTTGGATCACATAAAATAAGCAATTATTTTTATCAATACACTTTATGTATTTAAGATCCAGGGAACTGATTTATGTGTTTGCAATCACTGCTCATTTTATTTTGTAGTCTTTTACTGGTTTATTAAAGACTCATTATAGTATTAAACTCAAAGTCAATTATAGTTCCAGTCCAGACTCATCCCTCTATATTTAGTAATTACCAACATAAAAAAATCTCCAATGGTGGTGAATCTGGGACTTCCTGATCAATACAAATTTTGCAGTAGACATTTTAAGACTGTTTCTTTACCAAAATGGATAATTTATTCAAACTGGTTAACCAAATTCTCGAGTGGTGTAAATCAGAATACAGAAGTCAAAGAAGCTATCTGAGGACTGGGCCCTATGTATGCAAAAAAAATAAAGCCCAAAACCAAAGTCAATAGTACAGGTTGAATCTCTCTGGTCCAGAGGCTTTCTGATCTGCAAACATCCATAGTCTAGCAAGATCACGGATGTTACTGGACCAGAGAACTCCAGGGGCCAGCTAGGAGGCCTGGTGGTAGAGGCCTGGAGCCTGGCCCACAGCTGGGAGCAGAGCTAGAGCCCAAATGGGGCTTGGATTGAAGTGGGGCCCATGGTCGGAGAGCCAGAAGCCTGAGCTTGCAACAGAGCTGGTCCCACAGTTGGCAAGTTAGTGACAGGAACCCGGCTGAAGGTTGAGAGCAGAGCTGGTCCCGTGGCCAGGCACGGAGAGCTCAGCCAGAGTCTGCAGTGGATCCCAGTGCCTGGCGCCAGCAGCATGATCCACAGCCATGAGGGGAGATTGCCTGTGAGACAGGTGGCCTCTAGGAAGGCTGGCTGGAGAGGGACCAGAATCAGGACCATCCCAGCTCCAGCAAACGCCCTCATTTGGGACTGGTATGAATTTACCATGCAATCTCAGACACTGAAATCATATTATCTCAGTGGACACACCCATAAAAATTCTCATCTATTATGAAAAAAATACCAAATAAAAAATAAAATAAAATATTTGTATAATACAAGCAATTAAAATTCATCTACATGACTTTTACAAATTTGGAAATAATAAAAAGTAATGATATAAAATAAATCTGGTTAGCAATTAGGAATACAATCAAAAAGAAAGATTTGATAACAGTAAATGATTCATTTGATGCAATACATACCATTATAAGCCTAAAAAGCACTTAATAAACTTTGCTCTATATTTGCAATTTAAAAAAATATTCCATGAAATAATGCAAACAGTCCTAATCTAATAGAAACAGCTTCCAGTGTTCTATCTAATATGTTACATGTATACGTCAAATTCAGAAAATTGATTTATAACATTAATTTAATCTTTACGAGAAAATAGAAAATGCTTATCATAATCAGACTTTAATTAAAAAGCAACAGTTTTTTTCCAAGAATTATCCTCACACATTGCCACTTCCGCATTAAAAATATATATTTTAAGTAACTATCAAAAGTGTTTATTAAAATCTAATTGCACATAGAGTATGCATTTTTAATGTGGTGCTAGAACTAATCCCTGGTTGTTGAATGTCTTCCCATTTGGCCAATTTCAGTTTAAAATAAAGTGAACACACTTGTATTTTAATCTGTTGTAGATGCTTAGCACACTCAATAGGGTATCTTAAAGAACAATTTAATTGAGAGTGTTGAATACTGAAATGCAGACTTTGAATGTATTTATTTTATTGTAAATACAAGAAAATAAGTATGATTCTATTCATGGTTGTTTACAGTGTGTTTCTATTTGGAAGGCCACAGGGACACTTTTTACAAATGACAGTAGCTAGATAGATAGGGAGGAGGGGCAGAGGAAGTCTGTTGGTCATTTGACAGATTGCGGTATTACTCAGTTTGCGACCTTTTCCATGTGGATTCTATGGTTTTGCAATAGAAGTAGACCAAAGGACAGTGTGTACGTTGGAGTGTGTGGTAGCAGTGTCCACATGTTGACTTACTGTGCAGCAGACTGGCATACTGTACATTTACAGACTACACAGACAATTCCTTAGGTTATTAAATGGAGCTATTTGTTGCTATGTAATTAGGGTTTGTCTAACTATGGAGAAGATCGACCCTCCTGAGATCAATCTTCTAGAATTTGATTTAGCATAGACCCCCAAATCAAATGCTTATATCAGTGCCTCCCCCCCCATCCCCACAGTGTTGTGTACTCCTCATTCAGTGAGGAGTAAGGGAAGCTAATAGGAGAGTGCGGTCCTGTTGGCCTCCTGCAGTGTAGACGCTGTGGTGGCTCAGCTTAAGGTAAGCTGAACCCAGCCACATATTTTACATAGCTGGATGATGTACCTTAAGCTGACCTGCTTGGTTTAGTATAGACAAGGCCTAAAAGAGAAAGGAGTGAGAGTCTTTCCTTAGGAGAGTTTTTAATAATTTCCAGATCTTGGACCACTGAAGTCAGCAGGAGTTTTCAAATACCTAACCCACCCATCACTGGAAGGCGGAGGATGGGAAGAGGAGAGAATGGCTACCCTGCAGAAAGGAACAGCTGTCATCCCTCTGGTACATTTTTTAAAAGGCATGGAAAGGCCTCATCTGTTTCAACTGACCTTCATATCCTAGGAGAAGCCTCACCTGGGAACTCATTTTGCAGAAGTGACACAACAAGTCCAGCAGCATCCAGCCACCACTGGCCACTTGTGTTATGAGAGCTGAATTACTAGACTAGAAATCAGATTGATTCTGTGCCTGCAACTAACAAACATTATCAAAACTACTATGCCCAAATAGAGCTTTGTAGCCAATTAGTGCATATTATCATTCATTATGTCATCTATTGTTATGGTCAATGGATAAGTAATAATAATAATAATAATAATTAACTATAGAGTTATCAACAAATATAAGCAAATACCTTGGGCTGTGTCCAGACTCAGGGGTTTTTTCGAAAAAAGTAGCCTTTTTTCGAAAATACTTCCCCTGCGTCCAGACTCAAGCCGCGTTCTTTCGAAATTAAATCGAAAGAACGCGGCTTTTCTTTCGATGGCGGTAAACCTAATTCTACGAGGAAGAACGCCTTCTTTCGAAAGTTCCTCTTTCGAAAGAAGGCGTTCTTCAATGTAAATAGGGCTTCTTCGAAAGAGAGCATCCAGACTCACTGGATGCTTTCTTTCGAAAAAGCAAGCCGCTTTTTCGAAATTTCTCCGTGCAGTCTAGACGCTCTCTTTCGAAAGAGGCTCTTTCGAAAGATGCTTTCGAAAGAGCCTCTTTCGAAAGAGGCTTGCAGTCTAAACATAGCCTTGGAGTTTCCTATGTGGAACGTGTTCTTCACATTAGCGAAAACACAGGGCAGAAGAAGTATTAAACATATTATCACCAGTTTCCTGACCCAAATCTTACTACAAGATGTGGATCCGCCACTGGCAGACCTCTTCCAGATGTACATTTCTATAATTCTGTGATTAGGAAGGCACAGCAAGAGGTCAGCTACTCTGTCCCCCTGTATTGAAGCAGGACCAAGTACATCTAGACTATTCCTTACAGATGTTTGTGTAACCTGTTTTTAAACCCCACAATCACAGGGATTCCACAATTTTAATTGGTAATCTATTCTAGTGCTTACTGACCTCTATAGTCAAAACATTTTCCTAATATATAACCTACATCTCTCTTGCTTATTATTTCCTGTTCTCTCTTCAATGGATTAGAGAACCTCTCTGTTCTCCTCACCATCCTCTCTGTAAGTCTTGAATTATGTTAAGAGCTGCTAACAAGTGTGTACAAAGTCTTTTCTCAAGACGACTCATACCAGTTTTTAAACTTTCCTCACATGTTTATCTTTTGTTGTTGTTGTTGTTGTTGTTTCTCTCCTGTAGTCTGGACTTTCTCCAGTTTGTTCACATCTTTCCTGAGGTTTGACAGTCAAAACAGGACACAATATTTAGGCTTCATTGGTGACATGAAGAGCTAAACAATTGCTTCCTATGACTTAGATGCAGCATTCTGTTAATACACCCTACTATGGGAATGTCTACACAGCAGGGCAAAAAGTTAAATTAAGATACGTAACTTCATCTATGTCAATTGCATAGCTGAAGTCAAAACAGCTTAATTCAACTTTTGGTGTTTTCTACATAGCAGGGAGTTGAAGATTTCCTTCGACTTCCCTTATTCCTCATAAAATGAGGGTTACAGGAGTCAGAGTAAGAAGTCTTCCAGCTCAACATTATTTCGAAATTATGTCTTGCTGTGTAGACATGAATTTTGTTATTTCAGAATAACATCAGTTATTCTGAAATAACACTGCTGTTTAGGCATACTCTATGATATTAGCTTTTTCACAACTTCATTGCAATGTAGGCTCATATTCAATTTATTCATCCATTATGACCCCCAGATCCTTTTCTGCAGTACTACTATCTAAGCAGTTTTTCTTGAATTTGCATTTGCACATTTTTCTTATTTATTCCTAAGCATGGTACTTTGTACTGTCTTTGCTGAATTTCATCTTTTTGTTTTCAGACCAATCTTCTTATTTGTCAAGGGCCATTTCAATTCTAACACTGTCCTCCAAAGTACATGCAGTTCCTCCCAGACTGATGTCATCTATACATTTTTAAAGTATACTCTCCCCCACCCCATTATTTAAATCATTAATGGAAACATTAATTAGTACTGAACACAGGACAAACCCTCACTGGAACCTAGTAAATACAACCTTCCAGTCTGACAGCAACCACTGATAACTGAAGAAGTGGGTTGTGCCCTTGAAAGATCATGATACTATCTCTATATATATTTGGTTAGTCTCTAAGGGTACGTCTACACTGCAGCGTTAATTCGAGTTAACTTAATTCAAAATAGTTAATTTGAATTAAGCTAATTCGAATTAATGCATCTACACACAAAACCTATTTCAAAAAAGTGTTTTGCTATTTCAAAATAGCACTATCACACTGAGTGAACCCTGAACCGAAGTTAAGGCTGGCTGGAACCAGTGCTGGCAGGGCATCAGGTTAGGACTTAGTGTGTGGGGCTGCTGCCTGAGGCTAACTGAGCTCTGTGCTTAAAGGGACCCTACCCCCCCCCCCGCCCCGGACAGACAGCTCTCAGGGTTCCCCACTTGCTTGTCTACCTCCATAAGGGACAGCAAAACAGTCCTTTCTTGCAGTGCCCTGAGTGCCCACACTTGGGTCACCACAGCACTCAACCACATGGAGCCAGAGCTGCCCCATGGGCATGCTGGTGCATCTCATGGGGTTGTTGCCATCAGCTCGGCTGCACTTGCTGCAGGCTGCCATCTGGGGGGGTCCATCGGGGGGCTGTCAGGATCCAGGAGGCCCTGGATTCCTCCCTCACATCCTCCCTCACATCCTTCCACTTACCCCTCTCTAGCCCCCCTTCCTGATGTCAAACAAAAGACATGTATGTTCAAAAATAGAAACTGGGTTTATTGAACAAAACTGGGGGGGGGGGATGAACCTCTGGGGAGACTGGGAAAAGGAGGTGGGAGAGGGGAAGAGAGAGGGTGAGAGAGGGGAGGGGGAAACCTGGGAGGAGGGAGCAGGAAGGGGGAAGCCAGGGGAAGAAGGGGGAGGGGAAGCTCAGGGCCCAAGGTTGGAGGTCTCACCGGACCAACTTGATTTTCATGCAAACCTGCTCCTGGGTTTGCATGTGGCATTTGGTAGGCAGGCTGACAGCTATCCTGTCATAGACAGCCGCATTCCTCCATCTAGTGCGAGATCATGGACCTTGGGGGAATCCCCCCCAAACCTGGATAAAGTCCATGATCTCCACCCTGGACTAGGAAAGCATCCGCCTTCTCCAGCCCCTGTTAGGCTCCTGGGAGCTGGCAGACTGCTCCTGAGGAGCAGTGGAGGGCTGGCTGCCCGTGGCTTGCTGGCTCATGTTTTGGAGCCACTGGGTCAGGGTCCCCGGTGGCCACTGCTGGCTCTGGGCTGGCAGGCTTGGAGCTGGCACAGGCACTGTAGCCAGGGTCTACCCCTTTAATGGCTCCAGGGCTGCGGGAGAGGAGAGTAAGTTTTCCTGGTTGTGCCCAGAGTGGCCATCCTGGGAAGAGCTGGAGGCCCCCTATTTTGAATTAAGTGTCTACACAGCACTTAATTTTAAATAGCTATTTCGAATTTGGCGTTACTCCTCGTAGAATGAGGTTTACCAAATTCAAATTAAGCATGTATAGATGCTATTGCATGTATAGACACTATAATAACGGCTGTTATTTCGAATTAACTTTGCAGTGTAGACATATCCTAAGGTGCCACAAGACCACCGTTGTTCTTTTGAGTTTCTCTCAGTACGGTATTTCAAGCAGTTTTGCTCCCACCTTATAAGAATGTTAACTAGACTACTTTCCCTTACTTTGCTTATTAGAATGTCATGTAGGAATGTATCAAGAGCTTAACTAATTTAAAAAAATATAAATCATGGCTAGGAAACTGGTGATAATATGTTAGGCTGATTGGACTGATAAAATTCTTTGGGTCCTCTTTGTTCCCTTTTAAAAAGATAAGTACTATGTTGGCTCTTCTCCAGTCCTTTGGGAGCTCACCTATTCTTCAGGAGTTATTGAAGATAATTGCTAACAGTTCCAAGATTGCTTCAACTACTTCCTTACGCAGGTTATGGAGAATTTTATCAGGTCCTGCCAACTTGAATACATGACTTACCTAAGTATTCTTTATCCTAGTTATTCCCAATTTTCACTTCTGTTAAATTGTGTGTAACATCTAGTGACAATTAACTTTTTAGTGAAGAATGAAGAAAAAGAGGCATTAAACACCGCAGCTCCGAAGTCTCAAGACGTACTGCTAAATATTGCAGGCAGCTGAAAATGGAAGTCTTAGTGTAAGTAAATTGTAACACTGTCATGTACGATGAAAAGTTAAATGATCAGTTTCTAACAAAACAAAAAACAAAAAAAACACACATCTTGGATTTGTGCCACACAAAATCAATCATAGTCATGTGCTATGATCAACAGTACCATATTGGCTTCTGTTCAGATCAAAGTAATTGGTTGAGCAAAGTGAGGCCAAACAGCCAAGCCAATGGCTTATCTGTTTGTCTGGAGGGCTGCTACAGATCAGGAGCTATATTGACTGAGTAGAAATGAGCCTGGAGATTCACACTGTAGCTCCTTCCACAAATTTGCTGAGTCAAAAAACTGTTTTAATTCATCTAAATACTGTCCATTTGAGGCATCAGGCAGAACAATTCCTCTTCCTACAGGACCAAATGGGCACTTGCAAAGGGGATAGATTGCCAAGAGACAACAGAGATAGGATTGAAGGTCAAGGTTATGGTTACCGGAGAAAGTTACATCTGATGGCACAATGCTGTTAATCAGTTTCTATATGGGCACTATATGGGCAAGTTGTTATGAAGCTGATAAAACAATGAGGAGAAGAAAAGGAGTCTATTGGATCATTTGACATCAAATTTACCTTTAGTGGCAGTATCCTGTAAAACTGCCACAGGTCCTAGGATACAGATTGTGTCCTACAGAAGCAATGACGTGCGCAAATGACGAATATATGGTCATGCCAATTTTCTTCCACAATTTGATCTGAGGAAGTGGGTCTGGCCCACGAAAGCTCATCACCTAAAAACCATCTTGTTAGTCTTTAAAATGCTGCATAGTCCTGTCTTTTGTTTCAGCAAGACCATACTAACACGCCTACATTTCTATTACTATCCTGTTTTAAGAGAGTTTTGTGGTTCCACAAGCATCCCCTATTTTATGCATGGGGATAGTTGAAGTAGGTAGACTATCTGAAGTGAACTTCTTAAAATGTGATCACAGAACTGAAATCTCTGCAGGTTGTACCTGCAGGGATAAGAGGGAAATTTTCTTTGAAATATTTAATATACCAAACAGCATGGGTTTCATTTGGCACATGGCTGCATTTTGGCTATATCTGACCTATGCAGATTAAATATCTAGAATTGTGAAAAAATAAATATACTTGTAAGATACCTTTAAGCATACTTGCTTAAAGAGCTCCTCTAAACACATACACCAGTGTAGCCTTTGAATAACATTCTTCATCTGTATTAGCATTCCCCTATTGGGGGTGGGGAGAGGGGAAAGGGAAAGGAAGAAGGGAATTTAATGAAAACCTGTATTAGCACACACTTCTATTTCCTAACACTACATTTTAATGACTGTATGGCTACAGGCCAACAGAAAAAGGGCTTGTGAGGCAGTTTAGATGACAGAACATCTGAAGTGCCCTTGAAAATTATTTAAAAGTTTGTTATAATCCTATAGGTCAAGAATGAAAGGCTTCAAACTGCAGTTCTGCTAAGATACTTCTGTGATCCAGATGATATATCTTTGACGTTCCTATTAATACACATTTTTAATTTAATACTCTGATGCCTTCAAAAATCCCACCCTTTTGATAATCATTTATATACCATAGCACTCAATACTGTTCATCTCTCTGGCTGGATAAATCTGTGCTAAACCATAATTACTGTAAATTATGGCATGGGAACCTTTTTTGTATTGGGGGCCGGTAACTCACAGAAACAACAAACTCTCACTCATGTGAGCCCCCCAATTGAGGAGAAAGACAGTGGAGCTTTGCAGGGGGGGGGCACACTAGTATATTTTGTGTGCTCCAGCACCTAAGGGGCTGCAGCATCAGCACCGGGCTCCCCAATACTTGGGGGGGGGGGGTGAAGAGCCCTAAGCCTTGGGGGCTGGATCCAGTCAAGCTGGGGGCCACATCCAGCCCCGAGGCCTGAGGTTCCTCACTCCTGCTGTAAACCAAATGCCATCCACAAAATGCTACAAATAATGCGAGTGCATATGCCTAACATCATTAACTTGGTATTCAAACAACAAAGGGGTGAATAAATGAAGATCATCTGTAAGGTCACACAAGATTTCTTCTATATTTGTTTTAGCTTCATTTGGTGATAGAAGTCTACTCTGTATTACATATTCCATATTGTTGAAAGGGAAAACATTCTAGAAAGGAAACCTTTTGAGAATCTAGATTTCATTTTTTAGTAAAGAAATTTTAAAATTATAATGATGCTTCTGTATATTCGTAACTACATAGTTATTGATAAATTAAGCAACTGTAATGAAACAGTTTTGCCAAATACCTTTGTTGAGACAGAGGAATCATTCTGCTGTATATCTCTTCTTTGGAGCTTCTTGATATTTTGGGACATGCATGACATTTTTAGGACCACATTAGTGTATGTATTTTAGGGACTACAGAAAATATCTTCATACTGAAAAGGAAACCCATTCTGCATTCTGTCAGAAGATAGTGGATACCCTAATAACCCTATCAAAAATATAAAGTCATCTGTGCAGCAGACTGACAAAAGGAGGTTAACTGACAGTCCCAATAGCTTCACCTTAACTCCAGATGTCATGGAACATGTCACTCTCAATACGCAGGGCTCAGACAAAACAACTATGCTGGTTGACACAACGTTTCATATGCAGCTATTTAAAATATTAATCATCCAAAGGAGAAACCAAATATCTTATCTTAGCTTGGGAAGAAGTGTGTTTCCCTGCCCCCCCAAAACAGTCATGAATTTAAATAGCTGCTGTACATGGGTTCACATAGTTCTCTAGTTACATTTGATGCCATACATGATCTAAGATAAATTGACCAAATTCTGTTCTGATTTACTCCAACATAACCATTCAAATCAATGACATTAGCCAAATTTTACATAGGTCAAAGTTCAGAATTCATTTCAATGTGTATCATTCCACTTCCGGTGCAATGAAGTACTTATGGTAACAGTTGTTTAAGGTACATGTTGCGTAAGCTGGTCAGAAAATATATGGATGTGGCAAAAAGCATAATTTGTACTGTTTCTCTTATTTGCTTTTCAGCAGATGTGAAAAAAAATAAAATTACACTTCAAATGGAACCAGGAAAGAATCTTAAAAGGAGGCTGCCACTTTGTTGTAATGTTTGCCCACTCCAAACCATTGGGACAAATACTAGTTTCAGATTCTAAAGATATAAATCCGGAGTCAGTAAAATTACTTTGCATTTACACTGGCACAACAGAGCAGAATATGATTTATTGAGTTCAACAGTTCTTTCCACTTCAAATCAGGGCTGAAAACCAAGTACAAATAAATGATCCTAGAAACAGTAGTGAACTGGATGCAATTGTGTTTCTGTTCAAGGATTTTATATTTGCATTGATCTGTCTTTATACCTACTATTTCTATATATACATATTAGTTATTATCCAAACAATTTATTATTTTTAACTAAATCAACAACCTGGATGTAACCTGTAATATAGATAGAGGAAAACGGTGTTTAATACATTTTATTGAGAAGGTCTTAAAAACCAGCATTGCTTTTTCCACATCAGAAAAGCATGATGGTAAATAATTCAGAGTTCAGATTACCTCCAGAAGCCAGAATTAAAATAGCTTCCACTTATAGGTTGATGACATACAAAGATAGAACTAAAAAGTCAGTTCCTAAATAATTACTTTGAATTATCCATGTTTGTACCTATTCTGCACTTTCTTCATACAGGCAACATCATACTATAGAACCAGGACTGGGAGAGGTCATCTAAGAAAATCAACAAAGTAATGCCATTATGGTAGCTGTTCTATGAGAACGATGCACTGCGTTCTGAAAAATAAATCTTCTCAGATGCTGCTCACAAACCTACTGAGTTAGGGTCTCTAAATCAAAAAGTAAATTTCTAAACTGAGTCTTCCGAAAAAGTTTTAAGATGGCATTTTTTATGTAACTTACAGTAGCAAGGAGTGCTACTTTTCTCCTTTTCCCACCATGAATTCTGAAACTTCTAGTCAAAAAGTGTATATAAAAAAGAAACAGAATCATTATCCAAGTTTAACTTCTGACATTATATTATAACTGGAGCAAACTCATAGGATCCATTGTAATGGCCATACACTAAATTAGATGTCCTTCAGCACATTTTTTAGCCCATTAAAGTCAAAAGACTCACTAAAACACCCAGTCCTGAAACACCATCGTATGTTTGAGAGCTCTGAGTTGCAATTCATTTCTTTGTAGCCTAGAATTTATTGCAAATAGGTGATGTCACCAATACCTAATATATCACATACACTTTGAAGTACATACTCTCAAAAAGTGGTTTATCATCTGACCTACAGCTTGGATAAAGGTTCTTTTATATCTGCTTAAAAAAGCAAAACCCTGCAAAGTGGACACGACTCCAGTATTAATGAAAATACTGGATGGCACAGGATGATATTATTGTCAGACACACAGAGAATCCATGCTCATTAACTAAATTAAATTTATAACAACAGGAGAGTTATGGATATTTTAGAAGAATTTACTTTAAAAAAATAGGCTGCCCGTTAAAGATGATAAAAACTTGAAAGGTGTAAATGCACCCATCCTTAGCCTAAGTCAGCTATTGGTTGAAATCCCCCCCCTAG
Organism: Pelodiscus sinensis; assembly: GCF_052426305.1. NCBI lineage: Eukaryota > Metazoa > Chordata > Testudines > Trionychidae > Pelodiscus > Pelodiscus sinensis. Next base: position 33,607,751 of record NC_143067.1, on the reverse strand, counting down.
TGAAACTTCCAGATAAATTAATACTTTCAAGCCCTATTGTAAAGGACCAAGAGCCTTCCTTCAATTTCCTGAGAAGAAGTTTATAAATGTTGGGTTTTCTCACAGGAGGTGAATAATTCACAGCTCCTCACCCATACCTGGTAATGAAAAAGAGTCCAATTAAAAAACTTGTAGTTCCATGACATTAGAGAATGTATAATGCAGAATTAGAATGTACTATAAATGCAGGCTGGATTGAACTATTAATCACTGTATGATCTTAGTAAAAATAAAATATAATGCTTCTATGAAAACTGCTCATTCAAATGAATCATAAAATTTCAGCAAATTTACTTTTTCTGCACTTGAAAGAAGAATTCCTCAATTCCTACAAGAAATATAAGAACAAATTACTCCTAACTTAACTTCACGAAGACACTGGAGTTACATCGGGGATGAATATGGTCCCTTGTGTTTAAAACAACATGAAGGTAATTTATTAAACCGAGAAAGAAAAATCTCTAGCTTTCAAAAAAATGCACATTGCACAAAAGCAGCAGTTTCCTTCTAATTTGTGTCTACTTTTGTGACGTATCTTTACTGTGACTGGTTTCTTGTAAACCCCTATAAAAGGGCTATATGGCACAGCAGCAAGTTTCTCATGGCTAATACTTGCTCCTGAGTCAGCAATGTAATCTGGCATCTAGTGTGAAAATGATAAATTATAGTTCCCCCTGCACCAAAAGTATCCCCCTTGGTAACAGAATGGAATGGCTCACTTGCCAGCACAACCATGATAATGAAATTCACTGTAATCTTCACAGGCGTTTCAATCTGCAGTGGAGCTTGAACTCTAGGCGTGAGAGAGCAGCATTAAGCCACCAAAAGTTAGGTCTTTGAGCTACAGTGACAGACATTTAATACTGTTTCTAATCATCATCTTCATGTAGTCAAATTGTGATCTCAGAGGAGATCTCTTGTCCTGCACCTCAACCCCTTTAAACTTTTATTCTTAGCTGTAGGTAACTAACATGCTTCGTGTTTCTGCTTAATTTTTTTTCAAATATGTTCACAATGGAACTGTCTCAGTCAATCTTAGTGCTGGAATGGAAATCAAAAGAACTGGATTCAATTTCCAGTTCTACCAAGACTTCTTGTGTGACCTTGGCATCTATCCCATACCTTAATCCTCCATTTATAAAATGGAGCTGGTATATTTCTACTTAATAGAGATATTGAGAAGATTAAAATTAATTGAATGGTTGTGACCATGCAAACTCCTTCCTAGACAGCTACAGTTACAATAGTGTGAGGGGATTTGAGTTTCTGGTATTTATAGTGTACACTTACATCTGACCCTACTGAGAAAATAGATTGAGATGTCTTTGCCCACTAGGTATCCCTGTGCCCTGGGGATGGGAGAAAATTAAACCACATACATTTAAATATCAATTAAAAAAACACCAAAATATTGCATCACATAATTTAAGTGACTCTCAGTGATAGCACCTTTTCTCAAATACTACACCAGCAAAATGCTTTAGGAGCACATGCTTTGCATAGACATAGAGTAACTTAGTATCTCTCCTTTTCCCTTTCTCCTCTCTCCTAACCTACTGCTGTTGGTCTTCTCCTCCAAGACTGCTTCTGTTCAGCTGCACTTCTACTCCCGTCTCTTGAACAGTCTGTAGGGATCTGGTGCCTTTTACCCCGTAAGGCACAGTATGCAGGTCTGGATGAAGCTGGGAAAGAGACAGACTCCTAAAGCTTATTTCCCCAGGCTCTCGTTTTAGGCAAAGCTCATACTGCAACTGCATGGTGTCACATCACCATGCATGACATGCTGCTATGGTGCTTACCAATACAAAAAAGGTCATTTCTCATTTTAAGTCACAATTTTTAAAAGGGAGTCTCTCTGCTTCTGTTTCTTCGTACAGCAGGCAAGTAATTTACAGAGTGGCTGATATACCACTGGATTTCCCCTGGTTATGGCATGAACTCAGCATGATGCCAAAAATATTACAAGCTGAAATGTTTTCAAATACAGTGGGAAGAAGACAGAAGCAGACAGAGGATCACAGGGAAGAAATTGTTTCTGTATTTTAAGAACTTGTTAATGGTGCAAGAGGTGTCCCTGGTCCTGCAAACATACCACAAACACATGGAATCCCTGTTGAAATTAGTGGGCCTCTAGAACAAGTATCAAAGCAACAAATCTGTTAGAAAATTAACTATGACCCATGTTAGAGAATGTTGTTTCCATACCTGACAAAATGCATGTGGCAAAATGACAATTTGTCTAGGTCACTCTGGATCCTATTGCTATTCTTAGTGTCATTCGCGAACTTGCTAAGGGTGCAATCCATCCCCTCATCCAGGTCATTAATACAAATGCTGAACAAAACCAGTCCCAGAACCAACCGTTGGGGCACTCTGCTTGATACCAACCTTCAAACAGACATCAAGTTGTTGATTTGTATCTGTGAAGCCCAATGATCTAGCCAGCTTTCTAACCACCTTACAGTCCATTTATCCAATCCACTCTTCTTTAACTTGCTGGCAACAATAAGGTGGGAGATCATATCAAAAGCTTTATTAAAGTCAAGGTATATCATATCCACTGCCTTCCCCATATCCTGAGAACCAGCTACCTCATCATAAGAGCATCGCCATCAGATCCAGAGATGTCATTATTCCTCTTTATTTGGCTCTGGTGAGGCCACATCTGGAGTATTGTGTCCAGTTCTGGGCCCCCCGCTACAAAAAGGATGTGGATGCATTGGAGAGGGTCCAGTGGAGGGCAACCAAAAAGATTAGGGGGCTGGAGCATATGACTTATGAGGAGAGGCTGAGGGAGTTGGGTCTGTTTAGTCTGCAGAAGCAAAGAGTGAGGGGGGATTTGATAGCAGCCTTCAACTTCCTGAAGGGAGGTTCCAAAGAAAATGGAGAAAGGCTGTTCTCAGTAGTGACAGATGGCAGAAAAAGGAGCAATGGTCTCAAGTTGAGGTGGGAGAGGTCCAGGTTGGATATTAGGAAAAACTATTTCACTAGGAGGATAGTGAAGCACTGGAATTGGTTACCTAGGGAAGTAGTGGAGTCTCCATCCCTAGAAGTGTTTAAGTCTTGGCTTGAGAAAGCCCTGGCTGGGTTGATTTAGTTGGGATTGGTCCTGCCTAGAGCAGGGGGCTGGAGTTAATGACCTTCTGAGGTCTGTTCCAGCTCTATGGTTCTATCAGGTTGGTCGGGCATGATTTGCCCTTGATGAATCAAGGTTGACTGCTCCTGATCACTTTCCTCTCTTCCAAGTAATTCAAAATGGATTCCTTGAGGTAGGGCTGGTCCTAACCAATTGGCAGCCCCGGGCGATTGCCCAGATTGCCAGTAGGATTGCCAGATGGTTTTAAAAAAAATACCGGACAAAAATTTGTCAAGCAAAAAAAAGGGGGGGAGGGGACTGGGGAGTAACCAGGGAAGGGAGGAGGATTCTGGATGTCGGCCCGCCTCTAAGACCGGCTATCAGTGGTCTTAAAAGATCAGCGCTCCATTTGCCTTTTTCAAATCATCTGGGACTTCCTAAGTTAACACTCATCACCCTGACCAACTGAATTCAAAACTGACTTGATTCGATGGCAGAGGCAAATAATGAAAATCAGAGTGTATTAGGTTTATTAGGTGTACATGGCCAATACTGAGACTAGACAAGACACACAACTTTTCACCTTTTAAGCTGATAAGTGCTGTTCAGTCAACAGAGATGCATCAGGCAGGGCAGATGACTTTGCTGGGCCTTTCATGGAGCTGGCTCCAGGAACCCCAGAACAGCTGAGGGCTGGCTTCCCCCAGCTAGCCCTTCAGTGCCAGGTAGTGGTCAAGTGACCTTTAAAATTGCCAGGGCCCGGGATGGCTTCCCCATTCCCTCCTCCACTGTCCCTTCCCAGAGGCAGCCCTGGAAACAGGATAGTAGCAAAGAAGCCACCACGCCGCATCGCCATAGCTCATCCAGATTCTGAAGAAAATATAGCGCTCAGTTTTTGCAATGTTTATTCACTTTAATATATTACTATCCTCCAACATTGAGGTGGTTCAGGACAATTAAACTTCCATCACATATAAGCTATCCTGGCACACCATTTTAGCCATCCAGTTATGTTGCTGATCTATTACAATTTGATGGACTGTGAGCTTGTTGTCATAGACTGAACAAAAATCTGCCATACTAAAAATATCAGTAACATGTTGGATATGGGCATTCAATCCACAGTAAGTGCCAGAGAGAGTTAATAAAAGATGATCTCCTCTACCTCCTGCATTTTTAAGCAAAACTCCAGCATCCAAAATTCCAGCCTAAAGAAAAATTGAGATCTTTTCACTTACATTTTTTTCAATGAAACTTTCATTTCACCTTTAAATTAGGCACAAAATAAAGGGCCAAATATTCTGTTAGGAGAGATTCTCAGGTTAAAGGAGTTATGCCAAGCAGAAAATTCCACTCAATAATTTGCATCCCATATAATTAGAAAAATAGGGGCAGATGCCGAGATTTCTGTTCCTGAATTTACCTTTGCCCCTCCCTAGTTCTAGGCTAGCTCAAGGACTACTCACGATGGGCTGGTTTGAAATGCTGTTCCCCCCATGATACAAGAGCTGAATAGCCAAAGCACAGTGGACCAGCTATTCTCCCCTGCTATTTTCTCTACACTGAGACCTGTAAAGTAGGAGTGATATACAGAATTTTGCCAGCTCTACCTCTGTCAGAGAACACTATACCAGAGAGTGTTCTCCCACAGCAGCTACTTCAAGCAATATATATGACCCCTTTATACTGCCTAAATGTTGTGAAGGAACAACAGCGTAAAACAATTTGTGCCAGATTTTCTTTTGCAAACTGTCCCTCCCTGAGCATATTCACACCGTGGAATTAATTTAAGTGATTCAACCACGAGTTAGCTCTTTCAAGTGAGCGTATGCCATGGAGTTGAGTGGTGAAATTTAACCATTTCTCCCCTTGCCATTGCACAGTGGAACAGCCCCACTGGCAGAAGGAACACATGCCCATCCCTTAGGATAGCACAACATGTTGCTACCTTTTAGGAGGAGAGTTGAGGTATGGACCTGCCTCCTCCGTCCCAACTTTCTAATAACTTGCTCTTTGTGTGGTCTTTCCACATTTGTGCACATACGTGGGTCAGGCAAAATCCAGCTCTTGGTGACTGTAATTATAATCAATATGTTATTCCTTGATACTTTTTTTGAATGCACCCTTAATTTGTATTAAAAGAGGGAACAAAGAATTTTGAAAATGCTTCTAAGTTCGGCTTGGTTTTAGTTAAAGTATTTGGATTTTCCGGTGCATAATGCATTTCATATGCTAAAGCTGCATTTTGTGTTTTTACTATTTAATGTTACCACATCCCAAGCTTTGTCAGGACAGGTAAACACCATTTTTACTCCCTGTTTTAACAAAAATGAGCTTTTCAATTACTGAGGGGAATGAAGGAATAACATTTTTTAAGATTAAGGGGAAGAACATGAATACTGAGTCACTTTGTTTATACAGATGCTCCCTCACTGGAGGAGATATAACGGTAGAATTCTGCTAGTTTTAGTGGAAAGCAGTTTTGTGTTTATACATTCTTAAAGTGATCTGAGCTAAAATCTGTGAACCACTGTCAGTTGCTAGTTGATTTCAGGTGCTGCAATTTAACCAAGTTAGATTCTGTTTACTGCAGGAAGGTTTTTTTAAAAATATAAACAGGGCTTTGTAGTTTTGCAATTGCTGGCAGTTAATTTGCCCAGTAAAGAAAAAACGGGTATACTTTCATGTACTGCTGGGTTTTTTAATTCTTTGCTCATGTGTGATTAAGTATTTTCCTTCACTTAGAACAAAGAGGCTTGTTTCTCTGTTATTTTCTTTTCTTTTGTTTAGGATACTAGTGATGAATCCATTTAATCTTAATTTGAAATTTCTAGTAGAAATTAAACTAATAATTCAGATGCTTTAGAAACTTCTTGGAAGTATGACAGATTACCCCCACCCTAGCAATTTACAGATAATTTGAGAGCTATCCTTTAAAAAAAATGTATTTTGTTTCATGAAAGCTAAAGGATCAAATAAGTAGCAGGAAAAAGTCAAGGAACTCAATTTCATCTGCTTTTATATGGAGGCAGTATGCCTGTATAAAGGAGGAGCAGAATTGTGTCCATAGCATTTAGACATACTGATAGTATTTCTCCATTATACCTCAAACCTATCAGGAACACGCTTGCTACTTCAATACTGTTCCTTTGTTCAATAAAAGCTGCTGACTTTGACAAATACTTTGAAGTAAGGATTATTTTAGAAGGGTATAAACTGAATATAAAGGGTCTTATTTTGAAGTCCATGGGGTCTTCAATAGGTAATCTACACAGCAGTGTTAAAGCCGAAATAAGCTACACAACTTGAGTTACGTCAATTGTGTAGCTTAAGTCGAAATAGCTTATTTTGGCTTTGGCATTGTCTAAACAGCAGGAAGTCTGAATCAGAGCACTCTCTTCCTATGACTTCTTTTACTCCTCCTAAAATGAAGGTTACAGGAGTAGGAGTAAGAAGTCCTCCAGTTTGACATTATTTAACTACTTGCTGTGCAGACACAGAACATGCTTTTAACATAACATAGTAGAGTGAGGAACAGCAGGTCAATCTGAAATTTTAATTTAAATTGCTCCTCCCCAGACACACAAAAAATAAAGAACTCAATCTGAGTTCAGATTTTGGTATAAGAAATTACATATAAAATTAAAGTGGACACTTGAAATTCAGACTTCTTAATATGGGAAACAGGATACTTAAATGTGAACGGATGGTATTGGCTTGAAGTCAACCCCTCACAAGTTGGTTAATGTAAGAAATAAATTTATGTTTCAGGTTATGCTCAGTTTAAAACAAAAAAGGTAAGATTAAAAGGGGGAAACCTTATTTATGTAGCTAATAAATTTAAAGCCTGATTTAGAAGAAGTGAAATCAATTTAGGTGTTATTAAGATATATGAAAGTGCTCTAATGATTTCCATCTCTAAAAACACTTATCTATATGTACCCAGATATTTCTAATACGATCATCACACTTAGTTGAATACTAACACAATTTTATTTAAACTTAAGGGACAGAGAACTTCTGGCAAAAACAAAAGAACAGCTGCATATGAAGTTACAAAATACATTGACTAGCAAAGTCTAAGGCTAGTAAAGAAATAGCAAATGCTACACGATGGATTATTTAACTTGGAAAAGAAGAGGGCTATATAAATGGCAGTTTGCATAATGCTACCAGATAGGATGTTCTAGATATTTGGGGACATATTGAGCAAGCACAGAAAAGTTATTGCTGATCCCATTGTAGGCATGAATGGAAACAGACATAATTATCTATGTAAGAGGCAAGTACCCCGTCTCCTCCAACATTAGAGAAAATACCTAAAATCTACATGTCTTGGCAAATGAGAAAAGAGGGAGGAAAGTGTCTCCCACCCAGAACTGTTGCCAGTCCAATTGATGCTCAAATCTATGTTCCCAAATGTCAAATTCCCACTGACCCAGTAAATCATGGTTTTACCAAAATCTACTCTGAGGTTGGTTTGAAAGGATCTGAACTCTCTGAAAAATTTCATATTACATGTTGCTACCACCACTGACACATTTAGGGGGAGATATTCTCTGGCACAACAGCAGCTCATTAACCAACTAGCACGTAAAAAACTCAATAGTTGTTGGGCACCATTTTAATCTTTAAAAATTTCACCCTTGAGCAGCAAAGGTATCAGCAAACTAGTGGATCTAATGCATTTTACCAAATTCTTAATGTGATGATAGAAAAGATTTGATTATTTGCTGTAACCAACCAACCAACCATACAACTTTTACCAAACTTTTACCAGTATGCAGTAAGCTGCTATAATTGACATCTATAATAGTGTGAATTTCAGTATGAAAAATTTTAGTAATCTATCAACATATAGACAAATTATTTAATAAAGCTTTTATATTCATTATATATATAATGTTTTTGTTAAATCTATATACATGGTTTTCATATTAAAATTCACAATTCTAAATGATAAACAATCATTTCAGGGCTGCTTCACACACTACAGTACTTGTATAAAAACACATTATGGTATCAAAGGAGCTAGGGTAGTCATTGGCAGCCTACTGTATTAGCTTTCAAGGACCCCAAGAATAGATAGTGGTCCCTTTTTGTTTTTTCTAAACATAATTTCCCTCATCACTGTCATTCCAATAAAGTGATTAAGTCCCCTGACGAGGCAGAAATTTATAGGATTGGCAATTAAACAGGAACAATTCAAAGTGACTGACAAAATGACTTTGATAAACTAAAATCCAATGGGTTTTTAAAGAATACATATTATTGAATCCTAAAGATCACCAATACTGCTTACTAAATAGAAAAAAGGTAAAACAAGCTAGTAGAGAAGACACATGGTAAATGCAGACAAGCATAAGCATTGGGGCATTTCATTTAGCTGACAGTTTATCTTTTCAATGGTATATTGATCACTTTGCCTGAACTGTACAGTGGAAATTAAGAGCATTACATGAAGAAAGGCCAGGATTATCCACAACAGGAGCCTGAAGTTAGATTTCTAAATCTGTGTTTAAGCTCCTAAGTTACTGCATTTTCATAATATACCCCACTGAGAATGCCACTGGTGCCACTGTCAGTTATTGCAGAAGAATAGCATGTTACAAATGGAAAAACAGGACAAATAGCTCTGCCACGCTTGAGAATTTAAGAGTTTGTTGTAAGGATAGTTACTTTATATAAAAGCAATGGGCATTTGATGAAGTGGGTTCCAGCCCATGGAAGTTTATGCCCGAATAAATTTGTTACGGTATGTCTCCACTGCCACCCTAGTTCAAACTAGGGTGGCTAATGTAGGCATTCAAACTTGCAAATGAAGCCCGGGATTTAAATATCCCGGGCTTTATTTGCATGTTCCCGGGCGCCGCCATTTTTAAATGCCCCATAGTTCGAACTACCAGCCCGCGGCTACACGAGGCACGGACTAGGTAGTTTGAATTAAAGCTCCTAATTTGAACTACCGTTATTCCTCCTGCAAGAGGCGGGGCCGCTCACGTGCTGCATGTCTGGGGGTGAGGCCGCGCATGCACCGCACACCTGGGGCAGGGGCCGCCTATGTGCCACGCGCCTGGGACCGGCACCGCGCATGTGCCGTGTGCCTGGGGCAGGGGTCGCCCATGTGCCATGTGCCCGGGGATGCACTGTGCATGTGCCACGCGCCCGGGGCCGGCACCGCACATGCGCTGCGCGCCGGGGGCGGGCCAGGCCCAGATCATTCGGCGGGTGCAAATAAATTCCCCAGCGGGTGCCATGGTGCCCCCGGGAACTGCGTTGGGAACCACTGTATTAGGGTATTGGGCATAAGCATTCATGAGCTACAACTCACTTCATCATATGCTGCAGAAGAAAAAAAGGATATAGAGGTGAGAACGTGACTTCAGTGCTGATTAAATCAGGGTGGATGGGGCTCATCTCCAGCAGTGAGGAGAAGGTGAGAGCACCTGATTGGGAAATTACCTGTTGTAACGTGAGAACCACTATATGGCTGTGTCTAGACTGGCCACTTTTTCCAGAAAAGCAATTGCTTTTCCGGAAAAACTTGCCAGCTGTCTACACTGGCTGCTTGAATTTCTGCAAAAACCCTGACGATATCATGTAAGATTGTCAGTGCTTTTGCAGAAATACTATGCTGCTCCCATTTGGGCAAAAGTCTTTTTCCGAAAAACTTTTGTGCAAAAGGGCCAGTGTAGACAGCAGAGATTTGTTTTCCGCAAAAAAGCCCCGATCGCGAAAATGGCGATCGGGGCTTTTTTGTGGAAAAGTGCATCTAGATTGGCCACGGACGCTTTTCCGCAAAAAGTGCTTTTGCGTAAAAGCGTCCTGCCAATCTAGACGTGCTTTTCTGAAAATGCTTTTAATGGAAAACTTTTCCGTTAAAAGCATTTCCAGAAAATCATGCCAGTGTAGACGTAGCCTATGTGTCTTGGTTTAGGGTGTTACATTTGCATGTGAATTCCAGCCCAGTAGTTTCTCACTGAAGTCTTTTTATTAAGCTTTTTTTTAAGCATTCCCAGCTTTTTTTGACTGAAAATTGAGTGAATGTGCTTTTGAATAAAAAGTCTGTTTGAACAAGACAGCTTGAAGATATTTGAAGGAAGACTTTTCTCTTAAGGTGTACTGCAAAGCATTAAGAAGTTTTAACTCTATAGTCCAAATCCGCCTCCTGCTCTGCAGGTGCTGGATCCACAACAGTACAGAACTATCGTGGTTCCTCTGACAGTGAAAAGGATATGATGCCAAATGCCTGCAAAAGGGATCTGCATTGCCTGCACATCATCATGTCCTTTGATTGCACTTCTGGAACAAATGGCTGTAAACACATGGTTTAGGACAAGTCCAGAAGTCAGCTACTCTGCAGTTGTTCTGGTTCTTTCACCCCTTGGAGGTCATGAGGAGTATGGACTATCATTTTAAGCTCAAGTGACTGAAGAAATTTCTTCACTCTGGGCTTCTCCTTCAGTAACTAAAAACATGGGAACTTACAACTGTCAAGGGCAGACACCATGCAAATGATCTACTGTTGCTCCCACTTAAGTCAAGGGTAAAGCTTCCATTGATGTGAAGGGGAGCCGAACTGGTGCACATGTTGGTAGTGATCATAAGGCCAGGAGGAATTAAAGAAACAGGATGATTGTCAGTGACTAAGTTAATGGCTACTTACAACTACTCAAAAGAGCAATATACCCACCTAATTTTCTGCCAGCGGATGCTACATGCTGCTAATAGTAGCCTCTGCTCTCACACTGGGTTTTCGGTCTAGCCATGTGACCTTGTTAAGATACTGTGACCCTGAAGGTGGTCATAGTTCCCAGAGCACTTCTGTGTACCAGGGCAGGATGCATGTCAGCACTGCACTCAAGCATATGTTTAAGTCTCATTGAAATCACTTGCTTAAAGTTAAATATATGCTTCAGTGTTATATTTCAGAGGGCCTGTTATATTTCTGGATCAAGGTCTAAAACACCTTAAAACACCTTTGACAATCCCTTAAAACACCATTGACAATTGTAACTGTTATCTTATAGGTCTCAGCCTAGTGAGCAAATATTCTAAATAGAGCACTTAATTGAAGTGATATTACTAGGTTATATCTGAACATTCTTTTAAGCTAAATGTTCTGTATGCTTCATACAAAGTACCTAGCTTCAAAGTCTGCACTGTGAGCAAAGAAAATAAACATTAATAAGGAAACAAAGCAAAGGCTCAGATATCTGAACCGTGAAGAAGGAACCGTTTCAACTGTTTCAATCGTTCTTTTCTGGCACCATGCTGTCTAGTCATATAAAGCTGTAATTGAAACCATGTGGTGTGTGTAGTGGGTTCATTACTGTCTCTGACTAAGTAATCTCATGCACTAACCATGAACTGAATCTATAATATCCTTGGGGTCAAGATGTCTTCTCTTAAATATCTGTTGGGACATATCAGTTTTATTCCCTCTAGGAGCAACAGATAATCAAGCGTGATAAATAAAAAGGCCACAAATTGATTCTGAAAATAACTCTTGTATATTGTTTGTGTTTAAACGAGCACTTCTAAATTAATATGTTATCTTTGAAGACATGATCTTCAAAAAATTTAAATAAATTATACAATTATAGTACTGTATCAATTCCATAAAAGATTAAAATTTGCAAATTATTACATAATCAGTGGTTCAACATCAGCTATATAAACATGATAGAATTACAGCAATATGTGTTATGGAACACTGGAAAAAAATAAAATCTAAATGGTAAAAGAATGCTGGCATGTCAGTAAGAGAAAACAATGGCAAAGTTTGCTCAATAAATCTTGAAATGGAACAGATACAAATGAATGTAATTCTAAAAAAATATATAATAATTTTCTGAATCATGAACTTTGCCACAAAGAGAGCATCCATTTGAGCACAAAGTAAGTGCTATTATAAATTTAAACAAATACATAATATTTTAAAAATCAGACGACATTTTCCTTGAGGAATGATCTATCTTTATCAAATATGAAGGACTAAGATTTTCTAGTCCAAACAAGCTCTAAAGGTTTGATCCTGCATCACTAATTCTGTACCACAATATTTTTATGGATTTTACTGGACTCAAGGTTGGCACATCTACATAGCAGGGTTAAAGCCAAAATAAGCTACACAACTTGAGCTCTGTCAATTGCATAGCTTAAGTCAAAATAGCTTATTTCAGCTTTTGGTGCTGACTACACAGCAGGAAATCCGAGAAAGAGCACTCTTTCTCTGACTTACCTTACTCCTCATACAATGAGGATTATAGGAGACAGAGTAAGAAGTCCTGCATCATCATCATCAACAACCATGGGCTCAACGCCCACTGGTGTCCGATGCCTCCCACGTTATTTCCTTCCATCTTTCCCTGTTCAGCAGAGAGTGGCTTTGTTTCTCTAGACTAGCTCTGCACCAATCTACCATATCATCTACCCATACTCTGTGGGGTCTGCTTCTCCTATTCAGACCATCCATTATGCCGAATACCAGGGTCTTAACTTTTCGCTCATCATTCATTCTGCAGCTATGCCCAAATAGCTGTAACTTCCATTGAATAACCTTCTGCAGTAGGTTCTCTTTCAGCTATATCTTCCTATATAATTCCTCATTGGTAACCTTCTGCATTCATCCTATTCTCAGGATCTTTCTATAACAACTCCTTTTGAATGCCAATATCCTTCTATACGAATCTTTCATTATCACTCATGTCTCACGTACATACAACATGCTGCTGAATACACACATTTTCAAGACACTCAGCAGCTCAACATTATTTTGACATTATGTCAAAATAACTGCTTGTAGTGTAGACACTGATTATGTTACTTCAAAATAATGTCAATTTTTCCGAAATAACACTGCTGTATAGATGTATCCTAATAACACTAGTGTGTAGATGTTTTCAGCTGCATATAGTCAAAAACCTCTCACCCAATTAACATACTTCTACAATTCTTAAATAATACGGTTAAAATGGTGTTATTTTTCTCTTTGTCATCTAAAAATTGGCAGTGTTGCTTCTGAGATTTTGTAAATTTTTACTATAAAAATGGATCTAGAAGCAGAAGCCAACAATTTCATATTATTTTAACAGAATATTTTAAAGGAACTATTCTATTTCTTCTGCTTACCCAACTGCTCCTGCCCCAATATTAAATTATGAAACAGAGCAATGATTGGCATCTATAACATTATGAATAATTTTTGCAATAAATACAAGGACAAAAATATAATGCAAGATTCAAAACTTCTCCAAAGTTTACAAAACTCATGGCACACTTAGGGAATGAATTTAGCAGGTTGCTGCAGCCATATTCATAATTTCAAGGTTTTACTTTCCCTACCACCCCATGCTAGCACTTTCTGAAGCCTGTGAAATAGAAGCACTTGTCTTTATAATTCAATATCTGATCTATCACTGGACGAAGAATTTTAAGGGGAAAAGTTGAGTGCCTCACCTTATGATATTAAGTGATATTATTAACATCAGATATTTTATTTTTGATTTGTAGTTTTAAATTTTGGCCATCTATTTCTATTCAACTAGTTTCTTTAGTAAATGAATGCTATTCTTACAGGAAGACATACTGTTCCCTCTTTTTTATGTAACGAGGCTGACAGCATCAGCTTTTGCACAATCTCTAATTAAATTTCCCTTTATAAAAAAGCTGAACTATGCATGTTTGTTTTGTTATTTATAGCTGTAAGTACTTATATAAATATGAGAATAGAAAATGAAATGGATGTTTTAAAAAGTATCCATTTTATTTACTTTAAATTCAAGTATACTGGGTCATAATTAAAGAATAGCATTTAAAAAGACTTGGTGGAAACAATTGGAACCTTATGTTTCCTCAGTATGAGCAATTTATCTCTGTAACTTAGCAACATTACATCTATAATACACAAAAATTAATTGTGCTGATGCAAATTTCTGTACATGATACTCATCAAAGTGCACTGGGATCATTTACATTTTACCTGCAATGTATGCTACATTTTATGCATACAGTAATGAATTATTACAATGCAGCTCAGGAAGGCACAATGTCATTGTGTTGCATATAAAAAGCAATTCCAGCATATCAATAATTTTGACTGTCAGTGGAAGCCAGTGCAGTTGAAACAGATGTTTTACATTGATAAGCAGAGACCAGGAAAGAAAATTTTGTCCTACTCTTTCATTTTCCTCCATTTCCTCTACTATGCCTGGCAATAACTACTCTGGTATAGCTGCCACTGGCAGCCAATCTGCTCAGTCCAGACCCCCAGGTCTCATTCCATAAATCAGACATAGTACTGGTCATATCCATCCTTCCCAAGTACTTTTTGAATTCCTTTGCTTGGAAGCACCTGCTTGATGGCATAAGAGAGTAAACAGCTCCCCCGTCAATCAGTACAGGCAGTCCCCGGGTTATGTACAAGATAGGGACTGTAGGTTTGTTCTTAAGTTGAATTTGTATGTAAGTCGAAACTGGTACATATTGTAGGGGAAACTCTAGCCAAACATTTTTTTTAGTTTTGAATAGCATAGGGAAAGGTTAACTCCCCTCTAATGTTTGTTTTGCTGTCTGTTCCCCTGTTCAGAAGATTTCACATCTATTTCTGTCCCTGTGACAAACTCAGGACTAAAGGAGTAACTCATCAAATACCAAACAGCTCTGCATCATGCTTTGAGCTAATAGCTTTATTTCCACACACCACCCAGGGTTCTAGGAGGAGGGTCCTTTTTTTGCTAACACAATGAGGCCACTCACTTTGTTTGTTTTGGTGGAGTCTGTTTGTTTGTTTTTGCTACATTCCCAGGGAGCCCGGCATGTATAGGGGGAGGAGGGGAAAGGTGGGAATAATAGGGGGCGGAGAGTCTGCTTTTGTCCGCTGATTTGGCAGCCTGTTGCCGGGGGCAGCCAGGTTGCTGGGGGGAGGGAGGCAGCTTGTTAGTTGGGGGAGGAGGGCACCTTGTTGCTGGGGGAAGGAGGGCATGCAGGTTGCGAGGCCGCAGCAGGCATGGGGAGGCACTTTTCCTCCGCTGGCTGCTCTGCGGGACACCTTTCCCAGTGGCTAGCTGCTGCTGCAGGCAGAGGCCAGAGCCGGAGGAGCCAGCCCGAGGAGGAGGAGGTGGATCCTAGGATCCAGGTGAGTGAGCCTCGGGGATGTATAGAGGGGGGGTGGAGGGGAAAGAGGGGTGGTGGAGGGGGAAGACGGGCTGAGGCTGGCCGGTGACCGGGGGGCAGCAGCGGACTTGGGGAGGCACTTTTCCTCCACCCAGCAGCTCTGCAGGACCCCATTCCCTACGGCCAGTTGCTGCTGCTGCACCTAGGCTCCACGTGTGAGCGAGCCTCGGGAATGTATAGAGGGGGAGTGGAGGGGGAAGAGGGGGGGGCGAGGGGGAAGACTGGCTGAGGCTGGCCGGCGACCGGGGGGGGCAGGCTGCAAGACCGCGGCTGGCAGCAGACTTGGGGAGGCACTTTTCCTCCGCCCAGCAGCTCTGCGGAACCCCATTCCCTACAGCCAGTTGCTGCTGCAGGTGGAGACCAGTCAGAGCCGGCAGGAGGAGGAGATGGATCCCAGGATCCACGTGAGCGAGCCCCGGGGATGCTTCTGCGCATGTGCGGCAGTTGCCTCACCCCGTTCGTATCTAGGGATCCGACGTAAGTCGGATCCACGTAAGTCGGGGACTGCCTGTACTTTTGGATATCCAACTTCTTAAATCTTTAAGAGGGAGAGACACAGTCAAGTACAATTTGTCACCAAAGCAGCTATAAGGAGTTTGCATTCAGTGGGAGTCTACTCTCCTGCTACAGAGTTTCCATTCCATTATAAAACTACAGGAAATATTGAAGGTTGCAGTTTTATATTTTAGTTTATAATTATTATAGACATGTTCCTATTATAAGTATGCAATGTTGCTGTAGTGCCATCAGTCCTAGGATATTAGGCTGTCTACACTACACTTCTTTTTCAGAAAAAGATACACAAAGCAATTTGTGTACCTTTTTCTGATTGTTTTTTCGGAAGAGGCTTTTCCAAAATTTGGCCCATCTATACTGGTCCAAATTTCAGAAAAACCTCCTCTTCCAGAAGAGCCCTTCTTCCTCATAACATGAGGAAGAAGACAGGGTTTCTGAAAGAGTGCATCCGCTCTTCTGCAAAAAAGGCAGAAGAGAAGATGCATTCAGTTCCCTGGACACAGAGAAGTTTTTCCGGGATGGTAGTGTAGTCATAGCCTTAGAGACACAAGGAGGGCGAGGTCGTATCTTCTATTGGATCAACTTCTCTTGGTAAGAGAAACAAGCTTTAAGGCTACACAGAGCTCTTCAAATCATTTTGGAAATCGTTAGCTCAGAATGTCATAGCTAAATGCAAGATCAAACATTACCTTTCTCAGACCTGAGGAAGAACTCTGTGTAGCTTGAAAGTTTGTGTCTCTCACCAACAGAAATTGGTCCAATAACAGATATTACCTCACCCATCCTGCCTCACATTATGAGTGAAATTCACCATGGTATGGAGAATCAGAGCTAAGCCCTCTGGTATCATTTAAATCCTGCAAAGAGTATAGACCATGGTGGCCTAGACAGTGGGGATAACAGCAGGAGAGAGACAACTTTGTAAGGAAGCAAAAAAGAGAGAGAACTACCCAAAGCCATATTTCTTTTCTTGGGGAGTCATCTCCATGTTGCAAAGTCTTTCCCTGCTCCCCTCTCTGGAGGGTTTGGGGGCAAATGCAGGCCTAGGCAAACCCTGGCTCAGCAGTTCCAGTGCTGTCATGTTTCCAATGCAGTTTTGTTTCTGTGCATGATATAGGTTTAGCATTAAATTACTTGCTTCTTGTGGGTGTGGGTTGGAAAGACATCCCTAATGAATGAGTGTGCAGTAGATGCTGTAAGGCAGTGGTTCTCTAACTTTGGCCCGTGGACCACCTGGCTCAATCTAAATCTTTCTGCGGACCACCAGTTGCTAAAGGAAATGCATTGTTAATTACATAATTATTCCTGGGCCATTTTGCTAGCGCTGCAGCTAGGGAGACTGGTTTAATTTAAATTATTAAACAGATTAAGCGCTTTACCTTTCTCATGTTAGTTTATCAAACTTCATTTTAAATCAAGTAAAATATTAATTTATGTCCAACACAAAAGGTTTCAATGTTTTCTTTATTTATGGCAGGTGCCCAGAAAAATCAGTTGGGGGCCACACAAGTAAGAAGCAAAAAAACTCCTCCAACCTCCTCCCCACCATCCTCACTGCTGTGGCCCCCAACAGAGGGACCTCACTCCTCTGGTTCTCCAGCCAGGGATGACTGAGGTTCAGGGCTTCTCCTAGGCCAGATTTACTTTTCTGGGTTCCTGAGTAATTGGATTTTTGGCCCCCTTAGACTCTAGGGTGGGGACAAAAATGAGGGGTTCAGTGTGCATGACAGGGCTGCCAGTGAGTGGAGTGCAGAAGGGGTAAGGGTGCAAGGTGTGAGTGGGAAGTAGGGTGCAGAAGCAGGTTGTGATTAGGGTGTCTGGCCAGAGGGTGCAGAATCTGGCCAAGAGGGAGGGTGCAGAAGTGGACTGGGGGGTAGGGGCACAGAGATGTGGGCAGGGAGTGCCTGGGACTAAAGCTGTGGAGCAGAGTAGCTGAGGGGGTTCAGGGATATGTGGGACAAGGTGCCCCTGGGAATATGGCTGGGGTCAAGGTGGCTTGGGGGGGCAGTTCAGGGAAATGGAGGGGCAGGGAGGCACAATGAAGCGGGGGTGGGTGGATAGGTGACACTGGGGTATCCAGTCCTGCAGGGGGTGGGGTTCTACAGGGCCCCAAAGAACCCTGAGCCCCCACTTGCTTCCTTCATGTACAGGGTCCTCAGCCACAGCATCACCTCATTCCACTAGTGCTGGGCCCCATGCAGCCCAACCTGCTGCCAGGGAAGGGAGCAGGGGAGCTGGCTGCTCGCCTGCCCCGCAGAACCAACTGAGGGACACATTGCTCTTGCCATTCTGGAGACATTCTGTGACATTCACACATAGCTCCACGGCCCAGGTGAG
Organism: Pelodiscus sinensis; assembly: GCF_052426305.1. NCBI lineage: Eukaryota > Metazoa > Chordata > Testudines > Trionychidae > Pelodiscus > Pelodiscus sinensis. The sequence continues at coordinate 33,589,606 of NC_143067.1, read as the reverse complement.
TGAGGAGGGATGAGTTTGCTTTCTTCACCTCCCCATCTACTGGCCGGGGCTTGTACTGCAGCCTCGTGGCTACATGCCAACTATGAAGCTGCAGCGGCAGCACAGGCTCCCCGCTGCATGGGGGTTGTGGGGGGTAAGCTCACGCCGTGGACCACCTGGGAGGCACCCTCAGACCACTAGTAGTCTACAGGCCACACTTTGAGAAGCACTGCTGTAAGGGGATATTGAAAGATCTTCCCTCCTACTCCCCAGCCTCACAGGCTTTCTTAAAATAAGGACCCAGATAACCACATTGTCCAACTTTTAAGCCAACTGTATAATAATATTGTTTTAAGGATTGTGTTCATAGACAAAGTGCAGACAAAGTAGGTAAGCAGCAGACCTTGCTCCTATTATAAACTAACAGAGAACCAGGCTGAAATACAATTCTAGAGAAAGGCATGGCTGTATTTCATCTCAGTGCAAACTGAGCATTAGTACATTAGATTACTGGATTTTTTTAGTCAATCTGGTCTAGCCACTGTATTTTATCACTGAACACAGTGGCTGGAATATATAAAATAAAATAGTTATAAAATCTGCACACACTCATAATTTAGAATCCTTTAAAAATTCGACAGTATTATCTGCAATCATAGTCCTACAAATTAAAGATACATCATGCTGTAGAAATCAATGTAGTCACACAGTCTGTAAATCTGGGGGAGACTGTGGCTCACCAAATATAATGAAAACAACTTGCTAAAACAGAAGGTTGATCATTAAGCAAAACTGAACCATCTGAGAATACCTGACATAACCAGCAGCCTAACAGCAGTAATGAGAGCTCAGGAAATATAAAATATTATTAAAGATTTACATCCAGAGGAACAGACTAGTATTTAAAACAACACTCTTAAGATTTGATTAATTTAGCTATTGAGATAAAATGACAGAAGTTTCATATAATCATGAGACAAATTTTCACCATTAAGCTGAATATTAAAAGTGGGGAAATATCTACAAACCCTTAATTCAACCACTTTTAAAAGCTTTAAGACTACGATGGGAACCAGGGATTTCCATTTTATAGCATGGGGACTTTTCTATGAAACTCATACAGCAATACCTGACTGCCTTCAAAATGGCCATGAACTACATCAACCTCGTCTTCAGATCAGGAACTAGAGGAGACTTTCAGTGGGCATGAGGAAAATTAAGTGATGGAGATGGTACACACATTATCCATCCTCTGGTCCAGCTAAGTTCAGGTGGAATAGATAATTCAAGCTGAGACATGCTTTCAGAAGGATGGGAAGAGCTCAAGGACCATATGGATTCAAGGGGATTAGCATACACCTTTCTCCCTGTCCTATGGGGAAAGCAGACAACTGCTATGACAAAATGAAGGGGAGCTGGGAATTGCTGAGCTGATTCTCAATGAGATTTCCCACAGACTTCCATTCCATGGGGTTTTTTTCTGTGGGAAAAGGCAACCTAAACCAATTTATTTAACCTCTGCACCTTGCGAGGGAGCTAGTAGTATTCCTATTTCCACACAGTGAACTGATGCACAGAAAGTAAGATGGAAAGTGCCTAAGTGACTTAGGAGTCAAAGTCTGAATTTAAACAAAATGCAGGACAATGTAGCACTTTAAAGACTAACAAGATGGTTTATTAGCTGATGAGCTTTCGTGGGCCAGACCCACTTCCTCAGATCAAAATCTGAATTTAAACAGTGGTTGAAACATTTAGAGTGCCTGAACTGCTAGTGGCTGCTGCCTTCCCAAAACACAACCAGTTACACCAGGAGCTGAGGTGCTTCCAGAGTAGAATAGCTCGTCTTTACCCAGAATGCTGGCATTCTCACCCCAAAGAATAGAAAGAGAAGGCCAAGCAGGTGGGGCTGCACTCTGAACAAAAGTCAGAATCAAGAAAGAGGAAACAAAGATACATTGCCAAAGTGCCAGAAAACTGAATAACCTGGCAGACTTTCAATTCACTCCTATGTACAGGGAGTCTGGATGTGAAGTAAACAAGACACAGCACCGAGAATATTTATCTGAATATTTACATGCACATATATAGCAGAGGGGTGTCTAAACATACATTTTCATTCTCCTCTGTCCTTCACTCCCCATCACTTTGTTAAATGGAGTTTCCCACAAGTGAAGTAGCTGCAGAATTACAGTACCTAGGCATGGTTGGCTGCAGAAAGCATTGTGTTATACAGGAAGATCTGCTGCCCTTTTGAGCTCACTGCTGTTTCCAATGCATGTTTCTAAGGCCCTTACTTCAAAATAACAAGCAGAGCATTCACACTACCGAGCCCGTTATTTCAAAACAACAGGCTTGTTATTTCAAAATAATAACTCCTGATTTCCACATGGAGTAACACTTATTTCGAAATAGTAGTAGCGTGGATGCTCTACTGCTACTATTTCAAAATAACTACGCCCAAGAGCCATTCAAAGTAATTACTCTCCACTGCTTCCTGGGGCTCTGAGTCAAGATAACGTGTCCACAATAAAGAAGCCTGCTTCAGACTAATTTCGAGGCATACCTGTAGTGTGGACATGCTACTGTATTTTGAAAGAGTTATTTTGGGAGTTATTATTTTGAAGTAAGTTATTCTGAAATAATTTCCTAGAGTAGATATGCCCTGACCAGGATTAAATAGACAATGGGGAAAAATTATAACACTTTTGCCAAAAAGTCATATGTTTTTGTACACATTGTGACTACGTCTACACTGGCATGATTTTCCGAAAATGCTTTTAACGGAAAAGCTTTCCGTTAAAAGCATTTTTGGAAAAGCACATCTAGATTGGCAGGATGCTTTTCCGCAAAAGCACTTTTTGTGGAAAAGCGTCCGTGGCCAATCTAGATGCGGTTTTCCGCAAAAAAGCCCAGATCGCCATTTTCGCGATTGGGGCTTTTTTGCAGAAAACACTACTGTGCTGTTTACACTGGCCCTTTTGCGCAAAAGTCTTTAGGAAAAAGACTTTTGCCCAAACAGGAGCAGCATAGTATTTCTGGAAAAGCACTGACGATCTTACATGAGATCGTCAGTGCTTTTCCGGAAATTCAAGCGGCCAGTGTAGACTGCTGGAAAGTTTTTCCGCAAAATCAGATGATTTTGCGGAAAAACTTGCCAGTCTAGACACAGTCTGTGTGTATGAATTATTGCTTTTTGGATCAAGTATTTTAACTATATCTTATAAATATTTAACTGCTGTAAGCTTCTGCAGTGTACTGTAGGTGAAACTCATGCAGAACAGTGTAACTAAAGATACTTTATATAAAAAGTTTTTTGCATAATTGTGCTCCAAAATTTAAGCTTAAAACTAAAGTTTAAGCCTTTTGGTTGTGACTATAACCTTCCACATTTTAAGTGGATTTGGGAATATCTCCCTGATTCTGAAGCCGACTTGAAATAATAGCTCTGAAAAGTGCAAAACCCTACTGTTCACATAATGGAGCATATGAATCCATCCAGGTAGTGACAGATATTAAGGTAGTTGAACACTGAAGTTGCTGTATCAAGGGCTACTAATGAAGAGAACAAAGGCATTCAAAACCCACTTGCACAAATTTTAACTATCACTCCTGCCCAAAGAGGCAAAGAGAGAAAAAGAAAGAATATTTCTGACCACTATCATATCCCTCAACTGTGCCCTGAATAACGAAAACTTCCTCATTGTCTGAGCTGCTAGAAAGTTCGTCAGGGTTTAAACACAAATACCATCATTCCTTTTGCAACAGTTATATTTGTAAATGCCCACCAAAAATATTACACACGAAGTAGATAGAGAGACAAGTTTTCAAGCTTACACAGAACTGCTCTTCTAAAATGTAACCCTCTGGTACAGTTCATTGGAACAGTACACATTGATGACTATTTGTAAAAAAAACAAATCCCAAACTACCTTAAAAATAAAACAGACCTTGCTATTACAGATGACAACTGAAGCAAAACAGTTCTTCATAGTTAAAATAAACAGGCTTCTGGGATCTCTGATGAACTATAATGCTGCCAAGGCAATGTATTAAATTAAGATGTATTTTTCAATAAATGGTCCAATGAAAAAACAAAAACAAAAACCCTGTAGAGAATAAACAGTTTTCCAAGATATTTTAACTTAGCTATTGATTTACCCTTGCATTTCATTCATTAAAACAAATACAAACTTTTAAATTAAAAGTTAGCCATGATTATTTTATTTGTGTAAAGAAGCCAGATTTATTGAGTAAAAACTTGGCCTCATGGAAGTGAATCACAAACTTTCCATTGACTTTGCTGGTGTTACCTCCTGTAACACTATGGTGAGGATTCAGCCCAATGGAAAGAAAGCTGACAGTTTTGTCATCAGCTCCCAGTGGATTTCTGTTACAGGGTAGAAAGCTTAATTCCCTATGGAAATTTCATAGGAGTCCTGTCAGCAAAAGCTGCTGACGTGTATTCTATTATCTGCTCTGGACAGTCTTGCAAATAGGAAGATTCAGCAGCTTCCTACTGTCTCCAACTCTTAGCTCAACAAATTTGGTACTCCAGGATCATGCACGAAGGTTTCCTCCTTCCAGACGCTGGCATAATTAAAGAATGGTTTCAGCTATTAGATGTCAAAATGTGTCATTAGGTAGCGGCTCAAGATAAGGTCTTTTATATTCCTGAAAGGCAAACTAAATTTTCCAATCTTGTATAATATGAAATGGAAATTCATTCCCACTTTTTGACTTTTTATCCTTTTTTTCTGAACTCTGAAGTGCAATTTCAAGCTAAGTTTCTGGTTCATTAACTGAAATGAATCATACAGAGCTGTTAAGTTCTCCTGTTCATAGTTCTGGAGATGGGTGAAGAATATTTGCTGTGTATTTTGTGTGGTGAATTTAAAAATTAAATCCATATCATAGCCTCAAAACAACTTTTTCTCCTCCAGAATAATTAGGCTTTACCAGAATTGTCTAGGAAATACAGTGTCTATATGTATTCCCTCACTCTGATTAATTATAAACAATAATTAGGAAGTTATATTTGAAAACTCAATATACAATCTTAACAAACAAATGAGGTGTTTGTGTTTTAATGAGTTAGTTACATGACAATTAGTTTTTCTGGGAATACAGAGAAAGTATAGCTGGGTGAGTGCTAATGTAATCAAGGCACTAACATTTCTGAACTTCTGTATTTCAATTTTGTAACTGATCAGGTGACACTAACAGATGATAAACTAGGTCACAGAACATTTAATCTTAAAGTAGTCACTTTAAAATCTTGTACATTTTTGCATGTTTCACTTTGCTGAAGTGTATTTGTAAAAGCTGAAACACCAAAGTGAATTAATGAGGTATTGATCAGCACTTTTGTGTATTTTGATGAGATTTAACATTGATAAGAGAAACATACTCCCCATGGAAAATTATCTTTAAGAACTTGAACTCTGAGTGCTAAAGCTTTTGGAACAAGAAATCTTAGCAGAATTGATGTGTGTTTTTAGAAAGCATCCATTATGGGTGAACAAGAAAACCCCCCAGCATCACTCACATGCAAGTAGCTTAAGTCTTTAGAGACAGACCACCTCTTCCCACCACTGATATCGTTTTGGACATTATCTTCTAAAATTAATTGAACCAATTAGCAAAGTTTCTATATGAAGAAAAGCTGGCAGGATGTTTGGAATGGAGCCACCATATTTAGTCTGTATTAAAACTGACTTGGGAGCCAATCGATACTTCATAAATTCACTTTGGTGGCCAACTAGATAAGTTACCTGCTGTTAATGGATTTTCTCTCCCTTATTTTAACAAATTGATGGCTCATTATTATAAAGAATTTCTTTAGTGTTTTATTACAAAAATTCAATTAATCCTTTGAGAAATAAAATAGTAATTTATGGCAGTGTTCTGGCAAGCAAAGGTATAACAGATTTAAATAGTGTATAAATCAGATTTATTTTCAAGTTCCAAACACAGTTTTCCTTTTGACTCTGACAACTGTCTAATCATCTTATTTTCTCATTCCACCTGTTCCAGGGCAAACTATACAGGGAACGGAGTGACCTCAAATTCTATTAATTCAGTCATCTAAGAAGTTATTTTTTGTAAATAATCCCATTGACTACAATATAACTACTTCTATTGGAAAACTACGACAATGAAAAATGTGTGGGAATTAGGGTTTCCTGTACTGGGCTATTATTATATTAAATAAAACAATAAACTGGGGATCATCCTGTGGTGCACTGTGATTTCTGCAGTAACCAACAGAATTTCACAGCACCCACAAATATGAAATGCCAAATTCATGTTAAAATATCTGTAGTCTTTACCCTTTTACATCTGTAGTTTACTCTGCTATAATTGCAGTTCTTACTGATTAGGGCATTTTGTTTTTAACTTATTTATGACAATATACACTTTACAATGTTGCAGAACATTAATACTGCAATAGAGTTTAGGATTTTTGGCAAGAATCAGAAATTATTAAAATATTCTGAATCAGATTTGTGATAAACTACATAGCATATTATCTATATCCAGACTGTAGTTTGATTTTTTTCCTTTCCTTTTTTAAAATTAGATCTGTTGGGAACATAAAGGGTGGAGGAAGCAGCATTTAAAAGGTAACTGAATCAGAAGGAGAAAAATAGTTTTCACTTAAGAAAAGCAGCACCAATAATTATTCAATGAATTTTGAAATCAACTCCAGCAGTCAAATATATGAGATTCCTGCTGATATTGGTCATCTGAGAAATAATAATTTATTGCTGTTCAGTGCATGCTTACTTATGTGAACACAATTTTCCACTAAGGAATCAAAACAAAATAAATGCCCCTACCATTTGCATGGTTCCATCAAAGAGATGGAGAAGTAAATTGAACACTAATGAGTATACTTAGCACAGATGATTTACTCCTTGACTGTGAAGTGTGCAATGTACACACACGTTGTAGCCAAGTTACCTTTATATGTTTTCTAAAAACAGGTTAATTTCTATTTTGTAAAATTACAGGGAGAAATTAGCATTTGTTTTTTGCTATGAAAATTAGATTCTTGATACTGGCAAGTTGCTACTAATTGTGAGACCTTCTCTGAGGGCCTCATTTTGATTATACTTGCATTGCCTTTACACCAGTGTAACCCATTCATTTGGGGTTACTTCTGATTTAGAACAGAGCAATCAGATACAATGTCTGAGACACTACTCAGTCATGGATTGGATCCCAGTATATTAGACATTGTATACATTATCTAACAGAACTCTTAGAATGATGTTCACCAGGACTCCTATAGGAGTATGGCTACAGGAAAGACTGCTAATTAGACAAAAGCCCCCAGGCAAAAGCAAGCCTCATGGGCTGCTCAAAAAGATGTTGCTTCAGCCAGAAGTGCATCATCACTGGAGTTTTCTTTGTAAAGTACTTGCATCTTCATAGAATCATAGACCTGGAAGGAACCTCAAGAAGTCATCAAGTCTAGTACACTATACTCATGACAGGACTGAGCAGCATGTAGACCACCCCGACAGGTGTTTGTCTAACCTGCTCTTAAAAAACTCCAATGATGGAGATTCCACAACCTCCCTAGCCAATTTATGTTGTTAAATTGATGTTAAATATCAATTAATTGAATAGTAGAGTAAGCTCATGAATCCTTATCAGTTAGCCAACTATTCTATAGCCCCTGGGGGCAGGGCTGGCAGCCAGTGCGCTCAGGACCCTCTCCCGAGGAAATCCCTGCCACTCTATGCTGCTGCCTCTGTATCAGAGGCAGCAGCGCAGGGTGCCAGGCAGGAGCTGGTAGGTGAGAGGAGCCAGTTTAAAAACTAGCTCTCCTAATAGATTGGCTGCCTGTCACCCTGTGCTTCTGCCTCTGATAAAGGGGCAGCAGTGTGAGGTGGCAGCAGCCCCTGTTTAGGGGAGGGTCTGAGCTCCTGGACTGGCACAAGCTGGAACTGAACCAGGCTGCCTGCCCACCCAGCTCCTAACACACGTTAAATGCAGAACCACAGCGGGGAGCAAATCCTGGACCTGTTGCAAGCTAGCACTAAGCTGGACTGCTGGTCAGCCTGCTAAAAAATTTACTCATGGGAGTTATAGGATGGGAAATGCATGTAGTCTATAGCATTAACCTATAAGCTTTTGCTTATCAGTTAATCAGTTACACTATTACATCCCTAATTTATTCCAGTGTTTAACCACCCTGGGTATGTCTACACTACCCTCCTAGTTCGAACTAGGAGGGTAATGTATGCATACCACACTTGCTAATGAAGCCCGGGATTTGAATTTCCCGGGCTTCATTAGCATAAGCGGGGAGCCGCCATTTTTAAATCCCCGCTGCTTCGAACCCCGTGCAGCACGGCTACACGGGGCTCGAACTAGGTAGTTCGGACTAGGGTGCCTATTCCGAACTACCGGTACACCTCGTTTCATGAGGAGTAACGGTAGTTCGGAATAGGAACCTAGTCCGAACTACCTAGTTCGAGCCCCGTGTAGCCGCGCTACACGGGGTTCGAAGCAGCGGGGATTTAAAAATGGCGGCTCCCCGCTTATGCTAATGAAGCCCGGGAAATTCAAATCCCGGGCTTCATTAGCAAGTGCGGTATGCATACATTACCCTCCTAGTTCGAACTAGGAGGGTAGTGTAGACATACCCTAATTTATTCCAGTGTTTAACCACCCTGGGTATGTCTACACTACCCTCCTAGTTCGAACTAGGAGGGTAATGTATGCATACCACACTTGCTAATGAAGCCCGGGATTTGAATTTCCCGGGCTTCATTAGCATAAGCGGGGAGCCGCCATTTTTAAATCCCCGCTGCTTCGAACCCCGTGCAGCGCGGCTACACGGGGCTCGAACTAGGTAGTTCGGACTAGGGTGCCTATTCCGAACTACCGGTACACCTCGTTTCATGAGGAGTAACGGTAGTTCGGAATAGGAACCTAGTCCGAACTACCTAGTTCGAGCCCCGTGTAGCCGCGCTGCACGGGGTTCGAAGCAGCGGGGATTTAAAAATGGCGGCTCCCCGCTTATGCTAATGAAGCCTGGGAAATTCAAATCCCGGGCTTCATTAGCAAGTGCGGTATGCACACATTACCCCGCTAGTTCGAACTAGCGGGGTAGTGTAGACATACCCCCTGACAGTTAGGAATGTCCAACCTCCCTTGCTGCAATTTAAGCCCATTGCTTCTTGTCCTATCATCAGAGATTAAAGAGAATATTTTTTCTCCCTCCTCCTTGTAACAACATTTTAGATAGTTGTAAGCGTGTTATATGTTTCCTCTCAATCTTCTCTTTCAAATACTTTCATTCTTCCCTCCTAGGTCATGTGTTTGAGACCTTTAAATATTTTTGTTTCTCATCTCTGGACCCTCTCCAATTTGTCTACATCTTTTCTGAAATGTGGCACAATAATTCAGTCGAGTCTAATCAGCGCGGAGTGGAGCGGAAGAATTATTTCTCATGTCTTGTTTACAACACTCTTGCTAATGCATCCCAGAATGATGTTTGCTTTTTTTTTCCAACAGGGTTACACCGTTGACTCATATTTAGCTTGTTGTACACTACGACACCTAGCTCCCTTTCTGTGATGCTACTTCCCAGGAAGTCATTAACCATTTTATATGGTGTGCAACTGATGGTTCCTTCCTAAGTGGAGTACTTTGCATATGTCCTTATTAAATGTCATCCTTATTAAACATAATCCCTTGTTCCAAAAGATTTGCAATCCATCCCACCTTGCTATTATCCACAAACTTTACAAGTGTACTCTCCTATTTTCTATATCAGTGATGAACGTACAAAACATAATTGGATCCAGAATTGATACTTGTGGAACCTCACTCACTATGCCCTTTCAGCTTGACTGTGAAAATAAGGCCAAATATTGAAATCCTTCCTTAGAAAGATGAAACAACTACTGAGTTTCATGAGAATTGTGCCTCAGTTAGGACTTGGTCCTCAAGACTAAGTTTATCTGCACTATAAGGTATTATAAAATAGATGAAAGCGAATGCATTAATTGTTCACCAGGGAAAAATGCAATCCTCATGCACAATGGAATTAAATAACCATACAAGCATATATTACTAGAAAAGAAAAGTGGTAAACGTATTTAAAGAACAGAGTATATATTATACACAATATACAAAAAAATATGCAATTCTAAGCTGATCTCTTCAGCTACAAAGTGAACCTTTAATCAATTAAAATTTAGGAGATTTTTGTATAAAAAAAATCGCGATTGGCATCTTTAATCTGTAATGCTATTTTTTTCATTTTATTTGCTTGTCTACAAAGGGAATAAAGCATCTTCAACTTCGTTTGTCTTTAAAAGCTTAAGCAGAGCTTTCTGGTTTATGTTTTTTTTTAAAGGAAAGGAAATATAAAAATATATACCCTTGAGGGGAAAAAACCTGTTTATTCTAAGAAAGTTATAAAATAAAACCAAAAAGCCCTACTAAAAGATGTGATTAAATACTTCCAAACTTGGAAGAATTAACAACTCTAAAAATGTACAGTAATACCAGATGCTGCAGCCAGTTGTTGTTGACGGTTTAAAAAAATGTAAATTTGAACACATCCTGACAGTACGGCATTCTCTCAACTATCAAGTTTTTTGCAGGGATCCAGCTGGAAAATTACAACTGGAAGACATCTGTCCTTATGTCTTTTATTCTAGGATCTCTAAAGGACAAACTATTTATGTGATTGGTGGTGAGGGAGGTTTTGGTGCAAAGATAATTTTTGAACTAATCAATTATCTATCCAATTAAATAGCTTAATGCATAAGTACATCATTTCAGAAAATAAAACTGAATCAAACTCTTCAATCCCATACAAATATTAGCAATCAAGGTCCTACAAACACACATGCTCTGCGAGGCAAATAGTCGCACAGTTTGCTCATCACGGGAAGTCTGAAAACATCCAACAGCTCTGATCAAATGACAAGCTGAACAAACATCCAATGAAAATGATGCCACTGAGTTGGATGAAAATTTGGTTCAAATACATGTGTATACGCTTAACTTTACTTAGGGCTCAATCCTGATTCTATTCAAGCCAACAAGAAAATTCCTGTTGATTTTAATGGAGCAAGATTCAGCCCTTACCTGAGCAATTCTGTCTATTTCAAAACAAAATTCAGTGAAGTAAAAGTTAAGCATGTGCATAAGCATTTTCAGGACTGGGGCATTTTTGAACTGCAAGAGCCCAAGAAAATGCTCGAATGGTATAGTGATGCTCAGCATGATCGCTATGATTCTGTTTAAACTGCTAACCACAGGCTTGATTCTGCTACTTTTATTCAACATGCTATACCATCTTCTTCTGCAAGCAGACCACAGAAGACAATGTAATAAAACAAAGCAAAACCCTGAATGCCTATTTCAGTAAGAACACAAATAAGAATAAATTCTTAGATAAAACATTTACAAACTAAAACACAATTGAATATTTCATAATTTCATTTATTTAGGTTTTTCTTTTATTACACTTGGTATTAGGATGGGAACAAATCTGTAGGGACCTAATTTTGCTCCCTGTTGTGAATCTGGAATAACTCCACTAGCTAACAGTGTGTGATTTTTGTTTAAATCCCACTCATTTTAAATTCATCTCACCCTGAGTTCACAAAGTTAGACAGTTTCTGAAGTGTTGCTTTTTTAACATTCATGCAAAAAAGAAAAAGAAGAAGAAAAAAAAAAAAGCTCTCCTGCTAAATGACTTCTCTCAGAATCACCCAGATATTTTTACTAACACAAACCATGATGAACATCACAGTCATTTGTTAGGTTTGGTACTTCATTAGTAATTTCACTTTCAACAGTCAAACACCAATGTCAAGCAATTGCTATTTATTCCATTTGTTCATCACCAGATGAAGAGGAAGGGGAAAAATCACAGTGCTAAGCACGAAAGGGAGACATTTCAAACTTCACTAAGACTGATGGGATAAAAATGTCCTGAGTCCACATAGCCAAGATGGTACATTGAGGATGCAATGACATCATACATCAGACAAATACAAAAAGACAATGAATATTGGGAGAAGGGGGAGACACAGAAACACATTAATGTACGCCGATATTCTGATGGAGAACCATTAGAATTTAAAAGAGATTATGACTGTGGCTTGGTCCTATGGGAACCATCTCTGGGATCAGAAGAAACCTGAGCTGTTTTGCTTCATTCCTGACAACTACTGAAAAACCTCATCCGCATGAGATTTGAAGACTAGGGGATTCAGATTTATCCCTTATTTGCCATCCTTATGGAAGTATTAATAAAGAGAGCCTAAAAGAAAAAGATGGCAATAAAATAAGGCAGAAAAAAGTGAGAATAAAAGAGGAGGCGTCAAAAGGATATCCAAAGGAAGGGGGAAACAAAGGGATGCAAAATCAGAAAATGATGAGATGAATACTTAAAGAAAAACAAATTAGATTCACGTAAGCCATCTGTATATCTAATAGTCATCCATCAGGTTTTTGCTCCTTGGTATTTAACACAATGTATGACCTGGGCTAATTGATATTTAAGTACTGTAAACATAATTTAAAGGAAACAGGCAAGATAAATAATTTGTAAACAAAAAGGGGAATACATTGCAAGGACAGTGATTAAAACTGGAATGATTCAGTTCATAATATTTTGAGATATCATACTTTAACTCTAGGTACTTCAATCTTTCAGTGTCTATTTCACTAATTTGCATGAACACTATAATTGACAGCTTGTTAACAGCTCATTAGGAACACTGAAAGCCCTGTGACAAACACCACACACAAAACAACAGAATGGACAAAAGTCTCTAGTCATAAATTATACCTAGAACAACTTGATTTAAAAACTGCTGGTCAAAACACAACTTGATTTAAGTTAAGAAAGTAAACAGTATATATAGCATTTAGTTGGTATGACATGCCTATACAGGTCTATTAAATCATATGCTTGTTATTGCAAATGTTGTAGATAATTCAACACTCATTTTTTTTTTTGAAAACCCAAGTCAATTCTGAATCTTAAAAAGACTACCGTCAATTCAATGTGTCAGTAATACTAAATAAAACCTAGTTAAAATGTTTCTTTACTCCAATCTAAGATGGGACACATCTACTAGCATGAATTCCATCATATCACATAAAAGACAACAAGAACAAAAACAGAGAGAAACCTACTTGTGTTTTCTAGAAAGGGAGTATAGAGCCTACTGGATGTTGTCCTTGCTTATCTTTGGATGAAAGCCTTATTATAAGCTCATTTCAGTTGAACAAATCTCTCTGGACTCCCTGCTGAGCAAGGCATTTAAACTTTAAAGCTGAAAGGCATTCATTTTCCTTTGCTGACGGGGAAAACCTTACTGCACAAGCTTCATGATGCACATGGAAGCTTTTAGATTTTTCAGAGGCAAGAACACATTAAGGCATTTAGCTGCTTACTGTGTTTCTCACAGTGAACGGACATCAAAGACATTCATTTCCACTGGTATCACAGGTGGATTCTTCTTCAGCACAGCCATCTTTGCCCTGCTGAGTTTGGAGAGTTTTTTATACTCCATATAAAGAATAAGGTGTGAAAATGTTTGGTGTGACATTCCCCAGGTCATTCTGATATACCATCACTTCTAAGAGGTATTTAGCACATGAACCTAGAGGGGACATATCACAATAGGGAGGGCAGCAGTATTTCTCCAGGTGACATGTATGGCTATGATACACAATCATAAAGCTGCAACTTCCTATACTCCCCTGTTTATTAATCTTAATATTATTAAATGTCTACCCCTTGCTGCTTCTTTTCAATAAAATCTTTTACTTGCTACCTTATAGTTAGTGCCCAGACTTTCTATAAAGTAACTATCAAACAATAAAATCTTCAAAAGCCTGACTACACACCATCAAAGGGACAGAGTACTTTTGTATATGAACCTATAAGCAAGACTATAAAGAGTTATCTTTGTAAGTGCTGAATGACTCATAGATCAGGGGTAACATTTAACCTTTCTAACTGATGCAACTGTATTTTTTTTCAGAACGGAAGTCCCTATTATAAGGCACTGTGAAATCAAGTGGTGTTGCTCAAAAACCCATAACTGAGTCTCAAATGTCTCTTCATTTGTATTTACGTGTACATGTTAAGGGTAAGTTTTAGCCTAGCACCATTCACTCCACTGAAATCAAGGGGAGTTACGGAAGGACAGCATTTGATTCAGTGACCTCAGGAGAAGCCTTCCCTCTGGTAATAATGAAATACAAGTATCAGAGGAGTAGAATGTTAGTCTGAATCTGTAAAAGTGACAAAAAGTCCTGTGGCACCTTATAGACTAATAGATTTATTGGAGCATAAGCTTTTGTGGGCAAAGACCCACTTCGTCAGATGCATGTACTGGAAATTCCAGAGGCAGGTATAAATATACAGGCATAAGAAAAGAGTTCCAATCAAGAGTAAGGCTAGAGAGAATGAGGTCAGTTCAGTCAGGGAGGATGAAGCCCACATGCATCTGACGAAGTGGGCCTCTGCCCACGAAAGCTTATGCTCTAATAAATCTGTTAGTCTATAAGGTGCCACAGAACTTTTCGTCCTTGATGAAATACAGTAACACAAAGGTGCTTTATTTACACATATTTACTGAAATCGTGACTGAAAGGACCATTCATTTTTACAAGAAATTCATGCTGAAATTTGTTATTATATCTGTTTACATTTTTAGGTAAAAGTATGCTATAGATCCAATTTATTTTTAAAGTACTCACAATTTATAGTCAAATAACTCCAAGTACAGTGCTGTGCTCCTGTTTATTAGTGGGTGTAATGCAAGAAGTTCCAGCAGCCATTTTGGGGGGCAACTTACATGAGCAGATGCAACATATTGGTCACAACACTTTAAGTGCAAAGACTATTCTGAAAATCTGGCCCTTTATTTTTCAAAGAGATAAATGAGCAACATGGTTTATTTCAAAATATTTTACTTTTAAGAAAGGCAAGGACTGAAATATTGAAAAATAACCCAAGCATACACATATGCCATTTATGATTGCTCCCTGATGGCAGATGATCATTGTTTTACAATTTTAATGGTAGACAATTCTACCAGGATGGCCTGTCACATAACAGAGAAAAATCCTGACCTAAATCCTGGGACTGCCGTGGGAGGGAAAGATACATGAAACTAGGGATTTGGTAAGTTAGATCCAGTGGTGGAACTAATGTGGGCTGAATATTCCCAGGCTGCCTCTCTGTCAAGAAGGGCCAGACCCAAATCACACTGTAACTCCTCCAGACTCGGCCCTGCATGACAGGAATCACCACTGCTGAGGGAGTGCAGGGCAGAGCTTGCTCTCCAGGACACCACCCACGGATGCCCCTCCATATCCCTCACCCCCTGTTTACAAAACCTGCCTAAACCTCTGGTTAAACCTTATACTGGAAACCTACAAAAGGGTCCTTTGTATAGAGAAGCTCAATCTCTCCATCTGGGCCTGCTTCCGGTCTTTTTCAACTGTGGGGATTTTTTACAGCTGTTTTTATTAAATGCAGGGATTTGTTTTGAGGATTCATACTCTTGTGACCATTAAAGATGGTGTTGGTATTAGATGGATCAGGTAAGATAATTAAAAAAAAAGATTATCAATGAAGGTGCAATGGTTTTATGAACAAAACACTTCAAAGCCACAGTGGGATAGAGGCTTGGACTAACCCCATTGACTGAGAAGGCATGGCTGAGAGACATCAGCTGTCCCTCATGAACCACAGCAGGAAACCAGAGGTGGGGAAAGAGATTACCAGACTGAGGAAGTTGCAGAGATACAACAGAGTGGGAAAAACTTGTGTAGGGGACCATGTCCAGCTTAAGACTGGTGGGGCCACACATGTTTATTTCTCAATTTTAAATTAACAAATAGACTCTAAAAAAGGCTGCTATGGAACTTCTTTGAATTTACTGTGGAACTAAGGGGGAAAACTGAGATGAGGGAGTATGTGGAGGGCTGTCCTCAGGCCATTAGGGAGTGCCCAAGAGGAAACCACTCACCCACAACCCTTCTAGGGTATGTCTACACTACCCTCCTAGTTCGAACTAGGAGGGTAATGTAGGCATACCGCACTTGCAAATGAAGCCCGGGATTTGAATTTCCCGGGCTTCATTTGCATAAGCGGGGCGCCGCCATTTTTAAAACCCCGCTCGTTCGAACCCCGTGCAGCGCGGTTACACGGGGCACGAACTAGGTAGTTCGAACTAGGCTTCCTAGTTCAAACTACCGTTACTCCTCATTCCACGAGGAGTAACGGTAGTTCGAACTAGGAAGCCTAGTTCGAACTACCTAGTTCGTGCCCCGTGTAGCCGCGCTGCACGGGGTTCGAACGAGCGGGGTTTTAAAAATGGCGGCGCCCCGCTTATGCAAATGAAGCCCGGGAAATTCAAATCCCGGGCTTCATTTGCAAGTGTGGTATGCCTACATTACCCCGCTAGTTCGAACTAGCGGGGTAGTGTAGACATTCCCCTAATGACAGACTATCAGAGAGGTGCAATGGTACAAATTTTAAGGAACAAAACAAAAAAAATTGTTTATATCTGCCTGTAAGAAAATTAATTAAATTCACACTCCTTAAATAAATGATAAACTCTGGAAACATTTAAGTCATTCGGAGTTTGTCCATGGCTTCATAGGAAGCAGGATGTGGTCCTATTGCGTAAGTGTATGTTCAAATTAATGACAAATATATAAATAAAGGAATATCCACACAACATAATATTATTATAGCTATAATCTCTTCAGGGGCAAGCACCAGGCAATCAGTGAATCCAAGATGGCCTGCTGTGTGGGAGTTAGGTCATGTTATAGGAATCTGTGAATATGCCCAGGAGAGCAGATAGCACATACTAGTTTGTAAGCTTTTAAGGAAAGAGCCATGTGTTATTTTGCACCTGTGAAATAAGGAAATATTATTGAGAGTGATCATGCAATATATCAAATACACATACACCACATACTGTTCCAATGAAACTCATCATTTGACTACATTCTCCACAGTTTTAATGAATTTAAACAAAATTAATACTAGAAATCAAATACCATTCTCAGAAATCCCCTATGGAATCTTAGCCCAGTGTATTACAGGTTTAGGCAATTGTTAATAGAGACATAATATATACTCAACTTTCTGATAGAGAATGAAATATATGACCTGGTATCTTTTGGTACAGTCTGAGATTTTTGTATTCAAATTTGGCTTATTTCTACTTTGAAAACATGCCTGGAGAAAGTATTGGCATAAATGATCAGAAATGACTGTACACAGAGCCTCCACACCACTTGGTAAGTGTTGTAACAGTAATGTCTTAGATAAATAGTTCACCAAATTAACAGGCCAAGGTGAAAAGTGTATACTAACTACTTAGGTGGCCCTGTGTGAATTTTTACATGCAGAGTAACTACCATAATCACAAGTTTTTGAAGCCATTTGATAATCAGTTTATTTTACTTACCAGTATTTGCATACATGAAAATATATTTTACATGGCTTAAAAGTTATATAGTTAAGAAGCCCTGATGTACCAAAAGGAAACAACACCAAAAGCCAGCTGTATTTGCAGTCCTGCTAAAGAAACATTGCATATACTGCTGCACCAGGATTTACAGACCTCCATAACCAGAAAAACTGTGATATAAGATAGCATTTACTTTTATCTTACCCAAAGTAACATTATCTTCAGCAACTGTAAAGCAACTGCACTATCATATAAATCTATTTAAAGGAACTGGCACGGCTACAATAAAAGACATATTTCTCTATGGGTTGTTCACTGCAAATCAACGAAGTACTAGCAGTTGAAGAGAAGCTTTTGATTTCTTTTCATACGGACACTGTAAACCCTCTCTTGTTCAGTACACACATATCCCTCAACTTCTGTCAAAAGCAAGTACAAATTTCCTAACCAAAACTGAAAAGTCCTTGGCTTTTCAAATGACTATAAATTGCATGGCTAAGTGCATATGGCCACAGGGCTGTCACAGTTACTTTTCTTGACAATTCATCATAGCATACTAATTCTGTAATATCATTACTGCGTCTCTTCTCACTGTACTGATCCAGCCAGTTAATTTAATCAACTAATAATAGATTCAGAAATGGATGCAAGGGGCCCTAGCACTTCAAATTATATTACGAGAGATGCACAGCAGTGAAAGCAATGTATTCTCTACTTGCCATTAAATGTAACCTCCAAAAGTTATATTTTCCTGGTATGTTGAAAATTATATCTTAAAAAAGCCAACCCTACTGAAAAAGTTTAAGATAGATCTCCAATCAACAATTTTAAAATAAAATGAGTGTTTACACTAAACATCATTCTATTTACATTATGCTAATTTAAAGTTATTTGTAAATATTTAGTCAGTTATCTTGATTATTGTACTTGCAGTTGAAGGAAAGAACACTGCATAAAAAGAAAAGAAAAGATCTGTAGGGGAAACTAGAGATGTATGATTAACTGCAAAGTGAGCCATTCAAATATGGACAATTAATTTTATTAAATTTTAATCTTCTCTGCAAATGTCAATGATAATTAGAAAACATTATTCTCTAACATCTCAGTCCATTTTGCATGTCACAAAGACTAATGCATTAACTTAATATGATCAAAAATCTGAAAAAATAAGTAAACCAAAAATTTATGCAAAAGTTGAAGTGAAAGGACCATATTCTTCTTCCCCCAAAAAACTGATTATTGAAAAAGAACACAGTGAAGTTTTATACTAGACAAATACAGGGGCCAGTCCTGCACCGACTGACATCAGTGAGTACAGCTACAGAGTCAAAGAGTCTTATCCTGAAAGATGCTGAGCTAATGCAGAGATGGGTGAAGTTAATAGGAGGGAAGAAGCAGTCATGAGCTTTTTAATCAGGCCCATAGTATCTGTATTTTAGATGTAATTATTATGCATGAAGTAACCATATACTTTGTCAGTTGAACACACATTGGTGCACCTTAGGACTAACACTTGGGGTACATCTAGACTACCGCGTTTTGTCGACAGAAGTTTTGTCGACAGTATCTGTCAACAAAACTTCTGTCGACAAAGAGCGTCCAGACACATTGAGTACTGTCGACAAAGCAAGCTGCTTTGTCGACAGAACCCTGTAGTCTAGACGCAACCCTACAGGCAATAACATCTTCTGTCGACAGAACTCTGTCGAGAGAAGGTGTTATGCCTCGTAAAATGACGTATATCAGTGTCGACAAAACTGCTGAGTTCTGTCGACGTTATGTCGACAGAACTCAGCGGTAGTGTAGACGCTGGTATAGTTTTGTCGACAAAAGTCCACTTTTGTTGACAAAACTCAGTAGTCTAGACACACCCTAAGATGTCTCTAGTTTATAAGGGATTAGACTGGATTCACAATCATATTTGCTTTTAGCCCTGTTAACCTTATGTGATTGAGACTTCAAACCTGTGACAAGGGGCAGACTAGCCCTTCGCTACCTTTATTGTGGCCATGAGTCCTGGGGGCCACTAAAGGGTACATCTACCTGAAAGTTAGAGCAAACCAAACCAGACTACTCTAAGTCCCATTTGCACTGCTGCAGCAGCAAAAAAGGCAAGGATCTGAACCTCATTATTGTGCACCGGGACAAAATCTTGTCCAGATAACCATAGCCAGGTCCCTTCATAAAGCTTTCTGACAGATCAAATTTTGCAGTACATCACTATTTGTCCCATCCTAGATTCATGGGAGATTAATTCAGGTCACCAAAACTTAAACACATATTAAGGCAGGAGTCTGATCTTTTTCTCAACAAAGCTACTCCAACATGCTATAAAAAATCCACAGCACCATGTGCCACAGCTGTTTTTTTCTGCATTTAAAAAGCCAGGATCAGTAGGATGATTGCCCAGGGCAACATACCACAGAGGTCCCTGAGAAGCTAAATTTCCCAGGCTTCATCCCTGAGTGTCATGGAACCATGGGCTACAACCCCAGATAGTGGGGCTTCATTTTCTTGTCCTAGGCCCCAGAAAGCCTAATGCCAACCTGCTTGGCAGAGCCCCTGAAACGTTGTTGTGGCCCCCAAAGGCACTGGACTCCTGGTTGAGAACCCCCATGCTAAAGTATATTCTGAACACTAAAACCAAGTGTAAATGTTTGCATCCTACTTTAATGGAGTGTTCCCTTGCAGATAGTTTATTGGAAATTTTCACTATCCAACCATAATACAGAATACCTATAATGTGGCTCTGATTCAGGAAGGTATATGCTTATCATTTACCATGTGTCACTGAACTTCAATGGATCTTAAATACAAATGAAGAAGTACCCTGAATAGGAGTGCTTGAACTGGTTGCATGGGTGGACTAAATACATCTTCCTAAAAATGTATTACATGGTTATCTTAAGAAATCATGATACACTCTTCTTAACTAAATATATGTAATTCAAAATCATGCTTATCTACGTGTTTGAGAAAGTTTGTCTGTTAGTTTGTTCAAGAAGTCCTCCTAAGCAGTAAGAGGTAGGATCATCAAATTCGGTATAAAGCTTCCTCTCATCATAACTTAAAGCAATGGAAGAGTTTGCTTGTGCCAAAAAAATAGGATGCTTCTGATATGGGATCACTTCTCATAAAACTGTACAGAAAAGAGACAGAATCACCATGCAGGTGAAAGGAGCTCCCCCTCCCATCTGGGACTGCCCCAGCCTGCGCCTCTCACACACACACCACAAGCGCCCTTAAGGAGGGGCTCAGGGCAGGTGGTGGGGGTGGGAAAAGGAATGAAGCTACACTCTCCCCCAGATTTGTATAGGGACATTGCTGGCTGTTCCCCTTCTTCTTCCTCACTCTGCCTGAAGAGCGCAGGGAGCAGACGGGCTGTACACTTTGCTCTCGCTCCCTGACAGGGCCAGGAGCAAGCAGCCCTGGTATAAATCTTGTGCAGGGGAAGCTTTGGCCCCTCCAACCTCCTCTCCCTGACTCCTGCCCCCCCCCCCCCGCCACATCCCCAGCCCTCTGCCCTGAGCCCCTCCTTAAGGACCCAAGCAATGTTGGCTAAACGTGGTAGTTTATGATAAAAACAAGGCATTTCCCTGAGCAGTATAACATAACAAAACAAATAATTTTCCTTTCATCAGAATACAATAGCTTTGGTCATTATTGAGAAACATTAGGTGGTAAAGTAATGAGTGCCATGCATTTTATGCTTAAATCAATGTAGTGTCTTGCAGTTATGCCACCTAATGTGTTTTTAAGTCATCCGCTACAGAAATCAATGTGATTCTTATTTGAGATTCAGTGTTAAGTTCAGCCTCATAAATTTAGAATTGCACTCTGTTATTTTGATGGTTATATATTAACCACATCCTGAATGTTTTATGATATTAGACTTGCAGTGAGCCAGGGCAGTTCCATTCATAAGGTTCTAGCTTTATAAGTCCTGTCCAGTTGGGAGGTGGGCAAATATGATGATTTGACATTTCAGAAGTGAAAACTGCAGGACAGTAAGATAAATTCCAGGTGGTATGGATGTAATAAAAACACACTGCAGAAAGTTGAAATGAGAATTTTCCAAGGCAAGCTGATTTTCAGGAGGTAAGATCTGACATAATTCAAATGGCATATTTTACATTACAATGTACATACTGAACTTGATTGGTCCTTCTAACATAAGAAGCAGGCATTACACTATGTCCCAGAAATCACAAGATGAATTGTAGATATTTTCGTCTACAAGATTTATATTCATATGTAGAGTGGGAATAGTCTCTGAATTAGATAACCTTATTACACGTTTTGTTTACTCTTTCAATATACCTAACTAAATCCTATAGTGCACAGGTAGAGAGTAGTAAAAAGCACTAGAAAACTATTTACACAGGTGACTAATTTAAAAAATATATCTAGAAGATTTCGTTTTCCTTCCAAATACCATCTTTAATTTAATGCTGAAGAAAAGCAAACATTAATAAACACAGCAATGAGATGAGCTTTGCTCACTTTATTAAAGAAGAATTTCCTTTCACATCTCAGACAATATTTTCCCAATGTACAGAAGTGGCTACTTATTCGAAAGAATACCAAACCACCATCATCCATAGTGGATTTTCTCTCTTTATTAGTTCTTTCTTTGGCATATTTCATCATGTCTCATAGCCTTGCCATATTTCTTTCAGTGACATATTATCAGGTTGTGTGCTCATCTTCCCAAGAGAGTGAGAAATATCCTAGGCTATAACTAAACTGACAGACCTACCAGAATGCTTGAGGAGGTTCTAGGCTGGACATAAGCCAAGGGAATTTATCATGAAATGCTTGTATTCAGCATGCATAAAATGGAACATTATGGTCACACACGAAAAACCCTTTAATGCTTCCCTTTGCTTCAGGGATTTATCAAACCTGTGTACATATTGCTGAATGGGTCAGAAACCTGGAGCCTCTTACAAACAGACTGGAAGAGGCTAGAGGCATTCCATATGTGCTGTTAGTACCAAATCCTGAGCATAACACGTTTGACATTTCACACTATGTCAGTCTTGCAGAGATCTGGCCTTCTTTCAATTCTCTCATATTTAGAAGTGGTGTTGCATGCTCTTCAGTCATGTCGTTATGATGGACAAAACCAACCCAGCATACCATGCTCTTATACTCTCCACTGATGCACAAAAGAGCAAATACACTGATCCACAGATGACCTGTGGTTGAATTTCAGAGGTGCACTGCCCCCTTGTGCCCTCATCAAAATTTTAATTGCTAAAGGGGCTCTCCCTCATACCCCTTCCCTGTTCCTCTGGGTGGGCCTCCCTGCACCCCACACCTGCTCAGGCATCAGTCATCTATGCACTGATCCTACCTGGTGCTACCTAGCAGGGGCCTCCTCAAATGTGTGGATTAGCAGTATTGAGGTTGGTCTGGGAACCCTAGTACACAATGCCCTCTGTGATGTCATCAACTATAATCACTCTGAATAGCACAATGGTCCTTAGTGGGCCTCTGAATGTTTGGCTTACTTTGCCTCAGACAGCTTGAAACCTCTTAGTACTCAAGTTTCTAATACTAGTTAAAGACTGAAAAGGCACTCTAAGAGATGGCAGAATGATGGTGTGCAGCATCAAACTGACTTTATGTTGCTATGGTTTAAAAATTCATAGTTTAATAAAGATACTTAAGTGCTTACAATTGGTGAAGGACTCAGATGGCACATTATACAGGACAGTGATTCAAGTGAAAATAAACCCAAGAGAACAACAATTACAAAAAATAGCTGTTCACACACTGAATCTACTAACTACATGGGAGGAGGTCTCAACTATTGTTATTCATAGCAAATAGATCAAGGGTAAATTATTTAGGGCCTTCACTTTCCATGAGACTTAAGCTCTTCAGTCCCATTTTCAAATGTGACTTAGATATTTTTGAAAACTAAGCTATAGCTTCCATAACTTCTTCCAGAAATACATTTCACTTGGATTTTGGGGTGGAGCCCAGGACATGAAGACAATTGAAAGAAACTAAGTATTTCTCCTTCTATTTGCTATCTACCATCCATACACGTACATTAACTAATTCCTGGAACCAGCAATAGTTTAAGGGAATTATAGACAGCTAATATGATAAACTTCCAGCTCTGAAGACAGAAAAAAGTGTTATTGAGTCAAATATGGTAGGATGTATCTTCTTCACAGACTATGTTTAGTCAGTCTTCATTTGCTCCTTAGTCCAAAGCAACCATGACCTGGACTACCTCAGATGAACATGAGTCATCTAAAGGCAGCAGAGTAAACTGGAGAGAAGAGTAGAAGTGATTTTTTAGAAATAAAGATTAAAGAGAAAATATAATGCTACCAAAAAAGGTACCAAAATTAATGTCTATGCCTTATTCCACACAAAACTTGTTCTGTTTTACCCCTGCAAATAACCTAGTCAAGTCAGGAACTGACCTGACCAGGACTGCCTCTCTATAGCACTTGAAAACAGAACAATGGGTAGTATAGGTAGAAAGCAGGGGCGAATATAGGGCAGGGCGAACGGGGCGGCCGCCCCGGGCCCCGCGCTTAAAGAAGCCCCGCGCATGCGCCGTGGCGCCACCGCGCATGCGCATGGCGTCACGGCGCATGTGCCGTGGCAAAGGGGGGGCCCCGCGGAGTTATGCTGCCCGGGGCCCCGCAAAACGGTCATCTGCCCCTGGTAGAAAGACAAACTAATTGGATTAGGCCAGTATGCCTATAGATTCAATTAACTAAGCAATGAAAGGCACGCACTGGCAAAACCTCTACAAGTGTGAGTGCAAATGAGGTACACCAAGGGGACAGTACAAATATTAAAGTCAGAGAGCATGCTTTCACATCATGAGTGACATTTGTTCACATGCAAGTCTTCTGCATTCAGGCATGATAAAATAAACACCCTGGAAAAAAAAGGGATTTGCACAAGCAAAGTCTATGAAATGCATGGCATACACAAACAGTGTCTACAAAACTATTCATGAAATTATTTGCATGCACAAATCTATAGGCAAAGAGAGACCAGTCATGGGTGGTGGTGAAGGCCTAGCTTGGGAAAGCAAGCCTCAGCCCCACCCCTTCCATGCTCACTAGACCCCAGTCCTGTACCCCCAGTCTCCTTCATTATGGCTGCTGCTCTCTCCTCACCTAAAACTAGCATTTCCACCCTCCCTCCCTTCCCCCATGCCGGGCAGCCATGAAGCCCTGGCCCCACTCTGGCTCCAGGAGTAGCCAGGCAGACATGTGGCTCCAATTCCCCCAGGAGCAGCTGGGCAGCCACGCCATAGTGCCAACTTTCCTGACTAACCAGGAAGACTCTGTTTTCCTTGCTGCCTGGAGCACTGGTCAATCGGGTAGCTGTGGGGCCCCAGCCTTCCTGAATGGCCAGAGCATATTTGATGAGGCAACCCCATTTTTTTTTGGTAAGGCAATGATTTCCTTTGCCTATATTATCCACCACCCATCGTCACAAGCCAGATTTAGGACCCCCCATACTTGTCTTCAGTTCGCTCAATCTACTAAATGATTAGCCTCATGTTTTGAAGATCTGATGTTACATCTACACCCCAAATAGCCACAAAAGGTAATCAAGATAATATGAGAAAATCAGGGACACCTAATTTGTCAAACCATAAATAAAAGGAAACTTATGTACTTGCAAAAATAACTTAAATTAGGGCAGCACAAAGCATATCCCTATGGTTTTGCAAGACTTAGCTGATATGATATTAAATTTCCTCCTTACTTTATTATGATATAATACACCATCTTTCTCTCATCTCATATAATCTCTCAGTACAATTACTGTATTTGTCATTGCAATCCTTTTATGTTGTTGGGAGGTCGAGGAGAAGAGGTGGGTGCATTGGCAATTATGAAATTCCCAGTGAACTATATCTGATCTGATACATTTTCTAATGAAGCTGAAACCTAAATAGTTTTACTGGATTTCATTTTCTGCAGTTCCTCAAGTTGACTATCACTGGCATTTATACACCACCTGATAGAGGGGATGAAAAGCATAAGATGCTGTTGGAAGCAGGATTCACCTGCTACATAAGACAAATCCATTCAAAGAGGGTTATGTGTGAGCTACTTTTTCCTGTCATAACAAATAAGAGCTATCAAGTGATGCAAACTCAATAGCAGTGACAGGCAAATGGAGGATATTGTAAGCCACAGCTAAAAAGAATTAATTGTGCACAAACTGAAATTGAAGGTTTTAATATATTTAAAGTGGGTAATAATGGTACAAAAGAGAAGGTGGTTTCTTTCCCATCCCCGCTCCCACCCAACAAGGCATCTCCATCTGACTGTGGCTTAAATTGAAGTGTTGGCAGTATTTCAACAAAGGTATGTGTTGGAAATACTCTTATAGTCACATACATGTTTTGTAGTTAACTGAGCCCTGTTAACTTTAGTCTCATCCTTAATGTATGTTTACACTGTGTCAGTGGGAAGTAGGATATATCTAGAAATAAAGAAAATGAAAAAGGGAACGGAGTTGTAAAGTATGTTATATAGCAAATGTATCTCTAAAATATTGTCATACCATTTGCACAAATATGTAAAACTGAAGTAAGGATCCATAGCATTATTTGAAAATTATAAAAAGGACTTTAATTTCCTTTTGTAAAGTACATTTCCCAAGAAGTGTTCATGGACTAAGCTAATTCTTATGCTAACTAGACCCCAGAAAAATACTGTCACTAGTACTGTGACAATATTCAAATAGAAACGTTTATTCTACTATACCAAAAGAAGAATAAAGCCCAACTACAAAGTTATTTGATGCAGATATGTATTACTGTTCCTATGCCCAATACCATATGATTAAATGCAGAAGATGTAACTGTATTAAAACTCTTAATCACCAGGAACCATTCTGCCAAACTACCTAGAAGAGCTGTTCCAGTGTGGATTTCATCCCAAGTCCCATGTTCTATAATCCTGAAGGCAGATAGGAGGGTAATGCTCCATCTACACCCTCACATCTTCCCAGGGGCCCGGGCTAGAAGTCAGGCCATGTCTACACTAGGAAACTATTCTGAAATAACTAAAGTTGACTTATTAACTCTCAATTTTACAAAATCAAAATAGTGTGTCATCACTATAGGGAAGCCTCAAATTAGCCTGAGGCTGGCTCTGTTAATGTGGGTGTGGTACCTCAACTTAAAGCCCCAGGAAGCACTAGAAAGCAAACAGTTCAAATTACTCGGGGGCACCAGATTGTTCAAATTACTCGGAGGCACCAAATTATTCAAATTTCAAAATAGTGGCACCAGAGCATTCACACTATTTCCATAATTATTTCGAAATTAGCATTATTCCTCAAGAAAAGCATAAGTACAGATTTCAAAATAAGTGGCCCATTATTTCCAAATAATGGGCTTGATAGTGTGGATGTTCCACTTATACATTCAGCCTAAAAGGGGGTATTTTGAAATA
The DNA here is from genome assembly GCF_052426305.1 of Pelodiscus sinensis. Classification (NCBI taxonomy): domain Eukaryota; kingdom Metazoa; phylum Chordata; order Testudines; family Trionychidae; genus Pelodiscus; species Pelodiscus sinensis. The sequence goes on along the minus strand of NC_143067.1, from coordinate 33,562,677 downwards.
AAGCACTAGTGTAGACTAGCGCTCAAGAGTCGTCCCCTGCCCTACCTACTACTCTCCTCTGTTCCAGGAGTAGAAGAAATCAGGTGCAGGGAATCACATGCTGTGAAAGATATGGAGGAATATTTCTTCACTGTGCTATGGCATGCTCTGGGACCATGCCCAGATAGTCCATTAGTTTACAGGAACTCTTTTAAAACTATCAGACCCTTTTAAATCCATCAAAGTTACAACAGTGTAATTTAACTCCCGAAACAGGATGTTGGACAGAAGGTGAGTTTGGTAATTTTCCCATATGGGGAAAAAATCCCTTTCGGGCTCCAAACACAGTTTTGGGATTAGCCTAGTCCTCGCATTACAAGAGATCTAGCTTTTTAAATAAGGATGGGTAAGCGTGCAATAAGGACAGAATAATTCTCCTCAATATGCAGAAAAGGTGTTTAAAATAGCTATTACCCAGCAATACGAGCAAACAAAAGCTACTCTATTCCTCTTGCTAGAATAGGCAAAATCTGAACATCCGGTTCCTCCTGGTTCCCCTGTCCAATGACAGTGAGACTAGGCACATCAAGCAGGATAAGCTTCCCATGCACCTACCCACCCAGGAAAGGAACACGAAAAGAGGAGCATTCTCCCCAATCAACACATACTGGAAAGAGCAGCACCAGTCGCAGCACCCCAACCGTTGAGGTTCTTCCCTCCCCTCTCTTTATTTGGAATTAATCTTACAGCCCAACTACAGGGTGAACATTTGCATTAGCAGAATAGAGTCTCTGGTTGTGTGGCACTTTGTGTTATGAAAACATTAGGAAAAGTTCACTGTTTCTAGATCTAGAGTTGTTTTTAAGCCAGGGGCATTTCTGTACATGCATGTACAACAGACCTGCTTTCTTATATATAGGAACTTTTATGCTTTAAGCAAGCAGTGTAATAGCTGGCCTGCCTGCCTACCTATGCTGGAAAGGGTTTTTCCAGCAGCTATTTTCTCCAGCCATTTTCTCATCTGATTTTAACAAGCTATAAAAATAGAACAGCATGCCAATTACATGAATTAAATAAAATGAGTAGGTTCAAGATGGGCATAGAAAAAAACTCCTGCACTCCTTATATTTGTTGAAGAATATGTTAGTTTTTCATTAATACATTTATAATACTACTGACCAATTTGGTACACCTGTAATGTCAGTACAACAGAATAAAAAGGAAGATTCATTCCTCAGAGAGTTTCTATTTGAAATAATTTTAGATCTATTTTATGTTTACCGAGGAAGCTGCCAGTATATCTGATCTTCAAATGCATGAGATCCACAGAGAGAAACCATGGTAAACTACAGACTACTCACCTAAATATATTTACATTTTAACTAAATAAAAGCTGGTTGTTTCAGTTGATAATATATTACATATCCCTGGGTCTGTTAAATACTTTAATTGTTTAGCAGGTAATCAGGGAATTGTTAAATTATTGCAAAGAGCAGGAAGGTGAATTTTATGTCTACACCTCAGAAAAAAATCAGTAAATTCACTGAACATATGGCTTATTAGGTTTAATAGTTCCTTTCCAAGATTATTCTGACTACCACATTATGAAAGATACTCTTTTTTTTTTTTTTTTTTTTTTTTTTTTTGGATATTTGCCTTTGAACAGATATGCCATCTGTCTCCACAAATGAAAAGGGAGTTGAAGACTTTGATTGCTATTTTCCTAATCAAGACTGGGTCTAATATATTTCTAATACATTGATTTACCAGATCTGACATCCCATCTTGGGGCTATTTATTAGTACATTAAACTAGCATACATGTATGTTCACAATTACCATATGCTGTGGCCTGGAAGAACAGTACTACTGATAAAACCAGAGACAATTTTTCCCATCTTCCAGGTGACACAAACCTCTTCAAATGGCAGCCTTTTATATTTAGTTAAATTGTAAACAGATTGACATAAGAGGCATATGAATTGCAAGCAGACAGATCTCAATTTCTCTCACATGAATTGCAGAATAAGGTGGGTCTGGAAAATGTTTCAAATTCTGGAGAGGGGAGAGGAAGCCGAGTGGGGAGAGGGAAGAAAATCACATATAATGATGCTGTATTGAACAGATCACAGTTATTGTTTCTGGCTGCGTCATCCTGTCACTATGTCAAATGCTTATAAATTCAATATTGCACTTTAAATTCTCAGGAACTTAGCCATTTTTCCTGTAGTAATTTCCTGTGTAGGACATTTTTACTTTTCCTGCTTATTTGCTGTACATTGCAATCATCATCAAAACATCACTTCTGCTAGCTTCTTATTTGTATATCCTAAACGACAGATATCCACTAGCAAAAATGTGACAATGACTGCAACATGTGAATGATAGCAGCAAAAATAATAACTCATCTCTTCTAAGCAACAGTATAAAAGAAACTATTTTCATACAGCATTCTAGTTGAAGCTGTACAGGTGGATTCCACGCCAGTGCTTGCTGTAGCACTGGGTAGCTCTCTCCAAGGCAGTAGAGAGGACTGGAGAAGGCCACAGAGTGATCAGTGGGTAAATGCACTATATAGGCTCGTTGACTCGCATCTGTGCACAGTGCTAATCACCAAAACTATATACTATCGCACAAACACAGAAGTAGCAGCCACAAAGTATCTATGCAGTTTTTCCATACCCTGACTTTGATTCAGGTGAAGAATATTGCATGTTATTTATATTGCAGAAGCAGCTAGAAGCTTCAATTAGGGTTTGTGGCCTCATTGTGCTGGGTGCCATAAAAATGAAAAGAACAAAGTTATCCATTTGCCCTAGAGCCCTTCCATTTTGAGATTATGACAAGAGACAACAGGTGGATGAAGGCACAGACAAACCAGATTACATCTTCAAAATTCTATGTGGCTCTAGGCCAAAGATCCAATTCACTGGGGCAATAATTTGACCCTTAGTGACTAAGGGCATCATGTCAGATTATTTCACCCGATATGATTTACCATACAATGTATAGATAACATTGAATCTGATTTTTAGATAAATACACTAGCCATGGACTAGTTAATACCTTTTAGTTCCCAATACTTGATCCACAATATGGACCAATACTTGAGCACATTGTCAATGCACTCAGTGATCTTGCCATTATTAACTAAGGACAGCTTCTCAAGTTAATTATGGAATCATTTAAAGTAATAGTAACTGAAATGAACCTACTTAATTGAATCAATCTTTTCTAAAGACCTTAGTATAGTATTATCACAAGTCAATTACTGAACTGATGTTATAATAAAAAGTATCATGTAGAAAAATGACACTTGTCATTTTCGTCCATGGAGTTTCAGTTCCTAGCTGAAATCAAGTGTTTCCAGAGCACAACAGAATAAGAAATAATTTATTCCTAAAGGGCCCATTTGTGCAATCATTCCTCGCATTGTACTCCAGCTCAGTCCTGCTGCTGCCTACCCAGCTATGGATCACCAGGCCGAAGCTCTGCAGCGGCCACTCCCAGCCCATCACTACCGCTCGGTCACAGGGGCCAGAACTCCCTGCTTCACTGCCTGCCCCTCCGTGACTCAGTTGCTGCCCCTCCCCTGCCTTCCCCTGCTCCTGCCCTGTGGCCTGACCTCGTTATACCAGTGCTCTGTGGTTCAGGACCACAGATGGTGCTGGATCAGAGAGTCCCAGTTAAGGGAGGTACAGCCTGTGCTTTGTAATGTCTACAACACACTTCTTATAAATGGGTGTGGCAATTCATTTGTATTCATTACTACATGTTTCTCAATAGTACCCCTTAAATAAACAAATAAATAAACGATTACATGTGTTAAATTAAACTTTAATACATATGGGGAGTCAAGGTTTTTATTTTTAACCCCTGGTCAATTGTTTAAAAAAACCTGCACACGATACAAATTTTGAATAGTTATTTGCCTGAGTTGCAAAACTTTATTATAATTTACTGTGGCTGTTGTACACGGAGTTGATGCAGTCCACATGTGGTAACAACTTTTTTCATAATTATTTAAGGAAAATATACTTTCATAAAAGTAGAACTCACTTTGATACAGACTACAACTTAATTATGGAATATCTGCTGTATAAGCCTCTCTCACAAAGCTGGTATTTAAGTTGCAAATCAAATTCTCTTTATTCCTGCTGTTTATTTCTGCTATAGCAGATCTGTGAGGACAGGTTTCCCTGTATTTGTATTCTGTGTTCTTTCAATATGTGTGTCTTTGTATATTTCATTAGGATATTTATTACAAAAGAGTTACACAAGTTTGCCAAGAAAAAAATCTCGTTGAACGTACCAAAAATGAGGTTTACAAGATCTGTCGAAAAAGGGTTTATTTGTGACTGATCTGCGTCTAGACTACTGGCTTTTCTCGAAAAATCTCCGTTTCAAAAAAAAGTGGTGGCCATGTTTATGCTAATGAAACGTGGGATATTTAAATCCCTGCTTCATTAGCAATTTCGACGTGCTTGATTTGCATCCCTCAGTCGACAGAGGGATGCAGTCTAGACATAGCCTAGAATAGATGTGTGGACAGAGTTGGCAAAGGGGTTTGTTGCAGGGATTGGTTCCTGGCAGGGCTGTCCTTACACATAAGCAGAATAGCCAGCTTATGTTTCAGGTTTTAGGTTAGAAATTTACTACTTATTACCATAATTACACGTTAGTTTAATTTTAGAGTCATCTTGGTTATGTAATTTTGGCCACCATACATTTATACCATAGACCAAGATTTGAGTGACATTAAAGGCACTAAATATTTGTCCTCGGAAAAATTCACTACAGTATTATTATCCTCTGATCTCAGTTCTTACTTAATCCTGATTATTTTATGTCATCTCAGTGCCATCTATGTTAATCTGATAAAACTTTTTAAGCTATAGAAAGACTCCCAAAATATCATCTTATCTATATGTTTTTCTCATCAGATTGACAAGCAGAAAAGCGATCTAAACTGCATATTTATAGAGTTCTAGTTTATGGGTTATAACAAATAAATTTATGAGACTACAGTATGTCTTTAGCTGTGTGTCTGTAATAATTTCAAAGTCACTACAAACTTTCTCTGCTATTCCCTTGTGCAAGATTGTACATCTTTATAATACCTTCAGAATAATTTATCACATAGTAAAGATTTTAAAGAATCACTATCCTTTTGATCTAAAAATCCTTATATTTCATCTTTAATACGTTCTTTTGAGAGAATCTTTTTGGAAGAGTTGCCACGTATGTTTTACTCCTTTGAGACACCAACAGCAGAGTTCAAGCAAGACTTTAGGAACTTCGAATCACATTTAAAACCTGTTTGAAAAGTTTGTTTGTCAAGAAGCAATTCTTTCATGCTAAGAAAATGAAATATTATTGCAAATACATTTACCACAAAGAAATTAACAAAAAAGAGAAAGCAAAATCATTTGAAACACTGTTAAAATTTACCACTAATGAACTGAAGCAATCAATATATTTAGAGATATTCCTTTAGTTAAAGGCAAATATATTAGTACACATTGGAGCAATATAATTAATAGTGAGCTTTTAAACGGATGTCTGTGAGATGAAAATGTCTCAATTTTTACCACCAATAGAAAGTATAGTAGAGAACTAACATTATATTGAAGTATTCCACTATGGAAATCAATGTCTAACAGCACTGAAGAGATTCTCTAGAAACACAGAGCTGGAAGAGACCTCAGGAGGTTCAGTCTAGCCCTCTGCCCAAAGCAGGACCAATCCCAACTAAATCAACCCAGCCACGGCTTTCTCAAGCCAAGACTTAAAAACCTCTAGGGATGGAGATTCTACCACCTCCCTAGGTAACCCATTCCCTAGTTTAGTGTATGTTTTATTAAAGGGATGCTCTTATTGGGGCCAGGGGGAATATGCTGTGTATTGGGTTGTTGTAATGACAGATCTTGTTGTTGTTATCGTAACTGAATTAGGTTATTAGGGGTTAGCCCAGCCGATTTTGTCTGGTTCTACCTAATTCTGTGTTAGAGTAAAATGGAAACTTGCAACTGTTGCAACTCTCTGCATTTCAAACAATTACTTCCTAAACTCTGTAACTCCAAAAGATATAAGAAGAGTTAGCCTACAACACTGATTAGGCACTCCACATTCTACTGCCATTTAGAGGCATAACAATATAAGCAGGGACTAGAAAAGCCATTGTCTTGATTCTGAATTTTATGACAGCTGTTGGTTTAGGCCAGACAGCTAGTAATCTTATATAGGTCTTCTGTTAATTTCTCTTTTCTCCCACAAATTGTCAAATGCAAAAAAAGTAACTGGAATCTTACTATTATTTCTCAATCTGCTATGATGTCAACCGAAAGGTTATCATAAACCACACTCACCTTAAAGAAATACTTGAAAACAAACAACTCATTTCAAATTACTGTACAAAAATGGAAAAAAACTGGAGAGATGAGTTTGTAAAAATTATACTATAAAATGCTGTCCAAGAAATATTTTCTAAAGATCAAAAAAAGTATAAGTGTGAGTGTATATAGAGCTCAAGAATAGATATTCACTGGCTAGCTGAGAAAGGGTCCAGACAGAATAAGATACAGAGTGAGCAGAAGAGAGTCAGAATTCCCTGGAAATTCAATACTGAGCTACACTTACATCTATGGAAGGTTTTGAGGAAATTAAGTCACGTTGTGAGAGGTCATTGATAAAAGACTGGCTAAGACAAAAAACAAAATGACAATTCTTTGTCCGCAAACAAATGTACTAGGATATTTGTTCAAAATATGCAATTTTTGGAAAGGGGCAGGAACACAAAAAGCTGGCACACTTATTAGGTTAGTCAAGACTCAGAGATTTTGGCTAAGTTCAGACTACAAACTAAGGATGCAACTTCTTGCTGGCATACCATATACTTGCACTCGTTCTATGAGCACCAGCACTAATATATGAGTAGTGAAGCTGTGACTGAATATTAAAGCCATGCTGACAGAATATCCATGAGGTTCAAGTGGGTCTGACTGAGGATTAAATTATGTGTTCGAAAATACAAGACGTTGCATGTTGAAATGATTTATCTGCACTACTCTTATATTAACAGAATTGGAATTAATTGTAATTGTAAAATGCATAACAGATAAAACAACTTCAAATATTTTCACTTCTTATGATTACCTGCATATATAAATGTATGTAAATGCATATGCACACACTACAGTTATACATATTGTAATTAACTTGGGTAACTCATTGCCACAGGAAATTATTCACACATTCATTTACATTTTTAAAAGAAGTTTAATAAATTGCCATGGATAATGTGGAAACCCACAGTTATTTTAGATAGGATAAAATCCCTTGCATATATGTCTTCAGGCTTCTAAGAAGAAGCCAACCACACTGACAAGGTTAGGAGGAAGTGTTCTTTATGGACAGAATAATTCCAAATTACTCTCAATGGGCTTTGATGCACCTTCTTCTGTGTCTGCTGCTGTCATTGCCACAGAGAGGGAATCTAGATTATATGACCCATAGTCCTGATTCCTATGCTTCTATATTTCTTGAAGCAAGGTTCCCAGTTTGTATGCCTTCCCTCACAGTTCTAGGATAAGGACTGAGCTTTGAAATCTGTATGGCTTCCCCTGGGAGCACAATGATTCCTAGACAGGCATTTATTAAATATATGAAACAATCTCATAACTATTATCAGAGCAGAGTAGTGCACGCTAAATAAATCTAAACTAATAACTAGCTATCATACATTAGCTACTTTTAAAGTTAAATAAACAGTTTTAGTTAAAAACAGCAATGCCACTATTTTAAACTAACTGTATATAAAATTACTTAAAAGCATAGTTATATCTTCAAAACCTGTATTCCCCTACTATAAAACCCCATGTCTAGGTGTTGGTTATTCCCTACTTTTTATTCCTTTGCAGGCTTTCCATAACATTACATCTCATGCATTTCTTTATCTCTGTTTTCAAGGACAGTTTAGCTTCTTCCACCACTCAACTTTTCTCACTTTCCCTTTGTACCTTCCTCTTTCCACACTGACCTGTATGCCTGCAGCCCTCCTTTTGACCAAGTTCTTCATGCCTCTACCTACTCCTCTTTTAATACTCTGTTCAAAGTAAACTTCCTGAAGGAGAATTTTAAACTCTGGGCTTCAGACCTCTCTAATCATGTCATGGTTTACTTATTTAAAGGAAAAAGGAGCAATAAGGCAACTTCACACTGTCATTTAATCACAATTTCTTTCTCTGTTTCCCTCTCTTCCTTTCTCTGCCTTTCTTCTGTTTAAATTATAAGCTCACTAGGACAGGGGCCATGCCTGTTATATCTGTAAAGCACTAGCCGTTTGAGGGATTATATAATAATACAATTTCTTACAGTTCTCAGGAGTTTTAGCTGCTGTCAATAGCTGACAAAATTCCCCTCCTTTGATATAAACCTAATTACTGCAAAGATTCATAAATTTGTCATAGCTTATCCTATTTTAAATTTCTATTAAGTAGTTAACAGTCCAAGGAAAACCGCTGAACCCATTTGTTATCTAGTTCCATTCAAGTCACAGCAGTAGATTTTATTAAAGTTCCCTGTGAATCATTTTTCCTGATTCACCACTTCCTACAAGCCATCTTCTGAAGAAACCCGAGTTATGATTTCAACCTTCACTATTAATCCAACATTGAGAAATATTGCCTAACCTTAGGGTATGTCTATACTGTGGAGCTATTTTGGGATACCGGAAGTATCCCAAAATAGCTATTCCACATCTATTGAAGCAGCCTGTTATTTTGAAATGGATTTTGAAGTAATAGGCAGCTTATTCTGACATCCCGGTAATCCTCATTCCATGAGGGTTAAGGGGAATTTTGGAATAACGTGTTATGTTGAAATTTGACACTGTGTAGACAGTGCCAAATTACAAAATAAGCTATTTTTAGCTAAGAGTGCTGTGTAGATGCACCCTTAGTGTGAAGGATCCAACTGCTACCCTTTTGACATTTCCAAGTAAGACAGTCAGTCTCCAGCAAACAAATGATGCTCACTTATTGTCTCTTGCCTGGATGGAATTGCACCTACTTCCAAGTTAGTGTCTCACATTCAACAGAGCACAGATGCCAAACAAGGATAGGTTTATGGGGCATCCTGCACATTCTATTGAGTGTCACCATATTAGCAAAAAGCCCCTCCCTTCTGTGTCAGCAACCCAGGAACAACATCCAGTCCCTGGGCCTTAGGGCCCCATCCCTGATCTACAGCACACACAGAATCTTGTTAAATGGCCTAGTCACTATGAGGGACAGATTGCAAAAGGTGCCCGTGAAATAATTTAAAAGATCAGGTTTAAAAGATCACTACTAAGCTACTTCGACTTCAGCTATGCAATTAACATAGCTGAACTTGCGTATCTTAACTCGACTGTAGCCCGCAGTGTAGATGTCCCCTTATAAAATAAAATAAAGAGCTGGTAGTGGGATGCAATTAGAGGGGTGTCAAACAATAAGCTAGGGAAAAGATTTTTGGAGCTGCATTCTGAATGCACGAGTGGGACAAGATCACGTGTCAATGTCAAAGAAAGTTTGTTACAATAATTAAGATGCTAGATAATGAGAAGCTGGATGAGATTTTTTTCTTCATGGAATAAAAGGCCATATCTTATGTTATCCAAGAATCTGCAAGACAGACATAGCCTGGATAGGAGGTCCTAGAGAGAGTTCTGAGTTTAAGAGGGCACCCAAATTACAACCCAATATCCAAAGACCATTGCCTCTACAAAGAGCCTTGAATAACTCTTGACAATACCACAACATGATTTTACAACGCAACTGTTTGAGTACTAAGAAAAAGAATTCAAGACAACATGCAATGCTTGAAATTTTATAATTCAAAGTCAAGCATTTTTTGCTAGTGGTCTCCAATAGTACTGACAAGTCCTAAAATGATCCAAAGATTCCAGACTACAGTAATGCACCTTCAAAACTGGGAATTTTATATGAAAGGCAAATTCTTCAAAGTTTTTCAATATTCCTTTTGACATTATTCCTGTTTATATTCTTTATATGAAAGGCAAATTCTTCAAAGTTTTTCAATATTCCTGTCTCCTCCACCTGTGCCTGTATCCAGACAGAGAACCTGAGCATGGATGCCTCTACCCAGGTCCTGGTGTGGTCTTGCTGTATTTGTGGCTTGCAATTCCCACTGAGTGATCTCCAGGCTGGGGGAGACAACCATTGTGAAAGGTGCCTGCTGGTGGAATCTCTCAGGCAGCAGGTGGGAGAGCTACAGGAGGAGGTGGCCAGGCTGAGGAGCATTCGAAGCCATGAGGAATTCCTGGACAGTATTCCTGTGGAGTCCACGGAGGTCACTGTCCTAGGATGTGGGACTGTTGACCAGCCACTTATGGAGGAGGCAGTGGTGCAGGGTGAGCACTGGCAGCTGGTTACTTCCGGCAGCAGGCAGTGTTCCACCCCTGCTCCTAACCCTCCCACTGTGTTGTTACATAACCGTTACACTTTACTTTCAGCAGGAGACAAGGAGTCACCCCCCACAGTTGAGGAGACCAGGCCTTGCACCACCAAGGTTGAGCAGTCTCCTGCCACCACTGCGAGGAGGAAACGTAGGGTAGTGGTGGTTGGAGACTCTCTTCTGAGGGGTACGGAGGCACCCATCTGTCGCCCTGACAGCTCATCTCGAGAGGTATGCTGTCTGCCAGGGGCCCGTATCCGAGATGTTACGGAGGCATTGTCGAGGATTATCCGGCCCTCTGACTACTACCCCATGCTACTCATCCACGTGGGCACAAATGATACTGCCAGGTGTGACACTGAGCGGATCAAGTGTGACTACAGGGCTTTGGGAGTACTGGTGAAGGAGTTTGGAGCGCAGGTGGTATTCTCTTCTATCCTTCCTGTCAAAGGTAGGCGCCCGGGCAGAGAGAGGTGCATCCTGGAGGTGAATGCCTGGCTGCGACGATGGTGTCACCAGGAGGGATTCGGCTTCCTTGATCACGGGGTGCTCTTCCAGGAAGGACTGCTTGGCGGAGATGGAGTTCACCTTTCCAGGAGCGGGAAGGCCTTGTTTGGACACAGACTGGCTAACCTTGTGAGGAGGGCTTTAAACTAGGTTTGTTGGGGGCAGGTGAGCAAAGCCCACAGGTAAGTGCTGAATGTGCGGGACTGGGAGATGGGTTGGAAATGGGGGGGACTACGGCCTATAATGGCAAGGAGAAAGGAGGGTCAGGGCACAACAGGGAGGCAAGATCAAATCAGTATCTTAGATGCCTATATACAAATGCGAGAAGTATGGGTAATAAGCAGGAAGAACTGGAATTGCTAACCAATAAATACAACTATGATATCATTGGTATTACAGAAACCTGGTGGGATGGGACGCATGATTGGAATGTTGGTATGGAAGGGTACGACTTGCTCAGGAAGGACAGACAGGGAAAAAAGGGAGGAGGGGTTGCCTTGTATATTAAAAATGTACACATTTGGACTGAAGTGGAGATGAATGTAGGAGATAGCTGTGTAGAGAGTCTCTGGGTTAAGCTAAAAGGGGTAAAAAATGAGGGTGATATCATGCTAGGAGTCTACTACAGGCCACCTAGCCAGGTGGAAGAGGTGGATGAGGCCTTTTTTAAACAATTAACAAAACTATCTAAAGCCCAAGATTTGGTGGTGATGGGGGACTTCAACTATCCAGACATATGTTGGGAAACTAACACAGCGAGGCACAGGCTATCCAATAAGTTTCTGGACTGCATTGGAGACAACTTTCTGTTTCAGAAGGTTGAAAAAGCTACCAGAGGAGAAGCTGTTCTGGATTTGGTTTTAACAAATAGGGAGGAACTAGTTGAGAACTTGAAAGTGGAAGACAGTATAGGGGACAGTGATCATGAAATAATAGAGTTCATGATCTTAAGGAAAGGTAGAAGGGAGACCAGCACAATTGAGGTAATGGATTTCAGGAAGGCAGATTTTGATAAGCTCAGAGAACTTGTAGGTAAGGTCCCATGGGAAGCAAGACTGAAGGGAAAAACAACTGAGGAGAGTTGGAAGTATTTCAAAGGGACGTTGTTAAGGGCCCAAAAGCAAACAATTCCGCTGTGTAGGAAAGATAGAAAATATGGCAAAAGACCAGCTTGGCTTAACAAAGAGATCTTGCACGATCTCAAAATAAAAAAGGAGTCATATAAAAAATGGAAACTAGGACAACTAACAAAGGATGAATATAGGCAAGCAACACGGGAATGCAGGGGCAAGATTAGAAAGGCAAAGGCACAAAATGAGATCAAACTAGCTACAGGCATAAAGGGAAACAAGAAGACCTTTTATAAATACATTAAAAGCAAGAGGAAGACCAAGGACAGGGTAGGCCCACTGCTTAGTGAGGAGGGAGAAGCAGTAACAGGAAACTTGGAAATGGCGGAGATGCTCAATGACTTCTTTGTTTCGGTCTTCACCGAGAAGTCTGGAGGTGTGCCTAACGTAGTAAATACAAGCAGAGAGAGGGTAAGTTTAGAAGATAGGATACACAAAGAACAAGTTAAAAATCACTTAGGAAAGTTAGATGTCAGCAAGTCACCAGGTCCTGATGAAATGCATCCCAGGATACTCAAGGAGCTGATAAGGAGGTATCTGAGCCTTTAGCTATGATCTTTGAAAAATCATGGCAGACAGGGGAGATTCCAGAAGACTGGAAAAGGGCAAATATTGTGCCCATCTATAAAAAGGGGAATAAGAACAACCCAGGAAACTATAGACCGGTCAGTTTAACGTCTGTCCCAGGGAAGATAATGGAGCAGGTAATTAAGGAAATCATATGCAAACACTTGGAAGGTAATAAAGTGATAGGGAATAGCCAGCATGGGTTTGTGAAGAACAAGTCATGCCAAACTAATCTGATAGCTTTCTTTGATAAGATAACGAGCCTTGTGGATAAGGGAGAAGCGGTGGATGTCATATACCTAGACTTTAGTAAGGCATTTGATACGGTCTCGCATGATATTCTTTATTGATAAACGAGGCAAATATAACTTAGATAGGGCCACGATAAGGTGGGTGCATAATTGGCTGGATAACCGTAGTCAGAGAGTTGTTGTTAACGGTTCTAAATCCTGCTGGAAAGGGATAACAAGTGGAGTTCCTCAAGGGTCTGTTTTGGGACCCGTACTGTTCAATATCTTCATCAATGACTTAGATATTGGGATAGAGAGTACGCTTATTAAGTTTGCAGATGATACCAAACTGGGTGGGGTTGCGACTTCATTGGAGGATAGGGACATCAGGAAGGCGAAAGCGCAAATGGAGTTGCGACTGGCTAAGGATGTGAAGGATAACAAGAAAGGTTTCTACAGGCATGTCAACAAAAAGAAGGTGATCAGAGAGGGTGTGCAGTCCCTAATGGATGAAGGAGGTAACCTAGTGACAGAGGATGTAGGGAAAGCTGAAGTACTCAATGCTTTCTTTGCCTCTGTATTCACGGACAAGGTCGGCTCCTGGACTTCTGTGCTAAGCGACGCAAGATGGGAAGAAGATGGACAGCCCTTGGTGGGTAAAGAACAGGTTAGGAACTATTTAGAAAAACTAAACGTACACAAATCCATGGGTCCAGACTTAATGCACCCAAGGGTACTGAAGGAGTTGGCAAATGTCATTGAGGAGCCTTTGGCCATTATCTTTGAAAAGTCGTGGAGATCGGGCGAAATCCCGGATGATTGGAAAAGGGCAAATGTAGTGCCCATCTTTAAAAAAGGGAAGAAGGACGATCCAGGGAACTATAGGCCGGTCAGTCTTACCTCGGTTCCTGGAAAAATCATGGAAGGGATCCTAAAGGAATCCATTTTGAGACACTTGAATGAGAGGAAAGTGATCAGGAATAGTCAGCATGGATTCACAAAGGGCAAGTCGTGCTTGACCAATCTGATTGGCTTCTATGATGAGGTAACTGGCTCAGTGGACATGGGAAAGTCAGTGGATGTTGTGTACCTTGACTTTAGCAAGGCTTTTGATACGGTCTCCCACGATATTCTTGCCAGCAAGTTAAGGGAATGCGGATTGGATAAATGGATGGTAAGATGGATAGAAAGATGGCTAGAAGGCCGGGCCCAGCGGGTAGTGATCAACGGTTCGATGTCAGGATGGAGGTCGGTTTCTAGTGGAGTGCCCCAAGGTTCGGTTCTAGGACCGGTTTTGTTCAATATCTTTATTAATGACCTGGATGAGGGGATAGATTGCACCCTCAGCAAGTTTGCAGATGACACTAAGCTAGGGGGAGAGGTAGATACGCTTAAGGGCAGAGATAGGGTCCAGAGTGACTTAGACAAATTGGAGGATTGGGCCACTAGAAATCTCATGAGATTCAACAAAGACAAGTGTAGAGTCCTGCACTTGGGACGGAAGAATCCCAAGCATAGTTACAGGCTGGGGACCAACCAGTTAAGTAGTAGTTCTGCAGAAAAGGACCTGGGGGTTACAGTGGATGAGAAGCTAGATATGAGTCAACAGTGTGCCCTTGTAGCCAAGAAGGCTAATGGCATATTAGGATGCATTAAGAGGAGCATTGCCAGCAGATCCAGAGATGTCATTATCCCCCTTTATTCGGCTTTGGTGAGGCCACATCTGGAGTACTGTGTCCAGTTCTGGGCCCCCCACTACAAAAAGGATGCGGACGCATTGGAGAGGGTCCAGCGGAGGGCAACCAAAATGATTAGGGGTCTGGAGCATATGACCTACGAGGAGAGGCTGAGGGACTTGGGTCTGTTTAGTCTGCAGAAGCGAAGAGTGAGGGGGGACTTGATAGCAGCCTTCAACTTCCTGAAGGGAGGTTCCAAAGAGGATGGAGAGAGGCTGTTCTCAGTAGTGACAGATGGCAGAACAAGGAGCAATGGTCTCAAGTTGTGGTGGGAGAGGTCCAGATTGGATATTAGGAAAAACTATTTTACTAGGAGGGTAGTGAAGCATTGGAATGGGTTACCTAGGGAAGTAGTGGAGTCTCCATCCCTAGAGGTGTTTAAGTCTCGGCTTGACAAAG
Organism: Pelodiscus sinensis; assembly: GCF_052426305.1. Lineage (NCBI taxonomy): Eukaryota > Metazoa > Chordata > Testudines > Trionychidae > Pelodiscus > Pelodiscus sinensis. Next base: position 33,547,675 of record NC_143067.1, on the reverse strand, counting down.
CCCTGGCCGGGTTGATTTAGATGGGATTGGTCCTGCCTAGAGCGGAGGGCTGGACTTGACGACCTTCTGAGGTCTCTTCCAGTTCTGATTCTATAAGGGGATGGTTGGATGAAATAACATGATCTTGGTAACTAATTGACCATTCATTTCCAGTTGGAAATAGGTCAATGGAGGGATGATAGGAGTTGCTATAGGGAACTTTCTGGGTGTCTGGCTGGTGAGTCTTGCCCACATGCTCAGGGTTTAGCTGATCGCCATATTTGGGGTCAGGAAGGAATTTTCCTCCAGGGTAGATTGGCAGAGGCCCTGGAGGTTTTTCACCTTCCTCTGTAGCATTGGGCACAGATCACAGCTGAAGGACTCTCTGCATGTTGGGGCCTTCAAAGTATTGGAAGGCTTCAATATCTGAGACATAGGTGAGAGGATTATTCTAAGAGGGGTGGGCGAGATTCTGTGGCCTGCACTGTGCAGGGGGTCAGACTAGATTATCATAATGGTCCCTTCTGACCTTAAAGTCTATGAGACATAATTCAAAATGACCTTAGCAAGTTAGAGAAATGGTCAGAGGTAAACAGGATGAGGTTTAATAAAGAGAAATGCAAAGTACTCCACTTAGGAAGGAACAATCAGTTCCATACATACAAGATGGGAAGCGACTGTCTAGGAAGGAGCATGGCAGAAAGGGATCTAGGGGTCATAGTGGACCACAAGTTGAATATGAGTCAACAGTGTGATGCTGTTGCAAAAAAAGCAAATATGATTCTAGGTTGTATCAACAGGTGTGTTGTAAGCAAAACTCGTGAAGTCATTCTGCCGCTCTACTCTGCACTAGTTAGGCCTCAGCTAGAGTACTGTGTCCAGTTCTGGGCGCCACATTTCAAGAAAGATGTGGAGAAATTGGAAAGGGTACAGAGAAGAGCGACAAGAATGATTAAAGGTCTAGAGAACATGACCTATGAAGCCAGGCTTCGTGAACTGGGCTTGTTTAGTTTGGAAAAAAGAAGATTAAGGGGGGACATGATAGCGGTTTTCAAATATCTAAAAGGGTGTCACAAGGAGGAAGGAGAAAATTTGTTCCTCTTGGCTTCTGAGGACAGGACAAGGAGTAATGGGCTTAAAGTGCAGCAGGGGAGGTTTAGATTTGACATTAGGAAAAAATTCCTAACTGTCAGGGTGGTCAATTATTGGAATAAATTGACAAGGGAGGTGGTGGAATCTCCCTCTCTGGAGATATTTAAGAACAGGTTAAATAGACATCTGTCAGGGATGGTGTAGATGGAGCTTGGTCCTGCCTTGAGGGCGGGGGGCTGGACTCGATGACCTCTTGAGGTCCCTTCCAGTCCTATGATTCTATGATTCTATGATTATCTCTGTATTATCAGAGATTCAAATGCTCTTTGTTCAGAGATGCTAATTTTGGATAGATAGATAGATAGATAGATAGATAGATAGATAGATAGATAGATAGATAGATAGATAGATAGATAGATAGATAGATAGATAGATAGATAAAGAGGAAACTGAAAGCCAGGTGAGATTACATTTGAACATAAGAACATAAGAATGGCCATACTGAGTCAGACCAAGGGTCCATCCAGCCCAGCATCCTGTCTGCCGACAGTGGCCAATGCCTGGTGCCCCAGAAGGAGTGAACCGAACAGGTAATAATCAAGCAATCTCTCTCCTGCCATCCATCTCCACCCTCTGACAAACAGAGCCTAGAGACACTCATTCCTTACCCACCCTAGCTAATAGCCATTAATGGACTTAACCTCCATGAATTTATCTAGTTCTCTTTTAAACACTGTTATAGTCCTAGCCTTCACAACCTCCTCAGGCAAGGAGTTCTACAGGTTGACTGTGCGCTATGTGAAGAACTTCCTTTTATTTGTTTTAGACCTGATGCCCATTAATTTTATTTGGTGGCCTATGTTTGACATAAATAATTCAAAGAGCTGGACGTTTACATAATGTTGCCATTTCAGTTCATAATGCATCACTGTCTCTACAAACTGCTTCACACAGATGTTGAGTAATATAGGTGAGATACTATAAAATAGGTGAATTGAGTACTGAGAGACTCAGTAGCTGAGGGTTTTGGAGGTGGAAAAACAGCTGCCAATAAACATTTGGGTTTGGTCTGACACCAAACATTTGGGTTTGGTCTGACAGTGGAGACCTTTTGAGGCATTTCCAGGGACTCTTGCAACTCCTTGAAACAAGACTATAAGATGATCAGAATCATCATAACAGAATTCTGCCTCTGAATTAAGTTTCTTCTAAATTAAAGCACTGTTATAAATGGTGTTTTCACAAGCTGCATTTATTGAATAGATGAATGTAAAATGCTTAAAATACTGATTTTTTAAATAAAACCCACAGTGAATTTAGAATCTTATTTTTGCAGACAGCTCCACTTATCGTATATTAAATTCAAAATGATCACTAAGATCATTTTTAAAATTCCTCAAATTTATGCATTTTCTGATTTACTTCTGAACGGAGCTAAAAATAATGTTATTTTTAACATGCCATGTACATAATTATAATAAAATAGATGTACTTAAGCAAGCTGATAATTGAAAAGGAATATGGAGCAGCGTGCAACATGAGATAGCACTGTATAAAAAATTCAGAAATAGTATGAAAAACTAAGCAGATAGATAGATAGATAGATAGATAGATAGATAGATAGATAGATAGATAGAGAGATAGAGAGATAGAGAGATAGAAATTCAGAATTAGTATGATAAAACTAAGCAGTGTTCCCTTACACCATTTTATTTATATTTTACATATTTATATGTGTATATGCAATTAGTTGTAAGCCTAATAATGAATTGTGTATGTATTCAATATGTGTGAGATGTTTAAACACTCATGTTTAAACACTCAGGCTAGGTCTACACTTGCGGTTTCTTGCGCAAGAATATCTTGCGCAAGGGTTCTTCTGCAAGAAGTCTTGCACAAGAAAATGTCCACACTGCCATGTGTGTGCTGTGCTTTTGCGCAAGAGCTCCCATGGCAGCGTGGATGCTCTCTTGCGCAAGAAAGCTCTGACGGCCATTTTAGCCATAGGGCTTTCTTGCGCAAGAAATCCCTGCCGAGCATCCACACTGCCCTCTTGCGCAAGAGCTCCTGCGCAAGAGGGCTTACACCTGTTAAAAAAGAGCGTAGCTCTTGTGCAAGAAGCCCTCTCTTACCACGCCGTACTGTAAATTTCCTTGCGCAAGAGCAGGCAGGCAGTGTAGATGCTCTGCGAATTCTTGCGCAAGAACGGCCATACTTGCACAAGAAGCAGAGAGTGTAGACATAGCCACAGTGTATTATTAGGCTTAGACCGAATGGAAAAAAATGCAATAATCCAACTGATACAACTATTCTTTGGTTAACAACATGGCTGTGTCTACATTGGCACCCTTTTCCGGAAAAGGGATGCTAATGAGACACATCGCAATTGCAAATCCGTGGGGGATTTAAATATCCCCCGCGGCATTTGCATTTACATGGCTGCCGCTTTTTTCCGGCTTGGGGATAAGCCGAAGAAAAGCGCCAGTCTAGACATGATTCTCCGGAAAATAAACCCTGTTCCGGAGGATCTTTTATTCCTACTTGAATAAAAGGAAAAGGGTTTATTTTCCGGAGAATCACGTCTAGACTGGCACTTTTCTCCGGATTATCCCCAAGCCAGAAAAAAGCAGCAGCCATGTAAATGCAAATGCCACGGGGGATATTTAAATCCCCCGCGGATTTGCAATTGCGATATGTCTCATTAGCATCCCTTTTCCAAGGGTGCCAATGTAGACACAGCCGATATGTAAATCTTTGTAATAAAAAAAATTGCAGACAGTGGAAAGTACAGTTCAACGTGAACAAAAATGTCATAATCTGGTCCTAGAGTTATTAAAGGTAACCCTGGTGAACAGACTTCTACGGAAAGAGAAAGTGTACTTAAATATAATGCAACATACATTACTGCAATATTTCCTTGGGTTTAATTCTGATATACATATATAAACACACATACTCCTGTGTTTAACTATAATAAGGTTAACTAAAACAATGTGAACATCCAAACCTACTCTAATTTATTTTTATCGTTCAGCCAATTACAACACATTCATTCCTAGAGTAGATTGACTTTATCAGATACACACTTCCCTTGTGCAAAAATATACAAAGGCATTATTCAAATTAAATTACACTTTGAACAGAAGTATTGTTGCTTGCTTACTTTGCTGACCTAGCCTATCATCTGAGTCTACTTGATTAAATCAACATTGCTCTCTCAAACACCCACATACACATATACCCAAAGCTCCTAGAACAGCAGTTTTATCTTCAATAAGCATTCTCCTTTCACATGATGGCAAAATTATGACTTCACCTTGAAATATGAAATTTTAGAAAGTATTTGATAAATATAGTTTAGTTTCATTTAGAATGCCTCATTATAGTGTACAATACATTTGTTCCATCTTGTAAAATTACCATCCAGTTAATGAAATAGCATCTCATTATCACTTCCCTGTACTATTAAATCTAAGACAAGAAGTGGGGTGAAACTGAGCAGAAGTGATAATTAGTGAGGTTCTATAATAATGGCTTTTGTTACAAGTTACTAATAACTTGTCAAAGGTCATTCAAATACTAAATTTTGAATTATTTGCTACAAACTTGATCCATACCAAAAAAATCACAACTATTAAAATCTCAAACAGAAGGCCTAGCATGAAAAACATCAGCACAAACCTTGTGTGGGTTTAGACCCAGAGCATATATGAGGGAAAGGAAGCCCTTACATTACTGCAAAATGCCTGCCAACATAGGTGACCATCAAGACGTGGTGAATCTCCAAACCAAAGACCCTGAAATACAACACTTCATTTTTTGTCTGTAATGTCATTACTTTGGCTCTAGGCAAGGAGTTGCATGAGCCGCTTACTTGAACAAAATTATAGATGATCATTGTTAAGTCCTTAAGCCCCCTCTGCTAGTCAATTCCCTCATTCCCAAACTGCTTCCCTCCAGAAGCGCTCTCGAGTTTTGAGATCAAATCCAAATTAGATCTGCTTAAGCAGCTGGGCTTTGATACCATACTTGATGACCTTTTAAATTTGTCATTTAGGAAATATTTCACAAGCTTTCCTGACGTACAAGGTATTTCCATGCCCATAAACATTGACATATCTTGTATTATCTCTCTATGTATTAAAAAAACCTCTTCCTATGAGATGACAGAGTGACGTAATCACGTCACTCTGCATCCCACAGTTTTTCCCCCTCCCCGCTGCTAAGCCAGCAGGGATCGGCATCCTATGGCTCCCGAGCAGGAGCAGCAGCAGCAACAGCAGCAGCAGCACTACTAAAGGTAAACTGAGCTTGTGGGGGGAAGGAGGAATTGTGGCAGCAGTGAGAGGGGGTGGGAGTAGGCAGCTGAGAGGCCCACGCCAGGGACCATGTATAACACAGGGGTTTTTAAATTGCACTGCTCTGGCAGGGTGGGGCTGCAGGGGCTGTAGTGAGTCCAGGACACCTCCCCACTGCGGGCTTCACCACCGCAATCCTGCCCCTCCGTCATCGGACAACCTCACTTTAAAACTCCGGCAGCTGTCAAGTGGCGGGCGGCTGTCAGAGTTTTAAATTGCAGTCCACCATCTTGGGCCCCTCCCATCAGCTGCTGGGGGGAGGGAGGGGAGAGCATGGGGCTTGGCATGGCCAGGGAGGGACTGTGAGGGACAGCTGGGACTGGAGCGGAGGGGAGAGTGAACTGCTAGGCCACACCCCCTAACAGGAGGAGAAGGAGTGGTCCATGCCCTTATATCCCTGCCCTTATATCCCTTATATAAGAGCCATGCCCTTATATCCCTGGCTGGTGGGAAGAGGGGCAAGGGCCAGTGCATCTTTGGCATTGTGGGGGCATGAGCCAGTGCGGCCTCAGATGCTTCCCAGTAGCTGGGGAGAGCGCCAGGGAAGCTCAACCTTACCTTGGCCGTCTTCCCCAGCAGCCGGGGGCAGAGGAACCAAGAGCCAGGGCCAGCTGGGGAAGATGGCAGGGTCTATGAGGCCCCAGAGAGGCCCCTCTAACCCCCCTGGCAGCTGGAGGGGGAGAGCCGGGCCAGCTGTGGCCCATCCCAACCCCCCAGGGCAAGCCAGGACTGCCATACCTCAGCCTGGCTCTTCCCAGCGGCCAGGCAATAAGCCGGTGCTGCCTAGCCCCAGAGAAGGAGGTCAGCAAGCGGAGCGAGCAGGGGGCACTGCCCCTTAATCATTTAAAAAAATCCTCCTTGTGTTGTGTATAGGCCACAACTTGGGAATACGCCTGAGTCCTGTGGCAGACCTAAGCAGATATACTCCTGGGGCACCGCTTCCCGCTGCTGCCCAGCAACGCCCTTGTTTCTGTGAAGAGAGGGGTGTCACGCTGTTCAGGCTGAACCTCTGTAATCCGGAATCCCTGGTCTGGCAACATCTGTCGTCTGGCAGGACCACGGGTGTTTTAGGACCAGGGAGTCCTGGTGGAGGGCTGGCGTCTGGGCTCCCAGCTACTGGGCTTCCTGATATGCCACAGCTGGGCAGCCAGGCACAACCCAGCAGGGCTGCCTGGCAGGGGCAGGAGCCTAGCACACCACAGTGGAGCTGCCCTATGGGGCCAGGAGTTCAGCCCACAGCAGCAGGGCTGCCCAGCAGGGCCAGGAGCCCGGTGTGCAGGGAGTTGGGCTTCCTGGCATATCAGGGAAGGACATGGGGGGGCGGGGCAGGCAGCAAGAGGGACCTGGCTAGGAGGCTGGTGGCTGGTCCAAGGCTGGAGAGAGCCGGTAGCAGGGGAGCCAGATATGACCTCCCCATGCCCATCAAATCCCTCATCTGGGACTGGTCAGGTCCTGAGCATGCTGGACCAGGGAGGTCTAGCCTGTACTTCCAAAAGGAAAGATTTGGACACAGCTCTGCAAGCTCTCCGCCTTCGCATATGTGATTGCCCTGCAGGTCAATTGGACAGTTTTAGTTTGTTTGGGTTTGCTTTTAACACTCTTCTCACTTGCTCGAATCAATACTACACTTTAAATCTTTCATTAAATCTACAGTGTTCTTTTTGTTCCTGGATGTAAAGTGTATATTAACTTACTTCTAGTTCATCCCTCTTTAGAATGAACCTATGATGAGCAAAGCAGATGTGTAACAATAGTGCAAATTTGCTTCCTTGTATATTCCCATTTAGATCTGCTCTCTTTATAAAGTGAAATATCCCCCTCAACCTCTACTTTTTCTTTTAGTTTGTCCTTAAGGACATGTCTAAACTAGGAAATTATTTAAAAAATAACTTATTTTGGAATAATAACTCCCGAAACAACTATTTCAAAATAGTGCGTCCGAACTACAGGGAAGCCTCAAAATTAGTCTAAGGCAGGCTCCCTTAATGTGGGCGTGCTACTTCGACTTAGAACGCCAGGAAGCACTGGGGAGTAATTACTTTGAATGACTCTGAGGAGTAGTTATTTTGAAATAGCAGCAGTGGAGTGTCCACACTAACATTATTTTGAAATAACTATTTTGAAATAGTGATAGAGATGTAGCCGTGTTAGTCTGGTGTAGCTGACACAAAATACAGGACTATGTAGCACTTTAAAGATAAACCATCTTGTTAGTCTTTAAAGTGCTACATAGTCCTGTATTTTATTTTGAAATAAGCATTATTCCTCATGGAAAGCAGGAGTTATTATTTCAAAATAACCAGCCTCTTATTTTGAAATAACGGCATTGGTAGTGTGAACGCTCCGCTTGTTATTTCAAAATAAATGGAGTTACTTTGAAACAATTCCCTAGTGTAGACAAGGACTAAGACTCCAGTTCACTCTCCAGATCTGCAGTCAAGGTGCTGGCACTCCCTTGTTTGAAATGGGGTCTACAGTTTGCTTCAGTGGCTCTCAGTATCCCCACTGTACAAATTGTTCCAGTATCCCTGTTTGCAGTGGTCCTATTCACAAATATACCAAATTCAGAGTTATAATCAAGGGTATGTCTACACATCAAAGTTAATTCGAAATAACAGCCATTATTTCAAATTAACGTTAATAGCATCTATACAGGCAAACCGCTATTTTGAAATAAAATCGAAATAGCGGGGCGCTTAATTCGAATTACTTAAACCTCATTCTACGAGGAATAATGCCAAGATCGAAATAGCTAATTAGAAATAAGTGCTGTGTAGACGCTTATTTCAAAATAGGGGGCCTCCAGCCCTTTCCAGGGAGCCCTGGTGGCCACTCTGGGCCAAACCAGGAAAACTCCTCTCCTCTCCCCCAGCCCGGGAGCCCTTAAAGGGGTAGACTCTGGCCACACTGCATGTTACCATCTATAGGCCTGCAAGCACAGAGCCAGCAGTCACTGATCCTGACACAGTGGCCCCAAGATGAGCCGGGCAGCCAGATCCAGCCAGCCCTCCACCACCCAGTCCCCCAGCTCCCAGGAGCCAGCCAAGGGCCGGAGAAGGCGGGCGCCATCCTGGACTAGTGCAGAGATCATTGAGCTTATTGAGGTATGGGGAGAGGCCTCCACCGTCTATGATCTCCGCACTAGAGGGAGGAACGCGGCCATCTACAGCCGCATAGCTGCCACCATGGCCACTAAAGGCCACATACGCACCCCAGAACAGGTGCACATGAAAATTAAAGAATTGCAGTAGGGATATGCCAGGGCCACACGGAGCAGCTCCCCAACAGGGGCACATACCTGCCCCTATATCGAGGCCCTGGACCGCATCCAGAGGGGCAGGATGGTCTGTGCCAGCCCAGATGGCAGCGGGCCGGGAGCAGAGGGCCCTGACCAGGGCACGGAGGAGGAGCCGCCTCGGAGGGTGCCATGGAGGGTGCCACACCAGATGGACCCCCGAGCTGACCCAGCAGCGGAGTCACTAGGGTCGTCCAGGGAGGCCACATCATGTAAGTGCCATCACTGTCCCCTTCCTGGGAGAGTGGGGGGTGGGGAGGAAGACCAGGGACCGCGTGCATGGGCCTTGCTTACCACGGATCACGCAGCAACCTGTGCACATGCAAGCATGTGCCGTGCCACCCCTGGGCAGGTGGCTCCAGCTATGTGACACCCAGGGGCCGTGGCCTGATAGCCACACACATGTGTGAAGAGACCTGACATGCTCCTGACCCCGGGGTGGGACACAGCAGGATGCCCTCATTTCACAAGCCCCCTCTACTCAGAGGCAAGGGACATCTCCCCCCTCACCTTGGCCACACTATACACAGCACAGGAGCATCGGTGTGGTCTCGGGGCAGCTACCGCTACCGGGGATAGCCAGACATTCCGACCATGGCCTGTTTGCAAACACAGCGGTGCAGAGGGGGGCTGGGCTTCACTCACTGTGTCCCCAGGGAGAAATGACCACTTCTCTTCTTTCTCCACAGCCACACCACCTGCACCTGCAGGATGCACCACCCCGCCTGGGACATCCTCCCACACCCGAGGGCTCAGCAGGTCCACCTGAACACTGCAGGGGTACTGAGACCAGCAGCTGGAGGCCCTGCGAGCCCTGCACTGCACCATGGAGCAGAGGGTGCAGGATGACCAGGAGTCCCGGCGGGAGCTGCTTGCCCAGGGTCGTGCCATCTGTGCCCATCTGCAGACCCTGGTGCAGAGCGTGCTGCCTCATGCCGTTCCAGTGTCTGCTGCCTCCCCAGCTCCTGCTCCTCCTCCCACTCCTTCTCCTCCTCCCACCTCTCCCTCCTCAACCTCCACACCCTCCTCCTCAACCTTCACACCCTCCTCCCCATCCTCCTGGGGATGCTAAGGCCCCTGCACCCACCATGCTGGGAGGCAGTTGGCCTGGCAAGACCCCCACCCCTGAACTTCCCTTCCCCCTTGTTCTCCTTGCTTCCCCCTTCCAGCTCCCTCCTCTCAGTTTTCCCCTCTGATCTCCCACCCTCTCTTCTCCCCTCTCCCTCCTCCTTTCCCCAGTCTCCCCAGAGTTTCATCCCCCCCCCCAGTTTTGTTAAATAAAGAGAATTTATATTTTTGAAAATATGTGTATTTACTTGACAGAAGGAAGGAGGGGCTAGGGAGGGGTAATTGGAAGGCAGGCAGGCAAGCAGGGACACCTGAGAACCGGCTGCCCGGGGAGAGGGGGTGTCCCTTTAAGCACAGGCCTCAGATATGCTCAGGCAACAGCCACACAAAGACACTCCTTACCTGATGCCCTAGCCCTGACCTGATTCTGGCTGGCCTTAACTCTGAATCAGTGTCCACTCAGTGTGGACGCGGTATTTCAAAATAGCAAAATGCTATTTTGAAATGCATTTTGTGTATAGACGTGTTATTTCAAAATAACTTATTTAGAATTAACTATTTTGAAATAACTCTGTAGTATAGACATACCCCAGGTTCCACTTGCAGAATCTTTACTGATGAAGAAACACCAAAAGAACTTTCCTTGGCTTTTAAGTCTCAAAGTTTTTGGGGGAAGCCAGTTAAGAAAAAATACTAACAGAAACCTAGGCAAACCATTCACATGCACACAAATAATTTTTACAGTTTAGAAACCATGCTTGCAGAATAACCTATGTGCAACCTATGACATCAGAAATATAAAATTGAACAAATATGCAAGGAACAACAAATATTGAGAGCAACATGCCCAAGACCAAGACAGTGAAAATAAGAAACTAAACAAGTGAAACATCACAGCTGTAGAGTCCTAAATCTTGACCTGTTCTCTCTCTCCATTTTCCCCATGCAATTTTATCTTTTGATTTTGAGCATAAACGGAAGTCTCTGATTCCATGATGTCTTGGGAAAATGCCAAATTATGGTGTTCATTCTATTTTTGATTGAGACAGCAACAAAAAACAAGGTCAGGGCCAACTTAGATTACCTTCTGTGAGTGTATATCGTTAAAGATTTCAGCTGTACATATTAGTGGCATTATTTGCAAAACTGTAGCATTTAATCTATGAGCTTTGTAAGAATTTTAAAAGGACATGGGGGATTTTTTAAAAGTACTTCCCCTCTTATGCTCTTAGGTAATAAGCCCTAAGAAGTACAAAGCAAAAATACATTTCTGTTACCAAATCTGTCTTGCATTTTGTTGCACTTGGATAGTGGCATTACTGTAAATGATACTGGCTTATTGTTTCCATTAAAGAAAAAGAAAAAAACCCCAAACTTTTAAACAATTTTAAAGATAAGAAGATAAAGGGAAGAGGAAAAAAATATAGGTCAACAGGTACTGATGCATTTCTACATCTCACAGGGATGTGCTATTTTTGTGTGCTTTTGTCTTCCATCAGTATAGGAAGTACATTATCCAGTGGTGTTCAGAGGGCTCAGTGCTAAGGACTCCTCCCCGTGTTTCACTCTAAGTAAGTGGCAAAGCTGTCCCTCAACTGTTTCAATTCCGGTAACACTGCCAACAATTCTGACACTTCAGAACTCTCCCAGTGTCCCCTGACTGCAGCCTCTCAAACTCATGCCCAATAATTGTAACCTGAGGCTTAAAACCACAATCTGGCCTTTTAATTTCATGATGGTCTGATTTTCAGAGTCATTCTCTACAGCTCCTTCTTTATTTTTACAGTAATTATTTTGAATCATGAATCTCATAGTAGATGCATTTAAAATTTAAGCACAGATTAATGCCATATAACCTTGAAATATTTCCTTGCTCCACTGAAATCTGATATAGGTTTATTTCCCCTGATTTTTGTTCTCCTCTATTCCTCAATATAGAAAATAAAATGAGGGTCACTACAACTTAAGATACATTTTTATCTGTCAATTTTATTGTCTGACTCTTTACCTTAATAATATAACTTGAGTCCTGAGAGGTCTCCTCTGCCCACAGGACTAATTTCATTTACCTTCTGACATATAATTGTAAAACTCAGAAAAAAAGTAACTTCAAAACAATTTGAAATATTGGATTTTTAGTTATGTTACAGTAGACGCCTTCAATTCACTTAAAACAGTAGTGTAAAATTATCATTTTGTGTTATGTCATGATGTTCCCAATGATAGTATCAAGTACCAGCAACTAAGGTGCTGATATAGAAAAGTGGCAGTCAAAGCCAAATTTGGTCAACCTAATTCAATCATTGCTGACATAGATGCATCTTCATAATACCATCAGAAGAAAAAAATAAGCCACCGTAAAATAGGAAGCAGTACCTGGCTATCTCCTTTTATGCTATAGCTGATTATTCCCCTTAAAATGTGACAGTTGAACTAAACTTAGATTTCATACTAACCTGAAAGCTTTTCTCCTGGGAAGATCTGCTCTGTCCCTGTAAGCATTGTAGTAGTGCACTCTTGATCTACTTCTTGATTCTACATGTTTTTTCCTGTTTCTATTTTTCATGACTCTAGCCTGTGTTTTTTTGTTTGTTTGCTATATTATGGATACTTACATCTATTTAATGCTCTCCTTTCATCACCTTAATGCAGGTATTGTCTAGTTGCCTTAATGACATCATCTTTAGTAATTTTATGAATCCCAGTAAGGGAGAGAGGGATTACTGATAGGTAGCAAGTATATGCTATATTGCACTGCTAGTCCATACTTTCTCACAGTTGTTCTAATTGTCATCCCAAAACATATCACTGACTTGGTTTCACAGTGCCAGATGATCTTTCTTTTAATAATTAACTATTTTCTTGACGCATGAACAAAGTGCTTACAAAATGTCACTTGGTCCAAAGTACCTCTTAGCAGGAGAGACTTTGATAGGTTAGTTGGGCATTCCACAAGAACCCAAAGAGAATACCATTTACATTGCTTCAGGGATGCAAATGGGTCATAAAACTGCTGTAATCAGCTGAAGATGACCCCTGGGTAGGAAAATGTTCATTGAGTAGCAGTGAAGGTAGCAAATTCAATTCCATCTTCTCTTGTAGCCCTGAGACTAAAAGAGGCGATCAATGCCCTGCTCTAAATCAGCAATTCCTAGTTGGCATCAGGGCCACAATGGACAGCTGCAAGCAGGGCAGAGGCACAGCAGCGGGGGGGGGGGAGGAGTTGCCCCCGGGCACCATGCTAGGGGGGCGCTGGGCTGGGGTGGGACCAGAGCGCACAGGTCCATGCATAGCAGTGAGCCAGGAGCACCTGGCAGGCCATGTGCTGGCTCCCTCTACGAATTGCAATCACAATCAAGCCGAGGCAGCCGGGCAGGGTGGCAGGAGCAGCCGCTTTAAAGGTAGGGTTACCTGTCTCATACCTCCGGTGCCTGGCTCTGCGGGAGGAGGATTTGGTTGGGGGTGCCTGGCTTTGGGGGAGGGGTGGGTGCATTGGGATGGGGGAACTGGGAGAGCCTGGCTCTGGGGAAGGGGTGGGTGCATTGGGATGGGGGAACTGGGAGTGCCTGGCTCTGGGGGAGGGATGGGTGTTTTGAGATGTGGGGAGCTGGCGGGGCCCTGGCTCTGGAGAAGGGGTTTGGCATTGGTTTGTTGAGGATTTCCCAAAGAAAATGCTAGTGTTTTCTATAGGTCACCCACATCGCCTAATCCTAGCAGAGACTTGGAATTAACATGTCTTTCTCAACTAAAAGTCCTATACGTGTTCAGATGTTGTGATTGTGAACACCTGGCAAAGCAGTCTGCCAAAGGCAAGGCTAGCCCTGAATTTTGACATCTATGGCTTCAGTTGAATGGCTTGTGTGAAATTTGGAAGAACAGCTCAGAGAGACTTCTCCCCTTTACTTAAGAATAAAATCTCACGACAGCCTGAAGGAAAAAGTCCTCATGGAAGACAGAAAGCCATGCTTGCAGTGTAACCTCAGCCTTAGGCTACTTATTGCTTCAAATGCCTTCAAGAAAATATTGAAAGTATTTCTCATGTTGTGTGTGAGAAAAAACAGTGTTATTTTAACAAGTAAGTTAATCTCTTACATTCATAACTATGATGTAGTTTATCGCTGTGCGATAGTATGAAAAACAACTAGGTTAACTAGGTAAGCAGTTAGGAAACATTACAGATTGCTTACAATAAACTTGATACGCTCAAAATCTTTTTACTTTTTATTCATTAAAGCAAGGAGTTACTTGTTTGCTATAACAATGGTTTTAAATTCTTGATTGAAATATAGCGATGAAATTCATATTTAGGTTGTATAACATTTATTTCTCTTGTATTTTATAAAACTTACATACTTTAAACATTTGAAATTTTTTATGCAATAGACATGAACCTAATGAAAATGGGATATAAACAAATTAAAGAGAAAAAATTAATTTAACAGACTGTAAACCACAAAAACTATCATTTAAATTTTATATTTGTCTGTAGTTAGTAAAATAAGTAATTCATTAAATGATAAGTATCCTAAGAGGTGGATTATTTACAGTGGCGTAACAAGGGGCGGCGGGGGGGCAATTTCCCCCGAGTGCCACACTAAGGGGGTGGCGCCAATCCACTCACCCTATCATCCCTTGGCTCGCCTGCTCCTCCTCTACTTGCTGCCGCTGGCTGGAGCCTCCTCACTGCCCCGAGTCTGAGCCTCCTCCATCTCTGTTGGCAGGTCAGTGTATGTGGGGGCTGAGCCCCAAATTGGAGGGGTAGGGTGAAGACGCAGTACAAGCTCCTCTCCTCCTCCCAGGGTTGGGCTCAGCCGTGCACCAGTTCAGGGCCCCACCACATGGCAGTGGGGGCGAGGGTGGGGAGGCATTGCCTTTGCCCCCCGGGGCGCATAACACCCTCGCTGCACCTCTAAGGCAGAGTAAATTAGCTGTGACACGACAAATGAAATTCATGGCCAATCCATATTTTAGCCCAGCCTTATGTTTGGTGACTTTGCAGAGCGACAATGGGAAAACTAGGCTAGTGAGTGGGCAGTTATGAGTGGCCCACTTTCATCTCAGTGCATTGCATATCCAAGACAGTCTTCTGGGATAGAGTAAGGGCCAGATTAAGGCATGGGCTAGCTGGGCAGCTGCCCGGGGCACCAACCTATGGGGGGCGCCTGATGGCAGCTGTAAAGGGCACGCAGCGCCCATTATAGCTGCCATCAGGTGCCGCATGTCTGGCTCCTGGATTGCAGGCTGCAGCAGCTTCTAGAAGCCACCCTGAAGGGGCCACCCAGGGTGGGGGACGCGTAAACCCCCGCGGTGCCCTTCCCCCCACGGCCGCAGGCCCCTGCACGGCCAAGCTCAGCCCGCCCTGGGCAGTCCCGGGCTGCGCACCAGCGGCTGTAGCTGGGCGAGCCCAGGCTGGGCATGTCTGTCCTGCTGCCTCCAGCTCCGCGTGCCCTCCCCCACGTGCCGAACAGGGGGTGGGGCCGCGCATGCGCCATCCCCCAACCCGGGGCGCAATTAAACTGTCTGCCCCCAGGGTGCCGGAATGGCTCGGTCCAGCCCTGGATAGAGTAGTTTTGCTAACTGCACTTGCATTACTAGAATTTGCAGGGTGTGCTCAATGAACGATAGCAGTGCTTTGGTTTAATGCAGAGGAAGCACACAGTTCTCACAGTCAATGCTGTGTGCAATCAGCATGCACATCACTTCACGTACCCTTGTCACTTTAAAACTGGTGGAAAAAAGTTATATGGATGGGAACTAGCAGAAACTGGTGGGCGACAGTGAACAAAATGTCTCATGCTGTCACACATAGAACCCCAATGGGCCACATGTGACCTTTGGACTGCAGGTTGCCCACCGCTGCAGGAAAGTCCTGTACTCTCCTCCTGATAATGTGTCCTTCTTTTTAAAAAGAAGCCATAATTATAACAACTTTTAGAGAGAAAGGTGACTAAAAGTTCCTTTAGGAGTCATTCATCAATTTCCATTATTTATATACCAAGCAATTAGTAACATTTCTTTATTAAGGCCCAACCCCAATGGTAAACTTTTCTATAGGGATTACTATTATAATCATCATTTACCTGCGGTAACTAGCCAGGTTTACTTAACCTCAATGATGAGGTTTATGTCAGCAAATGTCGACTTTAAAAAAATGCTCTCTGTCAAGTAGACAAATCTAGCAGAGTACCAAGAGAACACAAAGCTTTTGAATTCTATGATAATTTTGAGTGCATAACCTCGAATCTGTGGCTCTCCAAAACTGATTCTCTTTGTTTAGCAAGTACAAGGCACACCCTGTTTAAGATAAATCAAACTTCCTTAAACATGTCTGCTGTACATTTTTGGATGAACATCTGTAATGATTCAGGTAACCTGAAGCTCAGAATCTCATTGGCCATGGTTACAAGAGATTTACAAGGTTTTGTCCTTACACAGTCACATTCTAGTTGGATGCCTCTCTTACAAGGATCACAGCAGTTACAAACAGCATTATAAAGGTCACATTTCAATATGCAACACTAAATTCTAGGCCAACGATTTGAGCAAAGTGTCAGAAATGTAAAAATAAGGTGTTTTTTTCAACTGGATCTTCAGTATCCTGTTTTGTCAGGAAAGAGTTTCTGCCCAAGTAAATCAGCACATTGAAATGAATTTACATTGAATTATTTCAATTTATCAATATGCATTTACACATGTTAATAATTGAAGGCTCACACAATTCTAATTTAAGATAACATTCAGTTACATCAACTCCAAAATTGAAAAAAATAGTCCTAAGCCTTCTGTAAATGAAATTGAATTAGCAGAAGTGTTGAAAATAGTAATATTTGTGTGATTTATAGCAATTAAGCTCCCTCTGTACTACTTGGAAATGTACCGAGAAGTACCAACATTGATTTAATACTAAAAGAAAATTGACAGTTTATTATTTTGAAGTTGAATGATAGAATTTGTGATTAACATCTTGGTATCAAAATTGTTACCTTTTTAGAGTTGTAATAGTGAACTGCAATAAAGCAGTTGAACCATGTCAAAAAAAGGGCATGCAGTGCTTTAAATAAACTCAATAGCATCTATGCATCATGAGTTCAACTAATGTGGTTAGGGGCAAAGTATAAAATTCCATACCAAGAAATGTCTTGTTTTATGTCTATGACTCCTACAAATCTGAAACTGTACTGGAGAGTGCATTTCTCTTGAAGTATAGATTGTTGTTACTTCTTCACAAGAAGCATATCTCACAGGTTATTGATTTGGTTCTGAAGGACACAGTGTTTATTATGTAGGAAACCACTGCCGGGCACAAGTGAAAGAAATTAATGATGGCTTTGTAAGTGTCCATGCAGTGGTGCTGAACCCTAGTGGGGCAACTGTCAATCTATATGATAATACATTCCCAAACTTCATAAAATCAGTGATGTGAAAAGGTACTGATTTTGTGCTAAACAGAATTTGTCAGAGAGGGAGACTATGAAGTTTACTCAAGTTAACACCTCTGCTTGTATAAGAGTCATTTCACATCTGTGTGAATATTTTATCACCAACAATACAGAAACATTTATCTTAAAAGCCTTACTAAATAAAATGCTAATACTGTACATTCAAAAGTCAAGCTGATATATTTTGTCTTGCTCTTCATTTTATAATGTGCCTCCTGTTTTGTTAGTTTGAAAAAGTAGCTTTTTGAAATGCATTTAATAAAACTGTAGCTCTCTACGTCTACACTGCAGAGTTTTCGCACAAGAAGTCTTTTGCAGAAAAGTACTTGCACAAAAGCACGTCCACACCTCAAAGCGCATCACTTTTGCGATGCTTTTTTGTGCAAGAGAGCATTCACACTTCATGGACACTCTTGAGCAAGAAAGCTCTGATTGCTATTCACGGAGCACCTGTGCTTTTTTGGATAGGCTCTGTTTGCATAAGAAACCCTTGCAGAGTATCCACACTTTTTGCACAAAAGCTGTAGCACGAAAAGGAGTTATGCCTCGTAGAAGGAGGTTTACCTACACCGCAAAAAGCCCCTTGTTCTGCCGTTTTACTGTCGATGTACTTGTGCAAAAGCGCACTTGAGGTGTGGACATTCTGTGGGTTTTTGTGCAAAAACAACCATTTTTGTGCAAAAACCTTGTACTGCAGAAGTAGCCCAGGTGAAAAGTGTTCACAAGCAAGAATCCAATACAGGCAGTCCCCGACTTACGCGGATCCGACTTATGTCGGATCCGCACTTACGAACGGAGCTTTCTCGCCCCGGAAGTCGGGGCGAGAAAGCCCCGTTCGTAAGCTGCTCCGGTGCCCCTGGTCTGCTGGAGACCGTCTCCAGCAGACCAGGGGCACCGGGCGGGTTCCCGCGCTTCTGAGGCTTTGCCAGAGCAAAGCCTCAGAAGCGCGGGAACCGCTGCTGCTGCCCCTTGAGACCCGGTGCCTGTGGTCTGCTGGGGACGGTCCCCAGCAGACCACAGGCCCCCGGACTGAAGCCGCAGCCGCGGGGGGGTCCCGCGCCTCTGAGGCTTTGCCAGAGCAAAGCCTCAGAGGCGCGGGGAACCGCCGCTGCTGCCGCTTCAGTCAAAGCGGCAGCAGCGGCGGTTCCCCGCGCCTCTGAGGCTTTGCTCTGGCAAAGCCTCAGAGGCGCGGGACCCCCCCGCGGCTGCGGCTTCAGTCCGGGGGCCTGTGGTCTGCTGGGGACCGTCCCCAGCAGACCACAGGCACCCAGACTGAAGCCGCAGCCGTGGCGGGGTCCCTCGCCTCTGAGGCTTTGCCAGAGCAAAGCCTCAGAGGCGCGGCACCCCGCTGCCACTGCGGCTCTGCTCCCCGTGTCCCTGGTCTGCTGGGGGGGGGGGCGCAGCTAGTGTGCTCCCCCCCCCAGCAGACCAGGCTTTTGTTTTGGACTCTGGGGCAGAGCAGCTGGGGCGCTGCCGATTGGTCCTGCAGCGCCCGTGGGCACTACTGGACCAACCCGGCAGCACCCCAGCTGCTCTGCCCCAGGTCCTGATTCAGCCGCTGCTGGTCAGTTTCATCAGCGGCTGAATCAGGACGTCTGGGGCAGAGCAGATGGGGTGCTGCTGGGTTGGTCCAGTAGCACCCCAGCTGCTCTGCCCCAGGCGCCCCAAGTCAGCTTCTGCTGAAACTGACCAGCGCTGACTACAGGAAGCCCCAGGCAGAGTTGCTCTGCCCCGGGCTTCCTGGAATCAGCTGCTGATCAGTTTCAGCAGCAGCTGACTTGGGGACGCCTGGGGTTCTTAAGTTGATTCTGTATGTAAGTCAGAACTGGCGGTCAGTTTCAGCAGTGGCTGAATCTGGACGCCAGTTCCGACTTACATACAGATTCAACTTAAGAACAAACCTACAGTCCCTATCTTGTACGTAACCCGGGGACTGCCTGTATGTTGTTTCCAATATTAAAACTGCCATTGACCTCAGCAGGAGTAAACTCAAACCCAAACTTTGAGCTTTAATATTACTGGAAAGAGAACTTCCTTAGTTCATAAAACAATTATTGGGACTTATCCAAAGCTTACTGAAGTCAGTGGAAATTTTCTCACGGTCTTCAATGAATCCTGGGTCATGCCATTTAAGTGAATAAATTTTATCCATGACAACACAAAACAAGTAAGTTTACCAAACAGTAGAATGAACCAGTGTACTTTTATATATATATTTAACACTCTGGTTGTTCACTTTCTAAATATCTGTCATTACTACCAAATAAACAATCCCCCCATGGCTTCAATGAAGAAATGCATGCCACAATATTCATGAAAATACAAAGATTATGGGATAATTTCTTCCCTCAGATATATGCCTGCTATTTCCATTTAATCAGCGAAAGCAGCAGGTATCTTTTGGGACTGGTCCTGCTTAGAGCAAGGAGTTGGACTAGATGACCTTCTGAGGTTTCTTCCAACCCCAATCTTCTATTATTCTATCTACAGAGGGCTAAACATGACCCTTTAAGTCTAATGCGGTCAGATTTCTAATATTTTGAGAAATATTTGTTTTTTAATCTTCTTTAATATTTGATTTTTTGCATTGCAGTTCCTAACATCCTGATACTGCTGAAACTGGGGATGTGGGGGGAATGAATGTTAGTTTTGCCTTGAAGAAAGCTTAAAAGTCCTTTTTCAGATAAATACCAGAAGGTGCTGAATGTGCAAAGCTACAATAATTTAAAATCCCCCTGATAACAGGGCAGAGAGTCAATTGCAGTAGCTGACATCAAGCAGTTGTCTTCATTGATGCCACAGTGGAATTCTATTCTTTTGGTTCCTCTTTATCTCCCCAAAATGGCTAATTTCAGAATTAAACGTGATTTGTTTTGGATTATTTTAGAGTGACTCTGGCTTACACACTCCTGCCTTATCCACATCCGAGCATGGAGAATTACTGAAAGCAGGCACTGCATTGCTATCCATGGCAAGTCTTTGTCACTAATTAAGCATTTTTTTAAAAAGTAGGCAGAAAATGTTGCTGAAAAATAGGATATAAATTGTTTTATATGATTTTTTTAACTAATTCATAAACATTTCAAGTGGCAGTTAGTTAACTTAATATATTTTTTATTCACAACAAATAATTTCCTATGTGTTTTCTACTACATTTAATTTACCCTTTTCTGTGTTTTTAAGTAAACGGCTAAGAATCTATACTAAATAGATATATAGGTATCTTTGAATCACTCTGATACATACATTTTCATTATAAAACATTACATGTACTTACCATTAAATGATTAGAAACCTTAGATTCAGATAAAGCTTTCAATTCAGATAAAGTTTCATGAGAATACCTGAACAAGAGTCCTATTGAGAACGAGTTAATATAGTTTTAATATGTTAAAAACTATTAATCTTATTTTATGCTGTGGGTAAAATCATATATATGATTTTTTTTCTGACAAGTTTCTTCATCATTAAATTACATGTTCTACTCCAAGTTTCATCTTCAGTACAGACATGAAGAACTGCTGCCTAGAAATTAACACATAGATAATGTGGAACTCTGAAACCATTTTTACGAGAAAATCCAAGCCACCATTAAAAAAAACTCTGCAAATACCTACAAATAAATAGAAAATATTTCTAGATATAGGTCATGTTTTTCCAAATCATGTTCTTTGTCGCACCACTTATTGGAGAATAAAAACACCATTCAATAGCATTTGTTATTTTAAAATATTGTATAAATAAAATCTAACTCCTGGCATTTCTAGTAAAAGGTTGTTTTTTTTTTTTTTTTTTAATTATTTACATTTTTAAGGCAACTGGATAAGGAAAAGAAAGAACTTTCAGTGACTCATGAATGAACAAAATTACCACCATATTTTCATACAGATGTATATTAAAACATATAATCCAGAAAAAGGCCTACCGTTTTCTTCATCTGACTTATTTTCATTGTCGGAATCAGTCAGCGTAAGGGCTGAGTTTTCACGACTTGACAGACCAGAACTGCGCCTGGACTTTATCCCTCTCCCCCACAGCCTTATAGCATGTTCTGGAGACATTCCTCCCTCTGTATCAGAGTCAGCATCAGACCCGGTGCTCAAGGAATAGCCTTGATGAAGTATTCCTATATCTGAGCAGTAGCCACTTCGATGGGGAGAGGGCTCACAGATTCCTAGTTCTGCAAGGGTGAAGTTAGTTCCTAGGAGGACAGCAAGGAAAAAAAAATTAGTCAAATACTTAACAGACCATTTTATCTTCTCATAACTATGGTATATATCATGCCTTCATAATGAATTAAATATGGTGGACAGATTTGTAAGGGCACGGTAAGGATCGTTAGAAGCATACTGTGTGTATCAGAGAGTTAAAAAATACACAAAAGCTAAAACTCCTCAAAATGTGATGAATTCCTTCCTTTTCCATGTTTTGACCTCAAATCTGTAAACACTTGGGTTACATCTAGATTACATCCCTCTGTTAACAATTCAAAAGCGCAAATGAAGCAGGGATTTAAATATACCGCACTTCATTTGCATAATCGCATCATGGAGCTCTTTTGAACAAGCACCATTTCGAAAGTAAAACCGCGGTCTAGACTCAGTACTTTAGAAAACGGCAGGCTTTTTCGAAAGATCCTGTAAACCTCATTTTTATGACAGAGGGATGTAATGTAGGCGTAGCCTTAGGCAGATGATTAATATTATGCACATATGCAGTCCTAGTGACATCATATGCTTACCATTATTTGCAGGATTGAGGCCTTTGTTATGAACTATTAAATCAAAACCATTGCTACATAATGTCATTTTTATCACTTGTAAGGTAGACTAAAGCAATCCATTTTATAGCAAAATCATTTCTTTCAGGTAAAATGGTTTTCAAATTCAAGCAATTTTTAAACTGAAAATGTGAAATAGTTAATGTAACAGTGCAAATAACTTGAATACAGTTTTTTCACTATTCTGGGTGACTACACATAATATGAAAAACTGTCACAATTTTGCACATCTGTAATACATAGGTATGTTGGATATTTTGGGTCCCCCACCACATCTGAAATAGGTGAGACTCATCATGCCTTCATGTGTTTTCTCAATTCAAAGACATTTTATCCCCAATAGAAATTTTATGAGTAATGTTACTATGTGAAAAAATGCTAATGGGAGAACAGCATAATGTCTGTCTGAAGGCAAACCTGCTAAAATTCATGTCAAAACATAGTGGCTCAGTGTGACTCAGTAAGTTAGTAAGTGAAACATTTACAATTCACTCATATATTTCCAAGGGTACTAAGAACAGGTGCCACAGGACTCCTTAATATTTTTGCTGAAACAGACTAGCATGACTATTTCTGTAAACCATGCAATCTCTAACCATGCAACTTCATATAATAAGGGACAAGGAACTTTAATCAATCAATCAATAAATAAATAAATAAATGGAAATATCCATTGGTCGCTCTGGCTCTGCTGGTTTAGAAAAGCATAGGTGATTTAGTTCCCCATGCCAGACTAGAAAAGAAGGACAAAGATAAACTTCAGTCACTAGAAATACAGCTGATGACTATTTAATTCATATGGTTCACAGTGCAGCTTAGTCTGAAGTCTAAGCTGTCTGCTTCCACAATGCTGCTTTTACAGTCTAAACAGTCATTGTTTCTTTTTCCACACACGTATATCAAGACACCCAAAGATAGATTATAAACACGAAACCTTTGTAAAGGATATTTTTATTAATAAATGTATTTCCTTACCAAGTTTAAAAAATAAACAAAATGTAACAATTCCATTTACACGATTAATCAAGACAGCTCATATCTTTAAAACATCTAGCTTGCTACTGTACATAGTAGTGTGAATTCATTGTTGTATTTAATGAGAACTATTCATATTTAAACAGTATGATGGGGAAATATTTAGTTTAATATATTATTCTCACAGCAAGTAAATTAATAACTTAGTGCAAGTTGATAACTTAATTGGTTAACATAGTAAAAACATCCTCATTGGTTAATAATTAAATCACACAGTGTTTTTAATATTGTGTGTTGCAAGGAGCCACAAGAGACATTAAAGACCCACTTGTGACTCGTGAGCCACAGCCTGAGTATTACTGATTTAAACGCATACAGTATTTTGAGACCTCAGTTGAATAAGAAATGCTATATAAAGTAAAGTTATGTTTTATTTCACCTTTATCCCCAAACCCACCAGTTAAAGGAAGAGCATGATTTCTGTTTCAGAAGGATTAAGCCCCAGTCTACTCTACAGATTTAGGCTGACAGCTAACACTGGCCTAACTGACGCTAACACTGGCCTAACTCTACACAGCAGGGCTTAACTCGAAATAAGCTAAGCAAATTGAGCTATGTCAATTGCATAGCTTATTTTGAAATTGAAATTGGAAGAGTCTCCACAGCACTTATTTTGAAATAAAGCACTCTTCCTCCAACTTCCCTACTCTTCATACAATGAGGGTTGCAGGAGTCGAAGTTAGAAGTCCTCCAGCTTAACAGTATTTCAACATTATTTTGAAATAGCTACTTGTGTGTAGTTTGCACGCGCACTAAGTTATTTTGAAATAATGCCAGTTATTTCAAAATAATGTTGCTGTGTAGACTTACCCTAAGGTCATGCCTACACTGCACAGTTATTTCAGAATAAGCTATTCTGGAATAGTTATTCTGAAATAGCACATCTACATTAGGGATGCCTACATCGGACTACTTTTGAGACTTCTCTGCAGTGTAGACATGCTATTTCGAAATAAGCTATCTCGATTTAGAGCCCAAAGAGGAATAACTCAGAATGCCCTGGTGAAGGGCTATTTCGAAATAGCAGAAGTGGAACATCTACACACGCCTTACTTCAAAATAGCTATTTCGGAAGAAAAAGCTACTCACCTTGGTGCAGTAACGATGGTTCTTTGAGATGTGTGTCCCCGTGAGTGCTCTACTGTAGGTGTCGGGCTCGTCACAGCGCTGCAGATCAGAGACTTTCAATAGCCGTAGTCAGCCGGACCGTGCATGCGTGGTCATCGTCTCCCACTGTTCGCGCCCTTTGCCTCATGCGCGCAGTCCGGCTCCCGCCAGTTCCTCTCACCCACTCAAGTATCTGAAATGAGAAATTTCCTAACCAAGATTCCGGAGCAGGGAGGAGGGCAGGTAGAGGAGCACCCATGGGGACACGCATCTCAAAGAACCATCGTTACTGCACCAAGGTGAGTAACTTCTTCTTCTTCTTCTTTGCGTAGTGTCCCCATGGGTGTTCCACAGTAGGTGACTATGTAGCAGTACTCGGAAATATCCGGATGGTGGGCTCCGGAATCAGGAATTGTTTGAAGCTGTAAGTACTGCTGAAGCCAACGATGAGTCTGCAGCCAATCATTGCACGATTGCGCAGTGGTTTATGAATGTGGCACTGGACAACCCTTTGGCCACCGGGCAAATGTCCCAAAGGGGAATTCCCCGTAAAAAGGCCATGGATGTGGCTACGGCCCTTATAGAATGAGCTTTTGGTTGTGATGGAAGAGATTTATTGCAAATAGAGTAGCAAGTGGTGATGTAGGAAACAATGAGCTTGGCAATATGCTGGGAAGACAATGCCTTGGATCGATCTGCGAAAGACACTATTGAACGGTCCATTTTATGCCAATCTCGGGTGCTGTTGATGTAAAAGGTGAGCGCTTGGTGCATGTCAAGAGTATGGAGGATCACCTCCCATGATGTAGTGTGTGATTTAGGGTAGAAGGCAGGGAGTATGACCAGCTCGTTAATATGGAATGCGGAGCAGAATTTAGGAATAAAGGTTGGGCGAAGTCGCAATACCACCCCATCCTTGTTCAAGATTGTGACATCAGGGCTGTAAGCTCATGACCCTGTGGGCCAAAGTTATAGCAAGCAGGAAGACCAACTTGAGCATCAACATCTGGAGTGACGTAGTGGCCAAAAGCTTGAAGGGAGGTCGAGTAAGAGAGTCTAGCACTAGGTCTAGGTTCCAGGGCAGAGTAGGGGGTCTGTGAGGCAGGTTAAGGTTTGTCAATTCTTTTAGGAACCTCTTTGTAGCTAGGAGGGAAAACACTGAAGTACCGTCTGTCCAGTGGTGGAAGGTGGTAATCGTGGCAAGGTGTACCTTCAAGGAAGCAAATGACAGCCCCATTTGCTTCAGGTAAAAGATGCAGTCAAGGATCTGGTGCAGAGGTGATGGATGTGGGTCAATCTGGTTAATAGAGCACCAAGAAGCAAACCTTCACAATTTAGAGAGGCAAGTAGCTCGACCAGTGCTTCTCCTGCTGTGCATCAGGATATCTTTGACTTGGTCCGAGCAGAGATCCTCAGATGGGTAGAACCAGCTAGGAGCCAAGCAGTTAGATTCAGAGTCTGGGGCTGTGGGTGCAAAAGGGAGCTGCAGTCCTGAGACAGCAAGTCTGGGAGGTTGAGAAGTGTGTATGGAGGTAACAGGGAAATTCAGTGGAGGAAGGGGAACCATAGTTGGAGTGGCCAGGTGGGGGCTTCGAAAATCAACTTGGCTCCATCCATGTTGATTTTGTCCAGAACCCTGGGTATAAGCATGACGGGGGAAATGCATACAGGGGAGAACCCTCCCAATCGAGCAGAAAGGTATCCCCTAGAGATCCCTGACCAATGCCTGCCCTAGAGCAATAATATCAGCATTTCACATTCTTGTAGGTGGCAAAGAGGTCTATCGGGGGAAACCCCAATGACGGAAGATACGTTGAAGTATGTCCGTGTGGATTTCACACTCGAAGTCGGGCGCAAAATGTCTGTTTTGTGAGTCTGCAATAGCATTGTTGGCACCAGGTAAGTAGGATACTATTAAAGTGATCTTGTTGAGAATACACCAATTCTAGAGGCGGATCACCTCTGCACAGAGGGTTCGAGACCATGATCCTGCTTGGCGATTTATGTAATACATTGTGGTGATGTTGTCGGTGAGTATGCTGACAGTAGTGCCACAGATGTAGTCCTGGAAATATCTGCAGGCATTGAAAACCGCTCTGAGCTTGAGAAGGTATATGTGAAGGGCTCTCTCTCCTGGTTACCACCTGCCCTGCATGGACATGCCGTTCATATGGGCACTCCAACCAATGAGGGAGGCATCTGTGCTAATTTGTACTGAAGGCTGAGACCAGTGGAATGGAACATCTGAGGGATGTGCGAACGTTGGATGGAGGGAGGAGACACTGCTTTGTAGACGTAATTTTTTGTAGGGGTACACACCGACGCTAACCAGTGTTGAAGGCAGCGGAAGTGTAGTCTTCCAGTGATGCACTACATAAGTTGTTGGAGCCACGTGGCCCATTAAATTGTAGGCAAGTGAGTATTGAGACCGTAGGGCTGGAGATCAGCACAGAAATTAGATCTTGGATAGACTGGAACCTTTGGATGGGTAAGTAAGCTCCTGCTGCTGTTGAGTTGAGTCAAGCACAACACCTATGAAGTCCAGAATCTGAGAAGGGGTGGTCGTGGACAACTAAGAAATTGCCTGTGTGCTGGATAGATGGAGAGTCCAAAGTCTGGTCTGGCTATTGTCATCATATGCTGTGTTTCCGCCCAGGTGCTGCCTTTTATAAGGCAATCATCGAGGTATGGGAAGATTATAAAGCCCCTTCAGCACAAATGAGCTGCCATCACTTCTAGGGTTTCTGAGAATACCCTGGGGGCAGATGAAAGGCCGAAGGGAAGCACTCGATACTGGAAGTGTTCCCCGCTTATTGTAAAACTAAGAAATTGCATGTGTGCTGAATAGATGGTGATGTAGAAGTAGGCATCCTGGCTACAAACTAATCCCCAGCTATGTCTAGACTGCAGCCTTTTTCCGCAAAAGCTTATGCAAATGAAGCGTGAAGTAGAATATTGCTGCACTTCATTCGCATAATTAATTAGCAGCTGTTTTTGCACAAGAGCCGTTCTTCCTGAAAAAATGAGGAAGAATGGCTTTTTCGCAAGAGGGGGTTTTGCCAGATATTCCGGGTTTGTCTCCCATGCTCACCCTGCTCAGTGGGGCCGGCGGCAGAGAATGTGACGGTGAAGCCTGCTTCTTTTTTGTTGGGGCTGCCCCTAAAGAGGATGCCCTACATTTTTGTGTCTCAGCCGAGTCCAAAACAGTCGTGGATGAGGAGTCCAACGGCTGGAGCGCCTTGTCAAATAAAATGATTCAAAGGCGTATTTCCCTGTCCCACTGGGCTCTGGTTGTTAACTTTGAACAATGAGCACATTTCTGAGGCACATGAGCCTCACCCAAACAGCGGATGCAGGACGAACGGCCATCTGAGGCCAGCATAGGCTCTCGGCAGAGGTCACATTTTTTGAAGCTGGGAGAACCCGGCATTGTGCGCTTTGACTTTTTTTTTTGTTTGGTGGTGTGTTTTTTTGGCAGCAGCCTGAAGGTCAGTGGAACAAAGAAAAAAAGTGGGTTTCTTTTTAACTATAACTATGATGATTATTAACTATAAAACAGGTAACATTAAAAACAAAAAGTAGTAACTAAGAACTATATTCACCTGACTAGATGAAGATTAGGAGAGAGAGAGATAGCTCTGAGGGCAGTTGAGAGGAACTGGAGGAGCCGGACTGCACGGCAAAGGGCACGAATGGCGCAAGACGCTGACCACACATGCGCAGTCCGACTGACTACGGCTACTGAAAGTCTTCGATCTGTGGTACCGGGATGAGCCCAACACCTAGGCTATGTCTAGACTGCAGGCTTCTTTCGAAAGAGGCTCTTTCGAAAGCATCTTTCGAAAGAGCCTCTTTCGAAAGATCGCGTCTAGACTGCAGGCGGTTCTTTCGAAAGAGAAATCCGCTTTTTCGAAAGAGAGCACCCAGCGAGTCTGGATGCTCTCTTTCGAAGACGGCCTCTTTACATTGAAGAACGCCTTCTTTTGAAAGAGGAACTTTCGAAAGAAGGCGTTCTTCCTCGTGAAATGAGGTTTACCGCCATCGAAAGAAAAGCCACGTTCTTTCGAAATAATTTCGAAAGAACGCGGCTTGAGTCTGGACGCAGGGGAAGTTTTTTCGGGAAAAGGCTACTTTTCCCGAAAAAACCCCTGAGTCTGGACACGGCCCTACAGTGCAGCACCCACGGAGACACTCCTCGAAAAAGAATAGGCATTATTCTTCATAGAATGAGGTTTACAAAAGTCGGTATACCTCATTCCACGAGGAGTAATGGTAGTTCGAATTAGAGATCCTAATTCGAACTACCTACTCCGTGCCGCGTGTAGCCACGGGCACAGAGTTCGGACTAAGGGACTTTTAAAAATGGCGGCGCCCGGGAAGATGCAAATGAAGCCCGGGATATTTAAATCCCGGGCTTCATTTGCAACTTCGAATGCCTACATTAGCCTCCCTAGTTCGAACTAGGGGGCTAGTGTAGACATACCCTAAAGGAATTGTTGTATGGACACTCGCATAGTTATTTCAGAATAATGGCCGTTATTCCGAAATAACTTTGCTGTGTAGACACACCCTAAGTGTCCACACAAAAATGCAGCTCCCACTAATGTAACTTGCCCACTTTACAGACCTACCTCTCCAAGAGGTACAGAGATTAAGTAGATGCAGTTAGGTCAACACAAGGTCAGCAAAGACATCGTGTTACTTACATTGACTGTTGGGGTACATCTACGCTACAGTGCTATTTCGGGATACTTCTGGTATTCTGAAATAGCTATTCCGCATCTTGACAGCGGGCCTGTTATTTCTAAAGAAACCTCAAAATAATAGGCATGCTATTCCGATGTCCCTGTAAACCCCCTTTCCACGAGGATTAAGGGACATTTCAGAATAGCAGTTTATTTTGAAATATGGCACTGTGTAGATAGCGCCAAATTATGAAATAAGCTATTTTGAAATATACTTGAAATAAGCTGTGCAACCATACAGTATAACCACACAAACAGACCAAAATAGATGTAGGAATTTGGCCTGACCACTGGTCTTTTTAAGGCTCGGATCCTATCTCCAACGGAAGTTAATACAATATTATTTTGCAAGAAACCCCATCATGACAGTATATAGTTACAGAACACCATCATATGGGAAGCATCTTCATTCCACAGTTAGTGTCTGGTTTGCACCCTGAAAAACCAGTGTTTATTCATTAGGGTTTTTTAAATATTATCTGGTATCATTATTTTCTCATCAGTAGAAATGAATAGTCTTTTTCTTATCCAGGTAAGTTCTGAGCCTCTGTGACAGCTACGGAAGTAGGTTTCACAGTTTAATTATGCATTGTATACAAATATTTCCATTCCCTAATTTTAAAAGCTGCCAGTATCAATGACTGTCTCCTGGCTTTGAAATTTTAAGAAAGGTGTGTCTGCTCCTGTTTACCCTATCCCCTATATATCATTCTTTAATTTCACATACGTATATCACATCCCTGCTTACTCATTAACTCCTGAAACTAAAGCAATTCCAGATCTTCTCCCATGGTACATCTAGACTACATCCCTCTGTCGCCAGAGGGATGTAAATTATACATACCAACAGTGCAAATGAAGAGGGGATTTAAATCTCCTGTGCTTCATTTGAATAAAAATGGCTGCCGCGTTTTGCCGAGTCAGCAGTTTGTCAGCAAAAAGCAGCAGTTAAGAGGGGAATTGGGTGACAAAGAAAGCCTTTGTCGGCCGATCCCTTATGCCTCGTAAAATGAGGTTCACAGGATCATCTGACAAAGGCTTTCTTTGTCGCCCGATCCCCGTCTTGACAGCTACTTTTTGCTGACAAACTGCTGACTCTGCAAAACGCGGTGGCCATTTTAATTCAAATGCAGCACAAGAGATTTAAATCCCCACTTCATTTGCAATGTCGGTATGTCTAATTTACATCCAAGGGATGTAGTCTAGACATACCCCCATATAGTTATCATGTTCCATATGTTATTTGTCCAGCTGTAATTGTGCTTTAGGGTTCCAGTCATATTAATAGACAACTTTTTTATGCATGCATGAAATAAAAATAATTCTTATTATCAAATGTGTTTATGTCAAGAATCAACCATGTACCCAAATTCAATTCCTGGGTTGTGATGACTCAATGTACTCTGGCCTGTAGGATCCTGGTGCCAAATAGATTGCCAGAGTTAGAGACAGAATAATGCAAAATATCCACTGTTCAGCAGAGTAGGCCAATCAGTATAGGCTACTGTCAGGAGGTACACCCCTGATGGAGGTTGCGGCCCCCTTCTACTGGCCTGTGTCTCGATCCGGGCCCCTCCCTCCGGGTCTATACAGCACCCAAAGTCCCAAAAGTCCAGGTCCCTCTATTAGGGTATATACAGTACCCAGAGTCCCAACACAAATGTCCAGGCCCCTCTATCAGTGCATATATGGTACCCAGGGTCCCAACACAAAAGTCCAGGTCTCTCTATCAGGGCATATACGGCACTAGAAGCCTAGCCGCTCCGAGAAGCCTCTCCTGGCCCGGAGTTTGATTATCCAGGGCAGAGGGAATGGGTGGTAGGGGGACCTGGGCCCTCCCTCTCCACCGGGTCCCAGCCCAGGGCCCTTTAGGCAGGGCCTATGGCTGCTGCCCGCTCAGCGGGGGATCCGGCCGATACACACTGAGCCAAACTTTGGATCCTTTGCCCTGGGCTGCTTCCTACCGCGCCCCGGTTCCCCTGGGGCCTCCGAGTCGGTACCTGCCGGGGTCCTGGGCATGCTCCTGCCTCCCTGGGGTCGGCAGCTGCTCGTTCTGTCTCCGGGTCCGGCACGGGCAACGACTCCGGTCTCAGCGGCCGCAGCAACACTGGCCCGGCTTGGTCTACTCCCTCATCCTGCGGCCTCCCCGACTACAGGGCTCCTTCTGCTTTTATACCCGGCCTCTGCTGGGAGCATGCCCGGCAGGGCCGGAGGGGCAGGGCTTTCTCCGTCAGCTGGGCCTGGGCTACCCCCTGTCTGTCAGTGCGGGGCCTGTCCACCCCATCACAGCTACATAAAATAATAGGGTTTCGGAATCTGTAGAGCCATTTTGGCCTCATGGCCCAATTCCATCCCTCTCTCTCAGAAAAATCCCCCA
The DNA here is from genome assembly GCF_052426305.1 of Pelodiscus sinensis. Lineage (NCBI taxonomy): Eukaryota > Metazoa > Chordata > Testudines > Trionychidae > Pelodiscus > Pelodiscus sinensis. Next base: position 33,516,400 of record NC_143067.1, on the reverse strand, counting down.
CAAGGCTCTGTTAGAGCTAGAGAAATAAAATAAAGCTGCTGTACATAGAACACCCAGACAAGAGAAGCAGTAGTATCTGTGTCCTGGTGTCTTCTGTCAGCTTTGTGACCTTATGAGAGTCAAGTGAAAATAATTCAATCTACACATTCTGCGTGCACTGGGAAGGAGGGAAGTCAGCCCTCTGAGGTGAAACTCACTACAAGTTATTTACTACTTTTAGTAGTAAAGCAGATGGCTGGATTATTTTACAGCTACTTAGTGAGGTGTATTCAGCTAGTGTGGTAGATGGGATCCAATAAATATCTGCATTATAGTGAAGCTTTACTTGCACTGTAGGAGGTTAATATAAAATACTACGTGGCTATGTGTATACTGCGCCCATTTGGCACAAGAACCATGCAAATAAATGAGGCGAAGTGTGGAATATCACTGTATCTCATTTGCATAATTAATGAGGCTCCGTTTTTGAGCAAGAGGCTTTTGCGCAAAAAAGAGCTGTCTACATGGTTCCTTTTTGCACAAAAACCCCCTCTTGCGCAAGAGCCGTTTGTCCGCATTTTTTCCAAAGCACCAAAATGTAATTCCGAATCTAATCTTATTGTGCCTTCAGACCACAAGCAAAGATTACGTGCTTTACAGGCATGTATTGCACTATTGGTGACAGAAAACAAATAATAAAATTTCCACCAAAATGCAGAATAAAGAGCTTTGTTCCTTTAAAATAACATGTTGCAATAAAAGCAACACAGCAATAATAATAAAAAAATTCGCCAGGAATCAGAAATCTTTGGAATATTATAGGAGTTATAACCAGCAAGATGTCTTCAAATGTGACCATAGGTTGTACTCCTTTAACTGTGACTCTCTGGTCTGGCAACAGACCACTGATCTTCCTGAACCACAGAGCCCATGTTAAAGGAGGTCAGGCAGCAGGACAGGAGCATGGAGGAAGGGGGAATGGCAACACAGCCAGGAGCCCTGTGTTGAGGGAGGGGCGGGTTGCGCAGCAGGGAGTTCTGGCTCCTGAAGCCAGGTGGTAGCGGGGGACCAGCAGCGGCTGCGGAGCTTCGGGAGGCCTGGGGAGCCTCAGCTGGATAGGCAGCAGTGGGGGCTGGACTGGAGTCCTAGCCAGGGGCAGCGTGAGACCTGCTGGGAGGGACCTCCCATCGTTCGGCAAATCCCCTTGTTCAGGACCAGTCAGATCCCGAAGGTGCCGGATGAGGGAGGTCAAACCTGCATTTTAATTAAACTTTGGCAGTTAATTCCACATGTTTCATTAAGGTACAGATAACCTGTAAAATAAAAGTAGGCTATTTATCTTAAGTTCACAATGTCAAAAGATTGAAAGGTACTAGTGGATCTTTAAATGTATTATGAAGTTTTCCCAAGAGCACAAAAGCAGTTTTCTGATATAGCTGAATTCTCATACATTCAGCCTCCAAACCTAAAGGTATTTGCTTAGAGGACTTTGAAGATCCAAGTCTTTGGTTAATTTTCTCCTGCATTTGTGATTTTCCTACCATTTTACCCAAATTAAGATTCTTAGAAAAATTCCTTTAATACAAGCAGTTACTTATATATTCTTTGCATTTATACACTACCTTGTATTTCAATTATTTTAATGTGAACAGGAATAAGGGACATTTTCTCTGCTATGTGCAGGGAATTAACCACATGACTCACAGAAATGGGGTTTGCATGATTAAATTAAAATGAACATGTCTGGAAAATTCTCCCATTTAAACACTGTTGATATCACAGAAGGTGGAAGCTTCCCATTCAGAAAAAGAGCCCACCCATTCAAAGGATAGCACCATTAAATGACTGAGCTTGAGGCAAGAATTAGAGTGTGAAAGTCAATGGTCTGTGTTACACTGCATCGAGTGCAGGGTTACCCATTTCTTGTACTCATCCATTAAAAAAAAATCCCACATATTTCTTCATTGCCAAAAAAAGGATCAAGTATAAGATGTCGTGTACTTTTAGGGCAGACTTGAATGTGGCCAAATTCCTTTAAACATCAGGGAACAGGTCTACTTGAAGAGCAACCCCTCCTGGGGAAAAGACCTACAGCTGATTCTGATGCCAACATTTTTTGAAAGAGATATCATACAGAAATATAGCAGGGACGAATAGGTGAACTTTTACTGTGTAGCTATGTGTAACAGTTAACCACAGAGCAAAAAGGTCAGCATGCTACCTGCTTTCTGCACTTCAGCTGTAATTAGGGTCTAAATACTGCTTGCCCACAAAGCCAAACATTTCATAATTAAAGTAATGTATAACTTTAATTGCTTAATGATAATGATCTTTTATAAGGCATCCTTCATCCAAAAAGAAAAAAAGTAGTTTAAAGACTTTACTAGCTGACTATACAAAGTTTATAGGAACACAGCAAGAATCACCACATCTATCAGAAAAGCATAGCCACTTCAGCAGCATACACAGCGGCACAATAATAAATAGTGTTTGTATACAATAAATACATTTTGTGAGGGCTCAGAACATGCAGTTTTCTGGGTAATAAGCTTTTAAGTTAAATACACACATTAAAGCATCTTAAAAATAAAAAGATCATCTGTTAGCCTAAGGAAGTTTACTGAATGAAACTGGACTGAACAAGCCAGAGGGAACTTAATAGAAAAGCCATCATGGATTCAGAAATCATCGTTTTGAACTTGAAATGTTTTCTAGCATCTGATTAGCCACAACAAAACCCTTTTGATTTTCTTCTTTGTAATCCTGCTGTTCCTCACTGCTACCTTAGGGTATGTCTACACTACAAAGTTAGTTTGAACTAACGGACGTTAGTTCGAACTAACTTTAATAGGCGCTACACTAGCGCTCCGCTAGTTCGAATATAATTCGAACTAGCGGAGCGCTTAGTTCGAACTAGGTAAACCTCATTTTACGAGGATTAAGCCTAGTTCGAACTAGCTAGTTCGAATTAAGGGCTGTGTAGACCCTTAATTCGAACTAGTGGGAGGCTAGCCCTCCCCAGGTTTCCCTGGTGGCCACTCTGGCCAACACCAGGGAAACTCTATGCCCCCCTCCCGGCCCCGGACCCCTTAAAGGGGCACGGGCTGGCTACGGTGCCCGTGCCAGGTGCAAGCCTGCCAGCACCCAGCCAGCAGACCCTGCACCTAGCACGGATCAAGCCAGCCACCCGATGCCCCCCCAGCCCTCCCCCTCTTCCCGGGACCAGGCTGGCAGCTCCTGGGAGCTTGCCCGGGACCGCAAGAGGCAGGCACCCTCCTGGGCTAGTGCGGAGATCATGGACCTTGTCCACGATCTCCGCACTAGGCACAGGAAAGTGGCCGGCTTGGGCAGGAGAGCTGCCAACCTGGCCACCCAGGAGCAGGTGTGCATGAAAATCAAGGGGGTCCACTGAGACCCCCGACCCTGAGCTTACAATGGCCGTCCTGGGTCAGACCAAAGGTCCATCTAGCTCAGTAGCCTGTCTGCCGACAGTGGACAACCCTAGGGACCCTGGAAGGGATGGACCGAAGACAGTGACCAAGCCATTTGTCCCGTGCCATCCCTCTCCAGCCTTCCACAAACCTTGGGCAGGGACACCACTCCTACCCCCTGGCTAATACCACTCCATGGACCCAACCTCCATGACTTGATCTCACTTCCCTTTAAACTCTGTTCTAGTTGTAGCCTTCACAGCCTCCTGCAGCAAGGAGTTCCACAGGTTGACTCTTTGCTTTGTGAAGAACAACTTTCTCTTACTAGTTTGAAGCCTGCTACCCATTCCTTTCCTTTGGTGTCCTCTAGTCCTTCTTTATGGGAACTAATGAAGAACTTTTCTGTATGCACCCTCTCCACCCAACTCCTGCTTTTAGAGACCTCTATCCTGTCCCCCCTCCGTCTCCTCTTTTCTAAGCTGAGAAGTCCCAGTCTCTTTAGCCTCTCTTCATATGGGACCTGTTCCCAACCCCTGATCATTGTAGTTGCCCTCCCCTCTCCCAGCCTCTCTCTTCCCCTCTCCCACCTCCTTTTCCCAGTCTCCCCCAGTTTTGTTCAATAAAGACAGATTCCATTTTTGAACACAATTGTCTTTTATTTTGTACATCAAGAAAAGGGGCTAGGGAAGGGTAAGTGGAAGGAGGTGAGGGAGGAATGGGGTACGAGCCCCTGATGGGGAGGACTGGGCTGGCTCTGTGGGCTTCTGGGGGTGGAAGCTCTCCTGCAGCCCCCCAACTGCCCCCTCTCCCCAGATGGCAGCCTGCGGCAAGTGCAGCCGGTCTGATGGCCGAGTGGTGTGATGTGCCCAGTGTGGGCACTCCGGGCACTCCAAGCCAGGACTGGTTTTCAAGCGGGGCACCCCTGAGAACTGTCTGTCCAGGGTGGGGGTCGGGTCCCTTTAAGCACAGCCCTCGGCTAGCCTGAGACAGCATCTCCACGCTCTAAGTCCTCCTCTGATGCCCTGCCGGCACTGCTTCCGGCCATCCTTAAGCCCTGTTCAGGGTCCACTTAATGTGGACATGCTAGTTCGAATTAGCAAAACGCTAATTCGAACTAGTTTTTAGTTCTAGACGCGTTAGTTTGAATTAGCTTAGTTCGAATTAACTAATTCGAACTAAGTAGTTCGAATTAGCGCTGTAGTGTAGACATACCCCTAGAGACTTCTAATACAAGTTTAACCTGAAGATCATGTATGTGTTCCGTACACCCTGAATGAGAGAAATTTGAAAATAGCATAATTTGGTTCACACATGTGCTCTGACTCACTTCAGACTTCCATTTGAGTTGAAGACGGGCAGGATGGACCGACCGCATCTCCATATCCTTCTGCATAGGCAATTTGACAAGATCTGAAGAAGAGAAGAAGAAGCCTGGAATGTGGAATATAGGAACCATGGTTCTCAAAGAGTTTTCAGTCACAGGTAAATAACTTCAAGTAATGTCCCCTATTGTATTCCGCTCAGATGGTTGACTAGCATTGCTAAAGGAGGGCATAAAGATGAGGATGGAAGGTTATGCAGTGAACTGCTATGCCAAAAGGAGGCATTCACCACAGAGTCCTGCCGTCAGGCATAGTGTATTGCACCCTGCTCCTCATGGATACTTTACATGTGTCTATGAGATGCATGTCCTGAAGGAAGGATATGTTCATAGCTTGAGCAGCAGTGAGAGGTAGTCACAAGAATTGAGGAAGTTTAATGCATTGGGTGATTTTCTGGGTTGATATTGTCTATTCCCAATTTTTTTTAGCTACTGCAATTAACAATCTGGAGGATTACCTGACAGGTTTCATTGTCTGCAAGCTAGAGCATTCCAGACTTCAAAGGAATGGAGTAGACCTTCTTCAGAGGTATGTGGTTTCACGAAATGAACAGGCAAGTGAATGGACTGGTTAATGTTAAAGTGAGGTACCATCTTCGGGATACATTTATGGTGTAGATATAAGGAAAACTTATCCTTGCAGAACATCTGTGAACAGCAGGTCTGCCAATGTAACTCCAAGATCACAGACTTTTCTCACCAAAGTAAGAGCAACCAGGAAGGCAAGGGAGTATGCAAGGGGGCAAGCGAGTACACAGCATTTCTCTCATGGATCAGTTGGGTTCCAAAAGAGAATACTGTGCCTATGACTACCTATGTGACCAATAAGCGATATACGCAGAAGTTTGTGGGGTATCCACATGGAATGGGGTACCAGCGGTTCCCAGGTGGATGAGGGATTAGCTGTCCCCATAGATGTACAGATCTCCATGAAAGTGCCTAGAAGCAGTACGTCTAGGTAGTTCTCCTTGTTCTGATTCATTGAAAGAGGAAAAGGCAGATTCTGGTTCTAACCACTGGAGCCAACAAAACCTATTACAGGACTTGTGAGGAAGTTGAGAGACTTCATACCCAAGGCACATCCTATAGAAGGGATATGGTCTCCATGGAAACAGACTGGCCCAGTGGAGAAGACTCTTGGTCTGTAAGCAATATTTCTTGGGGCTCTGTTACAAGTTTGGATCTTCCTAGTTTAAGGGGCACCCATGCGCTGAGCTACTGAAGGGAATGTCCACTCTCTTGGAGTTAAAGTAAAACATAGCCCTATGCTAATGGGAGTGCTCCTAATCTCCCATTTAGGCCCATCATGATGTCAAAGAGTAGGGGAGGGTCTGGCCAGCACCAGAATTGGCTATAGTAGGAGGAGGCGCACTCCTCACTGAATTGGACCAACCTACAGGGGGGTTCCCCACCCTTGGTCTGAATATGGTCTCATGGCCATCTCCGTGAGATACTTGCAGAGACAAAGTGCTTGACCTCAGCTTCAGCTGAGGAAGAACTGAGAAAAATGCACCTAACCACAATGTGAGCTTCTCCTGGGCAGGACAGGCAATTCTGATGGTCATAGCTGATTAAGACGGATTACAATAGAATGGGCAGAGTCTGAAGACCAGAGTCCTAGGCATATTCCAGTACTTGCCCTGAGATGGGGTTAGAGGGCTGGGGGAGGGGGGGGGTCTAAGTTACTCTAAGGCTATAAGTACTAAATTAGAAAAGAAATAAACTACTGATAAAACTGTCTTAAAATGACATACCGTTGTGATTTTTAGAAGAACATCGGACAAAGTCCCAACATGGACTGTGCAGAAATGAGAGGGAACTTGAAAAAGTCAGTCTAACCTGCTCTTTATCACCTCAGCGGAGGCACAAGGCGAGTCAGAGTGCGTGCACACACCAATAAGCATAATTTTCAAAGTTGTCCATCTCCAGGCGCATGGTGCATAGGTGTGCCCCACAGAGGAACACCAGATTGACAATCACCTGAAGAAGAACAAGGTCTTAAAATATGAAGTGTTAGACAACCTTAAGTGCAGGGGTACCAACAGCATTCTATCTACAAAGAAGACTTCCTTCTGAATGCAAGTAATTCTGTTCCAAAGACTGATACCTGTCTGCCTGCATTCATGAACCAAATCACTGTTTTTCTACCAGTTAGCATATAGGGATCAGTCTTCTGATGTTCTTCTGACATCAAATTGAAATCCAGACCATATTTCCCTCATGTTATATACTAACTGCATAACACATACAGGCATTCGATTCAGAATTCTGATTCACAAAGTTGGCTTCCTGGCAGAAGTTTAAAAAGCTGATCTTACCAGGTAACAGTTAACCATTACCTAAGAGTAGCTCTCCTCAGACAGTCCGTCATGAGTGCAGGGCTGCTCTAGCCTCACAGGAGGAGTCAGCAGCCTTGGGGGGTAGGGAAGGCAGAAGCGGCAACAGGGAAAGGGAGGGTACAAACTTTGCACTGGATGGAAGCAACAGCAGAGGGGGAGGGCAAGGACGCCATTTTGGGAAGGGGAGTGGGAATGCGCATTACTTTTCATCCTGTTCCCTGGACTATCAGGGAGTGAGGGGGAAGGGCTTGCATTCTGTGAATGCCTCTCATACCTAGCTGGTGAGCTCTCTTTGGGGCAACAGGATGAAAAACAATCCAAGTTCCAGAGCACATGGCTGCTGCCCCCCCTACCATTCTGAAATGCCGCCCTTGCGGGGGAGGCTGGGAGCCTTATGCTGGCTGGGAGCTGGCAGCCCTCTCTCCTGCCGCTGCTACTTTCACTCCTTCCCTGATGAGTCTGCCAACTTCCAGCCTGCATGGACTGGGAGCCAGCAGCCCCACAGGGCTGGAGCAGCTGGGCTGGAGCAGCTCCTTTCAGGCTGGTCGGGGTGGGCAGGCTGTAATGGTCCCTTGCCCACCACCATTTCATTAGTTAACTGGTTAAACTTAACATTTAACTAGTTAACAAGTTAACAGGGATTTAACATCCTTATTCTTTAGCGTGGCTGCTGAATGCCCAGAGAGAAATGTTGGATATGACCTGTAACCTGACACAATTTTAAATCCTATTTTCTGCACTGCTCGTGAAAGTGGAACAACAAGACATAAGAAGTGTTTTCAGATGAAAAACTACAACAATCAGTTTTCAGTACAAGCAGGATTTAGGTGAAGCTGTAATAGTATACGCAGTTCTGCTACTCTGGAATTAGATGTGCCGAATCACTTGTGACAAGATGTATTCACTCAAGAACGAAGCTAAACAAGGGGGTTATTGTATGCCACTGATCGTTAGCAGCCACACTTACTGATTGAAAATTCTCAGAATAAAGGCTGAAAGCAGCCCATAAACTTTAGTCTTTAAAGAAAAAATGCTGACCCAACTTCTATCCTCAGTTACACATGTAGCAACTCAAAACGAAATCAATGATTTTGCATGAGTTTAGCTAGAGGAAGGATTAAAATTGTCTCTGCAATGATGACAGTGTTTTAAATTGGGGCTAATCTACACTAGTTTATAGAGCATCACAACCCACTCCAAAAAGAATATTGGGGGTTCCTGTAAAGACAAAACTTGAAACCCTTAATCTTGCTAGCATGAGAAGCTGAGAAATATCCACGCATAAAAATAAAAACCAAGTTATATTTCTTTAGTAATTTCCAGTAACATTCCAATGTATTCCCCAATCATAATCCAGGAATGCCACCCAAACTAAAGCCAATCAGAGAACTAAAATTTAATCTACACTTCAAATAGAGCATATCATAGAATCATAGAATACTGGAAGGGACTTTGAGAGGTCATCGAGTCCAGTCCCCTGCCCTCGTGGCAGGACCAAATACTGTTTAGACCATCCCTGATAGACATTTATCTAACCTACTCTTAAATATCTCCACAGATGGAGATTCCACAACCTCCCTGGGCAATTTATTCCAGTGTTTGACCACCCTGACAGTTAGGAACTTTTTCCTAATGTCCAACCTAAACCTCCCTTGCTGCAGTTTAAGCCCATTGCTTCTTGTTCTATCCCCAGAGGCCAAGATGAACAAGTTTTCTCCCTCGTCCTTATTACACCCTTTTAGATATCTGAAAACTGCTATCATGTCCCCCCTCAATCTTTTCTTTTCTAAGCTAAACAAACCTAATTCCTTCAGCCTTTCCTCATAGGTCATGTTCTCTAGACCTTTAATCATTCTCATTGCTCTTCTCCAATTTCTTCACATCTTTCTTGAATGCGGTGCCCAGAACTGAACACAATACTCCAACTGAGGCCTAACCAGCGCAGAGTAGAGCGGAAGAATGACTTCTCATGTCTTGCTCACAACACACCTGTTATTGCATCCCAGAATCATGTTTGCTTTCTTTGCAACGGCATCACACTGTTGACTTATATTCAACTTGTGGTTCACTATAACCCCTAGATCCCTTTCTGCCGTACTCCTTCCCAGACAGTCGCTTCCCATTCTGTATGTATGAAACTGATTGTTCCTTCCTAAGTGGAGCACTTTGCATTTGTCTTTATTAAACTTCATCCTATTTACTCAGACCATGTCTCCAATTTGTCCAGATCATTTTGAATTATGACCCTATCCTGAAGATTAGTCACAACCCCTCCCAGCTTGGTATCATCTGCAAACTTAATAAGCGTACTTTCTATACCAATATCTAAATCATTGATGAAGATATTGAACAGAGCCAGTCCCAAAACAGACCTCTGCGGAACCCCACTTGTTATGCCTTTCCAGCAGGATTGTGAACCATTAATAACTACTCTCTGAGTATGGTTATCCAGCCAGTTATGCACCCACCTTATAGTAGCCCCATCTAAGTTGTATTTACATAGTTTATTGATAAGAATATCATGCGAGGCCATATCAAACACCTTACTAAAGTCTAGGTATGCCACATCCACCGCTTCTTCCTTATCCACAAGACTCGTTATCCTATTAAAGAAAGCTATCAGATTGGTTTGACATGATTTGTTCTTTACAAATCCATGCTGGCTGTTTCCTATCACCTTGCCACTTTCCAAGTGTTTACAGACGATTTCCTTAATTACTTGCTCCATTATCTTCCCTGGCACAGAAGTTAAACTAACTGGTCTGTAGTTTCCTGAATTGTTCTTATTTCCCTTTTTATAGACGGGCACTATCTATATTTGCCCTTTTCCAGTACTCTGGAATCTCTCCTGTCTCCCATGATTTTCCAAAGATGATAGCTAGAGGCTCAGATACCTCCTCTATCAGCTCCTTGAGTATTCTAGGATGCATTTCATCAAGCCCCGGTGACTTGCAGGCATCTAACTTTTCTAGGTGATTTTTAACTTGATCTTTTTTTATTTTACCTTCTAAAACTACCCGCTTCTCACTAGCACTCACTATGTTAGGCATTCCTTCAAACTTCTCGGTGAAGACCGAAACAAAGAAGTCATTGAGCATCTCTGCCATTTCCAAGTTTCCTGTTACTGTTTCTCCCTCCTCACTGACCAGTGGGCCTTCCCTCTCCTTGGTCTTCCTCTTGCTTCTAATGTATTTATAAAAAGTCTTGTTGTTTCCCTTTTCTCCGGTAGCTAGTTTGAGCTCATTCTGTGCCTTTGCCTTTCTAATCTTGCCCTTGCATTCCTGTGCTGTTTGCCTATATTCATCCTTTGTAATTTGTCCTACTTTCCATTTTTTATATGACTCCTTTTTTATTTTTAGATCATGCAAGATCTCGTGGTTAATCCAAGGTGGTCTTTTGTCATATTTTCTATCTTTCCAACACATTGGAATAGCTTGCTTTTGGGCCCTTAATAATGTCCCTTTGAAAAACTGCCAACTCTCCTCAGTTGTTTTTCCCCTCAGTCTCAATTCCCATGGGACCTTACCTGTCAGCTCTCTGAGCTTACCAAAATCCGCCTTCCTGAAATCCATTGTCTCTATTTTGCTGTTCTTCCTTCTACCCCTCCTTAGAATTGTGAACTCTATGATTTCATGATCACTTTCACCCAAGCTGCCTTCCACTTTCAAATTCTCAACTAGTTCCTCCCTATTTGTTAGGATCAAATCTAGAACAGCTTCCCCCCTGGTAGCTTATATAAAGTGGGGAACCTAAGACTGGGGGCTGGCTGCAGCCCACGGCTTGCTTGGATCTGGCTCCTGAGGCTCGAGACTCCCTCCCCAGCATTGGGGAGCCCATGCTGGTAAGGGTAGCTTTTGTTTGTTTGTTTCTCACTTGTGTGCAGCCCCTGACTGATTTTTCTGTGGGTCAGTGGCACCAATTTAAACAAGGTTCCCCAACCCAGATATAAAGTAAGTGGAATGTTGGTCTAGTGGTTAAAGCATAGGACTAGGGAGCTAGAAAGGATGTTTTCTCTTCCCAGCTTGGCAAATGACTCAGTGTATACCTTCATTTAAGCCACTGAATATCATTAGTTTGGAAAAGAGAAGATTGAGAGGGGACATGTTAGCGGTTTTCAGGTATCTAAAAGGGTGTCCCAAGGAGGAGGGAGAAAAATTGTTCTTCCTGGCCTCTGAGGATAGAACAAGTAGCAACGGGCTTAAACTGCAGCAAGGGAGGTTTAGGTTGGACATTAGGAAAAAGTTCCTAACTGTCAGGAATAAAGTTTCTATGGTTAGATCTATGGTTAAACACTGGAATAAATTGCCTAGGGAGGTTGTGGAATCTCCATCTGTGAGATATTTAAGAGTAGGTTAGATAAATGTCTATTAGGGATGGTCTAGACAGTACTGGGTCCTGCCATGAGGGCAGGGTACTAGACTGGATGACCTCTCGAGGTCCCTTCCTGTCCTAGGATTCTATGATTCTATGGTTCTATACCGTAGTTCCCATTTGAGATATTTTATCTACCTAACAAAGTTGAAAGATTTAATTGTAAAATGGTTTAAGTAATTTAAAAGAAAACTTCACAGAAGCACAAAGTAAATGAAGATCACTGTATTTTTATGTGCACACTTAGAATCTCAACTGTTCAGATTCATTTGACATGCACCATGTAAGAAACTAGACCATTAATTCCCAATTGGCTCATCGGTATCCACTAATCACTCCTGTCTCTGCACCATTAGCTTTTTCTCTGATGGACACTTTGACTGGATCTTCAAGCATATACCACTTTCAAGCAAGTTTCAGTTTAGAATGAAATGGTATCACAATTGTAACCAGTTAACATTAGATACATCTATTCATATTCATACAATACAATCTAGCTTGTTGAACACGACGCAGTAGTCTTGTTAGACTATGGTAACAGCAGAATCAATCAGCTCATTTGACCGCCTTTGAAATGGTATGTTTTAGAGTCATTTAGACAAGCTCATGGAAGTGCCCATCTGTGTCACATAGATGCTGTTGTAAAAGCACCTTAGTATTTGTCATAAAAGGACTTGACATTTTAAGCTCAATTGCCTTTGATGTAAAGACAGATAGACTGACAGACAGATAGGTAGACAGACAGATAGATATGCATGCCTGTGGATATAGTCGCTTTACAATAAAACTATGTGCATCAGTGGACAACTCTATTTTACTTTAAAATCTTGCATCTCTATATGAGAATATTTTTAGATTTTCTTTCAGAAGTACACATTCCTGAGGATACATGGATTATATAAACACTCTTTTTCTGACTTTTCTGTTATTAAAATAAATCTTAAACACCACTGTTCGCATCTAAGGCTGCATCTACACTGCATTATTTTGGAATACTGGAGTATCCTGAAATAGCTATACCATATCTTAACAGTAAGCCTGTTATTTTGAAATATAACAGGCTCAGTACTCTGGTGTCCCCGTAAACCTCATTCCAAGAGGAGTAAGGGACGTTTCGGAATAGCGGGTTGTTTTGAAACTTGGTACTATCTGGACCTGTGTTTCTTAACCAGTGGTATAAGTATCCTTAGGGTACTTGAGAGAAGTCTGGGGGGTATGTCAACACAATTGAAATTTGGAGAAAACTGAATTTTTGTTTAAAGTTTTACAGCGTTTTATTATTTTTCTACTTTTTACACCCAAAAATTTCATCGCCCGCCCAACTACGATTAGGTTGTTTAAACAAATGTGTTGCAAGGGTCGAAAAAAAATGTGTCTGAAAACTGTAGGTACTGGGGGTACTTTTTTTTTTAAAGGGGGCACTTTATAAAAAAAGGTTGAGAAACATTTGTCTAGACAGTGTCAAATAACATAATAAGCTATTTCGAAATAAGATCCAAATAAGATACGCAATATGTGTAAACTCAAATTGCTAATCTTATTTCAAACTACAGTGCAGTGTAGATGTAGCCTAAGAGTATGCCAAATAAATTTTACTTTTAAGAAACAGTAAAAGTCACAGTCTATAACTTTCCATAGTTTTGTAACTGGCTAATTGGGTGTCATGGAAATATCTGCAAATGTTGCCACCAGAGGATTACTTATGTGTTTTCTTTTGTATTTCACATGTTGAGAACACTGAGAATATTGTATTAAGGTCCCCAGGCACATGTACATAGTTTATTGGCTTTAGCAGCTGTCAGATGTTTAGTCATAAGGTGCTTCTCTATTGTAAACATGTCACCTAGAAAAAATGGCACCATAAAATGTAGGGTACATCTGCACTAGCCCCCAGTTTGAACTAGGGAGGCTAATGAGGGCGACCAAAATTGCAAATGAAGCGTGGGATTTAAATATCCCTCTCTTCATTAGCATGTTCCTGGCCGGTCGCCATTTTGGAAACTGACTAGCTGGGAATAACTGCCCGCGTCTACATGCGGCAGTGAAACGGGATTTCGAAGTAAACCCCTAACTCAAATTAGCTGTTACTTCTCGTGGAATGAGGTTTAACAGCTAATTCAAGTTAAGGGGTTTACTTCTAGCATGTAGACGCGGGCAGTTATTCCAAGCTAGTCAGCTTCCAAAATGGCGACCACCCGGGAATAATGAAGCGTGGGATATTCAAATCCAGTGCTTCATTTGGAATTTTGGTCACCCTCATTAGCCTCCCTAGTTTGAACTTGGGGGCTAGTGTAGACGTACCCGTACTCTATACGATACAATAAGAGAGACCTGTCTAGTACTAGACCCAATACTGTTCTATATATGTTCTGAGTGATGTTGTTCATAACAGACTTCAGTCAGGCCAGAGGTGCCAGTCTCCAACTCAAAATTTCCAACAATGTTAAAAGCATCTACCAATGACTAACTCAAACGCCTTTCAGCAGTGATAGATGCAGTCATTTGAAATGGAAACAAGAGTTTCCCAAAAGTTTTAGTTCTCCTAGAAGTAGTTACAGATGAAAGGGGAAACTTCCCGAAGTGTGATAAAAATGGTAATTTAGTTAAAAATGTATTTGATCACTAGTGCCCTGAAGGAAAAAACAAGCCCAAATTAAACACGCAGGGATACTGATTCACTGCTATTAGATAATGTGCTTTTTGCCAAATAGATGCCAGCAACACTTTTATTGTTTTCAGTCTTAATGAAGAAATCAGGAAATGTCTTTAGTTACTTGATATTATAAGCTGCTTTCATTTTTTTTCATTTTCAAGCCTAGTAAGATAATTAGTTACTTTCATGGCCATTGTCTATTGTGCTGTTATAAATGGAGCAGTTGGCTCCAACTCAGCCAATTATTTTTGGTCCTGAATTTTCCTGCAGATGGAATATACACTCTTACTATAAGGTTTTCCTTTACGTGCCAATTACTATCATCTGTAGAATGAATATTCAACCATGCAACACAGAAACAGCATACAGGCCTTTTAAAATGTTCACAATAGTAGCTATTTGACAGGAAAATGCACTATGGATCTGCCTGTGAGGTCAGCCTTGTTAGGAATACATCACTGTTATAAGTTTTCTGTAGATGTTAGGAAGGAAGAAATGCAACTCCTTTTCCTGCCCCCTCTTTCTGTTTCTCTCCAGTGACATTTTCCACACTCAAAAAGCAGGTGCCACTGTTGCTCTCACTTTCCTTTTGTTCCATAGAAAATGCACTGTATAAGAAAGCGCCTGTTATAATCTGGCTATGATGCTCGTAGGTATATACTATTGTTATCCTCCTGTCCCACACCTGAAAAGAAGAACTGCTTTGCTATTTTAACCAGTTCTCTTTTGGCTTTTAGCCTAAATTTCAGTTTGCTTCCCAATGTCTTAGACTATATCTACACCATGTGGTTTTCCAGGATACCTCCAATATCCTGAAAAAACTCCACCGCGTCCAGTGAATGCATCTGCTCTTCTGCTTTTTTTTTGCGGAAGAGCAGATGTGCTCTTTCAGAAGCCCTGTCTTTCTCCTCCCAAGAGGAAGAAGGACTCTTCTGAAAGAGGAGGCTTTTCTGAAATTTGGCCCAGTGTAGACAGCCAAATTTTGGAAAAGCCTCTTCTGAAAAAACAATCAGAAAAAGGGTACGCAAATTGCAAAGTGCAATTTGAATACTTTTTTCCAATAGATCCCTGTAGTGTAGACATAGCCTTACAGTTGACTTTGCTTTCTTTGACTTTTTGGTGTCACTTCCCTGCCCCCTCAGTTCTTTAAGAGTGAACAGTTGGCCATCTTGTTCTTCAGAATCGACCTGAAAGGAAAACTAAGTTTCCAACACAGGTAGTTGAAATTTTTTTAAATGGCTATATTTAAAAAAGTATCAATAATTGTATTTTTCCTTTTTTTCTTCCCCTTTCCCCCTGCCAGTAAATGCCAAAATGAAATTTGTTTAGGCTTAAAATTTAACTAAAGAAAACCAAAGCAACTTCCTCCACCAAAAAAATCCTTCAAAAATATTTTAAGTCAAAATGAAAAACATTAAATATTTTAATTTCAAAATGTGAATCTGAATTAAAAAAATTCAATTCAAAATTCATTAGAAATTTCTTCCAGGAAAATAGTTTTATTTTAAAGAAAAACTGTTAGGATTTTGTTTGATATTTCTCATGTTAGTTAACAGTTTCAATTTTCTGATGAGCTGTTGTTTCTAGCACTAAGGCTGCAGAAAAAAGCTTGAAAATTAAAAAAAAAATGAAAGTAATTTGATTCAGTAAGGCCTGCTTACTTCTGCACAGAACCGCCCACCTCCAATCCCCAAAGATGGTGGTTTAAAAATCAGCACTGTTAACTCATTCACTGCTGATCAAAGCTAGTGGAAAGATAGATGGGAGAAATCACCAATATAGAGTCCGCTGAGGCTGTGTCTACACTATCAGATTATTTCTAAATAAGTTATTTTGAAATAATAACTCCCAAAATAACTATTTCAAATAAGCTTATTCCTCTTCACAAGCAGGAGTTGATATTTCTAAATAACAAGCCCATTATTTTGAAATAACAGGCTTAGTAGTGTCAATGCTCGCCTTGTTATTTTGAAATAAGGGGCGCTATTTTGAAATAACTCTCCAAGGTAGACATGCCCTCAGACTGGTGTCATTCTGGTGTCATGAGTGGGGGTGCTTATGAGACACTATCACTTTCACTCCCAGTCTGCACTGTTCAGCCAAAATGCTAGAGAGTAGAGCAGAGACTTGGAGTTTATTTTGGAGCAAAGGCCAGTTCTGTTTCTAGCTTCTCTTCAAAATCATGAGATCTAGAAACAATTTTTTTTATTGGAAATTTTACATTCTGACATCACGTGACAGAGGGTTAGGGCCCTGTGCCCATTGTGTCTACACCTTAAACCAGCTTCCCCAAAGTTAGTTGACCTCCACTGAGAAGGAAGACAACCATGAAAAGAAAACAAGGAAGATAACCATTGGAGAAATGGTCTGAGGTAAATAGGATGAAGTTTAATAATGACAAATCCAAAGTGCCCCACTTAGCAGTCAGCAGTGTGATGCTGTTACAAAAAAAGCAAAAATGATTCTGGAATGCATTAACAGGTATGTTGTGAGCAAGACACGAGAAGTCATTCTTCCGTTCTACTCTGCACTGGTTCGGCCTCAGCTGGAGCATTGTGTCCATTTCTGGGCACCGTATTTCAAGACAGATGTGGAGAAAGTGGAGAGGGTCCACAGAAGAGCAACAAGAATGATTAAAGGTCTAGAGAACATGACCTATGAAGGAAGGCTGAAAGAATTGGGTTTGTTTAGTTTAGAAAAGCAAAGATTGAGGGCGGACATGATAGCAGTCTTCAGGTATCTAAAAGGGTGTCATGAGGAGGAGGGAGAAAACTTGTTCATCTTGGCCTCTGAGGATAGAACAAGAAGCACTGGGCTTACTCTGCAGCAAGGGAGGTTTAAGATTGGACATTAGGAAAAAGTTCCTAACTGTCAGGGTGGTCAAACACTGGAATAAATTGCTCAGGGAGGTTGTGGAATCTCCATCTCTTGGAGATATTTAAAAGTAGGTTAGAAAAATGTCTATCAGGGATGGTCTAGACCAGTGGTCCCCAACACGGTGCCTGCGGGGTCATTTGTGTGTGCCCGCCATGTGCTCGGGCCTGGCCTGGCCCCGGGTACATGGCGCATGCATAGTGCCGGAGCCGGCCCCGGGTGTATGGCGCACGGTGAGCGCCGGCCCCGGGAGTGCCACGAACTGGCCGCCCGCGCTCTGGGCGTGCGGTGCATGGGGGGAGTGCCGGCCCCGGGTGCACGGTGCTTGGAGGGGGCATCGGCCCCAGGTGCGCGGCACTTGGATGGGGGCGCTGGCCCCGGGCGCGTAGCACTTGTAGGGGGCACCGGCCCCAGGAGCATGGCACTTGTGGGGGGCGCCGGCCCCGGGCGCACGGCACTTGGGGGGGTGGCGCCGGCACCAGGCGCGTGGCACTTGGGGGGGTGGCGCCGGCACTAGGCGCGCAGCACTCAGGAGGGAGGGGGGGCACCGGCCCCGGGCGCTCAGCGAATTGGCCGCCCACGCTCCGGGCGTGCGGTGCTTGGGGGGGGGTCGCCGGCCCCAGGCACACAGAGCTTGGTAAGGGGGTGCTGGCCCCAGGTGTGCGGCCCTTGGAGGGGGCCCCGTCCCTGGGCATGCGGCTATGGGGCATAGCCCCGTCCCTGGGCATGCGGTCCCTGGGCATGCGGCCACGCCCCCAGGCGCACAAGTGTCCCCACCTTCTGGCGCCCGGCAGCCTCAAATGGTTGGGGACCACTGGTTTAGACCATGGGTTCCCAAACTGGGGGGCATGAAGAAATTCTGGGGTGAGGGGGACGTGAGGTGACCCAGGCTCACACCTCTTCCCCGTCAATCCCACCCCAATGTTTACTGCTATTTTTTGGGAAGGGGAGCATGAGTGTTTCTCAAAAATCAAAAGGGGACGTGATGCCAACATTTTGGGAACCACTGGTCTATACAATATTTGGTCCCACTATAAGGGCAGGGTACTGGACTCGATGACCTCTCGAGATCCCTTCCAGTCCTAGTATTGTATGATTTCTATGAAAATCCCAGCAAAGCCTGCATGACCAGATGAGATCTGCTATGAGAGATGTCACATTTTGGCATCTCAGGTAGGCAGAGTTAAGGAGAATACAACCATTTCCTCAACCGCTGCAAAATTAACTCTCCCTAAGTTAGTGGCAGCACAGAAAGGAGGTTGTACACATATCAGATAATAAAATAAGTGAGTAGCCTCTTTCTCTTTACCTCAGAAATTATCTGGTGTCCTATTTTAACAGCTTACTTAATGGTCTTCTAAATCCACACCCCTTCATATCATCAGTCAAGGTAAGGTCATTGCGCAAGCATTTACCCCCTTTGTCCAAGGCAGCAATGAGTTCCATTCGCTCACCATCTTCCTTGATGCAATCCATCCATTGTTTTCACAGCTTTTCTTGGGGTCTCTTTCCTACTACCATCTCCGGCCATGCTTTTCATTTCAGTCAGGTTCATTCTTTGGATTTATGAGGCCCTATTCAGTGCTATTAAACTGGTGCCCCAATGCCCAATGGCAGCTGAGGGAGAACAATCTTTAGAGATGCTACTTTATAATTTTCAGCAACACATGAATAAAAAATTTGTAAAGCACAATTTAAACTAAGGTCTGTAGAGTAATATAGTAAATTCAGAAATTGACAGTATATACCTGGGGGTTCCAAATGCCTGTTAAATGGCTTCATTACCACTTGAATGGCTCTTTCACAGGTGCAGTGTTCTGGGGATATGTCTGGCAGGCTTTTTCAAGTTAGCTAGATCCTCTCTGGAGGAAGCAAAGTCACAAAAGAGGAATGGGAGGTGGTGGGTGGGTGGATATCAAGACCCCAAATTTTCAGGTGCCCTATGCAGCTGCATATCAGTAAGGACAGCCCTGGCTTCAGTCCCCTTCATTCGTCATTTGTACACATCCAAACCAGCGAAGGCATCTTCCTGGATTTTTTCTGCCACTCTGGACTTCCATCTTAATAACCGTATTACTAGTAATGGATCTCACCCTGTGTTTTGAGGGGACATTCTCCGCTAGCTCAAATGACATTACTTCTGTTCTAGGATCCAAGGGTCCTAGGAGAAAGACATTCCTTAGAGATGACACCTACTTAGTTAAAAAACACTTTCAAGCTCGGGCAGCACAACCCTTTTATTGTCCTTTCCATCCAAACATTCTGCTTTCTGTGTCCAGAGTACTAAACACTGAATACAAATAAATACTGGACCACTTTAAGCATTATACATAAAACATTACTACTTTTCTGCTTGTTACATCCCCTCAGCTCTTTTTTTTTTAAATAAAGGTAAGATCTATAGTACTAATTGTTCCAGATAAAATATTTCTGCCCTATGACTAGGTAGGAGGATGACCCAAGACAACATGGCGCCGGACTGCTGAAGTAGAAATGAAGAGCATGAATCACACTTGGAGCACTATTGAGAGGCTGGGCAGAGACAGACAGAAGTGGAAGACTTTTGTTGCTGCCCTATACACGTGCAGAGCAATGATGATGATGATGATGATGATGATGATGATGATGATGACTAGGTACAGTAAAAGCTAATTTGTTATTTGACTGCCCTCCACAGCTTATTGTCTATGGCTGTGTCTAGACTGCATCCCTTTTCCGTAAAAGGGATGCAAATTAGACACATCGCAATTGCAAATGAAGCGACGATTTACATCTCCCCCTCTTCATTTGCATAAACATGGCTGCCGCTTTTTTCCGGCTCGGAGCTTTGCCGGAAAAAAGTGCCAGTCTAGACGTGGATCTTTCGAAAAATAAAGCCTTACTCCTTTTAAAATAAGGAATTTAAAATAAGGAATGAGGGATCTTTCGGAAAAGGCTTTATTTTCTGAAAGCTTCGCGTCTAGACTGGCGCTTTTTTCCGGCAAAGCTCCAAGCCGGAAAAAAGCGGCAGCCATGTTTATGCAAATGAAGCAGGGGGGATTTAAATCCTCGCTTCATTTGCAATTGCGATGTGTCTAATTTGCATCCCTTTTATGGAAAAGGGATGCAGTCTAGACACAGCCTACTAGAATATCTTCTGTCTTAAATATTAATCCCATGTATGGAACTACAATCAGGCAAGTGCTACAGACAGTCACAGACCAAAACCTGCTTGATTTCAAAGAGAGCTACTTTGCAAATTGTTCCATGTCGCTATTTTTACTATGCACTTCATCACACTTTTTAAGTTGCTTAACTTGTTCTACAAGTATCTTGCAGATCAGGTGAAATGATAAATTTGTGTCTTGCTGATAAAGGTCAAGTATATCTGGATGCAATTAATTTTATTACTGCATGGATTCTAATTACAGAATTATTAGGGTTTAGCAGAGGGAAGGTGAAATTGAATTATTCCCTGATCCTCACACTTGTTCCCACTTTTTGAACCTTACAGCTCTTCTCAAAGATAACCTCTTGCATGTTATCCGGTCCTGCTCTTTCGACAATAAGTACATTTCGTAACCCTATTGCATACTTTCAGCCTCACATGGTCCCCTGTGCAACAAAAGAACTGGCACAGCAAAATATTACAAAGGACAGGAAGAACAGAATCCCCTCCCGCATTTCGCCCAAGGCTTTACGGCCCAGGCTACATTGTAATTCTCCTCTGTCTCATCTAAGTTAGAGGGGGAAGTTAGGATTGCATAATGAATCATTATTGCAGCTGTCCTGCCTTCAGTTCCTGCTCCCTACGTGTGCTTTGGTAGACACCCTGACTGTGAAGCACCAGTCCCACATGCTTCTCCATTGCCTCTCAGCCAGTCCACTCCCAGAAATGATGGTCTCTGCTTCAGGTATTCTGCACTGGAAGGAAGCAGGATTTGACAATTAGCTCACAACTGCTTTTCTGTCACTGACCCATGAGTCTGGCTTTTAGTACCAGGGTTCATTATGGGTATGTCTACACTACCCCGCTAGTTCGAACTAGCGGGGTAATGTAGGCATACCGCAATTGCAAATGAAGCCCGGGATTTGAATTTCCCGGGCTTCATTTGCATAAGTGGGACGCCACCATTTTTAAATCCCCGCTCGTTCGAACCCCGTGCCGCGCGGCTACACGCGGCACGGGGTTCGAACGAGTGGGAATTTAAAAATGGCGGCGCCCCGCTTATGCAAATGAAGCCCGGGAAATGCAAATCCCGGGCTTCATTTGCAATTGCGGTATGCCTACATTACCCCGCTAGTTCGAACTAGCGGGGTAGTGTAGACATATCCTATGTTCCCTTATCACTTGCAAACAGTGTAACCAGATATCCTGATTTTATAGGGCAGTGTCAATATTCAGGGCTTTGTCGGATATAGGTGCTTATTACTCAACATCCATGTTCTGATTTTTCACCCTTGTTGACAACAGCACATATTTCTCAGTATTGATTCCAAGAACAGCATATTTTTTTTTAAAATTTAGGATTGGTTCTAAATCTTCTTGGTCCTGTTATCTCCTTTGCTCTCTCTTCATGGATTAGTTTAGGTTTCAAGGAGATTGATGGCAAATTTGTTGTCAAATTAATCTTGTGTGAAGCTCCCTTACATCTTACCCTTGCCAAAGTTTTAGGAGTTTCTCTTATAGATCACCTTTTTTGGTTGTAAGTTAATTTTATCTGAGACACTTTTAGGGTGTCAAGAGATAGTAAACATGTATGTACTCATCATAGCGGAAGATAAAGAAAACAGAGATAAGACCAACATTCCAAAAAGGGTTTCTGATATTGTGTTTCCAAACTGACACCTATGGACTAACTATCAGAAGTCCTTAGTGTCCACAGTTCCTCCAGACTTTGAATTTACGAGTGCTTGAGACACTTTGGGTTGGATCCTCAAAAGTCCTAAAAAAAAATCAAATAATCTAAAATTGGAGGATCCTTTTGAAAATATTTGCATATATCCTAAAGCCATTTCTCTAAATAGCACAGCAAAACAGAAAGCTGTTTGCAGCAGCGTATTTGCATTTTGTGTTTGGCATGGAACAGATTATTATATTGATGGTGAATAACAATCAGATTAATAAGATAAACTATTTCTAAAAAGGAAAATCATAACTTTTTTAAAATGCTTACATACATACATAAAAGTGTGTATGTCCTCAGTATATTCAGTGGCATCCTATAAAATATAAAGTAAAATATCCTATTTTATTTAAAACCTACATTTATTATCTTACACATGCATATACAATTATTTAAATAAATATAAGCAGAGCTCAGAAGGCAAGGGAGAGAGAAAAACCTACTGACTAATAATGAACTGTAATGGCAATCATTGTATACATCTACCTTCTTACCTCGCTCACTAGAACTAAGAAATGGTGGCAGATGCATTTCTGTCTTACCCTCAAGTTATGGCTTCTCCCTCAACTAACCATACTTCCCTTCTCACAGATCCATGGAATATATAGTAGAAAGCCAGTGGGCAATATTGAGGAATACTTATTTCCTTTAAATATCAATGGTACTGTATTTTGAGCAGCTATCAGAATTTGCCCTCCGTCCAAAGAACTGGAGAATTCTACCCTTACGATTGCCCTCAGACTCCTAGATTAGGTAATAAGAATCTTGTGGTCACTGTAACCTCAGATTTTCCAAGTGGAAGGGTATATTATATGTATCTGTTTATTTTGAAATTATATCTAGCTTCTCTTGAAGCAAGAAAGTATCAATTTAATACAGTACACATCCAATTTTTGTAAGTTTTATATATTACAATTATTTTAGAATGCTTGGCATTATTAATCCTTTTTATATTGTTAATATAAAGATTCTGCTTCAAAAGCTCAAAAAAGTTTATTTTTTCGCCTTTTTTGCATTGCATGCACTGATGAACTAGCCTGCTCAGCAAGCATTTAACAGATTAGACACTCGAACATGGTTTCAGGCAATGCTCTCTCATGTTTCTGCGTATTGCCTGATAAACACTTCAAAGTAAACCGCTCATAAATATGAAATGAAAAGCTGAGAAGTCGTTATGCACAGCTTTGAGATACAAATCTCTTTATTCCCCTCTGAAGTGGGGTTTGATTGACATAATGAGTCATAGATCCTGTCCAGGGACACACTGCCTTATCCCCTTTTCCTCAGGAGACAGAGACTTTAAAGAAATGCACCTCAGAACTTTCTGACAGACAACTATAAAAAAGTTGAACATTATAGATTTCTTATTTTGTAATAATACCTAGTTTGACAACTGTGTCATATGTCAAAGATTGATAGCACATTCATGTACAGGCAGAATTAACTGCAACTGTTAAAGGAGGCAAATGGCAAGGTTCAGAAAATTACCATATTGTGTATTGTTCTACATGTTTATCATGGACATAAATTATGCCTTGTTCCACAAAGAAACCCATAACCACAGAGACTCTGGCATACTCTCTTCAGTAAGCTTTACATGAGCGCAAGTTTCTTCTCACTCACACGGCCTCTTTGCAGACTGAGAGTTCGAGTAATACTCTTAACCTAGCAGGAACTACTTCTGATATGAATTTGTGATCTATAAAACAGTCAAAAGTAATGGATATACCAGATCGTAAACAAATTGTAAATTACATAAAATGGATTAATTTAAAAATTATATAGCAGTTTTAGTTTTCATGTCCCTCTCCTGGCTTTTGTATTTAAAACACCCAGCAAAGGTAAGTTGGAGATGGAATAGAAAAATTAAAGCTAATAGAGATCCTAGGGCAGTGGTTCCCCAACTTTTTGGCATCATGCCCCCTTTTTTATATTTAAGAGACCCTCACCCCTCCCGCCCCAAAATGGAAAAAAAAAACCCAAAGGAACTGACCAGGGCCAAAGGAACTCACCAGGCTGAAAAACATTCATGGCTCCTTTAATTCCCAGGACCAGTGTAAAAAAAGTGTGTGTGGGGGGGGAGAGGGGAAGGTTTTTTGTTTGTTTTTTTGGTCAACAAAAGTTGCCCTTTTAAGAACAGAGCAGGCATTGCCCTTTTAAGGCAGCCATTTTGAAGTCTGCCTGGGATGCTCCATCCTCCCCCTGCTCCAGCTAGCCCGAGTTGCCCATGTTCCAGCAGACGCCCGAGCCAGGAAAAACGGAAAATACCGAACATTTCACATGGTATTTTCTGAATTTTTTTACTGGACGGACTGGGCTCTTTCTAGGGGAGGGGATTGACGGGGGGAGGGGGAGAGGGCTGGGTCGCCTCGCGCCCCCTCCCTGGAATTTTTTCATGCCCCCCCCAGGAGGAGTTTGGGAACCTATGTCCTAGAGGATCTCCCCGCCCCCACCCCCATATAACACTTTTCTTGGTACTTCTGTGTAGCTGTCGTGTGTCATAACTCAAAACAGAAGAAGCAGGCTTGATGCAGAATTGACTGGATCAGGTGCTCTAGTCTGTATTATGTAGGTGTAGGAGGTGCACTAGTTCTTATGGATTTCTGAACTTAAGGGATATGTCTATATTGCACATTAAGCCTGGACTCTAACTCAGGTAAAAGCCCAAGCTCTTCTTCCATGCTCACGCAAATCAGCCAGACTCTAATCAGCATGCACTCAGCACCTGGCTCCTAGGACCCTGCTGCATGGTGAGTGAGAACCCAAATCCAGCTGCAGATTGGGTCCAGAATTTGTCATTTGGCAGCAGTGGATATAGCCCTGAGTCAGAACAGCTGTGCAGTGCTGTATGGACTCATTAGAACAGCTTAGAAACTTGTTTCCAGCAACTGTAAATCCAGGTTTCCAATACAATTTAGACACTTAAGCACAGACTTGCAAATAGTGCATTGAGGAGCCTGAATCCTACAGACCCAGGTTTACAATGCAGGATGGACATAATTAAAATCTACACATCTCTGTAATGTTTTAAATACAAAATACATTATTAAAAGTAGGATTCCCAGCTTGGCAGCAGCATTGAAAATAAGATCACAAAACCCACTATTCAACATCCTAAGATTCCAAAACGTATTTTGAGGTACTTCTGTTAACCAACAAGAGCATTTGGTAGTATAGAAAGGTACCAAGATACCTACCCTGCCCACAGCCGTCACTCCCCAAATACTTGCAGCCCTGATTCGTCACTTTTGGCTCAGTTTTACGCTGGTACTATGGGGCTGTATTCTCTGTTCACTACGCTTGCCAACCCCGCTCTTTCTTCTGCAGTTGGATCATGGGTTCTTCTCCTACCTGTACTGCATCAGGAGGGGGACTGCCACCAGCTCTTTCTGCAGCCAGATGTGAGTTGAGGGGAGGGAGGCTGGGACTGGACACTGCAGCCAGATAGGGACTGGAGGCCTTGTTGGCCAGGGTTCATTTTAAATAAAGTAAAATATGTCCAACTCAAAAAGGTTTCAACATTGTCTTTATTTATGGCAAGGGTGAGGAACCTGTTTTGGGTCAGGGGCCACTGACCCACAAAAAAATCAGTTGGGGACCACACAAGTAAGAAGGAAAAGAAGCCCTTCCAAAAACCTCCAACCCTCACAGTGAGAGTCAACAGTGCACCCTTGAAACCAAGAAGGCTAATGGCATATTAGGTTGCAGAAGATCAGTGCTACTGCAGTTGATATTCTGGGGTTTGAATTAGCATGTCTAGTGAAGACCCACTAAATCAAACTCAGAGAGTGCCCCATCAGTGCTGGTACTCCTGCTCTCACGTGGAGTAAGGGAAGCTTCCATTGGCCTCCCGCTGTGTGGACAGTGAAGAAATGCAATTTAAGATATGTTGACTACCACTACGTAATTAATGTAATAGGAATTGCGTATCTTAAATAGACCTTCCACCACAATGTAGACCAGGCTCTAGAGATTTATGTACACATATCTTTGTGGGTACAATCACATCTTGCACAATTGTATCAAATCCTTTGGACATACAAAATGCACACACACTTTTTAAAAATTGGTTTTTATTTACAAGAGACATTCTAGCTCAAAGTAGTATTTTCAGGACCTAAGTCCTGGAATGATATAAACTGTCAACAATTAAAAAATACACAGAACATGCCAACAACCTGCTCTAACCACAGACCTGTCAGAGCCTGCTTTCAAAGTGCTTACATTTCACACACATGTACAACTGCCACCAAGAGATACGCACATTTTTACTCCTCCCGTAAAAAAAGTATTCAGAAAAAAAGACATTTGTTAGGCATTGAACTGTTTATTATCCCTACATTGCTATATACACTAGATTAAAAAAGAAGAAACAGTGAGAGAAAAAAGAAACAAGAAAAAGAAAAAAAAGAAAAACAAGCCTCCTAATAATTAAAAACGTTTCCCACTGAAAGCTACATTGGAAAGCACAATAAGAATTGTTCTCTTTCCTGAGCTATTTCATCTACCAGACATAAAATACGTTGATATAAAAGGGTGACAATAGCATCATCCATTCAGTCTGGGTCCAAAATAACAGCTGTCAGTCATATCCTTGGCTCCCTCAGTCACTGGAGTATATTGAAAGCAAGCTGTCTCCAGGATAAGGGCTCCTAAGAGATCAGGCGTCTCTGCATTCCCCGCAGCTGAAAAGCAAGTTTGTTGCTCACTAGATCTATCAGCCCTTTGACTTCCTTCCTTCACTGACTAATATAAACATATTGCTTAAGTGAATGATTAACACTCTCCATAAAGAAATTCAATTAAACACTTGGAACCTCTATTTAGAGCATCCATGGAGGCTCCTAAACATTCATGCAATTAGTTAATAATTAAGATCTGGTGAGACACAAAACTGGCAAAAGCCACTGCCCGCTTCTTTAACCCTTCCTTTCTATCTTTTCTTTAAGCATGCCTCAGCTCTGCTGAATAATGTCTCCTTCAAATAGCCATAATATTGTCCATAATACACAGTTAAAATAATCCTTTTTGTCCATCAATCTGGTGATATATTCCTCATCTTTGCATATTTCCATGGCTTCCTCTTTGCACAAAATATCAAGTTTAAATTTATTGCTTTCACTTTAGAAGCCCTATGCAGCCCACAAGATGTAGACAGTTTTTAAGAATTAAATGAGTTAATATCACACACTATTTCTGCCTCTGAGTCCCTTGCCATTTTTGAGTTCTTGATCGTATCATTTTTTTTTAAAATTTCTCAGGCTATTACTCTGAAAAATAACTATGCACACAGTACCACCTGATCACATAGCAGAAACAAAATGCTCTCAAATACACAAAAATAAAACCACCTTAAAAACAGATTAACCACACCCTACATCTTCAGTGACAGAAATCTACGGGGTACTTGAAAGAATAGTAGGTTTAAAAATGTTAGATGTCAGTCGGGCTTTTAAAATGGCAGTGACACTAATTATGTCTTTACACTTAATGTGTGTCATCCTAACAGCTGGCACTTTTTGTAGCTTAGAGTGATACTTGTTTATCCTCTACTTCCTCTTCCTTATGCACTTAGTAAAAACAGTCATTACTAGTCTTGTGTTTGATACAGTTTTCACTGCTAGAGCACCCCTCAATACAAGGCATTCACTGATTACATTGATATTGTGGCTATGCAGCTACAGCTCCGTGGACCAAATTCAGTGTGATGTAAATTAGGCACAATTCCACTGAAATCTTGTAATTGTTCTGGGGCTTATTTTGAGGCTACATGATGTCAATAGTTACAAAACAATGTTATTTTATTCTTCACAGAAACACTGAGTATTTTATTTAGTTATCATCATAATGAGATGAACACCTTCACACCTAAGAAGAAAGCTGTATTCAGACTGGTGATTCACCAGCACAAGAATTAAAGATACCTAATTTTCTGTAATAAACCAAGATCTTTTCTTAGTGGTTAATATTTTTTTTATGAAACAGTGTGACATTTGAAAACTTTTAATTAGGACTGTCACATAACTGCAGTTAACTCATGTGACTAAAAATTAATCTCAATTAAAAATTAACTCTGATTAATACAATAGAATACCACAATTTATTATATATTTCTACATTTAAAAATAACCATACATACAGTACTGCCTGATGTCTATTACAACATAAAATATAAAGTGCTCACAATTTTATTATTACAAATATTTGCACTGTAAAAATGATAAAGTATCAGGTGAATGGAAGAATATGAGCACTGTATCATGGAAGTGTAAATGTAGACATTTTGTTACATAACCACACTTTAAAACAAAATAATGTAAAACTGTAGAGCCTACAAGTCCACTTAGTCCTAATTCTTGTTCAGTCAGTTGCTAAGGCAAACAAATTTGTTTACATTTTCAGGAAATATCTCTGCCCACTTCCTGTTTATAATATTAGCAGAAAGTGAGCACAGGCATTCACATGGCATTCACATGTAGCTAGCATTGCAAGGTATTTATGTGCCACAATATACTAAACATTTGTACATTCCTTCATGCTTCAGCCACCATTCCAAAGGACATGCTTCCATGCTGATACTTGTTAAAAAAATAATATTTTAAATTTGTGACTGGTCTCCTTGGGGGAGAATTGTATGTCTCTGGTTCTGTTTTAACCTGATTCTCCCATATATTTCTTCATGTTATTACAGTCTTGGACAATGAACCAGACCATGTTGTTTTTAAGAACACTTTCACTGCAGATTTGACAAAACGCTAAGAAGGTACCAAAGAGAAATTTCTACAGCACTTTCCACAAGGACTAAGAATCTGAAGTGTTGTCCAAAATATAAAAGTGAACAGGTGAGGAACCAGGTGAGGGATCAGGTCTAGATGTTTTAAAAGAGCAACATTCTTATGAGGAAACTACGGAACTTGAATAACCAAAAAAGAAAATCAATCATTTTTGGTGGCATCTGATGAAAAAGAATGTGCATTGGTCCACTCTGCTTTGAATCATTATCAAGCAGAACCAGTCATCAGCATGGATGCATGTCCTCTGGAATGGTGGTAGATGCATGATGGGATATAAAATATTTAGCGCCCCTGGCATGTAAATTCACATTAAAAGAACATTAAAAAATGTATGTAAGAGAATGTGAAAAAATACTACAGTTTGTAATTATAGAAGTCAACAGGAAAGCTCGCTGAAATACTTAGATACAGATGAGTTGAAGAATAGTTTATCATCAGTATGATGGCTACTTACTGCAAATCTCTGGGAGGGAGAGATTAATGTGCAATAAAGAAGAAAACAACACCCATCCTCATTTAAACTGTGACAGCAGCCAAAAGAGACCATACCAATTATATCATCTCTCACATGTCCATATCACAGACTTTTGTCATCTGTTATGCAGAGTAATAATCAAGCAACATAAAGCCACAGTTAGACATAGCAGAAATCTTCATTCTGTATGCTTTCTAAAAAGAATGGTGATAAATAGCTAACATTGCTAACCTAGCAAAAGCCACCTTTTCTCCGAAGTGGTCACTGCCAAGTGATTACACCATTATATTTTATTGGATATAAGAGACTTATGGCCACAATGAAAGGCACAGCTTGCCAGCTAAAATACCATTAATTGCAAAACCTTCTGAGATGTCTCTGTTCTTGAGGATTTGTAAAGCACTCACAGAACCTCCCCCCAACAAATCATGTTCATTCTGGATACACGTACTTGATGTTTATACTCAGCTGCCTCACCTAAAGCAAAGACTAGGGCTAATATTTTCTACAGACAAAAAAAACTGTAAGTGGCGTTCACTTCCATTTAGCCCATTCAAAACTATTTGCATTAGTCTGAACTTGATGCAGAGGGATGATGATTTATTGTTGTCAAATATTTTGCATTATCTCTATTTAAATACTCCACAGAATTCAGAACATAGAATCATCGAATCTAGAACTGGAAGGGACCTCGAGAGGTTATCAACTCCAGTCTCCTGCTCTCATGGTAGGACCAAGCACCATCTAGCTCATCCCTGATAGATGGCTATCTAACCTGCTCTTAAATATCTCCAGTGATGGAGATTCCACTAACTCCCTAGGCAATTTATTGCAGTGTTTAACCACCCTGACAAAGAAGTTTTTCCTAATGTCCAACCTAAACCTCCCCTGCTGCCATTTAATCCTATTGCTTCTTTTCCTATCAGAGGTCAAGGAGAATTTTTTTCTCCCTCCTACTTGTAACACACTTTTAGGTTCTTGAAAGCTGCTCTTATGTTCCCTCTCAGTCTTAGAATCTAGAATCATAAGGCTGGAAGAGACCTCAGGAGATCATCGAGTCCAGTGTTTCTCCCTTTTTTTATAAAGTACCCCTTTACAAAAATTATAAGTACACCCATTATCTATAGTTTTCAGACATACAATTTTTTTCTACACATTTGTTTAAACAACTTAATCATAGCCAGGTGGGCAATGAAATTTTTGGGTGTAAAAGGTAGAAAAATAATAAAAGCGCTCTAAAACTTAAAACAAAAATTCAGTTTTCTCCAAATTTCAGTTGTGCTGACATATCCCTCAGATTTCTCTCGAGCACCCCTAAGGGTACTTGAACCACTGGTGGAGAAACACTGATTTGTCCAGCCCGCCAACCCTAACTAAATCATCCCAGCCAAGACTTCGTCAAGCCGAGACTTAAAAACCTGTAGGGATAGAGATTCTACCACCTCCATAGGTAACCCATTCCAGTGCTTCAGCACCCTCCTAATAAAATAGTTTTTCCTAATGTTTAATCTAGACCTCCTGCGACTTGAGACCATTGCTCCTTGTTCTGCCATCTGTCACTACTGAGAACAGCCTCTCTCCATCCTCTTTGGAACATCCCTTCAGGAAGTTGAAGGCTGCTATCAAATCCGCCCTCACTCTTCTTTTCTGCAGACTAAACGAGCCCAACTCCCTCAGCCTCTCCTCGTATGTCATGTGCTCCAGCTCTCTAATCATTCTGGTTGCTCTCCGCTGGACCCTCTCCAATGTGTCCACATCCTTTCTCTAGTGAGGCATGCAGATGGGATACAGTACTCCAGAGATGCCTCATAGATCCCAGAACTGGATTCAATACTCTTCTTGAGGCCTAATCAGCACTGAGTACTGAGTATCTAGACCAGGCATGTCCAAAGTCCGGCCCGCGGGCCAATTGCGGCCCGTGTTCCCGTTTAATACGGCCCCCCAGGTAATTTGGCAATATCTATCTTTTATGGCCCCCAACGAATCCATATGTATTGAGATGAACACATTGTAAAATCTCAGTTAATGTCAGTTGGTCTAAATCAGTTATAAATATATTTGGACACAATATGTATACTTGGTGTTATGTTCCTGCTCATATTTTTTGAACTTAAAAGTTGACAGACAACCTTTATTACCAAAAATATATAATGTACTTTACAATGTTCCTGACATATTTCAGCTTCCTGGATTTTTTTTTCATCTGGCCTTCAGATATGAAAGGCAGAGTGATTTAACACCTGTTTAGATTTGTCATCCATGTGACGAAATGAAAAGTATGCCGTTTGCAATAAACTTTGCATAAAATAGTTAATTTGCATTTAATTTTAATGGTTCAAAGAATGTCAGGCAAAATGGTCGGCCCTCACACATGTTCACTTCATCAAATCTGGCCCTCTTTGAAAAAAGTTTGGACACCCCTGATCTAGACTATGCTGAAGTGTTAAAAGAGGATATGCAAATTCAGCGTGAATTTGCATATCTTCTTTCGATCTCACTTTTGAAAGAGGAGCTTTTGAAACTGAAAGTAGTTTGGATGTAGCTTTTTCGGCGAACCTTCCCCCTTTTTCGAAAAGCCGCTTTTCCTCAAAAAAATGAGGTTTATGCGGCTTTTCAAAAAAGGTGGGGACTCTCCTTGGATACCAGGGGGCACTCACAAGAAGGGCGTAGTCCTTTATAGCATCCAAGAATGATGTTTGCTTTTTTTACAACAGTGTCACTGTACAATATAGACTCAACTGTAGACTCATATTTAACTGTGGTCCACTATGACCCCTAAATCTCTCTCAGCAGTACTCCTTCCTGGACAGTCACTTCCCATTTTGTATGTGTGAAACTGATTGTTCCTTTCTAAGTGGAGTACTTCACATTGGTCCTTATTGAAGTTCATTCCATTTACCTAGTCCTCCTATTCACCTCAGACTATTTCTCTAGTTTATCCAGATCATTTTGAATAATGACCCTATCATGCTACGTACTTGCAACCCCTCCCAGCTTGGTATCATCTGCAAACATACACAGCAACAGTGGTGGAAAGTACAGAATTTACTAGAACAACCAAACAAAGAGTGAGTATTTTGGTATATGGGCCAAATTAAAAAAAAACACATCTGTTTACATTCGATTTGAAACAAATTTTGATTTTATCAAATTGATTTTTTTAGGCAACTCAAAAATTTTCAGTTGACATGAATCTTATTTTTCATTTCATTTTGAATAGATTTAAACATTCATTCAGCTATATCCCAATCCACCTCCCATGTTTTTTTTTGATTTGTCCATTTTGGGTGTTTTTCACTTTGTTTCTTTTTGTCAAATTTTAAACTCGAAATACTGTTTTCAAACATAACAAATTAAACACTTAAAATGGTTAAAAAACATACAAACTCATTCCCCCATCCTACAAACTGAAAATATTCACCAATGTCAGGTGAATCCACTCTTTGGTTAAAAAATCCACTCTTTGGTTAAAAAAACCAAACAAACCAAACACCACGACAGACTTTTGAAACAGTCACCAGGCTTTGCTTCAGGGGCGCAACCCAACTCTCTCATTTCCCAGGCTGGCATGGATCTCTCAGTGTGTGGCCTTGAAGCTGCTCCACTTTATATAAATACCTGAATAATCACTGGAGCTCAGACTGGAGTCTAGGTTTTCCCATTCTGCAGGTGAACATCCTAACCACCAGACTGCAGCGTCATTCTCTCTCTCACTCCCTCACCAACCCAATGAATCCACAGCTCCCAGAATCAGGCCTTTGATGCACAAGTACTGTAGGTAGTACTGCTCCCTTTGAGTCAGTGCTGTTATTGTAACTACTGCTGGAATAACTCCTCATTAGACGATATGCAAAACAATTACTTTATTTTTTAATATTAATTCCCTGAATTCAAGTTTGATAAATTACATTATTTGTTTCTCAAACTTTCCTTAGATTTTCACTTGAATATTTTTGTCTTCATTTACGGTCTTAAACCAGCTAGCTCTTTGTCTAGTGCTTAGAACACTTATGTCACAAAAGATAATCAGTGATGGGCAATGTGTGAAGTATTTTCAGATTGTTTTGAATGAAAGTCTTTGTAAAAATGTAAATTATTATCCACAATAGAGGTGCAGATAGGCAGCCACAGAGTATATTTTCCTTACAGTCAATCATACCACAGACTGAATTTTTAAAATGACTGGGGTG
The DNA here is from genome assembly GCF_052426305.1 of Pelodiscus sinensis. Taxonomy (NCBI): domain Eukaryota; kingdom Metazoa; phylum Chordata; order Testudines; family Trionychidae; genus Pelodiscus; species Pelodiscus sinensis. The sequence goes on along the minus strand of NC_143067.1, from coordinate 33,483,027 downwards.
CACAGCAATGGTCTCCATACTCTCACCAAAATAATCAAGCTTTGCACTTGTATTGCACTGGAATGGTCTGCATATTAAGTGGCAACAAGTATAATGTGCTCCAATTTTTTGTCTGCTTTGTGGCACATCTTAATAAAGAGACAGAGTCACAGCATGAATTTACAAACCAACTGCTCTACCATTCGTGACCATGTGTTCCATAGTATAAGGTTTCATTGTTACTCAAATTGGCTTAAAGGCTACAAGAGGGACTTTTATTGAAAATGCAAACCCCAGGATCCTTGTTTATGGGTACTAGAATACAGGTATTATTCAATTACCTAAGCAGAAATCAATCTAGCCTAGTTCATGGAGCAAATTCTGTTTTTAAAAACCATCACTTACAACTAATAAAATAACACAGTAACACCAAATGCTATAGGATAAATATGTATCAGATAAAATGTTGTTGTGAGAGTTATCTAATATTGCCTAAAAAATCAAGGTATAACAAGGGCTTCTGGAATATTTTACAGCAGCAGAGGGAGACCTGCTAGTCTCAAATCTAAGACTAATTTTCAGATAATTAAAATTTCTCCAAATTAATTTAAAATGCTTGTGAGTGGTGATACGTTGCCTTTTACCTTTTAGGAGATATTCACATCTGAGGATGCCAGAATGCATTATAAACACAGTTTTGTGGTGAAAACAAGTCAATGTGAATTTCTTAGTGGATGCAGCGGTCATATTCCGAACGTAGGCAATGGATGACACTGATCACCCTTTTGTTCCTAAATTTATCAGGAAATTAACAATTTTAATAAGGTCTTTCTAAATTCTTTAATCAGAAATTGTATCAATTCATACTTTGATTAGCAGGACATAATTGGGAGCAACAAATCCACAAAGACTTCTTTCCCTTCGCTCATCACCAGCATAGCTTGTGCATAAAAGTAGTTTTTAAATTTCAATTTTATCTCATCTTACTTCTATGTTAACTGCACACACCACAGTAACAGAGCAGGATCATTCACACAACATTGATTTGTTTTATCAACAAAACTGCCTTAAGCCTCCCCAAGTTGTATAGAAAATGCAAGAAGATGCCATAACACCATTCAAAATCTGGCAAACTGCACTGTAGGAGTCCTAGATTACTTTGCTGATGGCAACATGCACACTTTTACCCCGGCCCTCCCTCCCTCTTTTAATTGGTTTAAGCTACCCTCATACCATCACAACTGTCTTAGGTATATGGAAACAGAAGACTACATTGACCACTTCATCTATCCCAAATGTGCACCCTTAACAGTGAGAAACATCCTTGCAAATGAGAGGTTTTAGATCACCATATAAAATGGAAACTTCTGGTTTGACAACAAGCAAGTAGTGAAATGGTTAACAATACTAGCAGTTTAGTAGTTGCCCATAATCTGAGACCTTTAAGGTTGGATGGCCTGTATAAAGTCAATCTTCATTTCTTAAGGAAAACCAAATCCTGTAAATTTAGTAATGAACAGGGTGTTCTTAATAGTCCCTGATGGCTTTGCTGCAAACTTCTGCCTTAATGGCTTTGCTTGACTTCTGACACTCTCAAATTGATGCTTTCACTAAGGACCCCAGTACTGATGTTGTGTTCGCTAAGGAGAAAGAGCTTCTGTGGACTGGGCTCTCAGGACCATTGCATGAATAAGCTGATGGGCTGAAGAGTCAGTATTTAAAAAGCCTTCTCCCAATAGTCTTGTCACAGTCTTCACTAGTCACGAGCTTTCCTCTCCAAACATCTGACATAAAATTTATCTTTATTTCATGCAGAGACTCTTCAACCTTATACAGATTCAGTCTTCCAAATACATAGACAAATACATAGAAAAATAAATGGTACAGGAACGAGAGTGGGCTGGTACATGCTTTGATTAAGAGTATGAAAAGCACTCTTTTTTACGAGACATGTAGTGTCACATTTCAATATGGAAAAAAAAAGCAGGGGAAGGTGGAAGATGTTCAGAGAGAGAAAAGGTCAGAGACTGTGCACCATGTTACCCTTTTTTAAATACTTTATTATTGTCAAACACTACAATCCTTCAATTTTAAAAAGACCTTATAAAAGTGAATGGTCAAAATATATTTCAAGATATAGTTATTGTCAGTATGGCTTCGTATTTTAAAGAGGGAAAACAATGCTTTAATTATAGAATAAAGGTTTTTGGATACTAGAACATACATTTTCAGAATGAAAAGTTGGATTCAGAGAATTCTGCAGAAACCCATGAGCTGACTAAATCCTCACAACTCACTGATTCACACATTATTGTGGGATAAGAAAATTTGAAGACATATTGCTAGGAAGATGGAATAATGTAAAATGAGTTCACTTTATTAATGCATTCATTAGCTTCTTAAATCTACAGTGAGGGTAGGAATGTAGAGGAGTCCCTCTTGTTAAATGTTTACAATTCAAGCTTCATTTGTCATTACAGAGTTCTCCTTTATGAAATTTAGGATTTTAATTGTCTTTTCCAGAATGAGCATAGGCACTCTCTCTGACAACATAATCAAATTACACAATTTTATGTTGGCTTTACTCCATTAAACTAACTTTAATGTAAATGTTGCTAACTACATTTGTTTTATGAGTAAAATTAAGTCAAGAAAGAAAAGTGTTTCAAGTTGCTGTAGAATAAGCAATGAAAGTGATAAAGAATGCTATTTAACTTTGCAGTATTTGTAAAAACAAGGCCAGTTACCAGTCTCAGGTTGTGACTCTGCTCTGGAAGGTCACAGTGATAATAAACGCATTCCCAGTACTTTGGTTAAGTATCTCTACGTTTGCCCAATACTTTGGTTAAGTATCTCTACGCTTGCCCAATACTTTGGTTAAGTATCTCTGCGCAGAATCATGTCTTTGTCATAAACGTCAGTAGGTAAGTTTCACTTTTGTTCTTGTCAGCAAAGGAGACCCAACGCTGGTAGAAGGGCATCGGATGTGATTCTGCCTTTTGCATCAACTAATATCACACCGGCGCTACCCCACATTTTGGATCACAGGGGTGTCAATAGTAGTGCACATCAAAGGGCACACCAAAGTGCACTGTAACTCCCCTATGTGAATGCTAGAAATGCAAACTAGAAGGTTCTTAGCTCACGTGACTATCATCCTGTTGAGGGGCTACAGAAGGGAACTACAGTACAGCACTTATTCCTATTCAGGCCTCCATAGTAAAACCTGTGGGGAAGTGCAGACAGAGTCAGTTTCATGTGCTGGGCCACATTCTTCATCTAGTAACCCTTGTGAAGAGCCACTGAATCTATGTGTCCTCCCGTGCCCTGATCAGCTCCCCCAACTCACTCCATGTTGCCTCTCCATACTTGTGCCACATGCTACCTTGCATTCTGCTCTGCACTCTGACTCAGTGATTCCCAATTGTTCTCAAGGCAGAAGCCCCCTTACCTTCCTTCTGTTTGCTTATCCGACAGCAAGGGGAAGTGGGGGATTAATAAAATGGGAAGCGGGAGATTAACAAAATGGAATAAGAAACCACAGAAATCCTGATGCCTGTATAAAGCTTGGGTGGATGTCAGTCTCATTGCTCAGGCATGGCCAGCTGAGGCTGGTTCTTAGTTTTCTTTCTCAGCACTTTTGCTATTTCAGAAGGGAACTTAATGCAAAAATGCAATGTAAAAACTGTGCACTGTATATGCAAGGATGAAACATAGCACTTTACTGAGACTCTGATTTCTAAAGTACATATGTAAAAGAATCAAAAGCAACGTCTAAAAGCTTTTGGTTTTTAATTGTATTTACCTGAGCAATTATCTTATGAGTTAAAGCTAGCCAAAACACAGACATATACATAAGTCAGTTCCCCCTGTTTCCAAATGTCTACTCTGGTTTTGGAATGTTTAAAACAAAACAAAAACCAACACAGCAGAGGGACATTCACTTTCCTTTTCGGACCACCACATATCCCCGCACAAAAGATATTTGAGAAAGGAAAATATGTATATTTACAACGCTTAAACAGTTACTGAAAAAAAAAACACTTGGTCAAATGTAATAGCTGCTAAACTGGCAACACATTCAGCTTTGAAAGGATTTTTTTTAAGTATGTATTGCACACACACACAAAAATCACTTAGCAAGGAGGTACATCACATTAGCTATACACTACATTGCATTATCCATCAGAATAACAACAGTCCTGCACCATCGAACAGTCCTAAACAGCAGTAATTTACTACAACTGTGAAATAAGACAGCCTAGATCAAGCTACTTAATGATCTTAAATGATTAAGCCAGGACACCAGGTAACACAATAATTACCAGCAACATATCTGTCTTCAAACAAGATGGGTATAATTTAAATCATCAGAGAAAAGGAACTCATGATCAGACTCTACATCCTTTACTTGCTTTAGCCTCCATCTTCCTTGCCTCCTTCCTACTTCAAAACTAATGCTGTTGCTTCTATTAAAGCTGGGGATGGGGGAAGGAAATTTTGGTTGGAACTCTTTGGCAGACTTGGCAAATTGTTCATTTTTTAACTGTTCATTAAAAAACAACACCAAAATATCCCCTGAAATAAAAACAATTATTTCAACATGTTCAAAACAAGTGTTTCAATTTTTGTTTAAAGAAAACGTTTAAAATGTTTGTTCAATGTTACAAATACTGAAAATCCTTAAAATAATCAGAACTGAACAAAATATTCATTTTTGTAAAAACCAAATATCTAATCCAATGCAGTATTTAAAAAAATTCAGATAAATGAGATATCAGATATTTGTCCTTCTCTTATAGCCAATGTCAACCTTTAGAAAGTAGAAGGCTCAGTAGATTTTAGGTCCATCATCAACACCGCTTCCAGACATGTGGTCCTTTTGTGTGTGGGGGGGGAGGGAAGGGAAGAGAATAGGCGAGCTGACAGTCCTGTTGGACCTCTAAGCAACATGTGTGTGGGGGGAGAGAGGGGAAGAACTGCTTTGTGCTCCTGGGAGGGACAGGGCCTCAGGAGCAAGGGGCAAGGCCATCTCTCGGGACTCTGAAGCACACTGCATGGAGTTGTGGCAGCTTAAAGGGCTTGGGAGAGAACAATAAAGAACTTCCCACTCCAACATCCATGCCATCATTTTCAGGGTTGGGGGATTTCAACTTCTCTCTTTACAGCCACACCAGCAGGAGAAAAATAGGACACAGTGAAGGACTATAAAGCCAGTTTACAGCCAGGGAAGAAAAAAACAGGATCTGGAAAAATGCCTAGAGAGAAGACTGATGTATTAAATGCTAGCTGAATGAAGCTTCGAACTGTGAGGAAGAAAAGGCTGCTTCTTTGTTTCCTCAGGTCAAACAGGATTTTCCACATTCATTGTTAATAAGCAAGATTGCATCAAATAAATAATTATCATAATTTTCTCCTCTTAATGGAAACAATCTGCAGGACCCTGAAGTTTGGCTAACCGCACAGGTTGGAAAAGGGGAACAATATAATAAGATCTACTCATTGTCTGGCTATACCGAAAGGCAGACAGGACATGGGTTTAAACAGGCCATAATATTATTAGATGTCTAGGATTACCCAGCAGATAAAAGTGTACAGTGCATGTAACTCCATGTTTTTTCCATAATTATCTAAAGGCTTTTACCAGCTTCCCCTCTTAACCTTCTAGGGACATGTTTACACCAGGAAATAATTTTGAAATACGTACAATTGAAATAATAACTCCAGAAATAACAAAATCAAAATAACATGTCCAACTACAAGGCAGCATCAAAATAGCTCAGAATTATTTTGAAATGGTGCATCTATGCTGATTGGAGCCTGCCTCAGACTTAGAGCCCTGGAAGCGTACCAGGGAGGGCAGACACTTCCTGCAGCTGTTTGGTCAGGCAAGGTGAGACACATTATTTCAGGATCTCCTCTCAATAGCAGAATCTCACACACCATTCCTCCACTGCATACCCCTCGCGGGACACCAAACCAACACAGAGTGCTCTGGTTGCCCTTGTGGACACCACAGCACTGACCTCATGGAGCCGGAGCTATTGCAAAGCAGTGCCAGGCTCACGGGCTTCGTGCTGCGCCTCATGGCATGGTTCGTCCACACTGCCCGTATGCTGTTTCAGCAGGATGACGACCCACCTGAACTGGAGAACCCCTTCACCCAGGTCCTGGTGCTCCTGAAAATTCCTCTAAACCCCCTGGACACTGTGGAACACAGCATCTAGAGGAGGATGACCAGTTCAGACTGGTCGGAATGCTTGTCCCACTGTGATGATGACCAGCAGTGGCTCCGGAACTTCCGCATGCAGAAGGCCACCTTCCTGGAGCTCTGCAAATGGCTCGCCCCTGCCCTCAGGCAACAGGACACATGACTGCAACCCACCATGCCCCTGCAGAAGCATGTTGCCATCACACTCTGGAAACTTGCAACACCTGGCAGCTACCATTCCGTAAAGGGAACCAGTTTGGCGAGGGGAAATCCAGAGTCGGGGCTGTGCTCCTGCAAGTAGCCAAGGCCATCAACCACGTGCTACTGTGGAGGGTCGTCACTGGGCAATGTCAACACCATTGTGGATGGCTTTGCTGCCATGGGCTTCCCCAAGTGTGGGGTGGGAGGATAGGGCATAGAAAGCACTCATATCCCATCTGCTTCCTGGCCTAATTGTAGGCCTGCCTGAGCTACTTAATTTTCATGTTGATTTGGTCGAGGGTCCGAGTGTGTCCCTTCTCAGCCAGACTGGTGGCTATCCAGCCGTAGACATTGGGGTTGAGCCTTCTGGTGCAGAAATCCTGGAAGTTGGTCTCCTTGCCCCAGACCTCAATGAGATCCAGGATCTCTGCAGCAGTCCAGGCCAGTACGCTCCTGCGTCCCTGACTAGGGGTAGCCAAGGGTTATGCGGTACTGCTGGTAGCCGTGGGGCGGGGGGGAGAGAGGGAGGACTCAAAAGAAGTGCTGGGATAAGCGATGGCTTCTGTGCTGCTACAGTATAGCATGGGGCTGGCAAAGGTCTGCACGTGCCATAAGCCCTTTTCCTGCAGCCCGTTGCTTTAAAGGCTCTGTAGGAGAAGGGGGGCAGTGGAGATGGCAGGTGTGGCCAGAACAGCCACAAGTGCAGCCGTGAGAGGCCTCTGGAGGCCATTTTTTTTTAAATAACAGCAGCTGAGCACCCACACCCATGCTATTTTGAAATAACAATTTGAAATAAGTGTTATTCCTCCTGCAAAGGAGGAGTACAGATTTCTAAATAACCAGGCCGTTATTTCTAAATAACAGGCTTGGTGGTGTGGATGCTCTGCTTGTTATGTCGAAATAAGGGAGGTTATTTTGAAATAAGTCCCTAGTGTAGACTAGGGCTAACAGGGTTACGGTGGACTATAAGAATGGGGGGCTGGCTCCTTGCCATAGCAATCACAGGAGCCCCCCAACTGCTCCCTGCTCATTCATACAATGAACACCACTTTTTAAGTCCTTTAAAATAATTCAGGATTAGTACATATTATTAATTCCTTTTAGATCATGTATGTAAACTGAAAAGAGATTACTGACCTAACTTGGTATCAATATACCATCCTTCAAACTAGAATAGAAAGGAAAGAATGCCAGTTCAGGAAAAGGAGCTGAAAGCAGTATGATTTAGCTTGCCAAATATTCTGGTAATATCCCAAGATAATATTTTAAATGATAATCTGCCATTTTAATTAACTGCTTACAAAAATCATCTGATTTCATTTAACTAGATCCTGTAATCTTTAAAGATCCTGCCACTCTTTATCATAACCTATTCAGTTTCTTCTTCCTGTATTCACACTTTGACTTGGGCTATTATGAACAAAATAAAAACATCATCTATTGGGAGAGAAACAGACACAATTGGCACTTATTCTGAAAAGAATGGTAACATTAAAGTGACTATCTAAGCATGTTTACTCCCATATAGTAGATGTGTCCTATGAAAAATTGGATGTACCTGTATTCAGAAGTATCCATCTTGTCTATACAGGCAGTCCCCGACTTACGCGGATCCGACTTACGTCGGATCCGCACTGACGAACGGAGCTTTCTCGCCCCGGAAGTCGGGGCGAGAAAGCCCCGTTCGTAAGCTGCTCCGGTGCCCCTGGTCTGCTGGAGACCGTCTCCAGCAGACCAGGGGCACCGGGCGGGTTCCCGCGCTTCTGAGGCTTTGCCAGAGCAAAGCCTCGGAAGCGCGGGAACCGCTGCTGCTGCCACTTGGGTGCCGGTGCCTGTGGTCTGCTGGGGACCGTCCCCAGCAGACCACAGGCACCGGGACCCAAGCGGCAGCAGCGGGCGGGTTCCTGCGCTTCTGAGGCTTTGCCAGAGCAAAGCCTCAGAAGCGCGGGAACCCCCGCTGCTGCCGCATGAGACCCGGTGCCTGTGGTCTGCTGGGGACGGTCCCCAGCAGACCACAGGCACCCGGACTGAAGCCGCAGCCGCGGGGGGGTCCCGCGCCTCTGAGGCTTTGCCAGAGCAAAGCCTCAGAGGCGCGGGGAACCGCCGCTGCTGCCGCTTCAGTCAAAGCGGCAGCAGCGGCGGTTCCCTGCGCCTCTGAGGCTTTGCTCTGGCAAAGCCTCAGAGGCGCGGGACCCCCCCGCGGCTGCGGCTTCAGTCCGGGTGCCTGTGGTCTGCTGGGGACCGTCCCCAGCAGACCACAGGCACCCTGACTGAAGCCGCAGCCACGGGGGGTCCCGCGCCTCAGAGGTTTTGCCAGAGCAAAGCCTCAGAGGCGCGGCACCCCGCTGCCGCTGTGGCTCTGCTCCCCGTGTCCCTGGTCTGCTGGGGGGGGGGGGTCGCAGCTAGTGTGCTCCCCCCCCCCAGCAGACCAGGCTTTTGTTTTGGACTCTGGGGCAGAGCAGCTGGGGCGCTGCCGATTGGTCCTGCAGCGCCCGTGGGCACTACTGGACCAACCCGGCAGCACCCCAGCTGCTCTGCCCCAGGTCCTGATTCAGCCGCTGCTGGTCAGTTTCAGCAGCAGCTGAATCAGGACGTCTGGGGCAGAGCAGATGGGGAGCTGCTGGGTTGGTCCAGTTGCACCCCAGCTGCTCTGCCCCAGGCGTCCCCAAGTCAGCTTCTGCTGAAACTGACCAGCGCTGACTACAGGAAGCCCCAGGCAGAGTTGCTCTGCCCCGGGCTTCCTGGAATCAGCTGCTGATCAGTTTCAGCAGCAGCTGGCTTGGGGACGCCTGGGGTTCTTAAGTTGATTCTGTATGTAAGTCAGAACTGGCGGTCAGTTTCAGCAGTGTCTGAATCTGGACGCCAGTTCCGACTTACATACAGATTCAACTTAAGAACAAACCTACAGTCCCTATCTTGTACGTAACCCGGGGACTGCCTGTACTCTGCTGTCTGTCCTATTGATTGCTCTTAGGGTAACACCATTTACTGAAATGATTTTAGCAAAGGAATAAAAGATACCCCTCCCCTGTCACAGTTTATTAAGTGTTACAACTATAGAATAATGTACTGGACAGTCTATTTTTGTAAATTTGTATAGTCAGTTTAAATGTGGATGAATTAGTTTAATTGCTTTCTCTGACAGCACTGATAGTTGTACTTAGCACTTGGTGTAGTATTTTTAATCTTCAGAGCGCTTTGGAAATGTTAAATAACCATTACATTACCCTGTGTAAGAAGCAATTATTATCATCCCCTATGTTATAGATGGGGAAACAAAGCCAGAGATCTTATGTGACTGAATGCTAGCCAAAATGGGATTAGAACTGAAGCATAGCAGCACAGGGAACCAGGCTGTTCTATTTCAAGAGAGGCATGAACTAGCTAATTCTCTAAAATTCAAGTAAAATTTCAAAATAAAAAAAGTTCATTTTAAAAAGAAAAATTGTGTATTTAAGTTATGTATGCCAGGGTAAAGTTCTCTTGGTTGGAAATACTGGAATTAATGGAGAGAGACTGTTTCAGAATTTCAGTTAACTTCTCCAGTTTTCTACTATGCATGGACAGTGCTTCTAAATGAAAAATGTTGCATCTCAAGTCATTAGAATAGAAAGATAAAATGAGATTATATTATGTTTTTGGCAAAATTCTGTAAAAAGATTGTAATGCAATTCTTTTCTAATTTATCTGCCTTTTCTGAAATTATTTTAATTTCCTCTATGCACATGCATGTCTATATTAAGGAGCAACTCAAATAGCATGTCATTTGTAAGAAACAAGTGACAGCTTTCAGTTACACAATACACTAAGACAAAGAATGTCATTAAGGGTGGATATTTAAATGACAATGAGTATGGGTGAAAAACAAATTTCTCTTGTTCATGTAGTTTGTGCTTAAAATATTATGTACAGAACAAGGTAAAGTAAGTTTACATTAAAACATATTTAAATTGGCAATTGGTGCGATTTAATAACCACAAAAATACACTACCACAGTCGATAGTCTTAGTATGTGAATAAGGAATTAAATTTACTCTTCTTGGCAAGAACAACATGTTCCCTAATTTGCAGGGATATTTAAAATGGAAAGGAGCAAAAAAAAAACCTACAAAAATTATTTCCTTATTGAAAGCTGAGGAATTTCCAATATGAACATTAGCAAAGATAACGAAGTAATCATCCCTAGCCCTAAATTTTAGCAAAATTTGCCATGGCACAAGAGTGAAACTGTATTCTTTGATATCTGTATTGTTTTTTGAAAATATTACAGGCAATTTATTTCTCAGTGAGGACTAATCATTTGCAATTATCAGTTTAGTTAAATTCATCCACATGTGTATTCATCCACACAAACATACACAGTTGTATACATATACAGAAAAAAAAAATGAAGTGTTTTAGTCCCAGTGTGTGTAACTTTTCCAATTGAAGGGATTTACAACTTCCTCTAAGAAAAAATTGGATAGGGTTTCTCCCCCCGATGCCTACCTAAATTTACCACTAGTTTTATGAAGTCCAGATGTGGCTTGAATTAAGGATTTACTATCAGAAAAGCAGTCTCAGATGCCACTACTTAATGACTTTTATGTTTATTTCTAAGCATTGATTACTTGACTTGGTAGGAGTTTGGCATGTGCCAATGAACAGCTCCACAAACTTCAAGAGTTTTAGAAGAATAGCCCATAATGCTTTAATTTATACTAGCAGAACAGGGATCAGCAACACTACAGGGACACAAATGACCAAATGACTGGATTAATAGAGATGCAGTAACCCTACTCTTCTCATGCACACCCATCTACCAACCCTAGATTTGCCTGAATGCTATTCAGAGTAAAAGGCTGTTTCAAAAGAGCCACTTAAAATCATTATTATTATTATTATTATTATTATTATTATTAAAAAACAAATCAAAACCAAAACATCAAAAACACTAACATCCCACACTTGAAAGAAAACCTGGGCCTGTGACTACAGGCCTACCCAAAGAGGTACTCCTAAATCATGAGTAATAAATTATCTTTAACTTTTATGGTAAGTTATGCAGCAGGATAATACACTTTGATCATCAAAATTATGTCAACTCCTCTTTGGCAACAGTTTCTCTCAGACTCATCATTCATGTGCTTCAGAACTGAAGTCTATTGTTTGTTGCATCCTGGGAAAGAGCATTTGGGAAAGCAAGAGAATTTGGCTTATACTTCTGGCTTTCTTCAACTTTTATTTCTTTCCTGCATTGCTAGTCTCACTTTACATTTTTCCACTCTGCAATATCCCATTGAAAATCCATCATCAACCATATAAAGCTCAGATTTTTGATCATACTTCCTCTCCCCATACCCCAACAATGCTGGATCTCTTTATTAAATAAATGACATTAATAATGTTGGGAACACAACTGGAGCTGTCAGATATGAATCAGTCAGATAATCTATGTCAATAATAGGCATGACTCTGACTTCACCTCTATATTTATAAATTATTCTGTTTCATAACAGCATATAAGGTACTCTAAACGTCTCATTTTTAAGAGATCACCATATTTTTTTCTGATTCATAAAGGCAATGAATATTTGCTACCAACATCAGTAAAAATTAGGCAAAGGCCAAACGTAAGAAGCTAGCTGAAGTGAACTTTGACCTTCTGCATCCCTCTGACATTATGTATGATTTTCAGTTTAATTCATTAAAAATCCATATACACAAGTTGAAATGATTTTCAATTACTAAAGAATCAACACAACAGTGGTTGTGTCTCTGAAAGAAAAAAAGAGCCTTTAATCACAGCAAATTGAAAAAAGTGGAGTATTAATCTGAGTGCATTGAGTAGGAGCCCAGAATGTCTAACTGCTTTTCTTTCTTCTGATCTGGATTTTCTCTGTGGCCTTGGGCAAGTCACTTTGCAGATAGAGAATGGAGGGAGAGAAGATAAGTGGAGATACAATAATGTGCTTACTCCTAAGATGGTTAAAGCCTCGCTGAAAAAAGACAGTTTGCATTTGTTTAAAAAAATGATGATATTGGAATATTCCTGTTGACACACCTAGTCTTGGCTTTTGCTGTCTTTTGGCAAACATGATGTATTACTGTAAATATCTTCTTGACTTTCTCAGTATTGAATATAAAATGTGTTGTGTCATTCCATGTTTATATCATGCTCTGCTACATAAAAGGTGAAGCAAATGCACTTTGTTATTTTCATACCATTTTTGCTCTTTGTTAACTCACTGTGAACATTTTGCTTTCCAATCTCTTCCTTATTCACTACCCTTCATAATAAATGCACTTGCATACCAATTCAATAAATGTCTGTCCAGCTCTTTGTCATTTAGAGACATATGCTACAAATACTCATTTATTCTTAGTTGCCCTGGATTAGCTACCGGATACCAAACTGAGTGCTAAATCATTGTTTTCATATAACTTCCCTCTCCTCCCCAAATGCACTGAAAGTTAATTTTGTTGCTTCATAAATAAAAGATCGTTTGATGTCAAAAAGGACCTTAGGACTTGCTTTCTGAAAGCAAGAAAGATATGCAGAATAAAATTATGCTGCAAGATATGGTGTTTTAAAAATGGTAGTATCAAGTATTTTATACCTAAGATTATCCCTATCATATCACTGTTATCCTGTAGAGGCAAATACCATCTAGATTTCACATCTCTATTAAAATAAAATCCATAATTCTAGCAGAGGAATTAATTTAAGTTAATAAAATCTCAACTTTTAAGCATCACACCAGAACATACACTGTACTTCCTCTGTTGCTTGAACTAATTAGACACACACAGAGACATGTTACTTTCCTTAATACAATAGGGCAGCAGCAATACTGATGATGTATTCAAATGTATCAGAATTAGGGCCTTGGATTATAAACTCTGATGCCTTGTGTTATTTCAGAATCAGCCCCAGGATGTAGCAGCATATTAATATTAACTTAGATTTCCATTGCATTTATGTGCAAAACCTTTCTGCACTATGCTTCAGGTAAACATTTATATATCCACAGTTCAGCATTTTAGTTATGACATCAGTACAAAAGTATTAAGAAAGATGAGGCAAAGTATTTACTTTGAAAACAATTGGAAAACACTATTATGATGTTCAGATGATGTTGTACTCAAATTCTATTTATGCACTGTCTATAATTCTGGTATATTTATGATCCATAAGTCACAATGAATGTCAGACTATGTTAAGATGACCCTGCATGTGATCTGCATATTTTTCTAGTGTATAAAGCACTCTATAAATATCTATTGATATGTCCCTTCCCAACTAACAACTACAACATTATATCAACATTTTCATGTTTACATTTACATGTGAATGTGCATTAAAATTATACCTCATATTAATTTGGAATTTCAGTAACTTATCAAAAGCTAAACTGTAAAAAAAGTATGCAATAGCCATAGAGTTGCTATCAAAATTCTTTTTTAAAAAAAGATACTAGTATTTGACAGTCTTGTTGCAAACTTTAAAGGTGATCAAAATGATATGCCCCTGTGGCTTATGCAACATGGCGACCCAATATCAAGCACAAGAATCCATCACAATTAAATAAAGTCTAAAGTATCTTTCAGGTTTTATCTTATTTTCCCCCTTCCCTGTTTCCAGATGATTATTTATATTTTTAATCACAATAAAAAAATAATTCCAAACGTCAGGCGAAAACCCGTATATGGAACAGGACCAATTGGACACTGTTCACTGGTCAGCAGATCTTAAAACTAGATTCCTATTCAGAAGAAAGGACTTCTCTGCAACTATGCTCCCCAAACTAGCAATGTCAGCAGATCGACATTTACATTCTGTGCATAAACATCCTTCTGTAATTCCTAGGAAAAGTCATCAGCCCCCTTACTTAGTTGTAACTATAACTCACACAACAAACATGTGGTTGATTTCACTTTTTAGCTGATTTTAACAGCTTCATAATATTTTGACACCTTTTTAAATGCATTATGTAATATCTACATATTTTATTAGGCAAATAAAACTGAAAAGACATCTAATGCTACTGATGTGTATGACTCTTTTCTTTCATGGAACATACGGTATTACTAGTTCATGATCTAAATAACTCATTTTTGATCAAGTAATTGTAGGATGGAGATTTCTAAGAGGAGGAGGACTTTGCCAGTCTGCCAGTAAAGTTTATGTTGTGAGTGCAATGTAAGCACTTAGGCAAACTGGTACACACACACTTTGTATCTATTTGTTTAAAGTAGTCCAATTATCTGCAATTACTTTCTTCAGTAAATTTTCAGTTTAAAAAAAACTTTCAAAATTTGAAACAGGTTATACCTAATTTATATAATTTATATACCTGCCACAGGCCTTTTGAAAAAACAAAAACACAAGAGACCACACAGCATCTTTTGCTTCTCAATTGATTCTCCGAATGCAGAGAATATTTGGCCCTGTACAGAAGGGTTGCTCGCAGGACATAAGGTGTAATTAGCCGGTCTTTTAGAAACAGTAAAATAGATTATGTGTTTATGGAATGAACATTCAGTGTTCCATTTTCCATGATCAAATACTCAGTAATAACATAACTAATGGATATTAAAACACATTATACATCATCTTATAGAGATCCTGGGGAAAAGGTGAGAAGGAAACTTTACTAGCCATTTTTAACACATTCGATGGCCTCTGGCTTCAAAAACTCATAGGAAAAGAAAATGATTTCCTATCCTTCACCACAATGGACAAAAAGGAAAAAGTCCAAGAAAAGTCCAACTTTTCAAGAATCTAAAAAGTTACTATAAGGAGAAGGGAGAAAAAAAACATTCTCCTTAACTTCTAACGATAGGACAAAAAGCAATGTACTTAAATTACAGCAAGAGAGGTTTAGGTTGAATTTGCCTACTGAGGAAATATCCATCACTGGAAATTTTTAAGAACAGGTTAAACAAACACATGTCAGGGATGGTCTAGATCAGGCCTGGGCAAAATATGGTCCAGGGGCCGGATTTGGCTTGCCAAACCACCAGATCGTGCCCCAGGCATGTTCCCTGGCTTGCCTCACAGCCCTGCATGCTGCTCAGAAATGTGGTTGCAGGGAGCTTTCTCTTTATGAGTCAATGGAGGGGGCGTGGAAGATTCAGATGCTGATTCTGATCCCAGCACAATCCCATTGGCTGATTTCTGGACAGAAACCGGCCAATGGGAGCTGCCTGTTTGAATAACAGGCAGCCACGAAGCATAACCTTTCTATTCAGTCACTCAAGCACATGGTCCAGCAGGCAGAAATATTTTAAGCTCTGCAAGCCTGCAGCTCTGCAGGCAGGCAGGATGGTTTGGCTGCTGGCTGTAAGTCTCCTGTTCAGAACCTGCCTCTGGCATCCCAGCTTCCCCCCCTTCCCCAACCCTCTGTCCCACTACTCCACATGCACCTGTACCCCTCCCAGATCTGGTGTCCCAATCTCCTGCCCGGTATCATAATCCCCTCCTACCCTAGGTCACATGATAAAACCCTGAACCTCTGTTCCCTGCCCTACGTCACAACTACCACCTTCACCCAAATTCCCTCCCAGTCTCCATTCTCCCTCTAGAACCCCAATCCCTTACCTAAAGTTCCCTTCTGCACCCAACCTCCATCCCAGACCCCACACCTCCTCCATTAATACCATGGAAGAATGTGGCCCTCAACCACTTTCCAAAATCTTGGAGTGACCCCCAATCAAAAATTATTGCCCACCTCTTGTTTAGATGGTCTTGGTCCTGACATGAGAGCAGGAGACAAGACTTGATAACCTCACAAAGGTCCCTTCCAGTCTTATAATTCTATGATCTTCCCTTAGTTTTGGTGCTATTACCAAGTAGGGATGTAAGCGGCTAGTCAACTATCCAATAAGCAAAAGCTTAGCTAGTCCCTTGATTAGTCGCTTCCCCCCCCCACCTTGCTGCCTCTATCAGAGGTGCCGTATGTCTTTTGCCCATTAATCAGCAATACCCCAAAGGAGGAGCTGAGCAATTGTGTCTGAATTAGCTGCTACCTGCATGACTGGCAAATATCAACACACATTGTCAGGAAGCAGAGCTTCTCCCCAGCTTTTCAAGAATACACTTCCTTGAACAGTTTCCTTTAAATAGATTTACCATCCAAACTTCAACAAAAACAAACAGTTCTTCAACTCACCCTTCTCAGCCAGTCCTGCACTCTACCAGCTCCATTACTTTCCTGTGATGATCCTTCTGAACACTTGCTCCAGGGCCCCACCTCAAGAGCTAGCTCCGCTTCTCTGTATTGACTTTCCCCAGGCACAATCTGTCCAATCACTCTTCCTTTCCCCACCCTCTGAAAGAACTTTCTAACCCCAGGTGTAGCCTTCCCCTTTCACCAGTTCAGTTGGGCCCAATTGCTCAGACACAGGCAAACCCGCCAATGGGAAGACGCAAGGGTGGTGGTTCAGTGAGGGGCGGGGGAGCAGCAGCCCTGCACACCAGGATGCAGCTAGCTTTCCATCCCATTCTCCAAACTATCAGGGAGTGAGGGGACAGTACTTGCATTCCATGTGTGCTTCTCACACCTGGCTGGTGAGCTCCCTCCTGCCCTTGGGGTACCTGCTCTGGTGCCAGATGATTCTACAGACTCCAGTGATTCCAGACTCCAGTGGTGGCTGGAGCCCCAGGCCCTTTAAATCACCACTGGAGCCCCACATGGCATGCTCCATGCAGTGCTAAGGGCTGCCTGGTTAGGCGTGGAATGCTTGGGGCAGCTAGTGGCAATGGGGAAGCTAGCTCTAGCCCCTGCCATACCCTTTCTACCCAATGCCTTGCCCCTTCCACAGGCCTGGCAAGTCTTTCAGCTCCACTAGGCAGTGGGTCTAGTTTACTCACTGGAACCAGTTACCTGTGACATGCTCATAGCATATACTGAGGCTGCCCAGTTGCCGATATCTATTTGTGCATAGGAAGCCCGGATCCCTTTGAGAGCTTAACACTCAGTTCTGCTAGGCCATAAATTGAACAGATAAGCAAGCTTTTCAGGTAGACTGCCTCTGACCTGGTTTTCTCAACTCCCATCCTGCAAAACCTCAAGCACATGAGTTAACAAGAATATCCCTTTGGATTTTAAAGCCATCTGAAGTGCTGATCCATAGACAGCTACAATAACTGCCAATCAATTGCTCTCCCCCCCCCCCCCCCCCCGTTTACAATAACCTTTTGCTTAAATAAACACACACCTTTTCTATTTGTCACCATTTTTACTTTGCTGCTAGAGCTGCCACTGAGGCAAAAGCTGTTTACTGACTTGTTTACTTTTAGATCTATACTCAGCACTCTTCTGTACCAGTAGCATCAGCAGGACTGTGCTTATGGCTAGGAACATTACTATGTATCCTCAGCCACACATGCCATTTATGGCAGTGTTTACTAAATAGGTAAAGTCTATCAAGACACAACATTTGGCCGATGATATTCTTCCCCTCTAAAACCCTCTGCCTCTGGAGGAGGTTCTTTAGGGGTGAGAAAGCATTAGGGTTTTGTCACATAAAAGTCATATGTGGGTCCTGAAGCTTAGCAGGCCTACAATGGAAGTTTCCATCCCCGCTGTACCCACCTTAGCATAGTGTAGGGGGCTGCAAGCCCAAACAGCAGCTGTGGGCTTTATCGGTGTTAACCCGTGTCTTGAGCTGGGAAACTGCTAAGCGGTAAATAAGTTTGACCTCGGTCTCAGCCCATAAGAGTGATAAGCATGGCATTGAGCCAGGTACGCACACACCCGGTAAACACCTGCAGTATAATTAGTGTAGAAAGTCCCACCCTAGCTGAGTCTCAACCAGGGCTCCAACCTCAAGGGCTGACTGGGATTCCCCCCATGCTGGAGCCACGTCCACTGGAGCTGGGTGCAAGGTAACTGGAACAGGACTCCACACAGACGTGAAGGGACAAGAGCCAAGGAGCCATTTACTCCTTTAACCATTGTTCTGCAGTGCTTTCGCTTGCTAGAGTGTACCCTGGGAAGTGGAGTAGCAGTGGAGTAGTGAGCTTAATAAAGTACATTATCCCAAATGGGCACTGTGTTGAAGAGAATCTACAACCCTGTTGGGCCCTGGCCCTGTGGAATAACAGGTTTAGAGACATCTTAAGAGAATCTTAAAAACAAATCTAACGAGTCCACATGTATTTCCCCTACAAACAGTAAAAAGGGGGGAATGGGACACTGAAGAACAGAAAAAATCTAGTGTGACTAGTGAAGCACTCTCCCCCCTCCACACACACACGCCATGCTTTATGAAATGGACTTATGGACACAAATGTGCATAACTCAAAGATGCTTTGGAAAATCTGCTTGATATAACCTCTCAATGTTAATTTCTTAACCCTCTGGGTCTGTATAGCTAGTTTTGGTGTATGTATCTTTCTTGTGTGTAAAGTTAGATATATGGAGTATGGAGTTTATGGCTTTGCTCTGCCTGTTCTCACTTATTACCACTTAAATCCTGCTGCTTGTACTTAATAAAATCACTTTCATTTGCTATCAAGCCCAGTGTAAATAATGGTCACCCAGGGGAGCAACCAGTGTATACATTCCCCCTTTCATTGTCAAAGGGGGGCTTACCTAAATAATTAATTTGGGTTCTGAATCCATTTGGAGAGCGTTATCCTGGGAAGCTGGGCTCCAAACTGTATTTTCCTTGATCTGAAGAGTTAGTGTTGGCACTGCTTCTTGGGGGGCAGTGATCTCAGTTCTGTGCCTTGGCTGGGGGAGACCAGGGAATTGGCCCAGCAGGACAGGGCGGTGAGAAGCCCCAGAGAGGAGGAAGGCGAGTGGCAGAGAGCAGGAAGGCTAGTGTCAGCACCCTGGGAAGCAGCTCTAAGGGTTCATCTGTGACTGCCCCCCCCCCCATCACACCCAGCATCTTGTTTTCCTTTACAACACAGGTTTCACGTATATAAAATCAGAACTGTGTTGAACTCAGACCCTGTGGCATATTCTTCTTTGAAGGCACTAGTATGTAAAAGGGGGAGAGCATGCATCCCATAAAACTGAAGGAAGCTCTGCCTACTTTTCAGGTTGGAGGCATACAAAAAAACAATAAGGTTAGCTCCTCTTACCTCCCCTAGGAAAGCATTTGAGCTGAGAAATTCAGCCTTTTTTCTAGGCTGCACTGACTTTTCCATTTTGGGATAACAAAGCTTCATGCTTTGTTACCCCTATGTTTGTTACCCCCAAAGCTTTATGCTTTGTTTCTCCTATTTTCCCATATGGGGAACAAAAACTAAACTATCAGCCAACTGCCCAGGGCTATGTTACCCCTCTCCTCCCAATGCATCAATTAACTGCTGATGTTAATCAATCTCTTGCATTGTAAGTGCATCTCCCATTACCTTTATCCCCCATTCTCTCTCACTACTGATGTCTCTCCTTCTGTCTGCTATACCTTCCCTTCTTGCTTTCTCTACTGAGTGTTATTAATCCTCACTGGGTGGCTGCTGCTGTCTTCTCTACTGCTTCCCTGCTTGGAGGTACCTCTGACTTACCCTCTAGTCCTCTCCTTCCATTGGTGGCTAGCTTCCCTGATGACTTTCTGCTCTCTTATCTATTCAACCTGCTCTTTTAGCAATATTCATGCAAAAAAGGTATTAACATTCCATTTAGCTTTAATAGCAAATGTTTCTGGAAAGTCATAAATCTGAATTTTAAAGTACTTCAGTCTGTGCACTTCGCATGCATGTGAGAAAGGAGAGACAGCATGAAAATATTATGTAATCGGCAGTGAGGAACACGCAAAAAAAGAAAGCAAATATTTTGTAAAGAATCAAAGACCCACAAATCCAAAAATAATTATAGCTTTTAGTAAGAATACACAAATTTGACAATGACAGACTCCTTGGCAGTAAGGAAAGAAGCCATTTTCTATAAGAGTCCTCTCTCCTCTGGTTTATATTACTGAGTAAGTTGCACGTTATAATGTACAGTGAGAAGTCCCCAGGATTTAACGCAGACCCATAAGGATACTATGAAATTTAGTCAGGAGACCTAGCTTAATTTTGCAGATGATTTAGCTCAATTTTGCTGATTTAATTGACTGAGTTCTTTGTTTTTGGTAACATGTAGATCGTGTTAGAGAACTAAACCAGAATCACTCACTGGACTAACTGAGAACAGTAAAATACCTTTTCATGGATAGGGTTGACAGGTGTCCGGTATTCACGAGGTCAGTCCGGTATTTGCGTCCCCCATCTGGTTAAAAAAACCAGAGAATTTCCTGTTTCCCTTGCACGAAAGCCTGGGACAATTTCCCCCTGCCGCATCTGGTAAGGATTGGGGAGTGGGGATTGTGGGGCCATTTAAAGGCGCAGCACTTTTTTTTTTTCTTAACAACTTTAGTCTCCTCCTTTTCCCAGGTGTTTGGGGGGGGGGGCATTTGGTATTTTTGATTAAACCATCTGGCAACCCTATTCATGGACCATCACAGGAGGTGAAATTCCCCCGTGCTGCAAACCAGTACAAAGCCTACAGACAGCTTCCATCCCAATGAAGGTACATGTTGATAATTGAAGAGGCACAAGGTACATGTCCTCTGCACAAGAATCAGTTTCACTCAGAAGGAGCAAATAATGAACAAAGTTAGTTCATGAAGAAAGGATTTACTTTAAACAGCTGGTTATCCTTAAATAATGGGACAAATTCAGATTTTGCTGGTATTTGTGAACAATTTATGCTCTCAGGCCTATGATATCAGTATACCTCAGAGCAAGTTACTTCCTTGTATTAACTCTGGGTGCAAAATATATAAAGTAGACCTTCTTGAAGGCAGAAAAGGGAGTAAATCCCAAGTCCCATAGACTTTCCACAGCTACTGAAAGCCTAAAAACTCTGAAAATCTTTTCCTAGTACAGAGGTGCATAAGAACTGGCCTACAAGCCTGATGTAGTCTGTGATGGACCCAGCGGGGTCCGCACTCACCCTGGGCGGGGGATCACCGCCCCCCCCCCCGGCGCTAGGTGGGCGGGCAGGTGGCCCGGGAGGCTGTGGCAGCCCCGGTCGGGCTGAGACCCGACGCGGGGAAAAGCGCTCAGTCCCGCACCGGGGAAGGTGGGGCCAGGAGCAGCTGCGGCAGGCGGGCCAGGAGCCCGAGCAGCGTGCCGGCGGGATAGGGCCGCGCAGGTCTGGAGGAGGGGCGGCAAGCCAACGTCCCCGGCATCCTTGCCCGGGCCACTTGAAAAGCGGGATTGCTGGAGGCGGCACCAGGAGGAGCCGCCAGTGACCCCGCAACCAGGCGGAGCCCCCCCCCATTGGAGGACAAGAAAGCCAACACCGTAACCACCAGGACGGCAGCTGGATGGGGCCGACGCTTCAGGTGGGGTAAGTGCCTCAGGCAGGCACGCCGGAAGGGTGGACGGGAGTGGAAGGAGCCCGGGGCAGGGCCCTTCTGACACCTGTGGACAGGTGCGTTATGGGGATAGTCCCCACCTGTCGTGAGAGGAACACCTCCGTTGTTCCCCCCCCCACTTAGGGCCCCGGGCTGGGACCCAGTGGAGAGGGTGGGCCCGGGTCCCCCACACCCCGCCCCTCCATGCATACTCTCGATCCGCCCCGCAAGGCCCGTCAAAGTCACCCGCGGCTCGGCGGACAACGGGCAACTGAGACTGCGCAGTAAGACGCTCAATACTCCTTATCCCGCTCCCGGCAAGGACCTTGCCTCCGGACAGGCCACTGAGAGTTCCCTCCCTTACCCCCTTTTTACTGTCTGATTGAACCCAGGGACCCCGAAAAGGGCCAGGGCAGTGAGTCTGCCGAACCCCGGTCCGGACCTCCGGCCGGGTGATCGCACTCGAACCCAGGGACAGTAACAGGTAACCCTAGACAGCGGGTCCACTGAACCCCCCGTGCCCTGCCGGGAGGGGGCACTCGCACCCCTAAGAAGCCATCACATAGCCCACTAAGCCTTTTAATCTGGCCTATTCACCCTTGTGGCACAAAGCAGGACCTCTCAAAGCAGCTAGTTGTGGAGGAGAAAGGGAGGCTTCATACACTGCCTCCACCCCTAGAAAAATCCCTCAGCTCTCATTGGCTGGAAACTAGTTAAAGGGAGCTAAGAGATTTTGCTCAGGGAGGGCCAATGAGCAAAGTCCACCCTCCTTTCCCTCCACTGCACAGAAAGCCACATGTAACAGTTAGCCCTGGGCTGCTACCAGGGAGATAAACCTGCCTGAGAGGGCTGTTCGCCAGGAACCATTTAGGTAACATAAGTAAAATGTGATGTAGTTCTGTCTTGCTACAATGGGTTAAAGTTGAGAGAGAGAGAGAGAGAGAAAGAAAAGAAAAGAAAAGAAAAGAAAAGAAAAGAAAAGAAAAGAAAAGAAAAGAAAAGAAAAGAAAAACAAAAAGTGTTTTACACTCCAAGCAAGCATACAAAAATTTTGTCTCAGAATGTCTCAAATTTGAACATTTGGGGGTGAGGGGAGGAAATAGCATCGAATTGCCTCCGATACTATTGTACATGGGAGTATTATTATTCATCACATAGCTAAAGAAAAAAACAATTTTGAAATATACATTTTCTGACTTCTATAATGTACCACAATCAGAGCACATCTCTTCCTATTCAAGTTCAGTGACATGCACCAGAATTCATCATGCTGCAGTGGGATATGACTGAAGACAGGTATGTTTCAAAGACAACAGTTAAAGTCAGCTATACTGAACAATAAACCACTTGTAAATTTCCTATTATTACATCTACTATAGCCATTCTTCTTGGTTGTGTGTTCCTTTCATTTAGCAAGTCTTACTCTTAATTTCAATTTGTTACTATTCACAGATGTGTGGCTTCACTCTAGGGACAGTCATCCTCATTGTGTTGTCTCGTTTTCAAAAGTATGGATTTTCCAAGTGAGATATACGGTAAGGGAGTTGACTAGCATTCCTTCTTTGTGATATTCACAATCACTCTTAGCAATGAGAGGAAAAGCAGAAAGAAAATTACACTGCTCCATCATACGATGATTATGAACACCACAGAAAGAACAAACAAAAACCACAACCAACTAGGTAAATGCACAGGAAACTGACACTGAAATAGCAATTATCAGCTATTTCATTTTTATTTATTTTATTTTGAACTATTCTGTGCCTCTAAAAAGGAGGGAACAAGAACTGAGTGGGTTGAATTGAAGAACACCGTAAGAAATAACTTTCTTTGGTGCAGCTACATATAGATCAATGTAGCAAATTGTTGCCTTATACAACGGATGCGGGAGGGAGACAGTCAGGCATTATGTTCATGGTGAAGGAGTACATGAGGCAATAAACAGCTTTTAAGAGTGATTACAGCAGAAGCTAAACCAAGAGGTTTGATAACCACAAAAGCTTGCTTGTTGTAAATACACTCAGTTCCATGAACATTATTCTGATTACACGCAGAGACAAAACACCTTTCACAACTGCAATATTATAAAGCTTAACTTATAAGGGTTTGACAGTTCTCTGCTGCTGTCTTCTCAGACTTTCCCTTGATGTCATTTAGGGGCCATGGCTCTGATACTGTATTGCTGCTGAACATGCCAACTACATGTGAAGCAAAATGCAGCTCCATTACTTTTAAATACATGATGGACTTCACATTATTCATTGAAATGTCACTAAAAATACCAGATTTTGAAAAGAACTTTATCACAGACTGCTCCAGAATAGCAGCTGAAGTGAAAAGTCATCATAAAGGCTAAATTGATAGTTTTTTCGAAGACTAATCCAAAACACTGAATACTGTGGGGGTAAAAAGTAAGTATTTGTTGGAGGAGTGGCCTTTGGGAAAAAAGGATCAATGCTGTCTGATGTGTTTAAAACTGCTGAAAGTATGTTGTTTTTATAGTATGTGCAGCACAGGCAATGTGCACTGTAATGGAGCTTTCAGTACTATGCACCAGCAGAGCTAGCACAGTGACTCATTTAAACAGCCTTAGTGAAAGATGTAGATTTACATATTGGGATTTTAGCAGTGAGACTGGCATTGTCTTCAACTGCAGTCATGCCGCTAAAATCCTGCGCAACTCAGAAAGCGTATCCCCTTTGTCAGCAAAGATTCCAGTGGCACTTGTGAGAGAACTATGTGATTTTTCTTTTTTATGTATGGCTAAAATTGTTCACTTTTCAGTACAATATATTGCATTCTTACCACTCATATACAATATTTGGCGCCTGATTATGTTATCTCCCAAAACACACATATTAAGAACAATTTTAATCCCTCAAAATTCAAGATTTTATTTCACTTTAATGCTCTTTGTTTTAATTATAACGCTGCTAAATCTGCAAGCAGTCTTACTAACCACTTTAACCTCATTTTAATTTGTTGTCTAGAAAATTATAACTCTTCATTAACTTTGGGAGACACAGCATTACAATTGTGATATAGCAGTACCCATTTTATTAACATTCTACTTAATGAATTCAGAGCTTCAAGCACATCTCAATGGTAATGTATGCACTTGCAAGGTTTCTTTGTTTTTTAAGCACACAAGAATTTAGCAATAAGCCTGTTTATGAAAACACACATTTAATTGTGCATGCCACACACCGGAGAAATTGCTGATTCTCTTGAATACATGGAAGTCAGTGTGGAAACAAATGCTTGAGCTTCAGTTAACTGTTAATGCACTAAATTATAGCTATATATAATACCAGCATCCCTCTGATACTGAGCCAATGGACTGATGCTACTAAAACTAAACAGGTATTTACAAAAGATTGTTTAATCGTGGAGAAAGTCTTGATAATAGCCTTTTTACACATTTGTGCAGTAAAACTTTGGAACATGCTGAGATTAATTTTCACATACCATGCAGGTTTCCCCATGGGATTCAACATTATTTCAGTTCTTCTTCATATACTGTTGTTGATTCCCTTGAGAAACCTTATGTTTAGGTGGAAAGTTTGCAACACAACTATAAAGTGTTACAAAAGGAACATTTTATGTTAACTATAAACATTTTATTTCTTTTATCCCCTCTTTGCATCACTATATACCTGTTGTTGATAACGGTCATCTCCTAATCCACGTATACTTTATGTTGTCTATAATTCCAATTTAATTAATATTTGTTTCTTTAAAATGCAACTGTAAAAATACTTAACTGAAAGCAAAAAGACAGCATACTCTCTTTGGCCATCATGCCAGTATTGGCCATTTGCTTTAGAAGATGGAGTCTGTGACCATATCAAACGAAGTCCAATTTTATTGCTGGACATAGTACCCACCTTTTGCCTACTGAAAGAGAGAGCGCTTGCACACAGGGAGAAGGGGGGCTGTATTGCATTGAGTAGTTGAATCAGTTGAGCTCGCTAATTTACATGTCAAAATTTCAACTAGCAATCAGCACATAGCTAGTTGATT
Source organism: Pelodiscus sinensis (assembly GCF_052426305.1). Taxonomy (NCBI): domain Eukaryota; kingdom Metazoa; phylum Chordata; order Testudines; family Trionychidae; genus Pelodiscus; species Pelodiscus sinensis. The sequence continues at coordinate 33,457,274 of NC_143067.1, read as the reverse complement.
ACCAGTTGAAAGCTCTGGTTGAGTGCTCTTCCACTTTTTTCATAGGTTATGCTGAAAGAGACCTGCAGTGATGATGGGGAGAAAATTAGACTTAAACTTTGAATTTGACAAGGCTAACTGAAATTGCTGAATTTGGCCAGTTTGCAGCTGCTTATACCATGCCAACATGCCTCAAACAGTGCAATCAGTCCTAAGTACCACATATTAAAAACTATATTGATAAACTGGAAGGAGTGCAGAGACGGCAATGGCCACACAAGATGTCAGGGGTCTGGAGTGACCAATGGCAGGGGAGGACAGATGGGAAGGGGAGAGTCAACACTGCATTGACTTAAACAACACCTAACGAGGAATAAAGATATACATATAATTAAAGGGCCTTAAATACCAGGAAAGGAGAATTATTTGATATCTGGGGTTTCACAACCAGTTGGATAAATCTCATTTTTAAAAGGAAAAAAAATAGCCTGATTCTCAGTAAAAAATTAGCCTGAATATCAGTAAAATCATCCTAACAGTGATTTTCTATTCTATAGAATAATCTATCATGGAAGTAACAGAGTGCCCCCTGAGATTTAAAATGACACTGGACAAAGCACGCTTCAGGGAATAATCCATTAGAAAGGGGATGAAGTGAGTGATCTAATAGCACTTTTCAATTAATCTATTTTATGCAATATGTCGCCCTCAAATTGTATCCCCCAAAACACATTGTTAAATAGTGTGGCAGACTACCACTGCACAATTATGAGAAAGGACAGCCAAGAGCACAAAGCATGATGGGTACTATTGTTAATGTCAAATATAATTATTTGTATTAAAAAGATGGTCAAACTGCTCAAAATTCACTTTGCAAGATCCAGGAAGAATCAATTCTACACTAAGTCTGTGAAGAGATTTTTAATCCAGGCTTGGACTCTAGCCACAAACTTTCATTCCATAACTACATTCATTTGCATAACAACTCTCAACCAAAATCCATTATTTCCTTTATTATTCCATTGAATGGAATGTAATAGGGAGAGATATAGCTCTAAGAATATTCCCACTTGAGAATGAAAACAACCAGCATTTTCAGCAGTCATCGCAACAAGACAACTTCAAATCAACACAAAACACACCAAAACCCTACTCTGTGCCCTATTTAAACATCAAAAGCAGTGTATACCCAAAAGAGGCTTTTCTCCGAATACTTTTAAAGACACGTTGATTTTCACTGCAGAAATATACAGGAGTTGCCATTTAAGGATGAGTAGGAATCAAAACAAGCCATAACCCAAATATTCTAAAACAGAAGCAAAAAATTACAAATAAAACCGCTTATATTCTTGTAACTTGTTTGGCAACTGCAGAATACCATAAGGAAAGCTGCTATAATTCATAACAGCATCTTGTAGTAAAACAGTTTTATGCATCCCTCTCAAACTGTTTAGTGCTCAAATCTCATCAGATGGCTGAGTAAGCATTACACTTTGGGACAGTAAATCTCTGTTTCCAATATGGTCTACATTCACTGATATGTACTATAGTATTCATTCTAAGACACTTCCAGCCAAGTACTTCTAAAGAAAGGGTAGCCATAGATTTAAATATCTGGATGCTATTTTCTCTACTTCAGTAATCCAGAATGACAAGGATTTAGGGGTCATAGTGAATAAGAAATTTAACAATCTCCCAGTGCAATGCTGAGGCAAAAGGGCTAATGTGATCCTCAGATACATAAACAGAGTAGTGAGTAGAAGTAAGTAGGTGATTTTATTATTGTGCATTGCATTGCTGAGGCTACTAACATATTGCACATAATTTTGGTGCCCACATTTTAGAGAGGATGTTTAAAATTAAATGACTAGAGGCGTGGACAAAATGACTTACAGTCAGACAGACTTTAATTAGTTAAACATTTCAAAAAGACAACCAAAATGTGACTTCATTATACTGGATAAATACCTTCACAGAGAGAAAATACCAGGCACAAAAAGGCACTTTAATCTATTGGAGGAAGGCTGGGAGCTAAAACCAGACAAATTAAAATGGGAAATAAGGCATAAATTCTTAACAGGGTGAGGATGATTAATAGTAGGAATAACTACCAAGCCAAATGATGGATTCATCATCTCTTTGCATTTTCAGACACCGGATGCCTTTCTGGAACATATGCTTTAGCTAAACAAACTATTGGACTCAATACAGGGGTAACCAGGTGACAGGTAATGGCCTTTAATTCACATTAGAATAACTAATGGTTCCATTCGACCCACTATTAATCCAGTTTGTTTTAAAGGTAAACCAAAGAATGTCTAAATATAATGAACCAATGAACCAAGGTGCTCCACTCCCAAAGATCAAACAAAGTAGGGACTAATTCTCTTTGTTTGAATAAACAAGTCTGCATGTGTGAATTAGACTTCAGGGAGCATCAGTCAATGAAAGGAATTTTTAAATGATGCAAATACTAAAATGTATGGAAGTTTAAATGGTGGGAAGACACTTGAGAGTTCTTTTTACAAAAGAAACCATCTTTTGTCCTGTTTTTTTGCTATGTGCTGCCTCCTCCCAAATATGGCTCTCAAAGAGTGTAAATCAATTTCAAACATCAGAGAATATATTAAAGTGCATGTCATCAAAACAAAGCATCAGTGAGAAAATATAGAGCATGTAAATGTGTATGTTCCTATCTGTTCTATCAATGATGACTTTAAAACATTAAAATGTGTTTTTTTTAATTACATGAAAGAATTTGATTTATTGAAACAAAATAATCAGAAAGCAGAACCACTGAATGAACTAGGCCCAATTATACCATGCTTGCAATGGTAAATAATTATATTAGCTTAGATATCTGTGTGTTAACTGAAAGTAAAGGCTGACTTTAATGGTGATCCCTATACTTTATTACTAAGCAGGCTACTATTTTTGCTACAAATAAATTAGAATTACAATCACATTTTAATATGTTTTGTCCTGCTGTGAAATTACTAATCTGGTCACCTGTCAAAGCTGTCTGTTTTCAATGTATAGTTAATTTGATTGTGGTTCTTTATTCAAATCCAATTTTATTTTTACTATCTTGTCAAAGATCAATGTTGCTGTAATTAACAAATCACGTTTTGTTGATTTAAAACTTTTTCCTTTTACAGTCCTGTTAAATGATAAACACTAGGACTTTTCAACAGATAAAACTTAACATGTATATCTGTAGTCAGTGTAAGCAAACAGTTATGAAATACAAATATATTTTTAAAGATCACAAGAGGAAAACAGTCTTCCTCTAACTGTAGAGCAATGGTCATTAAATAGCAAGAGATACTCAAAACTGCTGGAATCAGCCACTATTATAATTTCTATGAAATTTGTTTCTGAAAAAAGTAATAGAAATCTGCATGTGCTTGAAAGAGGTTTCCTCACTCCTCTCCAAGAAGTCACCCTTTTAATGAATGTTGTAAAGGGGCGTAATGGAGGAGAAGGGGATAGAAATTATCTCCTATGCTAATGTGTTTAAGATCTGAATACCTGCAATTTGAGTGTAACTCTGTATTATCATCAGACCTTAGTGTTACAGCTCTCAGGGTCACTTGACTAAAGTTCGACATATTAGTCTGCTTTAAAGTTGAATTTTAATTTTCTAAATGTACTTTAATTTCTCCATCGTATATTTTCTTTTTAATAGGCTCAGATGATTCCTTCCAACAGCTCAAATTAATAATATCAATAGGATATTCCCAGGGAGCAAGTGTATAAAATATATTGTTCAAGGTGGTAAATTACCAACTAACATGAAAAACATTTTTAAAACCACAAGCAACTTGCACAGTCTTATTGTTCTCATCTTTGCACTGTTAGAAACATTTTATTAAATAAAAACAAATAACTTTTATGTCCCAATTTTCTTATGAAATGCACGGAAGTGCCTTAAAAAGAGTATTTGAATTTAACAGTCCTAGCTCAAACTAGGCATATTAGTGAGTAGTCAACTAGTGGACTACCTGATAAGCATAAGTTTATCGGGTAGTCGACTGGAGTATCGACTACTCACTTCCCCCCCCCCCTTGCTGCCTCAACGAGAGGCAGCAAGGGGCAGGACAAGAACAGGTGTGGGTGCTGACTTCAAAGCTGGATCCCCCCATCACAGTCTCTGCAGTGCTACCTCCCTCCTCCCCCCTGCTGCTTCTATCAGGGAGCTGGGCGCCCCTGCAGACAGGGGCTGCTGCTGCCAAGGAAGCCCCTGTTTGTGGTGTCCTCACGCAGGGGCTGCTCCAACAGCAGTCCATGTCCGCAGCCACCACGAACGGGCTCTGGCTAGTGCCAGAGTAGTCTCTGTTCACGGCGGAAAGGGCTGGCCATGGGCAGAGGCTGCTGGACTGACCCTGCCCCGGGACGCTGTGCCTCTGCATTTTAAATGCAATAAGAGCCGCGTGGCTCTCACTACAGACATTTGAAATGAGGCGCCACAGCGTGGGTGGCTTCTGGAGCTAGCACGAGCTAGACTTCTTAGTCTGCAGAGCGATCCTTATCGACTAATCGCGTAGACAATACAATTGTATCAACTACACGAGTAGTCAGATCACCGCAATTTCACATCTCTAGCTCCAGTGTAGCAACAGCATATGTAGCATGGGCTGTAACCCCATGATTGTCTTATGAAGCACAAAAGTGAAGGGCACAAAGGTTCTAATGGATTTCAATGGTGCATACATCATATTAGATCCTACACTTATCATAAAAGGCTGGAGTATGTAATTCTTATTCCCACTGAAAAAGGCTGATTTTCCATAGTCTTACGAGAGTCAATGTGCTACTTCTGTAAAAGTCCTTATTCAGCAAGGAATGTGTCCAGCTTCAGGCGGGTGAGCAGTCCCATTGAACTCAATTGGGACTGCTCAGGTGTTTAAAGAGAGGCCAGTGCTTAAGTGCCATGCTGAAATGGGGAGTGAGTGCCTTCTCATAAGGATTGCACATTACAGTTCTTACTAATTAAAAAAAAAAATTAAGTGGATGATTTTTGTAGGTGATGAACAGACCATATCTACAGGCAACTAGTAAATATCTAGAGTGAGCCACTGGGCAGTTGGCATAAAAGACAGCCAGCACTGAGCCTGGTAATAAGAGTTTACAGCATGGTTCCCTCTAAGGTGTGCCCCTGCATGGGCATGCACCAAGACTTTGCCTCCCACCCACATCCTCAGCAGGGCTGGCTGGCTGTTCAGCTGCTCCAAAGTGGGGCTGAGTGGGGGGTGGTTGCCTTGTCCCAGGAGCAGCTGGGCAGACACCACACAACTCTAGCCCTAGCTTCAGCCCTTCCCAAGGGCTGGAGCTGCAGCCTGGGTGGGCCATGTGGGGAGCAGCGGAAGCCACTCCAGCAGCTGGGCCAGAGCTTCCATGTGGGGAGAATTAAGAGGTGAATTAAGTTCAGTAATCACTGACTCAGCTAGAAGAAGTAATGCCCTGAATATATGAAAGCAAAAATGTAGAAAAATATTATAGGAAGAAATTTATAACAATATGGTCAATAAGACAGAGTGGAATACACTTGCAATGAAAATGTAATTGAAAATTTTAGGGCCAAATGAATACTCACATTAATAAAAATACTCTTATTGGCTTTAACTGGAGTTTGATCAGGCCCATTCAAAGCAAAAGCAAGAAAAAGCATTAGTGGAGAATCTGTGGGATTCACAGTAATTTTAGACAAAAAGATCCAGGCTGAGCCTCGGCCTCCAGCACTGATATGGGTTACTATGACTCAGAAGGTCATCAAATCCAGTCCCCTGCTCTAGGCAGGACCAATCCCAACTAAATCAAATGGATTTCAGGGAGGAACCCAGTCCTGGTCTAAAAGTAAAAGTTATGAGACAGATAAATGAGAAGAGACCCAAGGCAGGTGCTGTCAGACAGCACTGGGACAGGGGCAGAGCTGCAACTAGCCTTGTAACCATGACACTTCTATCTTATGTAAAAAGTCTTGGAGGGATAGCCAGAGGTTTTACCCATGAAAGCTCATCACCTAATATTTTAATTCGTCTCTAAAGTGCCACAGGAATACTTGTTATCTTATGTTATCACAATCTGGAACCACTCAGTTCTTGGATGGTAACTTTGTGATGTGCAAGCAGGGAAACAAGAATGAGAATGGAAACTAATATTCATATTTTATTGAAACAAGAGTTCATCTCCTGTCTTCTTCTTCTTTGTCTGTGTGATGGGGCGAACAAGCCTCACACTAAAGGGCTGGGAGTAGCTCAGGCCCAGCTAGCTGAAAGAGCCCCGTCCCAGCAGGGCCAGTATATAAAGCAGGCAGCGGCCCAGCAGAGGGGAGAGCAACTAGAGGTTAGGAGGGGCCAGGCCGCAAATCCAGTGTTTCTGCGGCATCTTGGACCCAACTGAAGGCCAGCGTTGGACCCCAGGAGTGAAGCCGAGCCCAACCCCGTGGAATAACAGGCACACCTACCCTGCCAACCCCAGCCCCGGTAAGGACCGACACACAGACGGACAGACCAAGGAGGCGGGGGGGGGGGGGGGGAGGGGTACCAGGGTGATAGGAAGCGGCCCAGGGCAGAGGTTTCCTAATCCAGCTTGGTGCGTAGTGGCTGGATTCCCCACCAAGCCGGCAGGACCTAGAGTCCCTGCCCACAGGGCCCTGGGCCAGGGCCCGGTGGAGAGGGAGGGCCCGGGTCCCCCTACCACCGCTTGCCACACCTGGGGAGTCACTTGGGCAAGGAGAGGCTTTTTCCCCAGAACTAGGTCTTGGGTACCGTATAGGCCCTGAGAGAGGGGCCAAGACTTTTGGGATTTTGGGTACCGTATATGCCCTGAGAGAGGGGCCGAGACTTTTGGGATTTTGGGTACCGTATATGCCCTGAGAGAAGGGCCTGGACCAAGACACAGGCCAGTAGAAGGGGGCCACAACTCCCGTCAGGAGCGTTCCCCCTGACAGTCCCTTTGAGACAGTTTGTCCAACATAGATACATACACAACCAAGCAACCAGAAAGATTGAGGATTAGTTTAGGACAGGGATATGCAATAAGCAGTGTGCAGGGTTGGGAACTCCCCTTTGTGACTCACTCCTCTTTATTAACCACAATATATTTAAAATTTCCCCTGTATGATATGGAACTTCAAGACTCCATTCACATAGAAAGTGAAAGCAAGTTATAAAATTGAACTATGTAAAAGGGACACATTTATTATAAAATAACCGCATGGTATGGTCATTGTAAAGTACTTGCTTAATGTCATATGTTCCTATTGGACATCATTATGACTTAGAATAAGCTACCAGCCATACACCTTTGTGCAAAGACGGGAATAACAATTAGAGATGTACAAATGTTATGACTTGTACTTCTCCACTGATATTATGTCTCGATGCAAAAGGAAACATAATGAAATACCCAAATTATAGTCCAGTTTAGCAAGATATTCCAGATCCTGTAAAAGGCTGTCGAGCATTGCTAAATAAGTTTGTGTTTATTCCACTTATTTTTTTAATATCATCAAGCACACACCATTTGTTCTGATCATTCCCAGCAGAGATTTACTGGTGAACTAAATCTGACTCGAGACTGAGTGGATGAGAAAGCAGTCAGCACAATATAAATACAGAGTCACAACTTGTTCTGATGGCTGAAAACCTTGGGTTTGGAAAGACAGAACTTCTCAGAGAGGAATGTCAAAAAAAGAAGTCAAGAATTATGCATTCATTCAATTTTTGTAAACTTTTCCTCAAGGATATTATGGAGCTGCTATAGTTGAAATTTAAAATTTAACCCTAAAACATGGACACTTCAAACACATCATCTCTCTTGATAATACCACTGCATACCTTGAGAGATGAATGAGCTCCACCTGAACTGAGCTACTACCTGCAGGGTGCAATGAAACGTTCACTACCTGCATCTAGTGCTCTCCATCTCTACTTGCACAGAAGTGGACAGCTGCAATCAGCCAATTCAAGTTCTCTTTCATCTTAGCAGAGTTTTAAAATAACATGTCATCTTTTAAATATCTACTGGTTACAAAAGTCTACATAAATAAAATCTTTCTTTTCAATATGACTTGAAAGCATGGGTCTAAAACAACATATCCCCCTCCTGCCAAAGTCTGCACTTCCTTGTGTTTCATCCATACATGAAGTTGGGTGAAAAATATTCTAAAAATTTGTTAGTGAATCTCTTTGGAAACAAAATGCATAAGATGTAGACAAATCCACAGCATACCAGTAGGTTGTAAGGTACTCTAATATTCAAAGATGATAGAACTACTTTCTCCTACTTTCTGCAGAGATGTGTCAAAGGTTTGACTGAATGAAAAAAAATCTATTCATCTTAACAACATGGAACATTTAAAAAGGCTCTTCACCTTTTATGACAAATGTGTGATGTTAGAATCATTTTTCCCCAACAAATTGAAGAGCTGATTCTTTAAAATTTACTGGATAATAAATATACCCATATGGGGGTGTAGAATAATTATATTTGCATTTCTATCTATGTTAAACACCATTAAAATAAACAAAATAGCAAGAACAGGTGTCAGAAGAGTTATCAGGAGACAATTGAATTGTAGCAGCTCAGCGTTCATAGCAATGATGGTTTTTGAACCTTTGATGTCAGCTCTTGCTATCATTATGAGGCAGAAGACAAGCAAGAATTATGATGGAGAGGATTTTTTTTTTGGTTAGTAGGTTTGGTAGAAACTACACAAACCATAAAACTCATTTCACACGAGATTCCAAACTAGCTATCAGACTTATGACTTTCAGTCATTATTAAGTCTGATTTAAACTGGCAACAAATGGTAAGAGGCCCTGTATCCAGACACTATTCCCTTCACCCAAACTAATTCACAGAGGCATTTATAAGTTTCATGACCTGTCTGCTCACAAATAATGAAACATATGCACCATAGAACGCTAAACCAAAGTTAGAACATCTAATTTTAAACTTTTCAGCACCAAGTATAAACCTTATATCAAGAATTTCAGTGTCACGCCTTCACAGATCAAAAATGAAAATGGTACAACTCAGTCTTGTACTTGACAGATATTTACTGAAATTGTCAAAAAAAAGCATCACCTAAGAGAGCTTAAACAGGTGCTTCATGTAGTCACAATAACACGTTTAATCAAACAGATGCCAACATGTCACAATGCACTGGGCTTTAAAGTCAGAAGGGACAAAATATTGGGAAAAATGTCTGAAACTGATTAAAGGCTAAATCATTAACATTTCTTCCTACAGTAGCTAAAAGAAAAATTACTTTCAGGGCTATTCATTTAAACACGTGTTTATTTCCTGTAAAACTTAAATCCCATCAAAACACCCTCTCGAACTTTGAATAAATTAGCATGTATAAATTCCTAGACGTCTGCAGCTGGAAACTGCATGTGCAAATACTTTTCTTTATATTTTCCTAACTACATTTGGAACTGCACAGCATTTATTTCTCACACAGCTGAAAGCACAGTGTGCAAATGTTAAACTGTGCCTAATCTCCTGTTCATACACACTTCATGTAATGAGGACAGAGAGGGAGTGTATAAATATTCCAATGAACATCCTCACGAAAGTGCCCATCTAAAAACCATATAGTCAGGTGTGGCATCCTTCAAGTGTGTTGTCTCAGCAATTATGGAAGTGTTCAAAGTGAGAGAGATATTGCTTCAACATATGGAAAATAGGAAACCATTATTGGCAAGCCCAGAATAGAGCAATCAGGACCCTTTCTCTCTCCCACTGGAGTATGTGGAGGATGCAGGATTGGAATGGATGTGGGAGGGGTCGCCCAGTTTGTTTGGGTCTAACCAAACTGATGATCAGAGTGTCAACCAATGAGTGGGCCCAGAGTCTTCGCCTGGAGCAATCTTAGCACTCTTGGTGATGCTGTATGATGTAAAGAGGTCTCTAATTAGTGTATCCCAACAATATGTCTGTGATGATTGTGTCATGAAGCTCCTACTGGTGGTCAATTGGAAAGTTCCACAGATTCTCTCAGCAGATCACATTTTGGGTGCCAGGCAGGTAGGTAAGCTGTTAAGAAAAGGACACAATGTGCAATACATACCCAGAGGTGAATTGCCTGCAAACATGGGACACAAGGTCCCTAGTGCTGTGTCTACGTATTATGATATGGTCATGTTGTCTGACAAGGATCCAATATTAGCAGGTATGCTTCATCTACTGCTTCAAATTTGACATATTTAAGTGTATCCTGGCCTCTTGTAAGCTCCAGGTGCCTTGTGTCATGTGATGATCCATGTGCATGCCCAGGGCTGATTATGATGTGTCCATTATGACAGTCACAGTCAGTGAGGATGGGCCTCATGGGCAGACTTGTAGCACGTCTGTCCACCAACAAAGAGAGAAGATCATGTCCAGTGGAATGGTGTCCATGAACTGGTGCATTGGAAAACAGATTCTTTGCAGCTACAGCTGTAGATGAAGATGGAGATGGCCAAAGCATGTGATATATGTACATGCCCTAGGATGGAAAGGCAGATCTTGAAGAACTGGCAGTTATGAAGGATATTTTGTCTATTAGGCTCTGGAACCTGCCTGTAACAGACAAGCTCGTGTGGTGGTCACATTGACGTAAGCTCCTGTGAATTCCAGGGACCATGAAAGATGCAAAGTTGATTTCCAACACTGATGCTCACCTTTAGGGAGACGAGGAGAAGAACCTGGGATGTCAGAACTTGCACTTCCTGTTTGGACTACACTGCCAATAGCCAAGGATTCTCTGACATCAAAGCTGAGGTGCTATCACAGAGATCATGTCTGTAAAAACCTCATGGCACCCTTTCTTCCTGAGTACCAAGAAATAGTTACAGTAGAACCCTGTCCCCCAAAAGGCTGCTGGGACTGGCTTTGCTGCTTCTCTCTGCAGGAGGAGCCGTCCCCTACAATCAGAATACTGTGATGAGAGAGATCTCTAGGGAGAAGAAGCATATTGGTAGGGGGAGGGATGTGTGAAAGAGGTACTGCCAAATTCGATGGTGTAACCACATTGCATTGATATCCAAGACCCACTAGTCAGTTGTTACAGCTCTCCAAGCTGGTTGAAAAAGGAGTTTGAGATAAGCCCTGAAAGGGGCAGAAACATTGGCCTACAGAGTGATTGACCACTCTCCAGGGCATTCAGAAATACTGCTTTTGACTTAGTGTATTGCGCATAGGACTGCAATGCTGTGCACTTGAGGACACTTCTGAGAAGATTTGTATGACCACTGATAGTAGAACTGTGGAGTTCTATAGCCTCGGGCTGGTGGTGAGCAATAAAATTTTCTTTACGGTATCAGTGTATATGGTATTTGGTGCCCAAGAATAAAAAGGTGGTTCAGAGATCGTTTAGTGAGTGTAAGGAATCATCACTTCTCTGGGTTGAAGGGGCATGATTTGTCGAAGTGAAAGTACTCCAGTAAATACTGTGTTCTACATCTCTCTAAAGGAACTTGAGGGATGTAACCTGGAGTCTCTCCTCATTACAATTACAGTAAACAATAGACACAAGGATGTGTCCACTGAATCAACCGCACCCTGAAGTATGGACTTCGTGACCAACTTGCCTTCCTTAAAATTGCTTGGAATCAAGTATAAGCCTGCTGAGGTAACTTCTCTGCAAATTCTTCCATAGTTTATTAAGTCATACTTGGACACCAGTGCTAAGTGGTTAGAAATCAGGAACTGTCGTCTGGTTGGGAAGAAGACCTTTCAACCCACAAGGCCCTATCTGTTTACCCTTCCTATCTGCTGGGGTAGAAAGTTGTTGTTTGGTCCACTCTGACACAGACTGTATTATCAAGGAGTTAGATGGAGGGTGGGAGAATAAAAATTCTGTCCCTTTGGTGGTGGTAGTGGTGAAATGTAGTATCTTTTTTTGGCTCCCTTCAGGATTGGTGCACATGTGACCATGGTAAGCCACATGATGTGTGCTATTTGAAGAACAATGTTGAATGGCAAGGCCAACCTTGCCAGTACTGATGCACGCAGAATGGCTAATATTTGATGCAGACTTCCCTGCGCCTCTTCCAGTGGGATCTCCTGAGCACAGGCTATTCTCCTTAGGAGTCTCTAAAACTGATGTTAGTCGTTTGGCAGGGAGGAAGGTGTTGATGTCACAGTTGTATTTGGAAGTGAAAGGAATCTCTCTGGATCCACTGGAGCTGGGTTGATCATTGTCAAACCCCATTTCTGGATATCTACCAGATGAAGGGTAGAGCAGTGAAACAGGGGACTTCTTCTAAGCCAAAATGAGACCGTTCTGAAGGTGTATTTTGTGGCCATAAGCTCCAGTACGGCCAACCTGGTTGATCCTCATGCTGTTGTACTTCATCCCAGAGCCAGATAACAGCTTCTTAGGTAAGGCACAGGAGAAAACTGCCACAGAGCAATTTCCGGAGCCACGCAGGGCTCCTGGCTCTGCCAACCTCGTAGGGCTGATGAGTTTGCTAGCTCCTGCAAGGCTGCTGGCTCCTGATCCAGTCCATGTCATCACAGGTCTGGTGAGGCTGGAACAGTTCTCTGCTCACAGCAGGCCCTGGGTGTGGGGCTGCTCCTGGGCACCAGTTAATCATTACCCCCTTCATATTCCTACTTGAAATGGGATACATTATAGAAGTATGGCCAGCAGGAGGTAGATGCAGTGCAGGAGATGAAGGCCTCTGCAGAGGTGAGTGCATGAGAACATGCAGAGATCTTGCTGTTTTCAGGACAAACAGGCCAGGATCCAACTTCAGCTCCATGGCAACACCCCTGATGTGCTTTTTGAGTGACAGAGCTCAGCCTTCCTGCATAAAGGCAAGGAAAGAGAGAGGCAGATTTTGCACCTGGGAGCAAAATGGACTTCCCCCAAACAGTACAAACTGCACTGGGATTCATTGCTAATGGAACATGAGCAAGGGCAGAAAGCACAGACTGAACCCTGGCATCTTTGGCATAATCCAGCTAGGAGCTAAGAGGAGTGGGAGAAGGATCGTTTGGTAAGAAAAACCAGGAATTATCAAAGTACAACTATGAAAGAAAATAAGTACGGTGGCTTTTTTGTTTGTTTGCTTCTTTAAAAAAAATCATGTGTCACTAAAAATAAGAGAGCAGCAGAATCTCCAACTCAGACCTTATTGTGGTGAGAAGTAACTGGAGTCATCCTTCTCCGCTCTTTATCAACTTGGGTAAAATCACAAGGCCATACACTATGGCCTACTGAGCAATATTACCTTGGAAAGCCCTGGTTCTGGTGGCATGGCACAGTCTGTGGCCCACAGAAACTTAAAAACAGTGTGTTGCTTCCCATATACTAGGACTAAGGACACTATAAAGGTGGCCCAGGCATCCTATATCATGGTGGCGATTACCCACAGAATATAATCCACATAGGAATTAAGAACACTACAGAAGTAAAAATTATAGGTGAGAATAATTATTTCAGAGACCAGAGAAGAGAACTGCAATGTATCTTAAATAGAATAGGAACAGTATTATCATACTAATATTAAAGCAATGTGCATGAGATGCAAGGAAAATGAATTAGAAGCAAGACTTCTTAATGGAGATTATGACCTAATGGTGAAAACTGATGCTTGAAAAGATGATTTAAAAACTGACTATCATAACAGGTGTCTATAAAACTGATTTTTGTTTACACACACATAAAAATGAATGACTAGGCAGAGAAGGATTACTGAACTATCAAGCCAAAGTCCATCATACAAAAGTATGATAGTGAAATTATTTGGGTAAGAATACAAGGAATGATAACAAAAAAAAAAAAAAAAAAAGAGAAAACCACCACAGAAGACTACCAGATCTGAAGGAGGATGAGAACAAAATTTTACAACCAACTCTTAAACCACAAGCATCAAACTAATATAGGATTTACTAATCCAGCAAATGTATTGTAACAATTATACCTAATATGCAGCAACAAAGATGATTGCATTCAGGAGAGATACTATCATCATTATCAGAGGGGTAGCTGTGTTAGTCTGAATCTGCAAAAGCGGCGAGGAGTCCTGTGGCACCTTATCATTATGTGGTGCAGTACTTCATTCCTTAAGAGGTCCCATAAATTTACTTGAAGAATAATGTAATATATGTGAGAAGGATTGTGGAAGTTGGCCTTTAGATTGGAGCAGTAATGGAAACATACTGTCTTCATTAATTATCTCAAACTGGAAATGGGCAGTATATTTATGAACTTTGTAAATGAGAGGAGCTGAAAACACTAACAAGAAACGCAAAGGAGAGAGAGATGCAAACATGGACCACATTCAATGTTACTTGGAAAGACACTGAAGAAGCTAGGGTTATAAACTGAAATAGTTATTCACTGGAAAGAAGAAACTGGGGGTGGAGAACCCAATGGATAAAAACAGAATTGTAAGTTTCATAGCGTAGTCAGTAAATTTAGCATGACACGGGGTGAAAGCGTTCATGGCAGCATAAAAGACCAGGGCATTTTTGGATTGCATGAGCAGAAACTTCATCAAGAAGGCAATAATTGCTCTCCATATGACTCAACTGCAATAACCTCTGACATCCATTTCATTTCCGTCACCAAATTCTCCAGAAAAATACTAACAAACTGAAGGAAGACCAGAGAAGAACAACAGAACCGATATTAACAACAAGGTATAGTTTGATACAATTAGAAAGGGAAGCTTTCTGCTGAAAATGTGCTGTAGAGAATTATGTTGTTATTGAAATAGGATTCTTTTAGAAAGGATGACTTATAAGTTAGAGGAGCCCTATGTTAGCATGATACTTTACCAACAGATTTACTTCCTTCTTGGGGGAGTAAGAAGAGAGGACATATTAGTGGCTTCTAGCTGCATAAATCCAATAAAATGTTATATAATAAACTATATCTAATGCTTCATGTGGAACTGATTTACTTTTAGGTCCCCTCTAAACAATTTTGGGGCAAGTGACACTCTAATGAAGCAAAAAATTTGGTGAAGTTTACCAGATCAATGATTGTTCATCTGAAGCAATAGTTACATGTCTCTCCACCCAATCCCAAAACAGAGAATTATGCTGTGTTTCGCTTTACCAAGACAACTCACAAAATAGAAGCAGAAACACATCTAGTGAGGAACTGAAAGAAACAGTATTTTAAGCTATTTCTTAGAGAAGTTTAGAGTCTCTTTCATTCTGTAGAATCTAAATAAATATTTGAAGCAGACAATTTTATACTGTAGTAGGTCATTCAAATTTCCTATGTGTTAATGCAAAGGGAATTGTGTAAAGTTGAAATTTAATGTGAACTTTAGAATCCCAGTGAAGTCCTAACATATTACAGCCAATTATTAATTATGTGTTTCCTCCTGCTATTTGTTTTATGAAATAAAGTATAAGCCAACTACAGTGACAAAATGAAGCCAGAAAAAACAGCTTCCCGTTTCTATTATTTAAGTTATATAAGTACCAGATTAGTAATTATAGTATGCTAATCACAATGTTTTACTCAGTTTAGTAATACTGCTAATCTATCAAAGAAACAAAAAGCAACATGAAAATGTCACTATTATGCCTAAGACTAATACAGATGACATACTATAAGGTTATAATATTTGCCAATATATGTCAAATATGACAGCTGGTTAGGAGTCATTAGTGCCTCTCTATTTCAAATATATGTTAAAACAGTAATCCAGATTCGCCTCATTTACAGAAAGTGACTTCTGACAGGATCCGAAGCCTAAATATTCACAGCTCAACATGACAATGAGAGGGAATGAATTTCCTAATTGAAAATGGAACCCTGTTGCTGTTTTAAAAAGGCAAAGTAATAAGCATTACCCTAACTCCATTTTACAAGCATTTCTAATGCTACAGGCCTGCAGGCATATACATTACTGACAGCAGTCACTGTACCAGGCATTATTGGGACAACAAGAAAAAAAGAAGTTGTGCCTTACACATACCTTGTCTGGGAAACTCATCTGACTCTCTATGAACTAGGTCTGAAACTCTATTTCCATAGTGCATTCTGGTATCATGATCATAGGCCTTCAGTGTTTCACTTGAGCTATAGGACTTCTGAGTTGGTACTCGGCAGTCCTCACTGTCCAGTGAAGAACTTGTGTAGCGGCATTCTTTCCCGCACCGGCCTCTTGTTAGAGAGCGATGTCGTCGGTCTTTTATATCCATTATTCTGAGTCAGGTAGAAAAATCAATGTTTTCAGAATAGTTTATTTTAATCTTGGGGCTTGTCACTCTCCCACCTAAAAACAAAAGATAATAAAGAGTGAGAACTGGAGATACAATATGTTGTGACATTTCACTGTTCACTTTTTCAGAAACACAAAGTGGGAAAACTTGAAGGAAGATAGTAAATTCCTTATAAACTAAATTCCTTATAAACTTAGATAAATTGACTTTAATGGGAAGAAGGAGAAAAAGGAAAATGGATTTGGCTGTAAGATTTGTGTTTCATTTAAACTATGCTTTTTTTGAAGAATTTAAAAATTTATAAAAAACTACTGTAATCTTTTGATTTTCAAATGCACTTTGATAACACAAACTCTGACAAGTCTGATATTAGCTCTTGCTATGAAACAGTACAAAGAAAAACAGATTCAAACCAACTAATTATTTCCTTTTGCTGCAGGAGGGCCTGAAATGTGGAGTGTCATATAAAGTACACAATTAAGATTGAAGCATGCAAAGATAGTTGCAAATATGAGACATTATTATTCAGCACACTACATTTTGTGACCATATGAGTGTACAGCTAAGTCTAGACACACCACATTTTGTGACCATGAGTGTACAGCAAGTTCTAGAAAGAAATAAACAGTTTCTCCTTTATCTGTACAGCACTCTACACTCTTCCTAAACCCACCAGCCCATTTAAAAAAAAAAGTGTGCAGAGTTTCTTGATCTATCATTGAGATTGAGCAAATCTGTACTTACACCAGATAATAAAACTTTCTGAAAGTCATTTGAAATTGTTAAACTGCTTGTTCCTAAAACAATTTTTCTCGGATGCCTAGAAACTCTATTTGATTCATTATACGCTATTATATACATGAATCCTCTACCAAGAGACAAAATACATATTGAACAGTGCCTATCAATTGTACCAGTCTGAGTTGCCAAAATGAATTAATTTTTACTTTCCATGTTTTCTCACTTAGAGGGCTCACATGGTTTCTTTCCATCATTTTTAGAAGTGGATGCCTTCACTTTCTGTTGACAGACTATAGAAAACTTGTTTTTAAACCGCTGCCTAATTAACATTATAAGCTTTAACTGTTCAGTTTTTACATTATCCAACATTTTCAATAGGCTAACTTGTTAATTACGGACATCCCATCTGCATTTTTAATTTAAATAGTGTGCAACTCTACTGACATGAGCAGTGGCCTACTGAAGTCTGTCATTACTTATGCGCGTAAAGTCATGTACAGGCACACATGTTTGAAAGCTCATGGCTTCAGTTTACAATAAGTTTTCCACTGCAGAGTGAATGTGATTAGACATTGGAGGTGGTGAACCTGATACATTTCTTCCCAACCTTCAGACACTGACATTTATACTACTTTTGTTGTTTTCTTTTCTATATTTTGCTCCCAGAAGGAGAAAGTTAGGTAACCAGGAGAGCCAGCTGTTTGAAGACGCCTACATGTACTGTGCAATCTGTGAGCTCTGAAATACAAAAACATGCTTGTTCCCATACCACATATTTTCCTTGTTTATAATTACAATACATTACAGATAAAACTAATACACGTTCCTTTCCCCAATCCTTTTTTTCTTACATACTGCTGTTACCTGGACTAGAGCTAGTGCATCAGGTTAGACTGCAAAAGTCCAACAGCTGACTCAAAATGTTCAAGTTTTCTTGTTTTTCTGCACTCTCTGTGGCTTGTGTGACACTTTTGAATATCTGAATTTTTAGAAAACTGCAGCATTAAGTCCTCAGACTTGCAGCCATTTACACACTTGCTTACTTTAAAAACATGAGCCGTTTCAGTGACTTCAATGTGTCTATCCACATTTTCCAAATTTAAATTCAAGATCTAAGTGTTTGCAGGATTGGGGATCTTTGTTCACCACACACAGAGTCTACCAAAATTATGCCTTACTGTGCATTTTAACCATGGAAATAGCTTATTGAGGCCATGTGCCTTCTGGCTAAATCCAGTCCCATGTGCATTTAAAACCTGTTACACATTAAGGTTTTTCTACCTATAGGTTCAGAGCGATTCATTTGTTTTCTCAGCTTGACAGTTCTAATACATATTAATTTCTCTGATCTGGTTCCCATTGTTTTGCTAAAAAACCACAAAATATTTTCTCTGATTACTATAGCTAGTAAACATATTTGTAATACCCCTGTGTTGAGACTGATACAAGAGTATTTTCATGAACTTTAGGTTTTCTAATCGAGAGAACATGACTTATTGAAAATGTTTGTAAATAAAATGTTTTAGGTAAGTGTCTTAAGGGTATGAAAATAATAGGAAACATTGAAAAACAAAACATAAAAGTTTGGAAAGTGTTAAGTCCAAAAACTTTGCCTTGAACCTACTTAATGAAAAAAATATTACAAGAAACAGGTTCCTAGAGTAATATAATATGGTTGTGCTTTGTTTGTTTGTTTGTTTGTTTGTTGCAAAAGAAAAAAACCACATTCCTTCAGAATACAGGCAGTCCCCGGGTTACGTACAAGATAGGGACTGTAAGTTTGTTCTTAAGTTGAATCTGTATGTAAGTCGGAACTGGCATCAAGATTCAGCTGCTGCTGAAACTGACTAGCGGCTGACTACAGGAAGCCCGAGGCAGAGTTGCTCTGCCCCGGGCTTCCTGGAATCAGCTGCTGATCAGGTTCAACAGGCTGAATCTGGATGCCAGTTCTTACATACAGATTCAACTTAAGAACCTCAGGTGTCCCCAAGTCAGCTGCTGCTGAAACTGGTCAGCGGCTGATTCCAGGAAGCCCGGGGCAGAGCAACTCTTCCTCGGGCTTCCTGTAGTCAGCGCTGGTCAGTTTCAGCAGCGGCTGACTTGGGGACGCCTGGGGCAGAGCAGCTTGGGTGCTGCTGGGTTGCTCCAGTAGCGCTGCTCCTCAGCGCTACTGGACCAACCCAGCAGCACCCAAGCTGCTCTGCCCCAGGCGTCCTGATTCAGCCGCTGCTGAAACTGACCAGCAGCGGCTGAATCAGGATGCCTGGGGCAGAACAGCTGGGGTGCTGCCGGGTTGGTCCAGTAGCGCCCAGAGCAGCGCTACGGGACCAACCGGCAGCGCCCCAGCTGCTCTACCACAGGCGTCCGGAGAAAAGCCTGGTCTGCTGGAAGGGGGGGGGGCGCACTAGCTGTGCCCCTACCCCCCAGCAGACCAGGGAGACGCGGGCGGTGGACCGAGATGCACCGTGGTCCCGCCACGTGGGTCCTCCGCGGCTTTGCTCCCTGTCTCCCTGGTCTGCTGGTCTCCAGCAGACCAGCAGACCAGGGAGATGCGGAGCAAAGCCGTGGAGCACGCGGGAAGCGGGACAGCCCAGATGCACCGCGGCTGTCCCGCTGCATGCGTGCTCCGCGGCTTTGCTCCCCATCTCCCTGGTCTGCTGGGGGGGGGGCTTCTCCCCCCCAGAAGACCAGGGAGACGTGGAGCAGCTTTTCTCGCCCTGGAGGACGCGGGCGGTGGGACCGCGGCGCATCTGGGCATCCCGCCGCTCCCGTCCTCTGGGACGAGAAAAACCCCGTTCGTAACTGCAGATCTGACGTAAGGCGGATCCGCGTAATTCAGGGACTGCCTGTAATTAAATGAAAAGCTAGTTTGCATGCTACCTAGAGAAGCACAATGTGTAACCCAAACAAAAATAAATAAAGGAAGTACAATGACTTCATGTGGCAAATTTAAGTGGTATATTCCTTTCCTCCCCCTAACAAGGAGGGATAACAGACTTGAGGTTTTCCTTACACGCCAGGGTGGACCTGCCCTCTGCATTGTGATGTGGAAAAATTTATCACCTACCCTTCTCTCCCCATCTCCTCACCTGAACTAGAGTGAGGCAAAACAAGGCTTCTCCAAGTCCTCTTGGACTTTTAGAATCATAGAATCTCAGAATACTAGAACTGGAAGGGACCTTGAGTAAGGTTATCAGGTGTCTGGTATTCCCCCAGACAGTACGGTATTTTCGTCTCCTGTCTGGTAAAAAACTTCAGAGAATACCGGACACCTGAGATGTCCGGTATTTTCTGAATTTTTCCTCGGGCATCTGGCAACTTTACAAACACTCAGTGCATGGCCTCCCCTCCGCCTGAGGTTCCTACCAGTCCCCAACACTCCCAGCCCCCCGACCCCAGCCCCCATGCTTACCTGATTTCGAAAGGCTGCCGGCACAAAATGGCTGCTGACCAAAAGACCTAGGGGAAGCAATGCTTCCCCTGGGTCTTAGTGCTCAATGGTATTTTTGTTTCAACCATCTGGCAACCCTAACCTTGAGAGGTCATCGAGTCCAGACCCCTGTCCTCACAACAGGAACAAACTAGATCATCCCTGATAGATGTCTATCTAATTTGCTCTTAAATATTGCCAGATATGGAGATTTCACAATCTCCCTAGGCAATTTATTCCAGTATTTAACCACCCTGACATTTAGGAAGTTTTTCCTAATGTCCAACCTAAACCTCCCTTGATCCCTTTTATAGGATATGAAAGGAATTTTATCCTACTACCACATTAGCTTGAGTAGAACATGGTTTTTCACTTTTCAGACATGATTTTTCACTTTCTCCACAGCACCAACGAATATTTGGAGGAGAAGGGAGTTGCATTTTTCCACTAAAGAGAAAAATTAGAATTAACCAACTCTGATAAGTTTACATTTATTTAAAGCATATTCATGAGCCAGATTTTTTTTAAAAGTTATTTTCTCTTTTATTTAAAGACTTCTGGGGCTCAGAAGGAGAGAGCACGAAAGGAGATTCAAATTGCCCATCACTGAAAATGCCCCACTGTCAGCTCCTGCTGAAAACAGAAGGAGTTACAACATCAAGCACTGTAGGCCTTGGTCTACAGTAGGGAGATATTTTGAAATACCCTCCCTCCCCATTTTGAAATAATAAGTGGAGCATCCACACTACCAAGCCCATTATTTCGAAAGAACAGGTTGGTTATTTTGAAATTTGTACTCGGGGAATAATGCATATTTTGAAATAGTTATTTCGAAATAGAAGTAGAGTGGACACATAAGGATTGCAGGTATCCCTGTGACTGGTATTTACATTGCAGTTCACTAAAGAGAGTGATGTAATGTTTGTACTGAAGGCCTGATCATTATAATCTTTGTGAAATTCATGTACAGATAATATGGAAGGAGATAAACATATTTTCTAATATACGTACATAAGGCCTTATGGTTAAGGCATGTCACCAAGAAGTACTGTAGTAGACTGAATCCACCACAACAGAAGGTTGGAGACACTTCTATCCATGGTTAACAAATGTATATTGTCTTTCCTACCATGTAGGTCAAGTTAGTATTTGACTCAGTGTGCAATGAAAATGTTGCAGACAAGAGAAATGAGCAAGTAGGGTGAACACACCTTGTTTAAGAGATGAAGAATAAAGTACTGGTTTAATATATCTAGGATGCAGAAAGGTGCCAAGTATATTTCCTCTTGGGAGACAAGGTGGCAGAGGTCTTGATCTCATGAAGAGATTTGAAAGGCTGGTCTCAACTATCCTACTTGAGGAGCACTAGAGGAAGAACTTTGGGTATAGAACCACCATATTAGAGAAGAGAGCATCTTATTTATTAAGTTTAGGCTACACAATGCCCACTGATTTTATTTTAAATTTAAACCTCTGTCCCCAATATTTTTGTTTGTTATCATTTGAATTCCTGTTATTTGTTAAACAAACTTATGTTTTCACTGTATACATTTATGTGTCGTGTGTCCAGGTGTGAGCTGAAATTTACGGTATAACTAGTAAGCTGCCATGTATTGCTCTCCTTTAGAACAGCGGTCAGGTAATTTAGCAAGAAACCAATGGCTAAACAACTTGGCACTCCAATGGGATGCTAAGAGGACTCCAGGGGTTGAAGCGTATTTACCACTTGGCCAGGGATTTCAGGGAGAAGGCTCCCTCGTAGTAAAGGCTGACGGGAATGCAACTGTCATGTCCCCCAAGGTCCCATTTTTTAGACTAGTTTATGTTTTCCAAGTTATATGCAGTCCCTATTTTCTAAACATTTGAAACATTAAAGTCAGTTTGGAAAATTGCAACCACACAATGCATGATGCAAGTTGTATATTTGCACTTATACCTA